>NC_056424.1:6875000-7500000 GCF_905147365.1 Aricia agestis | reverse complement strand
AAGATTTCATACAAAATTTTCAACAAATCCACAAGTAAACAAGACCCGTCGTTTGTCTTATTTAAACTCTACTTTGCGTCTAACGTCGGGGGCGGTAATTTTTCCCGCATCTTCTAATATTGGAGACGTTTGTATGACTGTAGGTTCTAGAACCTTTGCTACTATGATTTCATGTTTAAAAAATGAAAAAGGGTATCAAGTTTCAAGACCCTAATTACAGCTAACTGATTAACAGAACTTTAAATTAATTAGAGATCGCCCAATGCTACTACTACTAGTATATTTTGAAAAAAAAAAAATTGACTTTATCATATTTTTTTCAACTCTTGTCTCTGGGACTCAGCTGATCTCAGACTGGCCGTGTAAGCATTGTCTAATAGTATCTCAGATTCATTAAAAAAAAAACTATAATCCGTTTTCAATTTGTCAACAGACTTCAAACCATTAATAAAAGAGTATAATTAGTATGTAATAGGCTTGTCACTCAAAAATCTGTGTGTGTTGTAGTGTGTGTAATGTTTTATTTGCTAAGAAAATGTCTCTATAATAAAAGCATAATTTTAAAATAATAATATTAGCTCGATGCACTCCTTCACCATATTATAAACTATAACCGTCAAAAGGGATACAAAGTTTTTCTCTCGCGTATTAATATATACATGATGAGTTTGTCAGAAACTGTATGGAGCGTATTATGTCAACATTTTCATTAAAGTTCAATAAATCTCTCTGAGGCCGTTAGGCTGGCCTCACACAGCCGGAATTTTTACAGATCGATCTGAAAAAATCAGAATGTGTGTGGAGCGTGCTGATATTGAATGGTATTCCGGTCTTTCTGAATTAATAATATGAATTCAGATTATGAATTCAGAGAGACATTCCGGCTGTGTGAGGCCAGCCTTAAAGTTGGTCATAATTGATGACCAAGATAGCTGATGACAATTATTGCAAAGTCAAGTACGCACAATCGACATCGATCATCGTCAATCATAGACGAATATCAACATGTACCTTATTTGAATTCATCAAGGGCAAATGTATTAAAATGGTTATTACAAACCGAATAGGAATATCCAATTTATATAAGCCGCTAGTTTAGCAGAAATATCAACAGAGCAATAATATTTAATCTGTCCAATTAAGAAAAACACTAAAGAAATTACTACATGCGACCATCTTTCAGTAGGTATCAACGTGAAAATAATATCGAGTGGAAAGAAATAAATACTTACTTGAAGATTTATTCCTTCGGCCCTTACCGATTGGGGATATTTCTCACAGGGATCCGAAATGGCCGAAATACTTTCTCCAATTAATCGATATACGTCTTTGTCGAAGAGGTAATGTTGTGTAGAAGAATAGTAAGAGTAATGGACACCTTTGCAATTAAGGCCAATTCCTTCCCTACCCTCCCCTATTCCCTTCCCTTCCCTTCCCTACCCTTCCCTATTACCCTATTCCCTCTTAAAAGGCCGGCAACGCACTTGCAGCTCTTCTGATGCTGCGAGTGTCCATGGGCGACGGAAGTTGCTTTCCATCAGGTGACCCGTTTGCTCGTTTGCCCCCTTATTTCATAAAAAAACTCGCACTAATGTACACTGCAGGGGACTACGCGACCCGTTCTTTACATTTTTGAGTATTTCAATTATTAAATTGTTACTAGCTGTCCCGGTGAACTTCGTGTCACTTTAAAACCTTCCCTAGACTTCTACGAATATTTTAAGACTAAAATCAGCCCAATCCGTCCAGCCGTTTTCGAGTTTTAGCGCGACTAACACATTTGAAAATCCATTTTTATATATAAGAAGACTAGCTGTCCCGGTGAACTTCGTGTCACTTTAAAACCTTCCCTGGACTTCTACGAATATTTTAAGACTAAAATCAGCCCAATCCGTTCAACCGTTTTTGAGTTTTAGCGCGACTAACACATTTGAAAATCCATTTTTATATATAAAGACTAGATGTCCCGCGCGGCTTCGCCCGCGTAAATTAGAAATTTTACAGAATCCGTAGGTACATTTTCCCATAAAAAATATTTCCCCCGTTTTTCCCACATTTTCCTGAGTTTCTTCTGTCGTATTAGTCTTAGAGTAATAATATAATATAACCTTCTCGATAAATGATGAGTCTTACTCGATAAATGATCTATCTAACACTGAGATAAGTTTTTAAATCGGACCTGTAGTTTCTGAGATTGACGCGTTCAAGCAAACATACTCTTCAGGTTTATAATATTAGGTAGATATAGATTTTTTTTAATTATCGCTTGACAAACTCGAGTCTCGATCTAAAAGACTTTGATATGGTAGTGATGATGATGATGATGATGATGAAGAATGTAATTTGCATAGTAGCATATGCTTTCTGTTCTTAAAACAACGCCGAAACTCCCAAACTTGTATCTATAAAGAATCAGGAATTCTCTCAGCACCTTCCGAACCACAGTATACCAGGTATATCTCGGTGCAAAATCTTACTTGTTGGTAGCATATGCTTAGAATACTTCTCACGAAACCGAAGTCACCATATGTTTCCCTATAAGTTTTGAGGAGTTCCCTCGATTACTTATGGATCCTTCATCAGATCATCACTTTTCTGAATATAATACCAAATTGGGATGATACCCTATATACCAAAAGAAAAATTTTGAAAATCGGTTAACCAACGGCGGAGTAATCGTTGAATATAAGAAAACGAACATAACACCTCCCCCATTTTGAAAGTCGGTTAAAATTGTAGCCTATGTGTTATTTATTTAATATTTTAATCAGCACATGAATTGAATAACAAAATTTTTTTCAAATTAATCGTAGCACCATCTGTCAGGACAAACTAAAATTGAAATAGAATAATATTGAATGCGATGATAGCGCCGTCCGCCGGATCTAATGTAAAACATTCCAAAATCAACAACTCCTTATAAATAAGAAATTAATTGAAAAAACATTTTCCAGTAGACCAAACTGTAAATCTAAACTATTCTCGAATCTCCACGAACACACACAAAAAATTTCATCAAAATTGGCCAAGATAAGATAAATCCGTTCAGCCGTTCTCGAGTTTTAGCGAGACTAACGAACAGCAATTGATTTTTATATATATAGATTTATCTTTCGATTTCTATATAGTCTTATTAAAAAAATAATCGGACAGAGTAACAACTTAAGTTTGCTAAAATAAAAAAATAATCGGACAGAGTAACAACTGAAGTTAGCTAAAATTGTGTTTATTTATGTACTATGTATTTTGAGACTATGCAATTTTGTCGCGTTCGCGATTCACTTTCACTTTTGTTGAGTTTCAGAACGCGATATTAGGTCCTCCAACGCGCACGCGAATTTGAACTTTATGCAGCGGTAATAAATTACAAATTGACTCTCCATTTTATTTAGAAAACGTTTGTATGGGAAATAGAAAAATGCTGTTTTGAGGATTTTCCCGGCAATTATTCGAATTTTTCTCACCTTTTAAACCTTCCCTAGACCTCCACGAATAATTCAAGACCAAGATAAGATAAATCCGTTCAGCCGTTCTCGAGTTTTAGCGAGACTAACGAACAGCAATTGATTTTTATATATATAGATAGATATGTTGTACATTTTGTAATTATGTTGTTATTTCAATTATATGTCGCTATTTTTAAAATGACTTTTGCAACTGCAAAAGAAAGTTTATTTACTTTTCGATTGTTACTGTAAGCGCTCTATAGAAATTACTAGAACGATTTTTCTTTAGCCAACAACGGATTCTATGCAATTATGTTAACATTTAGTGGTAATTTTTAAAATGTCAACCTGAGAACAAGGGTTTTTTCATGACCCCTGCAACCCTCGTCCTACGTTGTAAGGAAACGAAGGTTAAAAATCCAAGGGAAGATAGTAAATTAAGGACGTCTTACATTTTAGGGTCAATTTATTCTAGCGCAGAGTCGAAGCGCATCGAAGCGAATTATTAAAACTGAACATAACAAATTCAACCTTAAGGCTGCAGTCTTGCAAAATTCACTCGATGCGAATTATTTGCGCATTTTTGTATATATATTTTTTAACAAACTAACACTAACTAATAAAATAACACTAAATAATATTATTATTGCGAATAATAGAAGTAATAGCTAGTTATTTTTTAAGTTCATATAATATGTGGATATTGTTGGGTAAATCGAGCGTTAAAAACAGCTCTTCGTGCCCAATGTCATTTCGAGTTGTGTTTGTGCGCTTAGTTTATGGCAATAAAAAATTTAGTTTATGGCAATAAAAAATTAATTGAAAAATCTGTTCAGCGCATAATTAGCTCAACATTATCATCTTCAAAATGCGCAAACTAGTTTTTTCAAATTCTGTGTTTTTATCTCTTAATAAACGGGTTATTTTATAAAAGCTATGTATGTAATAATTAGATTATTTTGTTGCCAAGAGTTCAATAAAGCAATTAATACAAAAAAAATACCTAAATCACCTTATTCCAACAATAATAATAATCTCAAAGACCTACTCAAATTTCCCTAGCAATTCTTGTTTATAAGCCCTTTTTTTGCAGGTCTTTTTTCTTGTCGTCCGATTGTTTGAGTCTCAAAACGTTTTCGTGGTACAAGCCCTGCTTCGTGTTTGCGCTTCGCGGCTTCGTTTTTGTACGCATCGTGTTCACGGCGCGTAGCATCCGCGAATCGCGGCCGCAATTCGCGCCGCGAGTGAGAGCCTGCATATCAAATAAAACAATCTATACCGCGTCTGTAAAGTTTGACAGCATTGCAACGCAGTCAGTCGACATGTTACCACATAGAGGGAAAACTCTATCACAGCTTCTATTTTCATACTAATCTGGATAAAAGTTTAATATCAGTTTATTTCGAATAATCACATAGAGTAATGGTGCAAGACACGAGATAAGTCAACAACTTTGGATGAATCAACAATTTTGGATTAAACCAACTTTGACCATAGATGAGGCAGGACAAGACGCTTTATTTCTAGTTTAAAAACAACAAACTGTTTTTATGTTATAGCAACTTTATCTATGCATAGTAATATTATAAATGCGAAAGTGTGTTTATCTGTTTGTTTGTTACCTTTTCACGCCCAAGCTGCTGAACCAAATTAGCTGAAATTTGGTATGGACATATTTGGCGTCCCGAAAAAGGACATAGGATTTTTATCCAGGAAAATATACCTGTGCGATATACCAATTTTGGCGCAGTGGAGTTGCAGGCGTCATCTAGAGGTCTATATATTTCCTATTTTTATAAATCAAATCATCATTTCAACGTATCCGGCTAGAAGGACCAAACATTTTGTAATTTAAAAACAGAACACTTACAGAAGGAACAAAACTTTTTGAATTTTAAAAACAGAACAGAAACAGAAGCGCAGCCACTTGACGTTTAAACAAAACATGCACTTACGTGTGTTTAGTCGTAGTCGGATGATAAACATAGTCGAGAAACTGACTGTCAACACGTCGGCCGACTCGATTTGTTTACTGAGTAAAGGTTGGCTCACACGCCTCAGTACAGTGAATCATGCCGCGTCCGTACAATTAATATAGTGTATATATTCTGTAATATCTTCAGAGTTATAAGGATAAAGCGATTTTATTAAAATTTTGAGTTATGGGAAAAGTTTTTAAAAAAATTATGAATAAGTACTAAGATGTCAATTTTCTATCTTCACGCCTAAGCCGCTGATCTGAATTAGATGAAAGGGGTATGAAGATTTTGGCCGACCTTCTGTCCGCTATTGTGTTTTTTTGCGTTCACGAATATTTTTTCAAAAATGGATAGCTAACATCAATACAAACAAAAAATAATCGTGGACAAAACCGCGTAAGGTGTCACATTTCGAAGATATGAGTCGACCAGGCTCCATATAAAAATCTTCGTACCCCTATTTAGATATTTTAGACACGAAAAAATGTTTTTTTTTTCTCTATTCCCCTTTACTCTGGCTAATTAGTCCCACATTTACTATCTATCGTTTTCTATGTCTTACTTATTATAACATGCTATACCAACACATTATATGCCAGCCATGATCTGCATTTCGTCAGTTCTCGGCGCGCGCGCTGCGTTCACACGCCGCCCGGAAGTAATCAACATACGAAGACTATTAACGTTATATACTATTGGTTACTTGTTTAGGCATTCCATTAAGTGACTGTTGTGTTAATTGTTTTCTTTTTTGCTTTCATTAAATTTTACATTATAGGAATGGAAATGATAATACCCACTATGCTCTTATGCTAAGTACTCACATACGGTTTTGCTCGATAGATATGACATACTTATTTGATATATAAAGCCGGCTCGAAGCGAGCCTTCGAGCTGTCAGTTGCGGCCCACATGGTGGTTATTGCTCGATTTGGAGTAAAACTATCGAGCAAAACCGTATGTGAGTATTTAGCATTACACATAAACAAAATGCGTCTCATTTAGCAACGATGCAGTATCGTTTTACGATGATATTTTTTGCAAGTACTCTTCAAATATCGGTTATTAATCATGATTTACTTTGATATTTGATCAACATCTATTGAAACATTTATCCATTTACGATCCCTTTTGAAAAGCAAATTCGTTGTAAAGTAAAACACAGCCTAGTACCTATATTTACATAAAATATTTCAAATAACAGTAAAAGTTAGAAACACGTGCAAAGAACAGAGCTTAAGCTAACAATCTTAAATAATTAACTCTGAGAGAAAATCTCGAACAATGTGAAACGGAATAGATGAGCTTACTGCTTACATAAATAATCTGAGGTCTAGACGCGGGGAATAGCATGGGTGAAGCATGCTGAACTTCCAACGCATGCTAAAGTTGATTCCAGGCAGGAATTCCCAACTAGAGAGTATCAGGGGTCGCATAAAAATGTCAATGGAGTATACGAATTTTTGTATCCATCAAAACCAAGCATGTAACAGGTAATATCATCCTAACGATAGAAATCATCTTATCATAACATCATTTTTTGGAAGTCGGTTAAAAAGACCAGATCAATAGACGCTTGTTCACCGCTATTTGTTAATACTAACTTAGTTACTGCTAGTATAACAATATCCATGGAACACTTGATAGGATATAGGAACCTCTATCCTATCAAGATATATAGGTATAGGATATAGGAAAAATATCAATCATATGACGTGAAAGTAATAGCCATTATCGGCGGGCCTCCACATAAATAGGTTGGGAAACCCTGCTCCAACCGTGGTGAAGTTCGTACAGTAAAGCACGTCGTTGGAGCACCGGAGCACGCCAAAGTTAGCGCGCTAACTCAACTAAGCACCGAAACAATGCGTGAGGTATGGACGAATGGAATAATTTGCGATATTCAAATGCGCCGCATCGTAGCTTCGAGATTTTGCGGACACACGGCTGGTACCGATTGTGAACAGATAATTTGAAAATACTATCACATTGATCGAAAAACAATAATGAAGAGCAAGTTTCGATTTTGAAATAGAGCATTTGACGTAGGTATTAGAGGTAGGGCTTGAAAAAATAACCTTTACATAGTATTTTTCCAATTAAACAAAAGCATCCTCTAAGGTCGCTGTGCTGGTATAGCTATCCAGCCCTAGTAGACAAGTGGCAAGCGATTAAACGCTAACAAAATGTATGTGATTTGACATAAGTCATGGATATAGCGAATACTAATGTCAAAACTCAAATCCCATATATTTTGTGGCGTTGGCGTTTACGACAATCACTTGCCGCTTGTCTAGGCCCGCTGCACCGCCGATGGTAAAAAATAGAAGACGAAGAAGAGATTGAAAATGCGTTTTATTTAGAATTAAAAAAAAACATCTCGTACGAAACCCTACTCTATGACTAAAATAATTAAGCATTCGCACTATCTAAAATATTAATCTCTTGCCCTAACCTGTTCCGAAAAAAGTCTCTGATATTTGATAACCTGCATATCCGTAAGTCCCGTCACAACACCTGGGGTTTGGGGCGTAAATTCAGATAGATCAGCTCTTAGCGAGACATTACCTCGCGAAATGAAACCTTGTTCCTCGTCCCCGCCATTACCATGCAAAACGGTAGTGTAAGCTTTCGGATATCATTCATAGCGGAGTTATGCAGATTCGCGGCGAATTCTCTCAGAATGAGACCATTATGATGTATAAATTCGCGTCTCGATTCGCGCTAAAAGACGCCGTTCGCTGACGGGTAAGCCATTTCTTCTTCTTTGCCTTTTCTGCTTCCATCTTGTATTTTCTGCGCTACACTTATGCTAAGTACTGACATACGGTTTTGCTCGATAGCTTTACTCCAATTCGAGCAATAACCACCGTGTGGACCGCAAAACTGACAGCGCGAAGGCTCGCTTCGAGCCGGCTCGATGGAATTAAATATTATGACAAATATGTCATTCCCTTCAATTCGGAGTAAAACTATCGAGCAAAACCGTATGTCATTACTGATAACTTAGCATTACACTAACATCTTGTATAGACCTTGTTTTTTTTTCATTCAATAATATATTTTTTCGATTCATCGTAACTTGTATGAAAATAAAAGTCTAGATGAGGAATCTAGACTTTGACTTCCTAAGAAACTTTGCGTTTGTTTCGATCGATTGTAAATGAATGGCCGTGCTTTTGAAAAAAACACATTACTTAATAAGTTTCAGGATTCACACGTTACAATGCCTAGAAATGTGTGAGTCTCGCTAGAAACTATTTTGGCGGTATAACTACTTAATATATGAGGATCAATATTATTCAATGCTGTTAAATTATCCTCCCAAAATAATTTTTTATCAAAATCGATTTAGCGACATTTTCGCATTTAACTTTCGCTATTCGCGGATTTTGCCGCGCGTCTGTTCGCTAAGCAATACAATTTCAGTGACTCCGGATACATTACAATTTACAAGTAATTAATTGTTTAATTATAAATTTCTACCGTTATTACCTGTCGACCTCACTTAAAACGTAAAGGAAATTTAAATTTATAACCCACCTATGTTAATTAAAATTAACTAAACCCATGTTTAATTACTTTGACTTGTTGTTTTAGTTTGAAATGTGTTTTTTACTAAATCAAAACAAATTATAAACATTCAATTTTTAAGAGCCTATGGTATCCCAATTCCCACTGCTGGACAAACTCCCACAAAATCTTTCACTCCTCTGTTTTATTTATTAGTTTTCAAAAAATCTTCCGCCTCAAAAGAGTCTGCCTAATTTTATATTCCTCTGTAAGCATAATATTTTTAAGCCATTGCATAGCTTTTATCGCGGGATTTGAGCGTGGCGACCAAGTCAAAAAATTCCGTAACGAAAATAATCCTAACACTCGTCTAACGTTGTTTAAGTTCGGCAGACTTCAGCACGGTGTGTGTGTGCGTGCGACTAGACGTATGCGTGTAGACTAGCTGCTAACTGCAATAGTTTCACCACGGCACTCGGCAGGCCCGAGTGCCACACGTATTTTTAAATCAGAAACCATTTCCGCGGTTACCTCCAATCTAATAGAACCACGATTCATTGCATCAAATCCCACAGGCCACAGCATACAAGTTAATAAAATACCAAGTGGTATTTTATAAATGGTGGTAATTCAGCTGGAGTCACGGACCGATCGCGTACGTGACGTCATCAGCCAGTTAATAGAGTGGCGGGATTGACGCGCACTAATATCCAGCCAGGTGGTTCGACTTTTCATAATATTTTTAAACTAAAAATGTTAGTTTAGGTAGTGAAAAGTTCTTTAGTGGCGTTTTTGGGATAGATCTTCAGGATCCTATAAGCCAATAAGAATGCTAAGTGTATGTTTATGGACCTATTCCTAATATAGAACCTTTCGTGTGAAACGAAAAGAGGCAAAAACATCAAAACATAAAATACGAAACATCCTCACACTACGTATGTACAATAATTATTGTTAATAGTTTTTACAGGGCTTGTTATACAAAAAACTAATACGTTAAGGTTTATTTACATTAACCTTTTGTTTTGAGGGGCGGAAAATCGTTCTCGGATTACTTCGGAAAACTATTTCAAGGCGGTGACGTAAGGTTTTCGCTTCAAATTGAATTGATAAAACCCTTCCATTCCCATTAAAAGTTAAAAGATGACTCGCCAAATTGCCAGAAAGTTCAAATTGTCACCCTTCTTAAACTGTAGCCGTTAACTTTGATTTAGCTCCTTTATTGATTAACTAAACGTTGCCTGTTACTTTATTCACGAACAGTTATACATTTTTCGGTAAAACTATACAAATCATAAACATATCAAACATTTTCAGTAAAAAAACTAGTCCTTTACAGAGCGACGAGGTAATAGAAAGTATTTAAATTCAAGACTAAACTTTCAGTCGAACACTAAATTACACAAGAATGTCAAGTTCCTTCGATCGCGGATTCTTGGAAATACCGTTGTATTATATTGTTGTCGCGATCACCGGTGCTCCTATGGAGCTTGAAGGATTAGAGTTTAGGATAATCTTACTTAATGTCCCCATTAATATTACCTTACATTAGGCGGCAGCTGATGATGAACTTTCCACAAAATTTGCGTAATTTAAAAAAGTTATTACACAATCAACTTTATTTTCGTATCTTTCTGTACCCTTTTAGGGGTTTTAATTAAAATTTCAATTTTCAGGTAGTTGAAATTATTTAGTGGGAGAATAATAACAAATTATATTAAAACTCTGATGAGTGAGCTCCAAATTAATAATTACATTCTGGTACCTAAGGGCTTCGTTACACGATCCTCGTAGAAAAATAAAAATTTCATTTGTAAAATTATAGAGCCAAAAAGGTACAATTTGTAATATGTTTAATGTTTATAGTGAACTGAAAGTGTATTCGCTATAGCAGAAATCGATAATGGAACACCACGGCTTCACTTAAAAACCGGCGAGAGGGTTTTAACACTTAGGTGCATTTTAATAATGCTGCCAGTTTCTATTATAATAAATACTAGCTACTTGACCGAGCTTCGCTCGGTATTCGATAAAGCACGAATAAAATGACATTTTCTAAAAATGATTCCTAGCTGATTTATCGCCCCCAAAACCCTCTATATACTAAATTTCATGAAAATCGTTGGAGCCGATTCCGAGATTCAAATTGTATATATACAAGAATTGCTCGTTTAAAGATAAAAAAATTTTCCATTCAGTAATCGAACACTAAAGAAACACAAATTGCAAAATATAAAACAAAAGGAAAAGAAAAATCTCTCGTTTACAAAATGTTAGTCCGATGCTATAGAAAAGTACAGTTTATAACCGCCATATCGCTATAGAAATTATAGAATCCTCATCTTATTCCATAAAAAAGTAATAAATCACTTTTATTGAGCGCTCTAGTTCCAAAAAACCCAAGTCATTTGGATATTAAAACAAAAAGTGGGCATCATTCGTCCTTTTATCTGCACATTAAAAGTAACGCGGAGTAAATCGGTGAGACGGCAAAAAATCGCTGACTAATTCGGGGCAATCAGTCTCCTGGCTGATAACGGAGAGCAAATATTGTTAGAGGGGCGACTTCAAACGATGGAAAGGAGCCTTAATTATATTTAGAGTTTTTTGTTTTTCTACTTTTTATTGTTTTATTATTATGTAAAATATATTTTGATAAATTCCAGGAATTTGACAAAGTTCGTTGTAAGTAAACATTTTATTTACTTACATTTTTAGTTTTGAAAGATAATTAACGTTATATACTAGTAAATATAAAATATACTAATGAATATAAACTTTATTATAAAAATAACATTGCTCTACTAATTATATAATTATTCTTAGTTATAATTAATACTATTTCATTATTCACTATCATCAAGAGCCAGATTTTTAGCAAAAAATACATAACGAAAAAATACACAGCGCTTTCTAAAAGGTTTTGTAGGAACGTTCATTGTTTTGGAGGGATTAAGTTTTTTTTAAACCAAACTTGGCAAAATTAATTAGGTTCGGTCCGGATGCGTTGGTTTCTTTTTGTAAAGGGAAATGAAGCACGTGTAACTTATTTATAAAAAAAAAACAAGCTGACCCGGAAAATGTTGTTTTGCTACGTAATTTCATGTATAAAAAATAATTATTTATAAAAAAATGGCATACATTGTTTTGAAATATCCGTTATTCTGGGTATGAAAAATAAATGTTGGCTAGTTCTATAAACTTCACCCGCTTACAAAATTTTATCAAAATAAGTCCATTTTGATAAAATTTTGCAAAGATTTATTTTGTAAATGAGGAGTGCAGTTATGCAGCAGTTTGGCATCCAACGCCAGAACACGTTAATTTAATAGTCCCAATAGAGGACATATTAATATTATAGTTTTTGTCTCTAAAAACAGTACCGGCTCGATAAATGACAGTACAATTTTATAGGTAAAATTTAGTTTTATAAAAATATATAAAAATTAAAAATCATTTTTACACACATTTTACAGGTATGAAAACACCATTCCGCTTTAGCGGTAGGGTAATTTCCACACAAAATTACTTTATAATCTCATTAAAAAGATGAAAAATAGTAGCCATTGTACAGGGCAGGTCTTCGCCTCAGGTGGGGTGACAAAAGGGGCGCAATTACGCCCTTAGTTAATTAATAAGGAGTTCAAAACTTTGATTCTAAGTTCCGAGATTCCAGTAATGACAGGGGATTAAAGTTTATGAGTAATTATAAGTCCTTTCGGCGTTGTTCCGAGTTCCGACTTGAGTGTCTGGCTTCCGCGTTGCATCAAAAAGTTTCTTCAAGTACCTATGTGAGTCTACTGTTATTAATACTCTTAAGATGTGAGTAAAGCAGAATGCATGGTTCCGGCATGATAAGGACGACGTAAAGAATAGTATGGTCAATATATTAGTTTATTTTATGATGTAATGTTAGTTACTACGGTTAGATAATTATAATTAATCATAACTGAAATATATGATCTAGGATCTGGATTTTTTTATTTGAATAAAGGGACCCAATAGAAACCCTGTCTGCCTTAGGCAAGAAATTGATAGACTAGCTTTTCCATGTAGCTGTCTTTACCTATCAAATGGATTTTCCAAGATATCAAACAAAGACGGCAAGACACGTGAAGACGACGCAATTATACGTGGGAGAGCCATGCTTCGGCACGAATGGGCCGGCTCGACCGGAGAAATACCACGTTCTTCACAGAAAACATGCGTGAAACAGCGCTTGCGCTATGTTTCGCCGAGTGAGTTTACCGGAGGCCCAATCCCCTTCTTTACCCTCCCCTATTCCCTTCCCTTCCCATCCCTACCCTCCCCTATTATCCTATTCCCTCTTAAAAGGCCGGCAACGCACCGCAGCTCTTCTGATGCTGCGAGTGTCCATGGGCGACGGTAGTTGCTTTCCATCAGGTGACCCGTTTACTCGTTTGCCCCCGTATTTCATAAAAAAAAGACACATTAGTTATAGCACGTTATAGACCTATTTCTTCGTTCATTAAAAAGCATTTTTAAATCCAAAGACCATGAGAAAGGCAGCAATAAAAACTTAATAATTAATACTGGAACATTTTTAGTATAGAGTAAGAAATGAGGTAAGTTACTAGACAGTTACCACCCGTAGACTTTTTAATGTATATTTTTTATTACGAACGTTACTCCCACACAGTATCTTATTACTTTCAAATTGAAACATTATATTGTGATGATTCCTGTATATTAAACAATCAATTTGACCACAGAATTTTGACCACAAAATTGAACATAATAATTGTATACCTATTATGTTTGCCTTTAGGAAGGTACGATAAGGTACGATGTAATTTTAAATAAATTAAACCTATATTTTTACTCATAAGGTTGATAATAGTAAAATAGAAAGCAGGTATCAAAAATCCACAGCATAATATGAACAACTGAAGTATGTACTGTGTACTGTACTGAAGTATCTAGAACTTAATATTTAATACATTACTTTTAGGATTCCATACTAACTACAAAAACCCCTTAAAAATCTACAAAACCCTTTATGAACCATGTCCTAGTGGTTTAATAACTAGTAAGAGTAGGACGCGAGACAGAGTAGACAGAAGTCGTTATGTCTATTGTGCGCGAGACGAAAATCACTGATAAGCTGAGAATATGCAGCTGATAACAGTTGGAGAGGAATGATAAGGTTATCAATGCATTGTTTCTGTCACAATGATTACTATCCTAATGACAGAATATGAGGCCTTGTAAACTCAACATTGACGATGGCATACAGAATAGAAACTTTGTAATAGTATAAACTTACCTCCATCCTCGGGGATATTCAGCAGCTTCTTGGCACCAGGACTGGGTCCCCGCACCGCCGACAGCGCCCGCTGCAGCGTCTCACTCATCTGCTTGCCACTCACACACACCGCACTCAACACAAACACACACACAACACCCAGCTTCATCTCCGAAGATGTTGGTCCCGGGCAGTCTAGCTACATCTTAATGCACTAGATGCATCTGAAACAAGAGAGAGAAGATTAGCAATCTTATTGGTATGGTGATAAAATATAAGTAATATCGCAATAAAATAGCATAAAAGGGACAATGGTCCAAAAACAGAAGGACAATTTGCAATACAAGAACCACAAGTAACAATTTTTCAAGGCAGAAAAGTAGTTATATTATTGGGCTGGGCTGTAGAGTAAGCTACTCGTAAAACCTTAAATCTACTAAATATAGTTCCAGTAAAGAGTAAAGATAAGTCAAAATCATAAACATCGATAAGTAGATATTTAATTCTTTAAAGGATTAAGAAAAAGCATCTAGAAAGCAAAAGAATTGGTTACATACTTGTTACATAGGCAATTTAGTATGTTTTTTATAGATTCTTTTACCTAAAAACCAAACGACTAACCCTCCGAGCAGATAGTCAGAAACTAGTATAATGTGAATTAGATTACAAAAGGCCTACAGTGATCTGGCCTTGGCAAGATTCGGTCACATTATTGACAAGTAAGTAATAAAACCAACTTGTTTGAGGAAAATACAGCGGGCTATTTAAAGATTGATACCGTTTGGTTCTCAGAGGATATTACTTAATGTACCTTCCTAAACGAAGAAATGTATATTAGACATGAATAAGAGAATTTGTTAAGGACAACATTATAACTGTATGGATCATTGAAGGAACTTTCTGGTCCAAATCTTTCTTAAAACTAAATTGATATAGTTAAATTGAGACTATATATATTATTATTTCAATTTAGACTACATCTAGAGTCTGTCTGCTCACTGATATCATAATTGCAGAAAATAGACACATTTATAGACGATTTTATTGCAAGCATCAAGGCTTCAAAACAGAAATGACTCAGTTTAAGAAATACATTGATTTCACTGTTTTAGATAGTATCAGCAATAGGAAAACAATCCCTGTGTCCCACGTAATAGCAGCTAAAGTTGAATATTTTACAATGAATCACATATTGATGGCAGCGTTTATTTATAACGTTATAATGTCAGGTCAAGGAAGCCAAGGAGGGAATTAATCTTGGTGATGAGAAAGTCGGAGTTTACGATCTTAGCGGTAATGCCTTATCCTATTACATCTTATATTTTATTAGATTGATATGTGGAGATTTATTTAGATTATGTCCTATCGTTTAGAATGTTATAACACTTCGGACAGATACAAAACGATAGGTACTTAAATCCATGATACCTCTATAGTGTACTTACAAATCGTTCCAACACACCTTTTATATATGATGAATTAATTAATAATGTTTTCTATGGTGCTGGTTATAAACATCACGAATCAGTCACAAAAAAGTACATATTATAGTAAGCCTAAAGTAAAGATTTGTACATGTGTAAGATGTTTTAAAGATCATGGTAGGTTAGATCTAAATCATCACAGTGTAACAAACATTGCATCATATTATCATAACGTAACTAAAATAATCTACGATCATAGATCGTCACGAAGATAGCTATATTCTTATGAAAGTGACATAATATAAAAGGTGAGGCAGGTGGTTTAGCATGTTTACGACGAGGCAGGCAACAGATGAGTAGGTTGTTACTTTGTTCTATTTTCAAATATTCATAAGAAAATACTTCGGTGTTAACCTTTTGAAGACTTAAATCTTAATTAAACAGAGTGCAAACACGTACAAATGTAGATGCCGCAAACATGTTTAGACAAGATATAGGGAAAGATAATATATGTAAATATTACTTTAGGTTTAGTATTCGAGATATATACGAAACTTCTGAACTAAACATACTACATATACAGGCCTAAAACTACTTTCAATCCAATAGCAATACAATCTACTATCCCGAAAGCTTTCATCATTTATGAAGCATCATCTGGCTAGCACACAAGGCCGACCTATCACAACATACATAATATATGACGTCATACCGTGACTCGAGAGCATCCAATATCACACAAAACACAAACACAGAAACACCAAATTAATAATTAAAACACACTAAACGACACATACATGATCCCGTAACATTCGACCGAACGAAACTAACCTAAAAGTTAAATGCACGCTCAGCGTAGCTATAAAAATTTGACCGCCAATAAGCGTTCATTTCAAAGGAACTTGGACTCGAAACGGTTCACAAATAATAAAAAGCCGCGCCCGTCGATGCAAATGAATATAAACTTTATGTCTATCACAATAGGAACGTGGGAGGAAACATCGACCGCAAAATTAAGGTGGCGCTATAGTGCGACCGAACGCATCTTTTGTATTCTGTTTTCTACCTGAGTCTTGTCCCTTTTTTTCTCGGAGCACACGTTTTAAATGAAAACGCTCGGCTTTATTGCCAGGGCTCAGAGTCTATTATTGCACGATCGGAATTTAAGTGTAGGATATTCCATAAGCCGTGATTGCAAGTTTGCCTCGGCTATGATAAGAACCATTGAGGATATAAGCTTCTCCGAAGATAAGAATAACTGTATACAAAAGTTTTTTACTGTTTGTTCGCAGGCAACATACCTGGGCGTAATGAAGGATGATCGGGGGTTAGTGTAAATAAAAGTTGCCGAAATGAATGAAAAGTAACAGCTAAATTCCTGGGTTACTGCTAGGGTTCCCAACCCTCCCGGATTGCCCGGGAGACTCCGGTAATAATGCCTAACCTCCCGTCCTCCCGGAGAACGATAAATTTCAAAAATTAATAATTATTTCATACTTAATAATTGACTTAGTGAAAAATCGTAAGATGGAGTTAGATTGGACAATCATATTATTTGAAGAAAATCGCTTTGATTAACTCTGGGCTTACTAATGACTTCATATGAAAGAGAGAAATGATCCTGAGACTATGTTCCTTCTCAATCCCCCCCCCCCCCCCCCCTACAATTCTCCCAGGTTGGTCCTTTCGAGTGTTGGCAACCCTAGTTACTGCCTATCGTTTGTCAAAGCATCTTTCCCATAAACACGAAGGTCGAAGAACAAGTGAGATAGCACGATATCCATACTAATCCAAACTTATATTAAAAATGCAATTGAGTGTCTGTCTGTTACACCTTTATACCCAAACTGATGAACTGATTTTGCTGGATATGGAGATATGTACTTTGAGTCCCGAGAAAGAATATAGGATACTTTTATCCCGGAAAACATGTACGGTTTCCACGAGATATACGAATTATGGCGCAAGGAAGTTGCAGACGTCATTTAGGATTAACTACCACAAGTAGTATCTTGATAAACTTAAAGTTGCTGGACAATAGAACAAAATATGATGGAAATAATTAGAAACCCAAGACCAACAACTTAGTGATAGAACTACGATTGCTGAGTGATAGAGAATAACAAGTGATAGAACTACGAATGCTGAGTGATAGAAAATTCGGACAGTCGACAGTGGAACTCGAATGGATATTCCCAAAGTAAAAAGCGAGTCTAATGTAATATTGGAAACCCCACGAGTGACGGAAACGGGTACACGTGTTCCATAACGTCTACCGCACACCTGATACTGTCGATAGCGTTAATAGAGCCCGTTACACGCCCTTGAACCCTTAAATTTTTGGGCCCTTTTACATGGTGAATAATAATAAGTATACCTATGTTGTATCTGACTTTCAGAAAAGATGGTTTTTAGGCTTTGATATAATTAGGTTTAATTTGTAAGTTTTAACTGCAACTGGACGCTGTTAATCATGGACTGGAGGAGTTATGAATGCAGTGATGTTCTTTTTGTGATTTAGAACAAGACAAAAAGTCACCAGTCGACAGTAGTATTCGCAGCAAGCGATCGCTTGCGACTGAGCGTTTGCACGGTCGATTTTAGTCACCAGCCGCATGCGGCCATCGGCCGCACGACTTTGGGGCTTTCGACTTTAGCCGCATGCGGCGTAGTCGAATTGCCATGTAGACGGTCGATTTTTGCCGTGCGGCGTAACTCGTGCGGCTTTAGTCACCCGTGTAAATCGAGCATTACCTGCGCAGCTAGCGACACATTCATAGAAATACATAGAAATGACGTGTTGCGACGACACGCTTCACAACTCACCAATGCCACCAGTAGTTCGACTGCTAAGAAACGGACAGGTTTCAATATCTGTCAAATTCGTCGGGTTTCACTAGGATTATAAATGGAATGTGCCTCGCGCTGGCTGATATAATTTATGTTTAAATATTTAAAATAAAGATTTCAAAATTGGATTCTGACAATTTTAATCGCATGTGCCAAAACACAAACAACAATACGACCAAAGAGGAACACGTCCAGCGAATATGTCATAGTTTTAAATTCGTAGGTAACAAGTTAACAACCCTGGCGACGATTTTCGTCATAATAAGTCAAATTTAAAAATTTCAACATCAGTTCTAAGTCGGCATACTCTATCATTCTGTGTACTCTGCCAATGCTTAATGGCGACCAACTGTTATTGTCATTTTTCCAAGTTGAGTCTGTCTATAAGTAAAGTTTTTTTGGTTGATATTCTTTACAGTATGCGGATGGTAACCTTCGCTAGCTAATGGGGCGTCGTGGTAGTCACCGCAACGAGAGCCTGCAAGTAGGCATAGAAACGAATAAGGATCAGTTCACATTGAAAAGCGACGTTGAGATTCGATGTAATACATGTTAAATTGGCTGACCGCCGACCATATCGTGCTGCCTGTTGCTAGTGGCTTATTTTAGAGACGTTGCAATGAAAAGTGAACCTTCAGTGTCTCTGTGATGACTACTTACAAATTCGATAGTAGCTCCACCTTACAGTCTGTGTGATGACTACCTACAAATTCGATAGCACAAGTCAGCGCGATAAATCAGATCACGTAAGTCCGCTGACCGTACAATGTGTTTCAGGCGGGGATTAGTTTTGCTCTATTAAAGTTAGCCGTTAGGCTGGAGGTAACTGGATAGGCGTTGGGAGATCAGCGCGGCGGTACGGTCAGCAAAGAGCTTAACGGTTTTTTTTAATGAAATAAGGGGGCAAACGAGCAAACGAGTCACCTGATGGAAAGCAACTTCCGTCGCCTATGGACACTCGCAGCATCAGAAGAGCTGCAGGTGCGTTGCCGGCCTTTTAAGAGGGAATAGGGTAATAGGGGAGGGTAGCAAGGGAATAGGGGAGGGTAGGGAAGGGAATAGGGTAGGGGATTGGGCCTCCGGTCCTCACTCACTCGGCGAAACACAGCGCAAGCGCTGTTTCACGCCGGTTGTCTGTGAGAACGTCGTATTTCTCCGGTCGAGCCGGCCCATTCGTGCCGAAGCATGGCTCTCTCACGTATGAACATATGAAGTTTATGTATCAAATTTTTTATTAAATTGATGTTATGTAATCATTAATCATCTTTGATTGCGACCATTCTTATAAGTACTAAATTGAAAAAGTAACATTTTTTTTTTCATCATTTCACATTTAAAAGTCTAACCTTTCTCTGCTAACGGTACCTGTAGTGAAATTTTACTACGGGCGTAACCGTGTAAGTTACGTAGATTGTCTTTGTGAGTGAGAACGTAATCCCGGTCGATTGTACCGAGATAAGGGCAATTATGTGCCCTTACGAGCCCATACGTCGCGACGAGTGACTTCATTGAAGGGTTAAGAGGAGATGATGTCATTAATCTTTTGGCTTTAAGATTTTTTTACTAATTTTTAGGTGGAATTAGGTTATTTAAACTTACATTATAAGATGGAAGTTCTTCACGTTGATAAAATTTGGCATAGAGATGAGAGATACCATGAGTCCCAATGAAAGATAATCTATACTAATATTATAAATGCGAAAGTATCTCTGTCTGTCTGTCTGTCTGTCTGTCTGTCTGTCTGTCTGTCTCGCTTTCACGCCAAAACTACTGAACCGATTGCAATGAAATTTTGTACACAGTTATTCTAGAGTCTGAGAAAGGACATAGGCTACATTTTGATGTGGGAAAATATCTTATTTCCATGAAAATATCGATGAAAATTACTTCGCATTGCGCGTGGCCAGCGCTCATCCCGGGGGTCCTGGGTTCGAGTCCCGCAGGCGGAACAAAAAGTTTTCAATGTTCCTTGGGTCTTGGATGTGTATTAAAATAATATTTCAAAAATCTTAAATATATTTTATGTATAATATTATAAAAAATCCAGAAATATATCGACGCGATGCAATGAACATTTTAGTTCTAATACGATTCAACAGATGGCGCTTTTTTTTACTTCGTTGTAACATAGAACTAATCATACTTATTAGTTATTATGTTTTTGTTTATAGTTTTTAATACGTTAGAATATTATGTTTAATAATATTATCACTTGCTATAATAATAATCAATCTATCTGATCTTATAGAACTCCTACTGCATTTCTAAGGAGTTCGAGTGTGTTGTGTTGGCCTATATTCCATCCAGAAAATATTTTTACATTTTAATTCTAATATATGAAAACAGATGGCGCTTTATTTTTACTTCATTATTATAACAGAACTAATCATACCTACTTTATTATATATTATTGTTTTTATTCATAACTAG
This sequence comes from Aricia agestis, assembly GCF_905147365.1. NCBI lineage: Eukaryota > Metazoa > Arthropoda > Insecta > Lepidoptera > Lycaenidae > Aricia > Aricia agestis. Next base: position 7,479,092 of record NC_056424.1, on the reverse strand, counting down.
CTGTTGCCCGCGACTTCGTCCGCGTGGACTTTAGTTTATAGCGCGCGGTGTCAACAAAATTTGTGTCAAATTTAAAAACTTTTTAAAACCCTGGTAAGTGGTACCCCTCTTAGGGCCGCGCAGCGCGCTACACCGGAATGGCAGCGCTGAAAGTGCTCGCCTCGCCGCTGCCATTCCGGTGTAGCGCGGCCTTTAATTAATCAAAATACCCCAAAAACAGCTGTGCAGTGTGCACATAATCTGTACTAATATTATGAATGCGAAAGTATCTCTGTCTGTCTGTCAGTCTCGCTTTCACGCCAAACGCCAAAACTACCGAACCGATTGTAATGAAATTTTGTATACTGATAGTCTAAAGCCTGAGAAAGGACATAGGCTACTTTTTTACTGGAAAAAAGGGTTGTAAGGGTCGTAAATTTGTTCAAAAAATTCATAATAGATGGCGCCGTGCGTCTTCTACATCGCGCTGACGCTTGCTCAAAAGTCTTTTTATAAGAGGTGGTATCATCTTACATTTAAGTCTCGATTTTTTTCGATTGTTATATCTATTCTACGGTATTAAATAACTCAGTACTTTATCTGTGCAGGCAGTGACGTAACCTTAAGACCAAATTTCACCAACGACTGTTAAAGTTAATGCTCGAATTAGTATCACGTTAGCTGTTTCGTTTTTCATATGAATGAAAGAGAAGACAGGATATTTTAACAAGCTGTTAACACTAACAGACGTTGGTAAAATTGGGGCTAAACCTATCAATGATAAATAGTTTATGGGTAAAGTTGTGTAATTGGGGGGCTAAATAAGCTTTAAAATTTGGCATAATATATAAAGTTTAACATACAAAAATGAAGTACTTATTGTTTGCACACTGCACAGCTGTATTGATTTAAGGGGTACCAGGATTTTTTTATAAAAGCTTTTGACACCAATTTTGTTGACATCGCGCGCTATAAACTGAAGTCCACGCGGACGAAGTCGCGGGCAACAGCTAGTTAAGTATATAGAAATAGTTTAATTCTCGAAAAATTTCGCATGATGACCTAATGTCTGCTCGAGAAGAGTTTTGGGCCATATATGTATTATAACATCTCTTACTATTTTATAGAGAGATCCAAAAGGTTACTGTCACAAAATGGTGAAATCAAAATCGTAAGACATTTATTTCATGCTACACATTTCGTTAAGTTCATTCAATCAACGCTTGTTTAGCGTTTAACACAAACCAAATGAAGCAAAGCAAAAGTACTAATAAATTAACCCTTTAAACAAATAAATCGGGCTTTCATTAGCATAAATAATTGGTGGGATGTTTTGAGCCCGGGGTATAAAAAGTCTTAACACTTCGACAGCCCACACATTATGTATTTCATTAAGCGGATACATTCCCGAGGGCTAAGTGTTAATGAGTTAGTTTTTTGCACTCGGATCGTTTAGGACCCGTTCGACCATTTAAGAGTTAACTTTGTTGCTAATGCGACATGTCTTTTGGTAAACCAAAAAGAAAAAGTTACCACCTAAATGATAATAAGTATCTTATTATTTAACTATATATTGGCCATTACTCAGTTACGCCAAGATTCGTATATGTGTACCTACATTTTTTATTATTCCTTTCGGCTTTAAGTTATCTCTATGCTAAATCTCACCAAAATCACTTCAGCTGTTAACCAATCAACAACACTGTTGAACAGATAAAGTCCGATCAAACCTTAGTCACTGGCCAGCTACAAAATAACAATATTTTAACAGATAGATAAGATAATATTACTTCCTAGTACAATCGCTAGTACAAATATAGACAAAGAGCCAACGCTATTCCAATTAGCATAACAGAGATATTCAATTAGACTTTTAGTAATTAGTACAGGAGCCTACCTCCTATTGGTTATGTTAATTCTACATTAGCATAATTAATTGAAGATACTGCACCTTTGTTTGATTTTAAAGATTGAAAGATAATACAGTGTGATCAATTGCAATCAATTAAAATTCTTCTTTAAGTTTTCTTTTCTTCATGTTTAATTAAATTGTCGTCATGGTGGTTTTATAGTGCTATACCTATAGTGCGGTCACCTAAATATCTACTCTAGAACCATCTCAGTGTTTTAATTACAAAATAATACAATATTATCAGCAAAAAACTTAAAAAAAAAGCTTTTATTTAATATACTTATAAAGAAAGAAATAAATTTCTCCTTAAAAATTCTAACTATTAAGTTATAACCTCAATAAGTATATTATACAATTTGCATGATAATAAAAGCTTGTCGCGTGATTAATAAATACCAATTTAACTGAGTAAAAAAAGTTTTTTGCTGATAATTTATTTTTTGTTTTTTAGTTAGGTATCTCTGGCTAGATTTCTTAGTCTACTTGATTGTAATTTGTTTTGTTTCAAGAACTTATTAAAATATGATTTACTTAGGCCCACTTGCGCCAAAACTTTGAGTTAAATAAATAACCCGGGGCTCTTTTTTTTTAACTCATACTACATATTGCACCAGAAGAATTTATCTCAGAGTCAACTAACCCGGGCTTACGTCATGTTCATTCATTCTTACCGTAGTACCGAACCTAGAATTACATTTACATACAGTTTTAATAGCACAAGAGTAACTTCAAACTAAAGTTTAATATTATCATCTCTTTTATAAAATGATAAATCCATAACCGGGACTATCCCAAAATTTGTCATATCCCTAAAATCTTAATACGACAAATTCCTGCCGAGGTCCAGTTGTCTCGTCCCTGATAAATATTCAGGAACCAGCCCTCAGGGTCCGTCTGAGGGACCGTATTAATTAAGGACATTCCGAATTTGATTTTTAATGCTGAAATTATTTTTTTTGAGCGAAAATTAAAATCTCATCAGAATTAACATTTTGATTTCGTTTCGTTAATCGCTTTATGTTTTCGATTTTTCGTAATGGATTTTTGACGTTCTTTGGGGGGCTACAGGTTCAGTCAGCGCTTCTGCGTTCCTTGGCTCAAACTTTGTAGAGAGTAGAGACCACCAAAGACAACGATGGTTTTTATTGACTACCTACCTACCTACTCTACATAACAAGCTATAAGTATGTATCATCGAAAATTGACACACCTACGTCATTTAGTTGGATTATGTCAATTCAATGTTACAGCTCGACAAGGCTTTATATGATCGTGGGTGATATTGACGGGAGCGCTGCTGGTAAAGGAGAACTGTCAAACACATGTCAAAAATGACGTTTTTGTATGATGGAAGCGTTCAGTTCCTTTTCTCGCCACGTCCATATAAAGCCTTGTCGAACTGTATTTGTGATCTGTCGTCTGGGTTTGACAAAACGCGACCAAACGACATAGTCCGCCATCTGCCCATGAATGTTTTCTCTGATAGTAGGTCAGTTTACATCGAAACGAAACAGAAGCACGATTCAAAAATTTGTATCGCTATTATGCGTCGTCGTGTCACGATTCACGATTTACATTTACACGAATCGTATTGCTGACAAGCCAGCCACTGATACAAGCTGACCCAAAACACGGGCAGAGGATCTGACAGATTTTCGTTTGTCCATAATAATATTATATAAAAAGACGGGCAGTGGATGGAGGATCTGACAGGGAATATGCCCAACAAATCGAGATAATATGGACGACGACAAGGTCAAAGATTAGCTGATTTTTTAAATGAAATAAAGACATAGCTATAAAATATAAGTATTTCCAAAATTTCAGCTTCATAACTTATGTATTTTTTTGTTATGAGCCTTCAAAGTTGGGTAGTCAAGTCGATTTTTTTTTATAAAACGCCTTAATTTTTGTATACCATTCGATAAGTTTTGTATGGATATCTTGGAGAGTTTTTAAGCTATCAAAGTTATTTTTTCACCGATATTCCTATTTTTGAATGGTCCTTCACTTACCAACAAAAAATAAATTCGTCATGCCTATTACTACTGCCTTATTTCGACATATTATATTGTGTTTTCCTTTATCCATACGTAATATTATTATAAATACGAAAGTGTGTCCGTTTCCTCTTCACGCCCAAACAGTTAAACTGATTTTTCTGAAGTTTGGTATGGAGATACTTTGAGTCCCGTTAAAGGACATAGGATATTTTTCATCCCAGAGAAATGTACAATTCCCGCGAAACGAATTTTAACGCAACGGAGTTGGACACTTTTCTTTCCAGAAAAATGTACGGTTCCCGCGCAATTAACGAATTTTGCAGGCGGCATCTAGTTTAATAAACCATTAATTAAAACTGAACTAGTACGTTTAGTTGTTCTTCTACTCAGGTAGTCGCCAGTCCACATTATTCACATGAAGAAACAACCAGTGTAAAGTTAGTCCAGGTTACCAGTTAACTTCTAACTAACAGTTCACAACGTTTGGGGAAACTGCATATTTAACTAAACAATAAACTTCATTTGGAGGCTCTGGCCTTTGACTATATTATTGTGTACCCAGGAAAACAAACTATAGGAGATGGACCACTTTCCTTTTAAATCCATGCTGCAAACAAAATTTTCGTCCTTTTTGTTTTGTACTACTTTTGATATACTTAATTAGGTAAGTTTATATGAAAAATATTTACATACGCAAAATGTTTTAAACGGATTTGAATCAAAGTTGGATGCTCTTAAAATTTTCTATAATCAAATTTGATATTACAATCCCTAATAGATACCTAAACGATTTCTGCTTAAAGATAGGTAGGTATGTCATATGGGAACATATAGATAATAATTCTAGAATCTAGATTTTAGCCAATATACTACTCTAAACTAGATAAGTCAGCTTTTTTGAACGTGTAAACATCTCTAGAGGAATCTAGCTGATAGTGATGAAAAATCCGTGTTCGACGCCCATATTTTCAATTCAAACTAGGGATGTGCTGACTAGTCGCCGACTAGTCGGTAAAGCCGAATATCCGGCCACTTTTGTAGTCGGCGAATAGTCAGCAAAAAACACCGACTAATCGGCTTTTTACTTTTTTGCTATTATTGAAATTACATTAAAGAAAACCTTGATTATTATTTATAATGTGTTCACATCACACTCAATCAGTGTTAAACATTTTAAAATTAAGTAAATGAAGTGTTTCTGAAATTACTTGCTAGTAAGGAAATTATTTTTGCAAATATAATTTTAATAAAAAATTATGTATGTATTATTAAATAAAGATTTCATTTAGGTACATGAAATATTTAATGAAAACCATCAACTGTATCAAGAACAACATAAAGTAGAAACAAAATAAAGTAACGTAGGTACGCAAAATAAACAACACGATTCGACACGTTTGCAGGCGGCGCGGTGTGCAACTTACCCGCGAAACAACAGTAAAAAAGCCTTCCGAAACCATGATCGGCTTGGCCGACTAGTCGGCCGATTAGTCGGCTAGTCGGCCAAAGTCATGATCGGCACATCTCTAATTCAAACGCTTTTACTTCAAAGGCTTTTACTTCAAAATAAATCAAACACCACCTAAATTTTCAGTCTAAGGCCTAATAAACTAATTATATTACTTTCTGAAAACCACTTGGACTTGGCAAAACTTCACAGGTTTATTAACCAAGGGGATCACACATGCCGCGTCAAAACAAAAACAACACCCAAAAACATTAATTATGATGTATCGCTTATATCAAGGGGAGAAGGGTGGATTTGGCGTGGCATTTCCATATTATCTCATATGGTATTAGCTGGAGCAAGATCCATCACTGTCAAACGTGATCCAGCACTCGCTTTATCAATCTGATGGTTTACAAGTTTACAGGTAGGGTAATGAAGTAAACTTACTATTTGCATGTTATCTAAGACGGTTGGATCTTAATCAATGTTGTTTTGAGGTTAGGTTTTGTTGCATAACTACAAGAATGGTTTCTGGATGGCAAAATAAAAATGGAGTTAACAAGAAAATAAACATTAAGGGCCTGTTTCACTACTTCCTGATAAGTGACGAATAGGCTATCCACTAATTAACTTGACAGATCAAGTACGAAGAATCTGTCAAAAAAGTTCTGAATAGCCTATTAGGTATGTCCACACTATGCGCTTTTGTCTTCAATTTTCGTCATCTTCTTTCATTCAACTTTCATTTTGGCGCATTCAATAATTGAATGCGTCAACGAACGCAATGCTTTCTGTCATTTTTAATAACAAAGTGAAAGTTTTGGATACGGTCAGAGGGCATGTCGCACGTTCGCTATTAACTGCGCTATAACGCATGCCCTTGACGAACAGAAAAAGACACAGTATGGACATAGCTAATCGGCACTTTATCAGAAAGTGGTGAAACATTCACACACATAATATGCAAAATTACCAAACATACATTTCTATCTTCGATCGTTGTCATCAACGATTACTTTCATGAACTTGGCTCACGCATAGGTATGAGATCCAGAAAAGTTCTAAACGAGTCTTATCTGCTACGATTACATAAATATTATGTTAATGATGGCCTAAGTCCTAAATAGCGCCTATCAGTAGGGCCCGGCCGAGTTGGCACCGCTCCAAGGACATTTGGCCCCAAATGTAAGCAAATTACTGTTGACTACACATTGTGTACTGACATACGTACGTACGGCTGCCAAATTATACAGAAAAAATAAACAACGCGCGTTGTTTGTTGATACAAGTCAATCTTTCGCTCTTAGATTTCGCTCTCAAAATACTGGGCCTACTCTTCAGTTACATCCATACAAATATTACGAAAATAATATATTTTTTGCACCAAATTGGCTCTTAAGCTACTGGACATTTATGAATCACAGAAAATGACACACAATATGTATTACTATGTCAATAAGCTGATTTTTTTTTATAATCAACAATAAATAACCAATTGTCTAATGGTCTAAACAATCAAATCTTGACCAAAAAGAGGGACCACCATTAAAGCGAGTTTTGAACAAAAAGACGAAATCGTTTCACAATTTAGCAAAGATACCCTGTATCGAGTAACACAAAAAGACGAGACAACCTGGACTCTGCTTTTTAAGTCGTTAAATTATCAAATATTTACTGAGCAAAAGGACACGAAGAATTTTCTTTTTATTTTAACAAAACCACATCATAAAGCGCACAAGAAACTTTTAAAAATATCTTCAATACATACTATAATATCCCATCAATCCCCAAGCGGCACCCGGCTGCCGCATAACAATTGAAAATCTATTGTGTCTGCGATTCCCACGATCGAGGTAATATTATAAATGCGAATGTGTGTCTGTCTGTTACCTCTTCACGCCCAAACTGCTGAACCAATTTAGCTGCAAAGTATGGAGAAACTTTGAGTCCCGGAAAGGACATAGGATACTTTTTATGGCGGAAAATTTTAAGGTTCCCTAGCGATAAACGAATTTTGGCGCAACGGAGTTGCGGGCGTCATCTATTTCTTAATTACAAGAGAATAAGCACTGCTTTAACAGTATAGCCAGTAAACTATTTAGATTGTTTCAGTTCTTACGTTTTGAAGATCCTCAACCAAATCCGTACATAGGTCTTCCCTCTGAAGAAGGACCATAAACTTTTGAGCCCATCCAGTTGCCAAGTTATTTCAACACGCTGGGAAATAGTATTTATAATCGCACGAGGGGAACTAAAATAAATAATTTAGCGCCATCGCATTATACCAAGTACGATCTTACTGCCATTGTGTTGAAGTACAGAACAAGTTCGCGATGTAAATTGCTAGCGTTAATCTCGAGATTTCTCCCCCGACTTAAATCCGGTAACAGCGATAAAATCTAAATAGCTGAAGACTCCTGGCCGCCTTCCAGCGAGGTACAATTATTGTACAACCTGATTGCTATGCAAAAACTGCGATTACACAAACGGAAAGAATAGAGGAATAAGTTATTAGCTACGCAAGATATTATACAGGAGAAACGCCTCCCAGTTAGCTAGCCCCAGCCCCAGCTATGCAGAAATTTTACGGTGCCCAAGTGTGTGCACAGTACACAAGATCTCTCTTCCTTTACTCTCATAATCCAGTTGCTCAGATGACCGACTGTAAGAGATCAGTCGCAGGACCGACTTTTTACATGCCCGTGAAAGAAATAAATCTATATATTACTCGTAATACGTGAGCCAAAAACTTTGTATCCCTTTTGCCGAAAAATAGGGAAACGTCGGTGAATGAAATTTTGCACAGTTATAGTTTATATGGTGAAGGAGTGCATCGAGATAATATTATTCTGAAATTATGCTTTTATCATACATCTTTTTAACATAACAAATTTATGATGAAGTCAATATTAAAAAAAAAAAAAAGATAAATAAATAAAAAAAGGTCCTCATGTCGTTGAAACTAAGGTCGAATTTCGACCATTGGGCGATCTCTAGTATAGGTAAATATCTCCGTCATTTCTGACTTTATCAAAGTTAACCACGTGTAATAAGATACAATTCCCGCAGAATATCCCTAAATCAAAGATACCAAGAAATGATTTCGAGAGTCTCCAAGTCTAAACTTTAGTTTGAACAGGTGACTGCAAACAGTCAGCATCGGTCAACAGTTTGCTGAGGCCACTGTCCAGCCTGTACTGTCAATAGATTTGCCACACCGGTTTCGTGCCAAATCGACAACCTGGGTGATAAAATACACGCCAAATATGATACGGCTAGCAATATTGTAGGGAGATTTGTGAAGCGTTATTGGCCGATCTACTAACTCAATTTAAAGCTACTGCGCCAAAAGGAGAATGGGCAAATTGAGGCGATATATTATAGCAATCCTTGTATTATCTAACGACATATTGTAAGCTTGGTAGATGTTGTCTTACATTTCGATTGCCTTATTTCCATTGGAATAAGCTGGTACATCTTGAGTATCACTAGCTCAACCAGTACTTGCTCTAAAATTCTAGTAATTAAAGCTACACCATAATCGAAATATCGACGCACAAAATTTCACACTAAATTTGTGCAATCCATACTTACTCATATTACATGTGAAAGTGTGTCTGTCTGTTACCTCTTCACGCCCAAACCGCTTAACCGATATTACTGAAATTTGGTATGGAGATACTTTGAGTCCCGGAAAAGGACATAGGCTACTTTTTATCTACATAACGAACATCTGGTTTTCATATGAAGTTTTATGCCTTGATTCACCATTTGAACTTTACTTCCTAAACAATACTCGCAGATATCAAGTCCGGAAAAGGCCATGAGACGGGGCACACAGCACACACGTTAAAAGCTTCTTTATAATTCATCAGACACCCTACGACACCCCCGACGCATCCGTTTAAGGCGCCATGTTTGTTTTTGTAATTCATTAACGAGTTGACGTGAGGTTTAAAGTGTCGCCCCTAAACGTATCGTGCCATTAGCTACGCCCCTGAAGTTTGCCTTTTGTCTTGGGAACACAAACATTAGATATCAACCTGGGTACGGTCGAAGACAATTACATTTTATCGATCTAAGACCTTATTTCTTGGTAATAGAGTTCAAAAGTGATGCAACGGATGTGTTTGACTGTACTTGTATCCCTTTAATTTATTAATAAGTAAACCCCTTATGATTGACTACAAGAATACTTCATACGAGCCGCGAGCATGCCTCGTCTCACCTGTCTTTATGTCTACTTTAATCTCTTTCATTAGTTAACAATTCTCTTTAAGAACAGCATACAAAGTTTGGTTAAAAATATAAGTTTAAGTGTATACAAAATCAAAAAAAATTACCTATATTGTAACACAAATTATTAAGGCATTTGACTTCTCTTAAAGAAGGCGAAGAATGTAGATTGTAGCCTACAATCCTACCTTAACCTACCAAAAAAAAGTGCACTTTTAGTCAAAATATTATGTATTCAATCGACTAAAAATAAATTTGTAATTCCGCAAGTCAAATCCTATATATCATATTTATTTTATTTTTAACTTCGCTGTTAAAACTATCGAATGCAATTAACTTCAAAGTTCAAACCGCGCCAACGCAGCTCTTATGCAATAATGTTGCACATTAAAAAAATTAAAGGTACAAAACAAACGAGGAACAATTTGCAAAAATAATTCCCTGCAATCATTACGGTACCTTAAATAAATACGGTACGAGAAACAACAGTTAAAAACTGATTGTATCGAGGTAATAATCTCCGACGACAGGCTCGATAAGCGATAAAAGAACCTGACAAAATTTGGGGTCAGCATTAAAAAAAACCCAAAGACGCGAGGTCAAAGTATTAAAAAATGTGCATTCGAATTCCGAACACGGATTAAAATATGACAGTTCTCACAAATTAGCTGTCAAATTTTCCCGCCTTTTGATGGACTGCGGTCTAAGACCCCTAACTCATTGAACGTAATCGCTAATCAGCTACCGTTCCTGAGCTCGATTAAAACTCACTTTGTACATCAATCTAAGATTTTAATTGGTTGTACAATTCAAATGCTAAATTAACGATAACGGAGATTAAAAAGAGTTCCGAAGATAGCCCTGTAAGCACAGCGCGTCACATTTAGCATAAAAACCTGTGACGGGTACAAAAGGACGAGCGACCGACGGGCGAAGACGCGGGACAGGCTTGTCAATTACCCGGCCGGCTGAATTATTATATCGTTGCATGCGAGGCCATTCAATGGTAAAAGGGAGAGGACACGGTAGAAGCGAGCGACAAAGCGACAAAACTGCGAATTTATCATCGCACTAAGATTTAGCCCCCTACTCATAAAATATTTGAATAACTATCTGCTGTTTTTATCTGACATATTGTGACTTTTGCAATGTATCAGACAAAGAAGCAAACCTGGTATAAAATTCGTTGTGCAAATATAGTATTCTTCTTAAGAGGTTAATTATTTTGAATTTTATATATGTCTTTAATCTAATGACATTTTGATCCATGAATATTCCTCACATCTCTCAATACTTGTAACAACCACAAAACGATCATCTACACTATACGGTCTATACAATATACATGTATCTAAAAATATGCAAAACTGCGTCTAAAAACGCGGCAGTGTCAGCGTGTGAGCCCGCTCCGCTTATCCAAGCCCGATCCTTTACATGCAAATCGGTTGTTTGTTTAAACATTTGCGATTGTTTCTTGGTCGTTTTTCGTTGTCACTCGGAAACTCCGGGGTATTGACTACACCTGTCATCTGCAGAATGAATGTTATTAAATTATCATATTAATAATCCAGTCGGAGGTACGCTAAGTTCTTTTTGCGCTTTCAGATTTTTATGTGAGAGGCGCCGGCCATTTGCATACAAATTGTAATTTGTAAGTATGACTGCACTTACAAGTTTTGTAATAAAAACTGAAGTCTTCGCGATGTACTTTTTTTTATTAAGAGCCCATATGACCCTAACTTGACTACATACATTAACCTAGATCTCAAAATCTGTAAGGTCTACAAAACTGATTTTTTGACACAAGTAACTTCAGTTCATAAAGAATAAATTCTCAAGACGAAAACACGATTACTCAAAAAATGCTCGATAGTTTCTTTTTTACAAAAAACCTTGTTTTAGACGCATTTTTGCTTGGATCTTCGAAGTTTGCTGTCTTTTCTTTAATATTTTTTAATATCTAAAAAGGTAATGATAAAATCTAAATTTGCTCAAAACACTTTTTTCATAATCATTATAGTTCGTCTTTTATTCAAGTAAAACTAACTCGGCGATGATTCCGCGCCGTCCTTTTTCACCTGGCTTATGAAAGACGGGCGTGAGTGTGAAGAGAGAAGGACGATATTTGATTTTTAGAGTCAGGTGAGCTCTTAAATGTTCAGTGCTAAATGCAAATATAGAATGTGTAGCTGCAACGTATGAAGAGAAAAAAGTTTAATTGAAGTAAATAATCAGTTTTACTGAGAGTCTCCTTAATTCTTACACAAAAAAAAATATCAATATTAATATTCTATTGCCAATACAATTTAAATAACCAAAAGCTGATGACAAAATTTCTACATAACCGGATTTGTTGTCTGCCAATGACCATAGTATTAAAAGTAATTAAGTATAGAATATTATACACAAAATACCAGCAAAGTAGTACAAAACAAAAAGGGGCGTAAATTGCCTAGTTTCTTCGCAAAAATACCCCCAGAAGACAAATCTACTCAGCTAAGGAAATTAATTCTAATACAGTTAACTGTACCACCATGGTAAAGTAAAACAAACGATGCCCCCGCAATAAGAATCTCACTAACTTCTAAAATTGCTTCCAACTAAATTAATGATAGTGATAAATGGGAGCGTGCTCGAGTAGAAATGAACTTTATTAATTTGTGTTAGAGTTCATTTTTGCGGGATAGAATGTGCGATTAAATCGTTAATATTAAAACATAGTTGATCGCTGGCTCGGCTGGGTATTGTAATGCAAATCTGAAAAAATCTTACTAACGATTCACAGTTGCAATTTATTCATAAAGTTCAGTGGAAGAACCTTTGACTTTCATTGCTTCATAGGAATACGGACTGCTAAGCACAAGCATTGTAGTCTATAAGTAATAATGCATCATTGAAAAAAAGTTTCGTATGTTTTATCAAAGACCAAAAAATAATCTATCATTCTTTCATTAAAGACAGTACGTAAAACTGTATTCAAAAACGTCTGATCAGTTTTAAAATGTTTCATAAAACACACATATCCATAGGGCCTAGAGTCTAGACTCTAAACTTTGTTGATGTGTGTCTATCAAGGTCCGATGTCTGTCATGTAACAATAATAACTCCCACGCCAGTTTCGATGAAGGTGGCCGGCTTCATTGAAACCGCAGGCCAGTTACGCAGGAGTAATTTTATAGTGCCCAAGTGGGTGCGCAGTACACAAGAGCACTCTCTATTCCTTTCACTCTCATAACCCATTGGGACGGAAGACCGACACGACTGATGAAAGATCAGGCGCAGGACCGACATTTACATGCCCATCTGACGCATGGATCATCTTTACTTGTCAGAAAATCAGCCATATCAGGTGATCAGCCAGCATTGTCCTAACCAAACTTGGAAATAACATGTTTCCAACGCGGGAATCGAACCCACGACCTCGAATCCAGAGCTGCGCTCTAAACCACTGGGCCACGGAGACGTGTCTGTCCTGTGACGTTTCCAAAGCAACAAAGCCAAAAACGACCTTGTTCAAGTTATTCGCTGTTTAAACACTTTTTAGTAAGAGAGACTCTTCTTCATTTTGAAATTACTTTTAAGATTGCGGATTTAATGACAAAGACCACACAAGCGCAACCTCAGGCGGACTTTACTGCACGTCAGTTTGTATGTTTATAGACTATAAACTGTATCACTGACTGTAACGTCTGTTCTGGTATTTAAACACATTTTACAGTCTTTTGTAATATGCCAATATAACTGAAGAAATAGTTTAGGTCGAGGTTTATCCGCGTAAGAACCAGCATATATATGTCATTATTTTATAGTAAATGCACAAGTCAAACCTTAATGAGAAATGAAGTTCCTACCGAAATAAAAATTAAAATGATTTTTTTAAATTACCTTTGTACATCGAAAAGTAATATCTCGTTTTAAAAACAAATCGTCGGCGAAAATACAAAAAATCTTTGCTTAAAAAATCATTCACAATTTAACTTCGTAAGTATCAGGGCGTGAATCGTGACGCGACAAGGAAAAGCCTTTTTTCATTGTAATTTAATATATTTGGAGTGTTTCAAATTTTCAAGTGTCCCCTGTAATTGAATAGACCTTTTTTATTGAATTTTGAAAATACACCGGCGGCCGATGGAAAAAGAATTTTTGACCTCCAAAGGGGTCAGAGATAACAGTGTCATGACTCATGATGTCCACTTTAATATTCTATGTGGATAGTGACCACCAGTAGCTCTAGCACGGCCACCAGTAGAAATGCGAAAGTATAGACAAACTGTGGACATAAACTAAAGGTGCCGTTCCGATCTTTACCGCGGCCAATCGCGAATTCGCGACCGACAAAAATTCAATTAAAATGCCACTTTATGACAGACTGAAGTATATGTCATTGAGTAGGATATTATTTGAATTTTTAGGGCTATAGTCTGTCATAAAGTGGCATTTTAATTGAATTTTTGTGAACGAAAAAAAATCGGAACGCTATCTTAAGTTTATCTCCACAGTTTGTCCATACTTTCGCATTTCTACTGGTGGCCGTGCTAGGGCTACAGGCCGAGGAACATTTTGAAGCTATTGCGGGCTTTTATCGCGTGCTTTGAGCGTAGCGACCGAATCAATTAATTCCGTAACGAAAAAACCTAACACCCTCCACTCCGACCGGCACATCGGTGCGACGTTTCCAAACGTCGGCACGGTGTTTGTGTGCGTGCTACAAAGTCCTGCTACTTAAAAAGTCCTGCTACTTAGAATGAACTCTTAGTGTAGGAATACGTTCGTAATTTTCTGTTTTATTAAAACAATTTTACATACAATTTTACATTTTATTAGGTTTAAAACCTTCTAAAAATAGTAGATTTTCATATAAAATTATCGATTCAAAGCTCTACAAAAGCCGGACTCCTCTTAATTTTGGCCGGACAAGCAATCAAAAAGCCTGACTGTGTCCGGCTTTATCCGGACGCCTGACAACCCTAGTCGTGTGTAACATGTCGGATTTTGGTCGGATTATTTACTGTATGTGTCGTACTGTAGTAACGCCTATAATATTGCCTATTAATATAAATTAATAGGGAATATTATAAATCTTTAGAATGAAGTCTAGTAATTATTAAAGACGTCGACACAGTAAGTAGATGGAGTTATGAGCTCAGCGGGTTCACATTAATATGAAACAATAACTTTCATAATATTATGAGTTATTCAATTAAACTCAACATAAGCTTTGTACTGTTTTAATTTACAGTTAATATAAAATAGAATGGGAATTTAATATTACTTATAACTAGATTTCGCCCATCTCTCGGGAATCGTTAATGTTGCAACAAAGATTATTATCCTTTACCGGCTATACCACATCCCTATATTTGTCCTAGTTTGAAAGGCGTCCGGGGTGCGTCCGGCCGGGTTTTTGAAAAGTGTACTGGTGAAATCCGGACACTTTTGTTGAGAGAAATGTAACTTTTAAGTCATGCAGCAATAAACAAAAGAACTAAGCATACACATTACACACGGTTTCTTGCACGGACTTGAGTTATTTAGATTTTTACAAATTCTTGTTAGAAACGCAAAAATTGGCAAGACGTTATCTTAAATACTGTATAGGAGCTGTGCGGGGAATTATCCGCATTTCGGCCAAATATCCTGGAATTTAGTCATGCCTGACCGGCGAAGGCAATTTGGGTGATGGCAGCCCTACTTATAATATATCACATCCTTCCCTGCCTTTCAAAGTATCTCCATGCCAAATTTCATCTAAATCAGTTTAGCCGTAAAGAGGAAACAGACATACATACTTTGGCTTTTTTAATAAGTTAAGCGTTAACTAAGATTATAACTTACTTAGGGCCTGTTTCACCACTTCCTGATAAGTGCCGGATAGGCTATCCACCAATTAACTTGACAGATCAAGTATTGAGAATATGTCAAAAAAGGTGTGAATAGCCTATTCGGCACTTTATCAGAAAGTGGTGAAACAGCCCCTTACTGAAATTGGAAGCCACAACAAAAAATTAACGCACGGAAATTATATTAAGGGAAACACAATAGTCGCATTACCCAACTTTGGGTTACCTTTGTCACACTTTTACACTATTATGGTACATTTAGGCCCACTTGCGCCAAAACTTTGAGTTAAAAAAATAACCCGGGGCTTTCTAACTCAGTGTTAAGGTTTTTAATTTTTAACTCATACTACATATTGCACCAAAAGAATTTATCCCAGAGTCAACTAACCCGGGCTTATGTCATGTTCATTCATTCTTTTTACATCCAGCCAAATATGATAGAGCGAATGCTGAATAATTTAAGTGTACTGCTCTCTCTCGCTCCACAGTACTTTAAATAAGGCTATCTCCTTATTTCATATTTGAAATGACACGTGGTTCTATGTCGCATTGTGCGTGCGTGTTGTGGTAAAAATTGGGAAGAAACACTTGTGTCCAATGTTTATCTAGTCTACCTATTTATGAAGGAGTTCACTAAAGACGCACTAATCCAATATTTATTATTATTAAACTTTGGTAGGGACTTACTTTTTATGCTCATTTGTATATTGCAATTATTTTAAATTTTATTTAATAAAAAGGGAACAGTTTCTTTTTCTAGGCGAAATCTTCGATGGAAATCTTTGTCTCTTTGTGAGTAAATACGGGACCCTAAACAGATCGGTCCGTTCTACAATCCTTCTGTAATACGAGTCCGAACTAATGTATTCGATAATTTCTTCATCATCATCAGATAACAACCACTAATCATTTATCATGGTTAAACACAAAATAAAACCGGTACCTATTACTGAACACAACAAACTACATAAGTCATAACCGAAAAATCTCAGTTTTGATATTACTAACCCAGAGTTAGTTGATTTAACCCTCCGACATCGGTGGGTTAAAAATTTAAAAAAATAACTCGAGGTTAACTCCTAACTCTTGGTGGTGCAAGATATGATGTCAATTTAAATTCGAAGTATAATTTAACTCAGAGTTAAGCGTGTTAACCCAGTCTGGCACAAGTGGGCCTTAAACGCTATCACTTACTATAATATCATCCCTTTAAACAACCCTACGAAGAGTTTTCTCACCGCATTTAATTTCTCTATTAGCCACAATTGTCAACGTTTTGATATCTTAACTTCATTTTGTTTTTTAGATATCAAACTGTAGAACTATGGGCATGTCCACATGTCCACGTGACGACGTCGTCAACGTGGAACGGAGCGGTAACGGGGCACGAAACATTATTATGACGTGAAAATGTACGTCAACGTAACGTGAAAATGCACGTCACGATGTAGCAACATTGTAAGTAAAATGTTGACACGCCGTGACATGCATTTTCATGTTACGTTGACGTAAATTTTCACGTCACGTCAACGTACCGTGCCACATTACCGCACCTTAAAGGTAAGAGACAGACAGACAGATTGAAAAGTAAACAAAACCCAACGTTATACGATTTCGAGATTGCTTCACGAATCGTCCCACATTCTAATTATATCCCACTGTACCCCACATATCCCACAATAAATATTTACATCATGTTTGTGGGTCAATCATGTAGTAAGAAACTCTTACCAACGTGGCAAAGTAAAATAAGGTTTATTTATGTAACCTTTAAACATAAAACGTGTGGAATTTATTGATTTGTGTTAACTTTCAGTTAGTTTGTATCGATAGTTCAAACTATCGAGTAGTAAACCACAAACATTTAAGTATTATGTTTACTGTGCTATTGATCTAATGCTTCCGTGGTTCAGAGGTTATAATGTAGACTATTATAGAGGTAGGCTTTCAGTTCCGGGGGTCGTAGCTTCGATTCCCGCGAAAAAAAATGTTATGAATGCCTGAATGTTATAGTTCCTTGTACAATTCAGTACGTTTCAAATCAAATTACAAAATTGTATTCTCATGAAGTGCCTGAATCAACGTCAAGCGCGTCTTATTGCCAAAACTCCAAAAGTATGTCACAAACTTAAATATTTTGTTAAGCTATTTTCGCTTTTATCGCGGAGACCGAATTAGGATATTCCGTAACGCAAATAAATCTAACACACCCCCTCTCCGACGTTGCCAGATTTCGGCACGGTATTTATGAGCGTGCGACTAGACTTAAGAAAAGGACTGGATCGGATAAAGAACAAAGCTGCTTTGATGTGTTTCATGTAAAACTGCATTTAAATAGAATTCCCCGACACGAACAGGTTATTTTTGTAGTACGCATGTCGGTGTTAACAGTGCGGTAAGAGTTACCGACACATCGCATTAACGAGGTAACTAGTTAGTTAAACAACAAGTTTACCTGAATTACTACACAACAGCTAACTGTACTACTGATACAGATCAAAACTGGGACTATTGAGATTTGAGAGTGTTATTTGTAGGTATAGACACAAAAAAATGTTGCCAGCAACTTGGCTGCGTCGAAATTCGTTTATCAAGCTGGAACCGTACATTTCACGGGATAAAAACTATATAACGCCCTTGACAGTATTTCTATACGTCATAAAACATAATTTCATCAAAGGTTTAGGGTGCAGAGATTTCAGACAGACTTTCACATTAATACGGATTACAAAAAATGTATTGAGTTATGTAAGTAGGTACTTTTTGATACTCATTAATTTTAAAAAAGTTGATAAATTAAAATTGCGAAGACATTCTTTTTTCACGCCGGGTTACAGTTCACGGGATCAAAACTATCCTTTGTCCTTTGAGGTGACCCAAAGTGTCATTATTTCATCAAAATCAATTTATCCTAAAGATATAACACGTGACACACTTCAGTATGGCCTATAAAAATGTATTGGATTAGGTACTTTTTATTACCCATTATTTTAAAAAAAGTTGATGATTTAATATAAATTGTAATCAATGATTATTGCAATGTATTGCGAGTAAAACAATTTTAAGTTCAAATGTCTTTTTTATTTACTTTCAGATATTATAATTTATAGCTAACCGATTGGAACTAACGCTAATAAAATAAACGGTTTTGAAAAGCTCTTGTTTAGTTTATTGCGCTTGCAGTGAAACTAAATCAGTACACAAGCCCACACACGACGGACAAACACATCGACCAACCAATATTATTATACTTGAGAGTTTGGAGTGGTCTTCAAAGTTATTATAAAGACTACCTTTTCTTTTATTGCTAGGTAAACATGCATGGTAGCTTGGTAGACACTAGACTCATAGTCACCGAAAAGCTATATCCACATTATGCGCTTTCGTCTTCAATTTTCGTCATCTTTTTTCATTCAATTTTCGTTTTGGCGCATTCAATAATTGAATGCGTCAACGAACGCAACGCCAACTGTCATTTTTAATAACAAAGCGAAAGTTTTGGATACGGTCAGAGGGCATGCGTCGCGGGCATGCCTCACGTTCGCAGTTGACTGCGCTATGACGCATGCCCTTGACGAACAGAAAAAGGCACAGTGTGGACAAAGCTAAAAGGCTTTACAGCTCTGCATAGCTGTCAAAGAGTTAATTCATTTAAATTTATTATAATAATTATACATTAATCTTGTGATCACCTTTAAAGCAGCGGACGGCAACACGCGGTCCGCGGGCCGCATGCGGCTCGTGAATGTTTTGTGAATAATATACCTATAATATGTATCAAATAGAAATGTTTTCTAATATTGCCAGTAGTTATCGCAACTTAAAAACGTAGCTGCTTGTTTCATTTTGTAATAATAACTTTGTTTATTTTTTAATCCTCTCATATTCTCGTGCCATACATCAGAGAGGCTGACACTTTTTTTAAATTATTATGGTCTAGAGAAGCCCTCATAATATTATACGTAGGAATATTGGGCTTTTAGGGTTAATACGAGTATAGTTTATTTTGCCACCTTGTGGCCCTTGCCTGCCAAAAGGTTGCCGACCGCTGCTTTAAAGTAATGAATCAAATAAGTAAAGTCTCAACTACTACCATGGCGAAGTGCTTATTTTGCTTAAGTAAATGGGTAATCTAAATGGGTATCCACACAAAAACTTTGGCCTTTAAAATATCAGTGAAGTGCGATGTAGTTAAAATATATATGAAGGTTAAGATAATAATTATTCTTATCAAACTGATATAAATTTCATTTGTATTCTTCATAATAAACCCATCAATATCATCAAAGGGATATACTTAACCATTCCTTCAAGAAAAAAGCATGTAAACTCAACCTCGGCTGTAATTGTCGCGCGGACAATGTGCCGGCGTGAGACGCTAGTGACGGGACGTGTAACGACTAACTCGATATCGATACCAACAAGCTCAATATCGATAGTGGGAGAATAGAGATGTTCTTACGAACACTCGAATACTTGGGTCGATTCACAATTTTGTATTTGTGTTACTGTTCAGTGTTCACATTACAATCTAAGCAAAACCTTATGTGTTCATTAAATAAATTGACAAGCATGTTGAGGTAAGTACATAAGTGCACACATTTAAACATTGTGAATTTTTTTCAAAGTTATTTTGTATCTTTTTAACTAAAAATGTATGTAATAATTAATAAAACTTTCACTAGAAGAGGACCAATCTGTCAGTTTAAAATGTCATACGACGAAATATCATTTGAAGCACTGCTAAATTAGATGCAATTAACTGACCGGGATAAAGGCAACACGGAAAGGCTTTTGCATCCCTAATAATATCGATAATGTCGGATCGCGCATCGCAAAATAGGGACAATAATAATAATATAATAATATCTATGGAAGCTTCACACCACGTCAGTCTGGCCCCGTGGTAAGTACCTAAAGGACTTGTGTTACGGGTACCAGACAACGGAAATATATTTAACACTTTTATACTATACATATATTTAAGAGTTTTATTATTTAATACACATCCATGACCCTGGAACTTTGAAAACTTTTTGTCCCGTCGCCGGGATTCGAACCCGCGACCCCCGGCTTCAGCTACCAACAGCTAATTGAAATCTTTATTTCAAAGACCACATCACCATAAAATCAAAATTTTCATATAATATTATAATTTATAAAATTAACGAGACAATAAATGAAATATAATCTAGCTTTCCGTAACAGTAAGAAAACTCCAGTAATATTGTTTTTTCGCTACGATTTTATTCAAGAGTCGTTGTCGATATATCTATTTATACAAGCTGAACGGCAGACACAACAGAGTTGCATATTAAAACATCGATTACACAAAACAAAGGACACGATCTAAAGAATTCTGAATACTTCGTGCATATGACAGTGTGCAATTAATTTTTGCTGCAAACAATAACTAGGACGCGGATGTGGATTTTTAATCAAGTCCTCATACAATGGTTAATATTCTCAACGTTCTATCCTGTGTGTTTTCGTCTAGGAAATATTAAACAGCACTTCTAATAACAAATTAACTATGGCTAATATTAGTTTACGTATTATATAAAAATTTATTATTTCAGGCATAAGTATACCTCATAGTTAAATATAAAACGATTTTACTACGTCAAGTGTTATTCGGCGTTTTTCTTAATCAGTAAATTTTATCAGAACAGAGAAAAAAATATTTATTTTATTTTTATTTTATTCGAAAAATCATTATTACTATTTATAAAAATATCGATACTTTTACAACACTATTAATTGTCAGTGACGTTGTACTCTAAAATAAAATAATCAGAGCTGCAACAGGCGGGTTTTTACTCCATTCTGAACAAAGCCGAAGACTAGAGGCCACCTTCAATAATTACATAGGGGTGTGCCCACATTGTTTTATTGTAGTGGTTTTTATTGTGATATTGTAATTTTGGTTAACGTTTTTATTGAAACAAAAAGTCTTTCTAAAAAAAAGTTTTTTTTTAATTTTATTGACCAAATGGCATAATATTAAGGTGGTTATGTTAAAAAACGTGAAGTGTACTATTAAGTAACTTATACATACGCCGTTGAACCGATTTAATTTAGATAAGGTATGTAGATACTTTGAATCCTCAGAAAGGACTACACATTGTACGGTTTCGTGTAGTAAACGAATTTCTTTTTTCTGCGCAACAAAGTTGCAGGCGCATTCTATCAAACCGAATCAACCGATCGTAGTTTTGTAGCAAAAAATACTCGAAAAAACAAAAGCTGCTTTAAATACGGGTGACGCAAGGATCATTTTTGTTTTGCGAGGGATAATTGTTTGCAAAGTTTGAACAATAGGGCACATCAAGCGGCAGAAAAATGTAGTAATTCATCAAAGGAAGCTGGAGATACTTTCAGCGTAAATCACCTTCGGGCGCCAGGGTGTTCGTAATTAAAATTCGGGAAGACTTAAGCGTTTGGGAGACATGGCAGCAGTTCCGCTAGAGCATTGATTCCTAAAGTGGTCCAGGTGGACCCCCAGGGATCCACGGGAGCCCGACAGCGGTCTACGCTTGCGTCTATAATAATTTTGTGATCACTGACCTGCTCAAATTTTAATGTCGCGTGCCATTGGTTCGCCATCCCTGGCATAGGCGGATACTTTGTTGAAAAGCACAACGACTGTTACTTAAAATAATAGCACAGGCCACGAAACAAAGGAGTTTGGGAAGCGTAAAGACGCTAGAGCTTTCTGGAGTACATTTTTTTTCTAATATTAAATATAAACGTATAGTTATAGGCACGCCACGACAACACTACAAAATATACAAGAGTGTAAACTAGTCATTTGGTTTGGCGTAAGTTTGTGGTAGCCATAAGCCAATCTACAGAACCGACGTTTTTGGGACACAGATCAAAAGAAGTGTCGGCTTTCTCGCAAATGCACTCGCAAACGTGTGAATAGCATTCGATTGTTTCTGAATGTTAGGAGTTTGTAGTCGGCTGCAAATGCAATCATGGAAATAGAATAGTATTTTATTAAAAAGGTTAAACCGACTTCAAAATTGTACGTAATTGAGAATCAAAATTTCGTGTCTCAAAATCTACTGCACCGATTTTGATGAAACTTGTACTATTCCCTAAGTTGAACAATACCTAGTACAACAAAAAAATTATTACTTAAATCGGACTTGTAGTTCTAAAGATATGCGAACACAAACATACATACATACACTTCAAATTTGACACATTTGCTCAGATGCTGATATAGTCTAACAGATACGAAAACTGGGCAGTTCTGGGAATATTACGAATTGATAACCTCCTTTTTTTGAAGTCGGTTAAAAGCATACCTTTTGCTACTGAAACATGTACGGATAAGAAACGAAGTTGCCGACAACATGCTGTCAAAATAAAAACAATACCGTCCTATCTAGACCTTCTCTAGGGTTACGGCAGCGCGTGAGGCCCGTACATTTGAGATATCTCTTTGAGGGTTTTTGGTAATTATTTAAGGCAGTTAATTTCGCCGGTTCGAATCAATTACACAATGAGTTATTCTATTTATTTATTATGTTTCGCGTTAGGGCTTTGGGTTTCTGTGAGGTCGAAATTCGGAATACCACAAAATAATAAATACACTTCCTTTTTATTAATGTGGTAAATACGCAGTCGTTTTTCTGAACATTCGCCGAGCGATATTTTTGTGCTTCGGGTATTTGGTAGGGCAGTCATCCCATTATTGGCACCTAAGGGCCTTATCAGACTGGCGATTAGCGAGCGATTTGAAAGCGACGCGACTGCGCAGCGCACACACCGCGATGACGCCGCGATTGCGCGGCGTGCACGCAGCTTGCCTTTTTGCGTTGGACACTGACGTCACTCCCTAGACCAAAATTTTGGTCTTTCAGCGCTGCTACTTTCACAGTGAGCTCTCTACAAGGAATACGTACACACCCTAAAGTACTATCACTTATTTTCATCACTTATTTGAAAATACTATAAATGCCAATAAGGTCTTGAATAAATGCAAATATAGGATTACTTTGTTAAGGCTAAAAAATTTAAAATTATTGCATCGTAACAATTGTTTATCACGTGGGAACCATACATTTTTCCGCAATAAAACTATCGTATGTACGGGACATACGATATCTCAAAATATCTCCACACCTTTCAACTAATCCGTTCACATGTTTAAGCGTGAAGAGGTAACATACAGACACACTTTATAATATTAGTAAGGCTTGTATGGCAATAACAAAATAAACACATTAGTTCGGCGAATTGCTCGATCTACCCGCGCGTTAGTCAAACATTAAGGTGGGAATATGCTAAGTGGTATTCTGCATCTGATGCGCGACAGAAATGCTCGGCCGCAGTCACACCGAAGCTTAACGTTACACTAAGCGCGAGCTTTGGTCAATCGATTTGTAAAATTCCCAAAGTGGTCCAGGTGGACCCCCAGGGATCCACGGGAGCCCGACAGGGGTCTAAGCTTGCGTCTATAATATTTTGTAATCACTGACGTGCTCAAATTTTAATGTCACGTGCCATTGGTTCGCCATCCCTGGCATAGGCGGATAATTTGTTGAAAAGCACAACGACTTTTACTTAAAATAATAGCACAGGCCACGAAACAAAGGAGTTTGGGAACCTCTACGCTAGAGCTTTCTGGAGTACATTTTTTTTCTAATATTAAATATAAACGTATAGTTATAGGTACGCCACGACAACACTACAAAATATACAAGAGTGTAAACTAGTCATTTGGTTTGGCGTAAGTTTGTGGTAGCCATAAGCCAATCTACAGAACCGACGTTTTTGGGACACAGATCAAAAGAAGTGTCGGCTTTCTCGCAAATGCACTCGCAAACGTGTGAATAGCATTCGATTGTTTCTGAATGTTAGGAGTTTGTAGTCGGCTGCAAATGCAATCATGGAAATAAAATAGTATTTTATTAAAAAGGTTAAACCGACTTCAAAATTGTACGTAATTGAGAATCAAAATTTCGTGTCTCAAAATCTACTGCACCGATTTTGATGAAACTTGTACTATTCCCTAAGTTGAACAATACCTAGTACAACAAAAAAATAATTACGTAAATCGGACTTGTAGTTCTAGAGATATGCGAACACATACATACATACATACACTTCAAATTTGACACATTTGCTCTGATGCTGATATAGTCTAAAAATACGAAAACTGGGCAGTTCTGGGAATATTACGAATTGATAACCTCCTTTTTTTGAAGTCGGTTAAAAGCATACCTTTTGCTACTGAAACATGTACGGATAAGAAACGAAGTTGCCGCCAACATGCTGTCAAAATAAAAACAATACCGTCCTATCTAGACCTTCTCTAGGATTACAGCAGCGCGTGAGGCCCGTACATTTGAGATATCTCTTTGAGGGTTTTTGGTAATTATTTAAGGCAGTTAATTTCGCCGGTTCGAATCAATTACACAATGAGTTATTCTATTTATTTATTGTGTTTCCCGTTAGGGCTTTGGGTTTCTGCGAGGTCGAAATTCGGAATACCACAAAATAATAAATACACTTCCTTTTTATTAATGTGGTAAGTACGCAGTCGTCTTTCTGAACATTTGCCGAGCGATATTTTTGTGCTTCGGGTATTTGGTAGGGCAGTCATCCCATTATTGGCACCTAAGGGCCTTATCAGACTGGCGATTAGCGAGCGATTTGAAAGCGACGCGACTGCGCAGCGCACACACCGCGTTGACGCCGCGATTGCGCGGCGTGCACGCAGCTTGCCTTTTTGCGTTGGACACTGACGTCACTCCCTAGACGAGTCTACTATATACAGTGTGTAACAAAAATAAGTGATAATACTTTAGGGTGTGTACGTGTTCCTTGTAGAGAGTTCACTGTGAAAGTAGCAGCGCTGAAAGACGATTATTTTTTTCACTTTTGTATGGGCAAGGGCTCGAGCGTCACGAGTTTCCCCATGAAAGAAGAAAGGTGAAAGACCAAAATTTTGGTCTTTCAGCGCTGCAGCGCTTTCACAGTGAGCTCTCTACAAGGAATACGTACACACCCTAAAGTATTATCACTTATTTTCATCACTTATTTGAAAATACTATAAATGCCAATAAGGTCTTGAATAAATGCAAATATAGGATTACTTTGTTAAGGCTAAAAAATTTAAAATTATTGCATCGTAACAATTGTTTATTCCGTGGGAACCATACATTTTTCCGCAATAAAACTTTCGTATGTACGGGACATACGATATCTCAAAATATCTCCACACCTTTCAACTGATCCGTTCACATGTTTAAGCGTGAAGAGGTAACATACAGACACACTTAATAATATTAATAGTAAGGCTTGTATGGCAATAACAAAATAAACACATTAGTTCGGCGAATTGCTCGATCTACCCGCGCGTTAGTCAAACATTAAGGTGGGAATATGCTAAGTGGTATTCTGCATCTGATGCGCGACAGAAATGCTCGGCCGCAGTCACACCGAAGCGTAACGTTACACTAAGCGCGAGCTTTGGTCAATCGATTTGTTCACTGTGGTCCGTGAGGAATGAAAACAGTGCAAGCAAACGCCTAATTGTAAGTAACAGCTAGGAGAAACTAGTAGATTTACAATCAGAGCATTGATTCATAAGAGGACCTACGCTCATTCAATTCACATAATTCGACCAAATAAAATTTAAAATCTGCCTATGAATAATTTTTTCTGAATGTATCCTATATAATTATATTACTGAGTAACGTGCAGATATTTTAATTATAAAATTCCTTCTGTAACCTACATAGCTTAATAGTTAATAATATAGTTAGTTAAAACTTAAAATACAATTGGTATTAATTATCATTTTACTGAACAAGTATTAATAATACATTTCTCATCAATAATGAACATTTCAGCAAATTGCTGCAAACGCAAAAACCATGTTCAAATATCGTTTTCACTAACCGGATAAAACCCATTCGTCGATTAAATTTTACTCGCCAGTTTTCCAGAACTTTAAACTTTAAAGTAGAAATATAATATAATTTTTTATTTTATCAGCGTCAGTGCTTTCATGCATGTGTTTTTGCCCTAATTTGCCCTATAACGGTACGGAATCTTTCGTGCGCGAGTACGACTCGCACTTGGCCGATTATTAATGTTTTAAGATATTTTAAACGCTCATATTTATGATTTTTTTACATAATAATTCATTTAATACAAATCTAAATTACAATTAGGTAGATATAAACAAGATATTATTATAATATTGTTACAATACTGTGTAATAGTCATAAACTAAATATTCATGTATAGAGCTTATCCCGCAAACATAAGGGGCACCGCACACTCTCAGATATGATCGCAAGGTAAGGGGCGGCGCACACTAGGCACACGGACCGCACTTAGCAATTAATGTGTTACTGAGAGCTTCCATTTGAATATATTGCATTCGTGGCGTAGTAATGCCAAGAATATTCGAAACATGAAAACCGGAACCCTAATCGAAGTCAGTAAGCAGATTAGAAGTTTTGTGGGATCGACCAATTAATATGGGATATGGTAGCGATAACTCTGTGTGTGATAGCCTCTGATATTCGAAGCAGAATCGGGACCCTAACGTCGGTGATCGGAGTCAGTAAGCTGTAGGCGTACTATAAAACCGTTTTGAGACTCAAACAATCGAACGAGAATGCCGCGTCCTGCTCTAACAACGTCATTTCACGTTTGTTAGAGTTGGACGCAACATTCTCGTACGATTGTTTGAGTCTCAAAATAGTTTCGTGGCACGGCCCCAGATTCGAAGTTGTGTGATCGACCAATGGGATATGGTAGCGATAACTCAGAGCACCAGCACCCGTAGCATGGCTACAGTAGAAATACGAAAGTATAGACAAACAGCGGAGATAAACTGAAGGTGAAGTTTCGATCTTTACCGCGGCTAGCCGCGATCGACAAAAAATCAATTAAAATGCCACTTTATAACATACTAGAGATCGCCCAATGGTCGAAATTCGACCTTACTTGCAACGACATTCGGACTACTACCTATATTTTGTGCAAAAAATATTGACTTCATCATAGTTTTTTTCAATTCTTGTCTCTGGAACTGTTTAAATAAAATTAAATAAAAAAAACAATAATCCATTTTCAATTTGTCAACTTGTTGTCAGCAGACTTCAACCATAAATAAAAGAGTATAATTCGTATGTATAGGCTTGTCACTCAAAAATCTGTCATTTTTCCTAGTAGTAGTGTCGTAGTGTGTGTAACGTTTTATTTGTTAAAAATATATATGATAAAAGCATAATTTTAAAATAATATTAGCTCCATATAAACTATAACTGTGCGAAATTTCATGCACCTACGTTTCCCCATTTTTCGTAAAAAGGGTTGCAAAGTTTTTCTCTCACGTATTAATATATAGATACTATAGTCTACGTCATAAAATAAGATTTTATTTGAATTTTTAAGACTATTATAGTCACTCTATGTCACCTAATTCTCCATATAGACGAGCCCTTAAAAGTTTATGAATCACAATATATTTTATATTCCTAGTCTATCTATCTTTATATGAACAATTTCTAAATTTTAAAACCAAACTTCAATGATCAAAATTCGCCGTAACTTTGACTGTGTGCAGGACTTTTCAAAGACTCTTGGTCGTGGACTTTGTCTAAAGGATTCCAAAGTCATCGCAAAGACAAGAATACTTAGCAGTTGTTTTAAATATCGCAAAGATTACGTTTACATATTTATTTCGATTTACAGATCTTATAGAATTTAGAATAATTAAAGTACTTTTTTGAACTCAGAGCTTTGTCAAAAGCTTATTTTAATACAAGCCCTGGGTTGTGGATAACGATTTTCAAAAAGGTAAGAGAATCTAAAGAAATGCAGTTGAATGGCTATGTCCACACTATGCGCTTTCGTCTTCAATTTTCGTCATCTCCTTTCGTTTTGAATGCGTCAACGAACGCAACGCAACTGTCATTTTTGATAACAAAGCGAAAGTTTTGGATACGGTCAGAGGGCATGCGTCGCGGGCATGCCTTACGTTCGCTGTTGACTGCGTTATAACGCATGCCCTTGACGAACAGAAAAAGGGACAGTGTAAACAAAGCTTATGGACTATGGACCCTTCATCAGCAGAGCATTAACAGCAAAAAACATAGTGAAAAAGTCCTCAACCCTAAAATGCTAAAATACATCATCTTGACGTTCGTGTAAAAAAGTAATTATTTCGCAAAAATATTCTCCAGTAACCGAAGAATGCCACCAATTCATTATACATTAAGTTCCAATTATGAATCATCGCTTTTTCTACATTCCAGCGAAGAAAAACCACTTTTTATTAAAAATGAGTCAGTGGGTTTGCTCGAACGAGATTCTTTTAAAATATTTTTATTTAAGTTTCGTATAAGGTCAGGCTATTACAGACATTTTATAACACTTAGCCTACATTAAGTTAAAAAAAGCCTAAGGCTTTTGCAGAAAAGGCAAAAAGGGCTATGTTATACTCATTTCAAAGAGCAGCCTACAACTTCAGCCCTTAATAACATTGGCGACTATTTAAACTTTGAACAACAAAAAAGTATCAAGACTTAAGAGGAGTCCACACCGCCCTTTTTTCCATACAAACGTTGTCCCCTGTTTCCTCCCTGGATAATGCTAGTAGAGTTATAATTTTTTTCCTGAATATCTACGGCCACTAATACGATGTCCCTATGTTTTCTTTTTTTTTCATAATTTAATTATTAAATAAGATATTAACGTTCAAAAACCCAAAAAAATGGCCAGATTTTCCGCCTTTTTTTAATCTTTAATGAAAAAAGTACTTAAATCGGTTAAGTTTTGGAGAAGGAATCAGGGGACAACGAATCGTTGATTTTCTGGATTTTCTGCAGTTGTCTCTATCGCGTTCTGCGGTATAGGCTTGAGGTAAGGGAGACAGCTATAGATATTACACGTGCTTTTTTTTCATTTCTCTAGCCCCTGGTGTATCCTCTTAACAGTCTTAGTAATAAAACATCCCATCTAGACCATAGAACACATATTAGTACAAGTATGTAGACTTAAAAAATATAACACATTCAAACTATACAATCCGAAAGTGGCACATGCGTAAGCATTTTTAGCGTGACTTCGGCAACTCTGAACACAACTGGGGCTGTAGCCAAAGTCTCTTTCGTTAAAAACGATGACGAAATTCGGTATCAAAATGTATGGGATTTGACATTAGTCTTCGCAAGCGAAATGTCATTCAGCGATACCGCATACATTTTGATAAGAAGATACTTTGTCTAAGGGGACTGTTAAATAAATCACGCCTTATAGAACCTGAATGATATACGAAAAGGCTGATCGATACGTTTCAACTGATCTCAGGCTGACCGGAGCGGACTCGAGCAGACACCGAGCCCAAAACGAGCCCGGTCTGGCCTGACATCAGACTGACCGGAGCGATCGGTTTCCTGTATGTGGGGGCTTTAAGTTGTACTCCAGTCTCCACCCACAAACGCAGCTGCACACCTCCAGCAGATGCGATGGAGTGTTATCACTTACATCAGGTGAACACGCTCGTATTATGATTAATGCTCACCGCCATACGTTATTATGGTGATCATCGATAACGCATTATAACACAACATTGTTTTAGCTCGGAATAATGGTTAAAAATAATAAGATCAGATATTTTTAGTGTATTATAGGTACGCGTTGCTTACATAAGGACGTTTAAGGCGCTGTGGTTGTTGCAACTACGTAAAATGGGTTTTTAAAATACGTTTTTAGTAAAGGAAATGTCATTATTTAAGTATAAAATAAGTACCGTTTTAAAATTGAAAAAAATTCCTATACGCAAAGGTATATCAGTACACAATTTGAAAAATTCTGCTCGATAGAAAAAAATCTCAAAGATGACTGGTATAACGCTGTTTTTCATAATTATCTCATTTTATGGCTAAATTACACACTTTCTAGAAAAAACAAAAAATGTAGTATATGTGTCGTAACCTAACGTAAACGATTTGATATATTTGATTTGTGTAATACTAAAAACAAAAGGTTTTTACTCTTATTTTCTATTATCAAGGCACGCGGCGAGCGCGTAACAGTCACTGTACAAGGCGCGCTGATATGAATGTTATTTTAATGTCCTTAACGTCGATATTCGTACTGACGGACATCGACCTGCTTATTTTAGGGACTACTGGACCTTATGCAGAAGAATAATTATTGTCAAAGCAAAAAAAGAATTCTTCGTGTCCGAGAACCCTTTAAGAGTAGAGAATAACCAACCTTAACCCATACATGAAATGTTTTTTTTTTTACAATGAGTTTGACAATTACTTTTTCTGCCTTGAAGTCCATAATATGTAAGCCAATGGTATTTGTGAAATAAAATTTGCTAAAGCCGCACTTACAACAAAATTTCGGCTCCCTTACAGCAATTACGGAACATTTGCGTCCACACAAATATCGTACAAAGGGTCGGCCCCTAATCTATTCAATATCATATTTTTATGACGATATTTTTGGGGTCTCTGATTAATCATTGTACTATGCCAACAAAATTATTAGTGCAAACCAATTTCGACCCTTTTCCGTCGTAATAAGCGACGCTGGGAGGTATTTATAATATCTGTGTAACCCGATAGGAACGTTTGTTCGGCTCACTTTAAACTCCTAAATTTCATTATTAGTTGTGGTTTACATTTCAACAGGGGTTCAGATGTTTTCGATTTGATATATTCGGGATAATTTTCGAATAAATCCACGGGTTTTGATCGCATTATTTAGAGAGCACAATAGGAGGGCTAGGTTTTCAATTGTGTTTTTGCTAGAGATATTATCGATTTTTGTAATATCGATTTTCTTCACTGTAAAAAAATGTATTTAATGTAGGGTACATTAAATACACTTATGTGTAGATGCATTAAACATAATATGTACATACATAAAACGAAAAGCTGATTGACAGATATATCAACCCACGTCCCACAAACCAAATACTAGGCTCTTTAGAAAAATTTCGTACACGTGTCTTCTTATTTTGGTCGTTCAATATGGCATCCAATAAAAAATATCTCGTTAAATAAGTGATCAAAATTCGCAAACGCCTCCGTGGTCCAGTGGTTAAGAGCGCGGCTCTTGACTCGGAGGTCGTGGGTTCGATTCCCGCGTTGGAAACATGTTATTTCCAAGTTTGGTTAGGACACTGCAGGCTGATCACCTGATTTTCTGACAAGTAAGATTATCCATGCGTCGGATGGGCATGTAAAAAGTCGGCCCTGCACCTGATCTCTCGCCAGTCGTGTCGGTCGTCCGTCCCACTGGGTTATGAGAGTGAAGGAATCGAGAGTGCTCTTGTGTACTGCGCACACACTTGGGCACTATAAAATTACTCCTGCGTAACTGGCCTGGTTTCAATGAAACCGGCCACCGTCACCGAAACCGGTGTGGGAGTTATTATTGATCAAAGTTTGTAAAGCAGAATACTAGTCAAGCGGACGAAACCGTGCGAAAATTCTAGTTGCCTTCACGCCTGAATGTCTCGGAGACATCTGAGAAAATCGGTTTTACCTGCATCATTTTCAAGCGATCTACTGGAAATTCAACTCAAATAGTACATCAATATACTGCTAAGTATTCTACATGGACCAGCGCACCATGGTCCAAAATCCAGTGATTGGACGTTTTCAAATTCGATTCACACTTGTATGATCACATTTGCAACAGGTATAATCCCGGTGCACGGTGCAAATTGTGAACCACCAAATTTGCCTATTCAATTCACCAAAGCTTCGGTTATTTCACCATTGAGTGATGGGGAATTTTCGATGGGGATTTTCGATAATTTTTTAATTGCATCAAGGGTTAACAATGCGAAAATATCCCATGCAGTGGCGAGTTATGCAGTTTGAAGTTTGCATTAAAAGTGTAATTGTACAGGTAACCCTTTTAATGCAAACTTCAAACTGCTTACTTTCGATTAGGGTTTGACAAACGGACAAAAATAAAGTAAGGACCCTAAAAAAGGCCAAGAAGGTAAGTACTTAGTGAGTGTACAAAGAGACTCTAATCGAGACAGAAGAGAAGCTAATCAAGCAGAATTACAGTTCTACAATGTTGCGAGAAAGTTTTTTGCCAAGTTCTTGTGATAACTTAACACGCAATTTGTAACTTATTACCTTCCGTACCCAAAGAGTTAGCTAGGCTGTATCTCAAAAACCATGATAGCTAGATATTGAAACATTTATAAAGTAAGTAAATAGTTGCGTAATGGTCTAGATTTTAGAATATATACGCCTTATTTCTGTCGATATCTAGGCACATCCCTATCGTCAGCGGCTCGGAGAGACACATCAGTAGGAAATCGTCACAACGGTCCGCAAGCGCTATGAACAAACTGTGCAGTGTGCACTGTGCAGGTATCGCTTTAAACTACTCAATATGATGCCCATAATATCATTGCAAAATTCATTTCGTGAGGACTATACCGCATCTGAAAATCGACGACTAGTAAAAGTAGGTGATATTTAAAGGTCTTTGTTATAAATGGCACTTATATTTGTTTTAGTTAGTACGGTATGCCTTTAACGCTTTAAGTGCCGAAATTATTTTGATGAAGTCTGGTATGAGATTTTAGTCTCAGCATCATTATCAGAGTAATGATGAAGCCATACGAGCGTAATTTGTGAGTTGTGAGTCGCAGAATTTCGGTCGCGTAAATATCTTTTCATAAAAATCATGACTCACAAAATTACGCTCGTGTGAATGAAACAAGACTTTTGTATGAAACTGAAACCAGCCGAAATTCTGCGACTCACAACTCAAAAATTACGCTCGTTTGGCTTCACCCTAAGCTGGTCATGATGATATTTGTTCAAGGCCTACGTTTAGCACGCCTCTCCAACGAGCACCAACCATCCCGATGTTGGGCAACCTTAACCCATCTGATGCCCATCACCTTTTTCAAATTCTCAGTCCATCGAGCTGCAGTCGGCAGAGCGTTCGAAGCTATGTTTGCCTAGACGGAGACAATTGTTGTATATCTATACAACAATTGTCTCTGTCGATCATCCATAATGTCCTACACAAGGTTTGCCTGTTCATGGTCTCCATTCATCATTTGTCTACCTACTCTTAAGTTCTAACTGCCTGTCATTCTGCAGATAACTCCTTCAACGTGGCAATTCTAAGAGCAATAACAGGCACAACAAAAATAGAAGGTGAAGAATAAATTCAGTATTGCATAAGTGGACTGGGCATTTCATATGCGGGGCCGGCATTCAATTAACAGGCGGGATGCAGATGAGGGTGCGAAAAATTGCGGACATGACGCGGATGGTAATGAGGATTTCCGGTTTAACTTTTCCGGAAAGCTTCGCGCTTTTCACGTCCCGAAAATGATTTGTGTCAAAGTTTTACCCGGCTGGTTAAAGCCGGCTGGACGTGCTAGTGTACTTTCTAGAACCTACAGTTGCTTTTATGCTTTAATTTTGCTATAAATGTAGGTACAACACAAATATTCATGAAATGAATTACCGTCCTACTACTTATAATGATTTTAGTTCTGGCAAAAAACGTGTATGTACACCACGGTTTTAGTTCCTTCTTCTTTTATTTATAATAATTATTATACCTTTATTCGTAAAAAACGTTAGCTGTTGTTAAGATGTAACTTTTTATACTTTACTAGCTGTCCCGGCAAACGTTTCTTTGCCATATAAAGTATTTCGCCCGTATTAGTTTATTGAAGTGACTAAATAAGTATGTCACCATGGCAACGCCCATCGCTATCCCGTCGCACAAACAATGGTCGCCGTCAGTCTCGAGTTGTAATAATTTATTAATTATTTATTCAACAAAATATGCACTTATCAATATAAAAAGTACCTAGTAGCCGATTCTCAGACCACTGAATATGCATATAGGTTAAAATCAGTAAAGCCGTTTTAGTCTAAGCGATAAGTTGAGAATGGCGAAATATAGAGATAAGGGTCATAAAAATACGTGCGATAGCTCATTAGATTCGGGAAGACGTCTAGAAAAATGTATCGGAAGCGTGTATTAGCACACAAAAAATTGCAAAAGTTATAAGCAAATTAGGTTGCCATAAAAAGGTATTACGTTTTTTGTTAAAAACTCCAAAACTATTAACATTTAAGAAGTTTAAAAAAATATTCTTAAAGAGGAGGAAATTTCCATAAGAAAACTCCCAACTCCCGGAATTCTATATGGTTATAGTTTTGGAGTTTCGGAATTCTATTTCGGATGAGTACGCTATCTAACATTGTGACACGAGAATTTTATATAATATTAGGTTATATTAATATTTTATTATATTATACTAATGTTTTATTCGAATTATTAATGTAATTCTTCAAACGTACAAACCTATTCCATAAACATTGGTAACATTGGTACTATATCCTATCAATAAGCTAGACTTCTAGACCCCCACAAAGGCTTATTACCCTACAAACGATGGACATTAGCAAGGGAGATAAACCACGCTTTGCCACATTCCATGTACCCGCATATTTTACTACGAACACTTACCCGACTTGAGAAAGGAGGTTGTGTTATGAAGCGTAAAATCCCAATTCCCAACCATGAACCACGAAACTAGTTACAAAATTGCATACTTTAGATCAAGGGTGGCCAACATGCGGCCCGCCGGTCTGTTACCTTGCGGCCCGCGGAGCCGAGCACATTTTTTAAAGCAAAAAAAGTTACTTAATACTAAAATTACTATAACATACCTACTATAAAATGAAAACAAAGACTTCTTTTCTTTTACTTTTAAAATAAAAGCTCTGAGTTCTAATAGGAAAAATTAGTGTCCGATTTTGACTTTCATTCCGCTACGAGAATACATAAAATTTGGTAGTGCGGCCCGGGGTAAAATTCTACTTTTCAATTTTGGCCCAACTGTCGAAATGGTTGGCCACCCTTGCTTTAGATGAAATTTTGTTATTTGAGTGTTGATTTGGAACATTTTGAAAGTGAAGTGATGTTTTTACTAACCTAACCAAACGATAGGTTTTATTAAAAGTATTTATAAAACGCATACCAGAATATATTTTAAATACAACGTTTAGACGTTTTAGATAACGTTTGATATCTAACGACTTAAGGAACGAATACGGTATCTAATGAATTTTTAGGTGTGTGCATACACCTAAAAATTCATTAGATACCGTACCCAAAAATTATTTCAGTGAAAAAATTATATTTTGTAGCATCATCTTAATCTTATTTAAATTCAGAATCACGAATATTAGACAGGAAACAAATTTCGCAAGCTGGTATACTGATGAAGGAGGAAAAGTGTAAACGCCTGACAAACAAAGTAGAAAAATATTTCCCATCGAATAAGCGACCGAAATGTTACAGGAATATCAATTCTATGTTCATAGAGATAAGGAGTAATGAACTGATGGTACTTAAAATTCTACGCGAGTCCCCCGCTGCAATTCTGCAGCCAAACAAGCAAATATTATGAACCGCCATACATCTTATTGCTTTTCTGATTAGGTGTACAGCTGAGTGGAAAAGTTGTTAGAGTAATAAAATTTTTCTCAGCAACAGGCAACTCACTAGCAAAATTTTATACACAAATAATTTTCTACGATTTAGGATTTGAAATTCGTTAGCTTGATAAAAGAAACACCTAATTTTCTTTGTACTCGTAAATTATTCGTGTACATCCAAATTAAATGTCCTAAACTGAAAACTTAGATTAAATATTATCTAGAGTCTAGACTCTACGAATAAAAATAGTTAATTATTCGTAGTCTAGACTTAAATAAACCTAAGAATTCATCTTTAACGCAGATAATTTTTTATCAGAGACATCCACCGATATGTCTGCGATACCCACGATAGAGGTGTTAATACCTCGATCGTGGGAA
Source organism: Aricia agestis (assembly GCF_905147365.1). Taxonomy (NCBI): domain Eukaryota; kingdom Metazoa; phylum Arthropoda; class Insecta; order Lepidoptera; family Lycaenidae; genus Aricia; species Aricia agestis. The sequence goes on along the minus strand of NC_056424.1, from coordinate 7,442,793 downwards.
TCGCAGACACAATTGTTATGCGGCACCCGGGTGCAGCTTAGGGATTCATGGGTTAAGGTGACGCCGCATTAAAGTAAAAAACCGTGTTGCATATGTTTTAGATTGCTTGTTTTCTATAGAAAACAAGCAATGGATCAGCAAAAAATGGAAAGGGCGTAAGCGACAAAATGGTTTTTGTCGCGTAATTTAAAATCCATAAATACATTTCATATAAGCTATGGGCAAATTAAAGTGTATGCTTGAATCAATGTATGTACAAATTTTGGAAGCTTAAATCACTCTCCTCTGTTTGCAAAACAGAAATCCCTTTTTTTACAGAGGTCTTTTTGGTTATTATTCAGTGTTATAAAAGTTGACCAATCGTGTTATGCTATGGGTAATTCAAAGACAAAGACATGATGAATACTGACAATGAACTTTAATTTCTTAGCTTTAGTCATTGCTGAGAAAAATCGATATCGCTACAGCCAAATCGTCGCCTTCAACTTCAATAGTTTGACAGATAATGTATGGAGCTTATGTCAAACTCTTTAGTTTATTACCGTTATGTCATTAATATTCGTCGCTGAGTGCGGCAGTAAATTCTCAGTTTGACTACAACTCACTTCTTTAAAGAAATCTAAGCATCTTCGGACAAAAGGCGCTAAAGGTGAACGCACGCTTATCGGAGCCGAAAGAATTGAACGAGTCGATAAAGAAACAAATTTTAGAATTCTTTATATGAAATCCTATGAAACCTCGCACATTTGCCCGCGTCGAATCGGTTGAATCTAGCAGGATCCCAGTAAGGCCTTATGGAAATTCGATTCGTTCGGTTCGGCATAGTGTGCGTTCACCTTAAGACCGACCAATGTTTTATTCATTTTAAACTGATCCGTCACTTACCCCACCATAGATCAACTCCAGCTGTCTGCGACCACGGGTTTACCCTAAAGCAGCCGTTTAAAGCCTCGTGTAAATAAAAGGGTTATTTTTCCCTTCACTAGTGTGAATGTAGAGGAAAATTAAATGATATTATTTACTCTGTGCGGTTCCTAAGCAATAATAAGTAATATTACTATTGACATTAATTTAATAATATTCTTATTTCAAATTCGGATCATAAAAAAAAACCAGACACTTTTCATTTTTTCATTCTAACTGCAGCACTCAGATACGAATATTAATTACTTAATTGTAATTAAGTAAAGATTTTGACGTAAGGCCCATACAAAATCTGTCAAACTCTTTATTAAACTGAAGTTTAATCATAATTAAAATTAAATAAACAATCTCAAAGCAACTGCATATCTTTATTGAAATATATTTGAGAGAGCTCTTATAACGAGTAGGTCACAACTTATATTTATTATTGGACCATTATCTAGCGTATTTCGAGTCTAGATAATTTCAATATGTCGAGAACTCTTCAATTCGTTATAATAAGTTCACTCAACAAAACATTCTTATATTTAAATAAAATACAGGTTTTATTGCAAATAAGTAAAAATATTTACCTATAGATTGTCATAAAATTAATTAGATGTATTCTTTATTCATATTTTGTGTTCACACGTTTTATATAATTTCTTATTATACAATATACCCTACGAATAATAAAAACTAAGGAATCGTAACTCCCATACTATTACCGTTTTAAATTTGGTTCCTTTTCATCTGTCATGTAACGTCAGCCTAGTACTGCTCAAGGTCACCTAAATATTGCAAATGTATTGAAATGTGTACCTAAGGTACACTTTTTTGACAAGTATTGTGGAGCATGTTTTTTGACGGAGTTACTTTTCCTTAGTTTTTATTATTCGTAGTATATACCTAATGTAATCTAGAACTTTCTCTTGAGCTTTATTGTAGTCTAATTCATACTCATATCATAAATGTGAAAGTGTGTCTGTCTGTCTGTTACCTTTTCACGCCCAAACCACAGAACCGATATTTTTGCTGGGAATGGACATACTTTGATTTTGGAAAAATGTACGGTTCCCGTGCGATTAATAAATTTTGACGCACCGGAGTTGCGGGCGTTGCGCTATAACGCATGCCGCAACGCAATTGATGAACAAAAAACCGGCGTGAATCAGCGCTTGCGCTGTGTTTCGCCGAGTGAGTGAGTTTACCGGACGCCCAATCCCCTACCCTGTTCCCTTCCCTACCCTCCCCTATTTCCTTCCCTACCCTCCCCTATAATTCCCTTCCCTACCCTCCCCTGTTACCCCTTAAAAGGCCGGCAACGCACCTGCAGCTCTTCTGATGCTGCGAGTGTCCATGGGCGACGGAAGTTGCTTTCCATCAGGTGACCCGTCTGCTCGTTTGCCCCCTTATTTCATAAAAAAAAGGCACCTTGTGGATGTAGCTAACGATGGTACCTACCAATAACCTTAAGCACAGAATACAATAATATAACAATACTTACACTGAAATGACAATTATCTGGCAGGATCTCTGTTATTATCAATAGTCGATTACTCAATACGTCATGGCAATTTATGGCGTATTGTGGGACAATAGGAGTCGTTATATGCAGAATAGTAATATTGATGATATTACTAATTTATTAGTATGGGATATCATTCTGTTAACTTTACTATATATATGTTGGAAGTAAACCAGTGAGTAGTTACTAAATACCAAATATTTACCCGTCTTTAGAATAATTACACTAAAATATAAGATAATATTATACTGGAAATATTTTACCAGCATGTTTATTGTTAAACAAGTTAGCTAATGTTTACTCACCTTATTTTTAAATTTTAACACACTTTTATAAGCTTGGAATGTAGTATAAGTTTGACAAATATGATGTAAGCAAGTATATTATACAGTAAATATGTATGTAAGTAATGGAATCTTGCAGTAGTCTTAATTAATTCGAAATTTTGCATACGTATTAAGAGCCAATGACAATGCAATAATTAGTAAAAATTTTAGATTAAAAAAGTGAGTATTTTAATTTTTTAATTTTTGAAACTATCATTATTTCTTGAGATTGTCCTATCTGGGGCACGGGAGTGCCCCCGCCAAGCGATTAAAATTACCGAGAATGTACTATCAGAGAAGTTGATTCCTATGCAAATCGGGGACCTAAGTAGTTTGGTCGCGTTACGTCAAACCCAGCTGACAGATCACAATTAACATTGAATTGACATATTCGACCAAATCACGTTGGTCAGTCAATTGCATAGGAATCAACTTCCTCGATGGTACAAGACATAACGATAGCTAATGTAAGATCGTATCGTCATTTGCTAGAGTATGTTACAAATATAAAGGATATATTCAAGACATTCTACTTAGAATAAAATACTTCGGCATTTTGTTTAAATCAACCAGGGTAGGGGGAAGAGTGCCAGCTCAGGCCCGACAAATTTGATACTCGACACAAAGGACTGCCGAGGAATATCGTATTGGTTATTACGGTATATGTACAATTTTTTTATAATTTTGTGCTTTAATTATACCGAATTTACTCAAAACGTTGTAATGGTTTAAGCATAAAGAGCTAGCAGACAAACATACAGATACCTTCGCATTTATATTATTTTACTTACACCTACGAGCTTTACCTCGAAGGACCAATAAAATTTTTCATTGTCTTATAATACCCAAAAAAAAAAAACAGTTTTGATACTTGAAAATAAACATTTATTTCGGAAATGGGAAATCCTATTTTGGGTATAATAGGATTACAATGAGAGAATTTAAAGCTGCAACTGGCTGTTAGAGAGAGAACACTTTTCTTTTGTGTCGGCGAACAAAAAGGAGTGTTTTACAATTTACAGCACAATACCGGGTGCCTTGACGTGTGAGGACACTCGGGCTGAGACAATTGAAGAGTTTTGATACTTTAATGGCTCTGAAAGCTAATGTACTAAGTTCCTTAGACGTGTCGACAAAGTTTAAAAAAATCTTCTAAACACGTATGCTAGTTAGAATTAAATAATGTTATTTAAAGTTTAAAACCTTTACAACTGCGCTAAACAATACAGCATGATGTTGTCTTTTTGTGTAAAAAAATTCTTGTCATACCTGAAACAGAAAAAAAATAGAATTAACACTAATTTCAATAGAAAAGTAAAAACCGACACAAAGAAATAATAAATGTTGCCTGCAAGTTGCAACTTCGTTACAGTAAAGTTTGTTAACTGTGAAACGCGAATTTAATACAAGGACCAAGCAATGCTACGATTGATTGTCTTTTTCGGAGACTCAATATTTTTCCATACCAGATATTATGGATAATATTTTGATTTGGAAATCAATTCAGCGGTTTCAGCGTAAACAAGTAACAGACAGACACACTTTCGCCTTCACATTATTTGTATGGAATCGAAAAGCATAACCCTCTCGTCGCAGTAGGGTAACAGAGCAACGTAACCTGTAACATCGACCCTTTACATCCTTGTTATCAATAACTTTGTAACCCTATACCTGAACAAAAGACCTGTCTGAGGACGGCTCTGACACACCATTATACGATATAGGTCAATGGAGACCGTAAGTTAAATACATCCTTGCAATTATTTTATTGAGGGTTCACGTAAAAGCTGAAAAAAACAATATTTTTGTAACTTCATATCTTATACGACACTTATTACATTATATTAAACCAAAAAACCGCTCTGAATATCAAGGAACATCTAGCATTCGATAATTTAGACGGAGCATTTAGAAAACCAAAAAAGGGATTTGACGTAGGGCATATCGATATACTTAGCAAAGTATGTAGAAGTGAATTAAGTAACAACTCCCACAACGGTTTCGGTGACGGTAGCCGGTTTCATTGAAACCAGGCCAGTTACGCAGGCGTAATTATAATAATACCCAAGTGTGTGCGCAGTACACAAGAGCACTCTCTATTCCTTTTACTCTAATAACCAAGTGGGACGGACGACCGACACGACTGGCGAGAGATCAGGCGCAGGACCGACTTTTTACATGCCCATCCGACGCATGGATCATCTTACTTGTCAGACAATCAGATGATCAGCCTGCATTGTCCTAACCAAACTTGGAAATAACATGCTTCCAACGCGGGAATCGAACCCACGACCTCCGAGTCAAGAGCCACGCTCTTAACCACTGGACCACAGAGGCGTTAGGGCGTGATCATACGTGCGCGTGTTTTGCGCGGGTTGTATTATAGCGTATGGGAAAACACGCGCGTGGTACGCGCGCGGGCTCTGCGCGGGCTCATCGCGTGCTGCGCGCGTGTTTTCCCATACGCTCTAGTACAACCCGCGCAGAACACGCGCACGTCTGATGTTTTTAGCGATTTTGGCTACCGAATACTTTATCTTTCGTAAAGCATCCTTTATAAATAGTAGGCATTAAAATGCTAGTAACTTTTAAGACGCGTACGAATTTGGCATTTAAAGTAATTGGATAATGTACTATCCGAGAAGTTGATTCCTATGCAAATCGGGGACCTAAGTAGTTTGGTCGCGTTACGTCAAACCCAGCTGACAGATCGCAATTAACATTGAATTGACATATTCGATCAAATAACGTTGGTCTGTCAATTGCATAGGAATCAACTTCCTCGATGGTAAGTACATAATATAACAAAAACTTGGTTAAAAGCTACGAATAATAAAAACTAAGGAAAAGTAACTCCGTCAAAAAACATGCTCCACAATACTTGTCAAAAAAGTGTACCTTAGGTACATTTCAATACATTTGCAATATTTAGGTGATCTTGAGCGGTACTAGGCTGACGTTACATGACAGATCAAAAGGAACCAAATTTTAAACGGTTAATAGTATGGGAGTTACGATTCCTTAGTTTTTATTATTCGTAGGTTAAAAGTAATTATTGGAAAGTTAACACGTTCACGAGTTGATCGTTAAAACAGGCTATTTACATACGAATGGATTTTCGTTAAAAATTCCAAATTTACTTTCCGCTTTCTGAAACCAGGCGTTTTATTTCCGAAATAAAAACGCTTCTTGATATTTATTTTCCCGCTTGTCCGTTTGTTTATTTTCCCATTGAAAAAGGCATTATGCTCGTGTTATGAAGAAAATTCTTCGAATTCCGAGCTCGAATTTAACTTTTATTATGTAAAATTGGACAATATATAGACGCAGAAGATAAAAATGAGGTATTTACTCTTCCTTTAAACACGAAAATAAAAGTTTATTTGCATATCCTTACTATCTTGACTAATATTATAAACGTAAAAGTCAGTGATGCCTGATTGGGGTGAAGCCCCTCCAAATTTGGGGTTTTTTTAGGTGATGGGGGGACAATTGCAGGGAATTATTCCCACAAGTCATAATAAAAAATATGACTTGTGGGGGGATTTTTCTTTAAATCCCGAATTTTGGGGGGATTTCGGGGAACACTTAGGGAGAAACCGAGGCCGTCTGGCAACACTGGTAAATGTGTGTATGTTTGTTCTCTCTCTCGGTTTCGTCTTCAAGCTTAAACGGCTGAAACGATTAAGATGAAATTTGTTGTGGAATTACTTTGAGGGGTGGGAAAGGACATGGGATATTTTTTTGCAGAAAAATGTACGGAAGGACGAATTCTGGCGTGACGAGTTGCAGGCGTCATGCCGCATGCCGCATGCGTCATGAAACTACTTTATATTACTAAAACCCAAAATCATGATTCAGAAATTATTACACGTTAAAAATGCATGAAAGCGGGTAATTATATAAAAAAGACTTGTCGATTACATCGTCTTGCAAGATCGATCGCAATGAAATTTACAACACCTTCAATTAAGATTTCATCTCAATTTCTTGGGCTTTTAAACCACACCACACACTAAGGTAAAAGAACATTTTAAAATCTATTACTTTTTACAATAAAAGATAAACATGTCAACTTCGTTACTTTTGTTTTAACGTTACCAGCAACAATTTCGTAGTAAGCCATATATCACGCGTAAACCGCAAATTTTTGCGAAATAAAAACTATCCTACGTCCTCTCCCAGTACCATCATATTAGTCCCATCAAAATACTCGTTCCAACGATTAAAACGTTCAGTCGATACAGACAGACATATACACTTTAATATATTTTATAGTACTCAGAAGTATATTCTTTAAATTCCACATCTAAACCACATAAAAACTTAATTTAGGTACCTACTGCTTTCTACTAAACTTACACCAAGTACTATCCGTAGTAATCAGTGAGACATCCATGTCGTCTAGTGTAGCATCTGACAGCTGTCAAACGCATCTGCAGTGTGCACCGGCCCTAACAATTACACGGTATATTATTTCGTTAACATGGCCGCTCCATCAAGCGCAGATTCGATCTGACTCGGACTCGAGAAATTTGCATTCGTCTCGTTAATCGATATTCGATACCAAATCGAGATTGAGAAGATGCATCGATTTTTTGGCAGGCCCGACGTTACACCGCCGCATTTTTCATCAATTAGTTATCGAATCATACTTGCACCAAAAATATAGAAAATGCAAATATGCTTATTTTTAATTTATAAATTACATACATACAGTTCATTTGTAAACAGATAAAGTTAAACATTACTTAAATTATAATATAAAAATACCTGTTCTTATAAATTAACTACATTTACAAGAAATGTTTATTTTTTAATCTAAGGGAATTTGGGACGTAAAAGCTAATAAAGCCTAAAGCTAAAAATATAGTTAACGTCCAGAAGCAACATGACGTCTACGAGCTAAGTCAACTCTTAAATTACATTTCAAAATGCCACACAGTTCACAACTTTAATTTAAGAGGAGAGTTTTACAGAAAGTGTATGAAATATATTAATTACGGGCTTTTGCCCGCGGCTTCGCTCGCGTTAAGAAGTATTATTATATACAAACTTTCATCCCCTATTTTAACCCCTTGGGTTGGAATTTATCAAAATCCTTTCTTAGCGGATGCCTACGTCATATCATCTACCTGCATGCCAAATTTGAGGCTGTTCCGTCCAGTGGTTTGGGCTGTGCGTTGATAGATCACCATGTCAGTCAGTCACCTTTGAGTTTTATATATTATACAGATTTAAGGATCGGAAAGCCACCTTTGAGTTTTCTATATATAGATATAGATGTCAAAATTTTCAGAAACTTAAAGTGAAATATTAATTAATAATTTAAATCTGAGTGCGTCCGTTAGAAAAACACTATTATAAAATAGACTTTTGTTGCTTAAACGCACACAATATTTAATTAAATAAACCAATTACTCTGTTAGAACTAAATAATATTAATTAATCAAAATAAAACCGAAAAGTTCGTATCGGTGTGAGGGCGGCCTCGATAAGGTATTCATGACGAAGGTACTTTACCCGGGAATTGGAGTTCCGGGAAAGTTTTTCCCGTAAAATCGCTGATGGCCGTTTTGATGTTGTTTACTAGCATCCACACATTATGCATGAAGATGGCACAAAATTGATAAACTTGATAAAGTATCGAGAGAGCCGAGTTGAAATTTCAGAAATATTGCGTGGAAAATTAGGTTTTAATTTTAAAAACGTTTATTCTTCGACTCGTACGGCTCTTAAACAATATTTAAGGCTTGTTCTAAATTGCTCTTGGCTATTTTGAAATCGCCTTCTTTGAAAGCTTAATTCATGAAGCTCTAAGCGGCCGCATCCGGCCGCGATAACAATAGATAAGCTATTGTGTCTCGTTATTCCACGATCGATGGGTGAAGCTATCAAAGAAGGCAATTGTCAGAATTTATAATGATGAAATGCGAAACGCGCGTCGAGGTTTTCAACCTGCATGGTGGTGAGGGGCCTTGCACGGATTTGCCAACATTATTGCTTGTGTGGTGGTGGTGTTTGCAAGTTCTTGCATGCGAGTGTACGCATAGGCAGTGTGGGAGGAGGGAGGAAGGAAGGAGGTGGAAGTTGTTTTCGCGGAATATTGCTAAAAATAATAACAAACTAAATTTAAGTGGCATGCACCATTTATTATGCGGAATAATTATGACTCTATTTAGTTTTGCAATTTTCTTAAAGTACGCAAGACTTGAAAATTATTAGACAGCAATCGATATGTGTAAACCATGATATACAAGGTTCTTTACATAAGTTAAGGACAAAGTACTAACAATATATTTCCAAGAAGTGTTTGCATGTGTCGCCTTGCAAATCGTACGCACCATGTATAATTCAGGTCCATTGAGCATATTCTCAATAGAGCGACAATGTTATTATATTATATTTGTTTTTTTATTTTTTTTATTTTATGAAATAAGGGGGCTAACAAGCAAAGGGGTCACCTGATGGAAAGCAACTTCCGTCGCCCATGGACACTCGCAGCTTCAGAAGAGCTGCAGGTGCGTTGCCGGCCTTTTAAGAGGGAATAGGATTATAGGGGAGGGTAGGGATGGGAAGGGAATAGAGGAGGGTAGGGAAGGGAATTGGGTAGGGGATTGGGCCTCCGGTAAACTCACTCACTCGGCGAAACACAGCGCAAGCGTTGTTTCACGCCGGTTTTCTGTGAGAACGTGGTATTTCTCCGGTCGAGCCGGCCCATTTGTGCCGAAGCATGGCTCTCCCACGTATTAATACGTATAAAATAATAATATTTTGTGTTGTATCTCGCGATTTGCAGCTTACTGAGCAAGTTCCTATGAGGCCATTTAGAGAGACAAACTACTGGCTGGCTCTCCCACGTATAATTTAAATTAGCTAGTTTTGGTAGAATTCAAAATAAATAATACAAAAATTGGCTAACTATTTATTGGCTTGGTTTGTCATTTAATCGAAATTATTCTAAATACAACACGGCTAGCGTACCTATCCACTACAGTAAGTAAATGTTTATTTTAACGGTAGAAGAAAATCTGACAGAATGTCCCTTTAAAGTATAAAGTTTAAGCTGTTAGTATTTCTGTTCCACTGCTTTTGTACCGTAATATGTTAAGTCTGAGAGACCCGACGTCCAGTGGTTTAGACTTTAAAGTGTGGCTCTTGGCATCTGTTCGATTCCCAGAAAAAATATTTCTAAGTTAAGTTAGGACAACGCAGGCTGATCACCTGATTGTCTGACAAGTAAGATGATCCATGCATCGGATGGGCATGTAAAAAGTCGGTCCTGCGCCTGATCTCTCGCCAGTCGTGTCGACCGTCCCACTGGATTATGAGAGTAAAAGAATAGCGAGTGCCCTTGTGTACTGTGCACACACATGGATACTAAAATGACTTCTGAGTAACTGGTCTGGTTTCAATGAAACCGGCCACCGTTATCAAAACCAAAACCGGGAGTTTATGATACGTACTATGTCCGCTGATGCTGCCTCTACATTGCTACATGCTCTATGTTAGGTCATACATTATGAATGCACCGTGTATGGGCGCCATGTTTTATCGGTATGTTATTCAATCAGTACATACTATTAGAGTCTATTAGGTAGACATAGCGATTAATATGTAATATCGAAATAATAGAAAAGAATGGTGCACTCAATTAGATTTAGATGAACATCAAGAATATTCCTTGGTACAATTTCATAATAGAGATAAAAAAGGCCATAGACAATTTAGGTTTAGAATACATTTAACAATAAGTGTATTATCAAAAAACTAATTACATATTTTCCGCGTTCCATTTAGCATTAAAAACGATCAAAACGCTCAAAATGCCTCTTATTTTGAGCATTTTCATCGTTTTTAACGCTAAATTGATCGCGGGGATTATTTTCTGTTATCTTTACTTTTTTCACGATAAAAATAACTGAACCAATTTTCTAATAATTTAGCACATAAGATGTCAAAGCTTTAAGCCAACACAGACTACTTTTTATCTCGAAAAGCACGTTATCTAATAATTGCAAAAAATATGAAAATAATTTCGAGTATAATAGACTTTTTTATACGTAGCGTTTAGGCTATATACTAGCACATAATATTTACTCTTTAATCCCGAAAAGCTCGTTATTTTCAAAATTGCAAAAACATGAAAATTGAAAATGTAAATTCGAGCTTTTCTGAGTTAAGACACTTTTCCGCATAAGCGAAGGCTCTAAACAGGGTATAAATAGCGAGGATTTTATAATTCACGATCAGTACGGAGATGAGAATACTCGAGGCCTCCATCAACTATAACTGTACACGTACTGGAATAGGGTTGTACATGACAAAAAATTTTCTGTTAAATAATACTTTTTAGGGTTCCGTACCCAAAAGGGAAAAAGGGTATGTCTGTCTGTCTCCAGGCTGTATCTCAAAAACCGCTATAGCTAGACTTCCGAAATTTTCACAGATTGTGTATTTCGGTTTGTTATAATTATCGCTATAACGACAAATACTAAAAACAAAATAGAAATAATATTTAACGTGGGCTCCCATACAACAAACACAATTTTTTGCCAACTTTCGCTCTATTACGTTACGGAACCCTTCGTGAGCGAGTCCGACTCACATTTGGCCAATTTTTAAGGAATAGGGACTGGACGATATGCATCTAGACTAATTTTGTCACAGATAATAATATAGAGTGATATGTTCGCGCGGATTTTTTTATTTACCCAGGTGGAATCGCGTGTCACGTCTTTAAATTATAATATTGTACTAAAATTAAAGGAATGACGACAACATAACATCTGATTTCTTAGCAACAAATAACAATATGCAGTATCTTTCGAGTATTTTCTTTATGAAATAAAAAAAAATTACCCCAACGAATTAAACACCACATTAATTTAAGTAACATCAAAAGCAGTTAATTAACAGTAACAGTCACTTAGTAGATCCTTTTTTACGTGCAATGAAGACGTAATATTTCACGAGGCAGCCCTATTGTCTCGAGTTTGGGGGTACATAATTACTTGAGAAAGATGCCCGTTCACCGCTTCACAATTACTGAAGTGCAAACTCACAAATATTATGTTGAAATACGGCTACGAATGTAGTATTTTAATTAATCTTCGTACCGTTCAAGTGGCTCTTACGTATGAAGTTTGCAGCTACTCATCAGTACAAATTGTTGGAACATTTGTAAGATGTGTACTAGCAGCCATTGGGTGATGGATATATTGGAGCAGTCATTGGATGATTGACCATGATTGCGACGTTTATCATGGCCAATCATTGACGAATGAGACCCTCTACACGTATGTAGTCGTATGTATTGATCCATTAAAAACTAACGTGGAAAGTCAGCATAACGCAAGTATCAAAAAATTTCTATGTCAGCTACTTGCCATTATTTACAACTGCGGTTTTTACGGCTAGTGTCAAAAACCAGTGTACGTACGATTTTAATGAAATGTCAAACGAGAGACATTAAGTATTTGGCTGTTTGACAGGAACAGACTGGATCAAGGCTGCATTAAGTTGCATTAAAAGAGCAGAATCAAAGTTAAAAAGCAACTTCAGCGACACAAAACCTCTGCACCCAGAACCAACGCAATAAAACTCGCAGACCGGAGAAATAAAATTATCGGGCGTAATCGACGACTCCTTATTCGTACTCGAATCGAACCCCCTTTGTTGTGTCCGCGTATATTTCAGGACAGCTCCGGATCGGGATAATAATTTTATTCAAATCACAATGCTACAATGGCCGCCCTTAATACGGGTATGTATTAAGCTGTATTTCATCACAGGCAGTTCAATTATACAAATGAAGATATGTCCGGTTCTGCGCTTTGTGCTCACCGACTGGATATACCCCGTTTCGATTCATTTTGATATTAATGTACCGTCTATCCATACTAATATTATTAATGCGAAATTGTGTCTGTTACCTCTTTACGCTTAAAGAGTTAAACTGATTTTAATGAAAGGTATGAAGATGAGTTCCTGAAAAGACATTGGATAGTTTTTGTTACAGAAAAATACGGTTTCCGCGAGATAAACTAATTTCAGCGCAACAGGGGTGCAGTCTACGTCATCCGGTACAGTTTTTTTTTATGAAATAAGGGGGCAAACGAGCAAACGGGTCACCTGATGGAAAGCAAATTCCGTCGCCATTGGACACTCGCAGCATCAGAAGAGATGCGTTACCGGCCTTTTAAGAGGGAAGGGGTAGGGGATTGGGCCTCCGGTAAACTCACCCGGCAAAACACAGCGCAAGCGCTGTTTTACGCCGGTTTTCTGTGAGAACGTGGTATTTCTCCGGTCGAGCCGGCCCATTTCTTGATGAAGAATGGTTCCCCCACGTCTATAATACTATTAATACTACTACTACGGTTATAATACTACTAATTTAAATAGCGTGTACAACAAACCAATACAAAAATAAAGTACGGCTCGTCAATTTGGTCGACATTCCATGTTTTCTTTACATTTAGCGAGATAAAATTTGGAACATTCAATAAGAAGAAATAGAGAGCGAATAGGAGCTTCACGTTTCCCGGGACTCTGAAGTCAATCCATGTACTTAATAAACAATACGCCCTTTTGGACAATTTCCACGGTCTCCAATACGAAAGAATCCCAACATACTATGAAAATAAACCTCAAGATTTTATTACAAGAATACGGTAAAAAGACAATATAAATGCAATCGGTAAGCGGTCCCATATTCAAAACAAAAACAAAATGGCGTCGTAAAATTACTCTCGTGGTATTTCGGTTTTAAGTGTCAAACACAAGCAAAAAGGTTCGTAATAAAAACTTGTATAAACGCCCCGGTCTGTGTAAAATATTAGCAATTGTCCAGCGGCGAGGAATTTCTGCTGATTCTGAAACTACAACCACGATTTTCATATTTCGATCCGATGTTGATGCAGCTTCGTTCCTTGTTCGACCCAGTCCGTTTCATATCAAGTATCAACACTTCTTCTTTTTTTTTTTTTTTTTTAAATAAGGGGGCAAACGAGCAAACGGGTCACCTGATGGAAAGCAACTTCCGTCGCCCATGGACACTCGCAGCATCAGAAGAGCTGCAGGTGCGTTGCCGGCCTTTTAAGAGGGAATAGGATAATAGGGGAGGGTAGGGATGGAAAGGGAAGGGGATAGGGGAGGGTAGGGTAGGGGATTGGTCCTCCGTAAACTCACTCACTCGGCGAAACACAGCGCAAGCGCTGTTTCCCGCCGGTTTTCTGTGAGAACGTGGTATTTCTCCGGTCGAGCCGGCCCATTCGTGCCGAAGCATGGCTCTCCCACGTATAATATATCTTTTGGCCCCCGTCCCCCTTTTGAAGGAGTTGCCTGTTTCTCCTGCCTATCAATACAAGTAAAAAACAAAATGGTACTGTCGTGAAATACGAAACCAACCTCAAATGAATTATGATTGGTCTCCTTACATTTCACTGTTTGACTAGCTATTTGTTACAATACGAACTACGTAGATCGCACAAGTAACGATACTGTATGGCAGAATCGGGGTATACATTAACATATCCACGCTTATTTTTGTTATAAACTAGATTGTTTCGAGAAACTCTATGTAAAAGTAAAAGCGAAAAAAAATGTTTTTATTAAGTTCAATTATTTTAGTAAAAACCTTGCTTAGAAACTCTTTATTTTTCGTGTAAGAACAACTTTTAAGTTAAAAACTACGCCTAGAGCTATATATTTTAAGGGAGTTTTTAGGTTTTTATGAAAGCAAAGCCATAGACATGGACAATCTTGTCCTTGTGACTTGTCTATCGAGTGTCTTTTCCAATGTAACAGAAGAGGATAAAACATCGTATAGCTTATTAAATCCATATCCATACTAATATTATAAAATATGTAAAGTGTGTCAATCTGTCTGTTACTTTGTCACGCCCAAACAACTAAACTGATTTTACAGAAATTTGGTATGTAGATACTTTCAGTCCCGGGAAAGGACATAGGATACTTTCTGTCCCGGAACAATGTACGGTTACCGCGTGATAAACTATTTTCTGCAGCAACTAGTTTTCAATAAATTAAAGTTAAATTTTAACTTACTTAAAATTAACGGCCGTAAGACTTCTTTGTCATAAAGGCTTCTTCTTGTTACAAAAGTTTTCGCAAATCATAAACAATTTAAAAATCCGCTTACTGCCTCACTAACGATTATTCCACATGTTCCCAACTTTTATTAGGTCAGCCGTATTGAAAGAACAACGCGGTTCAAGTTAAACTATAAACCGCGGATGAACTGGAAGTTAAGTCGAGCTATTTACATTGCCAACTTAAACGTCTTTTATTCCAGTAATTTTTATTTCAAGATGCTTTGGGTTTTTACATTTCATTTTCAAACACACCTTCATACATTATTTTTTGTAGAGCGTATATAGGCATATGAAATGATAATATTTATTTCTAAATAGGTTAACAAAGTTAACACTTTTAGAACTACCCTAGTTCGGGAACTACCCCGGCGAGAAGAACCGGCGTAAGAAACTCGCACGGGGCCACCTTTTACTAAAAAGGTGGAAATAACAATAATAGCTTAAGCTTATCTCATAAAATACTATAATATGCTGTCTCTCGATTTTAAATAAGCTGGAGAGATAGAGTCGATTAAATCTCCTCATAAGCAGCAGCTTATGTCCAGAAGTCCCAAATTCACGAAACGGTTGACCTTTTTCATGTCTCCGAAAAAAACATCTTAAAAAACCGAACTGGCCAGCTCAAGAATGAATTACATTACATTAGTATTCCAGAGGAGTGCTTCATGTAATATTGACGTTAGGGTACACCTACACCCTAATGTTTACAGATATTGCCGGGAAAAGGGTAAAAAGTATTTTTTATTAAACCGGGTAGAAAGAGTTTAAAATTTACAAAACCGGCTTACACGAGTAAGCTACAAATCTCTTGTAAACCAGTTTAAATGGTCTGAAGTCTTCATCACTTATAAATATAGGGTCTAAAAAAATTAAGTGATAATACTTAAGGGTGTGTATGTGTCCCTTGTATATAGAATTCACTGTGAAAGTAGCAACGCTGAAAGAGGAACTTTTTTTACTTTTGTATGGAAAAAATCATGACGCTGGAGCGCTTGCCCATACTAAGCACACTCCACTTTGAATAGTTCAAAATTTAAGGGACCTCACCCTAAAGTTTTGTTACACCTTGTATTACGCAGCGTCCGCTGTTTTTGTCTGGTATGTGACTTTTCTAATGTGTCAGACAAGTATACCTTTTATAGGTATTCGCTGTCTGAAACTTAATTTGGCTCAAACCTTTCATTACGACAATTCTTACTTACTCTACAAACCTAATAAGTACATATATTTATCCATCGGTTTGTTATCACTTATCACGCAAGCCCTGCACTGATTTTGATAAATTTTCTACTACTAGAACTAGATACTTTGAGTCTCATAAAAAAACATAATATGTATCATGGTATTCACGAATGTACCGTTTCACCATACATTCATTTCTGCGCAAACAAATCTGCAACATCTAGAATCTAGAATCTAGATTATAGTCCATTGGGTGTACGATTTGGGAAATAACTTTACCAATCAAATGAACATACAATTTCCTGGACTGTGCTTAGTTTAAATCACGTACATATCATGTCCGTAACAATATAAACTTAATTTCAATTACAAGGGACGCGACGGTGAGGTAGACCAATCAATAGATAATCTCGCAAGGGGCTAGTTGGGAGTTGAATTGGCATCATAAAATTAAATCTTAATATGTCAACTATGACTATTATAATACGCCTCCGTGGCCCTAGTGAGTATTATTGTACACAAAAATCGGCCAAGTGCGAGTCGGACTCGCGCACACAGGAAAAATAGTAGAGGAAAAATAGGCCAAAAACTGTGTTTTTGTATGGGAGCCCCCCTTGAATTTTTATTTTATTTAAATATCATTATTAATTAAGGTAGACATATAACTAAGGACTTTATAAAAATTTCAAGTGCCCAGCAGTTGCCATTATTGATTACGAGCAAAAAGGCCAAAAAAATAATGTTTGTTATATTGGGGTAAGCCCCCTCAAATATTAACTAGCTATTTGACCGAGCTTTGCTCGGTATTCGATAAAACACAAATAAAATGACATTTTCTAAAAATGATTCCTAGCTAGATCGATTTATCGCCCTCGAAACCCCCTATATACTAAATTTCATGAAAATCGTTGGAGCCGATTCCGAGATTCCAATTATATATAAATATACAAGAAGTGCTCGTTTAAAGATATAAGATTTTATTTAGTTTTTATTAGTATTTGTTGTTAAAGCGGCAACAGAAATATGCAATCTGTGAAAATTTCAGAAGTCTAGCTATAGCGGTTATTGAGTTACCGACTAAGTTCTATGCCAAGGATCTCAGTTCTGAGCTGGTACCGACTTCAAAAGTATGAAAATTGGGTACAGCGGGGCTAAAATAGTCGCTTTGGAGAATCATGATTTGAATCATAATATGATTCATTTTTTTAAAATAGCAAAATGCAACTCTGCTTGCAATTCATTTCTAGTAATTTGTACCTACTGATTTGACATTTGTCAGTTTGACAGTTTTGACAATTCATTTGCTGAATTGATTGGGAGGAATTGCTAAATGTGACCATTTTAGCCCCGCAGAAGTAGTTGAGGTTTAGTCAAATTTTGAAAAAGGCTCTAATGAATTAAAAATAAGAATTATTTCATGCTTTTTAGTTAGATCATTTGAAGATTATCGTTTTTACCCTGGAAGTCGGGTTAATTTTTTTTTAATAATTATATTTCTATTCGAACTACGTTGTCGATTCCTATATTTTCCAATAAAATATAAAGAGTAATCTTATTTTTCATTTAGTAATGATAATATATCTCACATATAAAAGATAAAACATAATAGACAGGGGTCCGAATAAAGGGATCACTCGAAAAATCGGCATTTATTATTTACAAATCAAGTGGGAAAAATAGATCCAATTTCTTTAACCTCTCATACTTCAATAGTAAATAAAGAAATTATAAAAGAGCTTTGTTATTATCACCAAAAGCAGAAAAGATAAAAATATTATTGAAAATATCGAATGAAGAATAATATTATTTATTGAAGTGCTATTTCCTAAAAATCGACAAAGTAAAACGCCTCCCTGAAACACTTGAACGCCCGAACGCGCGGTTTAGCGGCTACACGTGACAAGTAAATGTACTATCAGAGAAGTTGATTCCTATGCAGATGGCGGACCTAAGTAATTTGGTCGCGTTAAGTCAAACCTATCCGACAGATCACAGCTAAGTGCTAACATTAAATTGACATAAGCCGACCACATGACATAGGTCAACTGCCTAGGAATCAATTTCCTTGATGGTACCTGCTTATGTAAAAAAATCATTTTTCTGGGATAAAAGTATCCTATGTCTTTTTCCGGGATTTAAAGTGAGGGGGTACTTCACCAAACACATACATACCAAATTTCAGCAAATCGGTCCGCGGTTTAGGCGTGAAGAGGTAACAGACAGACACACTTTCACTGTTATAATATTAGTTTAGATCAATTCTACAGTAGCATGCGTGTAGTGTTAATCTCTTATCAGGGTTTCCCAACGTTTCTGAACCTTAACCCCCGTTAACCCCCGCCGAGACACCCCGGGGGTAAATTGCATTAAATTACAATCGGAAATTAGTTAAACATTGTGTTACCACAGAGCCGTGACGTCACTCACACGTCACACATGATAACAGTTAAATCTTCAAAGGAGCTATTTCCTATCGCTTTGCTTGTGTGCTTTGTATGAAATCCATTTGCTGTATTCAATTACAATTCATTATTTTATATACCTCATGTTAGGTTTTATAAATTTTTACTATTAAAAACAATAATTTGTCGATTTTGATAAAGTCTGGAAATTTTAATTATTAATTGGCAATACTTTATTTGATGTGACAGTTAAACTTCGGTAAATTTGAAATTGTGTGTGACAACACTGGGGAAAACGGGAATCGGTTCATAGACTCGGCAGAATACTTTTGATCCGGCTTTAAACAGAGAAGGTTCTAAGGTAATAATTAGATTACTTACTTTTGATTTATATGTGTAATTAGTGTTGGGTAGATGAAATATTATGTAGCTTAAAGGATAAAATAAAAGTGTTAATTTGTGATAACTCTTTCCTTATATTCCAATTCAAATAGCAAAATTAGAGAAATCTAACACTCATATTTGAATATTATGGAATTTTAAAGCTGTAGGTGTAGAAATATTGTGTATTTGCCCCCTAATCACATGAGGGTTTCAAAAAGTTTTGTATTTCAAGAATAGTGAATATTAAGGCGGCGGCTAACCCTAAAGTGTCGATTTTACAATTCATTTTTATACTTGAAAATAAGCCCCGCATTGTTTCATTTTCTAAAATTAGATATTTCCGAGAATTTGATCTGAGCAAAAACACGATATCTTAAATTTTTCTCGATAGAAAAAAATCACAAAGATGCTGCAAATTTTCACGAATTTTCATTTATTGACATAACCGTGCATTGAACTAACTTAATATTTTAACACATTGTATAAATACTATCATTGAGAGATCGACCAACTTCCGTCGCCCATGGACACCCGCAGCATCAGAAGAGCTGCAGGTGCGTTGCCGGCCTTTTAAGAGGAAAAAGGATAATAGGGGAGGGTAGGGATGGGAAGGGAAGGGGATAGGGGAGGATAGGGTAGGGGATTGGGCCTCCGTAAACTCACTCACTCGGCGAAACACAGCGCAAGCGCTGTTTCCCACCGGTTTTCTGTGAGAACGTGGTATTTCTCCCGACGAGCCGGCCCATTCGTGCCGAAGCATGGCTCTCCCACGTCTTACTGCAGTAATATAGTCTATCATTAGACATATATTACTACAGTTAGTATTTACAATATCTATAAAGTAAATAGCAAAGTCAAAAGTCAGCCAATTGCCAAACAATAAATAAACAAAAACGTTAACAAGCCAAAACCAAAATAATCAATTAACAAATAAACAAATTAGGACATTCAATTAGCGATCCAAACAACCGGATCGAGCCGAAGCCGTATCGGTTTAACGCGGAAAGTATCCGGAATATCCGGAAATGACCGGATTTACCCAGGATTCCCGGGATATTATTAATCCGGGTAAGATTGATTGCGGTCAAAAATGCCAATACAATGTCCGGCAAGACATGGCGTTTTGGTTTACGTTACAAATTACAAGCTAAGAGCAGCTGATAGAATTTTACCACAAGATGGCTTCAAAAAATAATTTACTCCAGCCCTTTTGCTAATTATTTCGTGTACATATTGTGTAAATAATATAATACTCCCCACACCGGTTGCGGTGAAGGTGACCGGTTTCATTGATACCAGGCCTGTTACGCAGGAGTAATTTTATAGTGCCCAAGTGTGTGCGCAGTATACAAGAGCACTCTCTATTCCTTTCACTCTCATAACAAAAACCAGTGGGACAGAAGATAGACACTACTGGCGAGAGATCAGGCGCAGGACCGACTTTTTACATGCCCATCCGACGCATGGATCATCTTACTTGTCAGACAATCAGGTGATCAGCCTGCATCGTCCTAACCAAATTTGAAAATAACATGTTTCCAACGCGGGAATCGAACCCACGACCTCCGATTCAAGAGCCACGCTCTAAACCACTAGACCACGGAGGCGTGTAAATATTTACATCGTGTACATAATATAAGGTTAATGAAGGTCCGCTAGTCGGTCGTGTAATGTTTTCAGAACATTAATTAAGGTAGTAGATATTTTCCTTTTTTATAATAGCCACGTCAGCATAAGTAGCTAACTACTCATACTCATATTATTAATACATCTGAGTATTAAATTCATATTATATCCATACTTCGCAAAATTGGAATTTAAGGCCTCCAGAAAGGACGTTGAATTGAAAATTCTAATACAAAATTCTAGGATATTTATTAATGCTAGGAAAATCATAATCTAAGCAGTAAGGACGAACTGCTACGCATCGCTCGAGTTTCCAAGAAGGAGAAAAGTTTAAAAGTTAAGAAAATCTTAAACATCAGCCGGCCTAAGATGCGCAAACGAGAAAATCTCGAGATATCTCACTCTCGTGTGTAGTTATATTGTCGATAATGACATAATCTCAAAATCATTTTTTGACATTATGTCGCTAGATTTTGACGACAGATCTACACGAGAAAATCATGTCATGTTAGGGTCAATAGATATGAATAGAAAAGCCATCAAACATCGAAAATACGTGTGGACAAAATTTTCTCGTTGGCGTATGCGAGGGGCAGGAGTCTTGGCCGGCACGTTTTCTCTTCTTTCTAGAAACGCCGATCAAAATATTGTATGGAATTGACATGACATCAGTCGAATGTCAGGAACACGTCAGGATAACGTTATCGAATTCTTATGTCAGCTCCATACATTTTTGAAAATCAAAGAGAAGCGATAAAGAAAACGTGTTGGCTACGCTCCCAGGTTAACGTTGACATGTCGACTTGTAACACATCTGAAGCCCTAGCACGGCCACCAGTAAAAATGCGAAAGTATAGACAAACCGTGGAAACAAACTTAAGGTGGCGTTCCGATCTTTTTTCGTTACGAAAAATTCAATTAAAATGCCACTTTATGACAGACTATAGCACTAAAAATTGAAATAATATCCTACTCTATGACATTATATACTATAGTCTGTCATAAAGTGGCATTTTATAATTGAATTTTTGTCGGTCGCGATTGGCCGCAGTAAAGATTGGAATGGCACCTTTAGTTTATGTCGACAGTTTCTCTATACTTTCGCATTTCTACTGATGGCCGTGCTACTGCTAGGGCTACTGGTGTTTCCGACGAGGTGATTCTTCTATTCTGATAACGAGTGGCGCTAATACAAATAAATGTTTAAAAAACGCAATAACATAAATCAGCTGAGCAATAAGGGCGCTATTACGTGTGAATAGCAAGTGCTATTGAATGTTTTCGTTACGGAATTTCTTGATCCGGTCGCTAAAGCCTGCGACTAAAGCTATGCAAAATCTTGAAAACTGATTTTTGTAATGAAGAATCTACGTGAAACAATAAAAAATAATAACTGTGTGCACTACTAATAATACGGCAGTACCGGCAGATGTGAAAAGGAAAAAGCAGCGTAGACATAGATTTTCTCTGCGCAGTAGGAACTACTCTCCCATTTTTAATGTAGCTTTCGAATAACCATTTTATTTTTTTAACTTATCCCCAAATGCACGACGCCTCTAAAGAGTTTTCACTAACTTCACACAGAGACATTTAATGATGATTAAACTTTAACTTAATGAAGAGTTTGACAAATAATGTATGGAGCTTGTCATAATTTTTATTTAATTGCAATTTGCAATTAAATAAAGATTATGTTATTAATATTGGTCTCTGATTGCAGCAAGTCTTATTAAATATAAATCTATGCGTGTAATGTCGGCACTACATATTATAGACGAACGCGTTGGCCGACGCGTTGGCCGGCGCGCTGGCCCAATGTGTAGAACGGGCGTTCGCGCATTGGCGGTAGGTATTTCGCCTGTTCTACACATTGGGCCTGCGCGCCGGCCAACACGTCGGCCAACGCGTTCGCCTATATTATGTAGTGCCGATTTAAAATAGAGTCTAATTTCCATACAACGTATTAGCCGACCAATATGAGAAGATCAATGTCGAAGACAATAATCCCATATTGTGGCTCGATGGCTGGGCCGGTGTCATGCAGTAGTGAATTATTCATTTTATCGCTAATAGATGTGTGAAGGGAATACTGCCGTCCTTGAACTGAGAAGAAAATTGACCGTGTGACATCATTTGAAGCTAAATATAGAGAAAACAACCACAGAATATTCATCTCTTAAATTTTTTTTGTGCAAGAACTAGATTAAATTGAGGTGACTGTAGAGAGTAGAGCATTTCATTAGGTAGGCACTAAATCATCGTATAACTACTGTTTTAAATGTTGATCCTATAATAATAAAATGCCCGAATTAAAAAATAATAATATGCTAAAATTTATTTTTTTTATTAGCGAAATCATACATATTACTTATATCTTGCAATTATTTAAAAATTAATTAAACCACACAAAATATGACTATAGTTCAGCGAATGACCTACAAATGACGATAACCTTTCAGTGACCTATTTAAACGTACCAACATTAATATTTCACACGAGCAACAGGAAAAGTAAGATAAGAAACAACGAAAAAAAGGTAACGAAAGATAAGGTTGCATAACAGCATCCCCGAAGCCTACCGCGTAACTTTCCGATAATTCCGTAGGAGTTCGACGCGAGTGGCTTACGAACGGCTTATTAACGCCTATGAGAAGCACGTCCCAAGATATCTTATAAAAGTATAACGAAGGTTTATGTGAAATCAATAGGTCGTCTTTTTCAGACATTAGAAATTGTATTTGGAGACTAAGTGCCGCTCGGCTGGATTTGTATATCTGTGGCCCTAGTGAAAAGGGGCTTAAGTCTAAAATTACAACTTTACAGGAGACGCAAAAAACACTCAGCGCGCAGAAATTTCGTGTTTGTCCTCGTGAAGCTTCTTCAAACTGCCAGCTAACGGCCGTTCCCAATATTCAATCTATCTCTGGTTTGACATACAACCGATCGCAGCTAACATTGAATTGACATAAAATGTATGTCTCTAATGTCTAATGTGAGCTATTCCTATCTCTAGTAGGGCAAAACCAGAGATAGATCAAATATTGGGAACGGCCATAAATAATACATGTGATATTTTTATAGGTAAACAGAGTATGTTCTTTAGTTGTTTTTAATGTTCCGCGTTCGGGCGGACGCATATATTATATAATATATGCGTCCGCCCGAACGCGCGGCTTGGCCGCCACAGCGCAAGTTGTAACGATTTATTTAAATAGCGGCGCGTTCGCACTGCCATTTACATAGATTTGATTGTCATCTCGATTCTCACGGTTTAATCGCCAAACGGCGCGTTCCGCCTAAAATCCGGCCTGAATGATTAATTTAGTATTGAAGAGTTTCAGAGAAATTACATGGAGTTAATATGCCAAAATCTTCATTAAAAAGGAAGCATCTCTCTGATAATTTTGACAATATACTTCAAGTTTTATTTTGAAATCAACAAAGTATCTAAAAATTTGTGTTTACTCTGAAAATTTCAGCAAAATGTTGAAGTATAAAAGCAAGTTAAATTAGTTATAAAATTTCTCTTCTAAGGGTTTCTCGTGATGAAAATATGAGCTGAGCGTGAAAGTAATAGAAAAATTAAATTGTAGCTTAGTTTATTAGGTGTCTGGGTAGCCATTTTATGAAATGTTGCCATCTTATTAAACGTCGACGCTGGCAATTTAGCATCCGAGTGAGTGTGTGTGGCCACTGGGAAAATTGAATTCCCTGTACATAGTTACCCAACATAATATAGTTATAGATATACATAAGTATATACCATAGACTATCAAATACACAGAAACAGATGTTACAAAGGGCAGAAATTATCATTATTACCTGTCCTTGAAAATCGTCATGCAACTTGACAAAATAAATAGTAAGATCTACGAATAATAAAAACTAAGGTAATAAAAGTAACTCCGTCAAAAAACATGCTCTACAATTATACTTGTCAAAAAAGTGTACCTTAGGTACACATTTCAATACATTTGCAATATCTGGGGGCACGGCAGTGCCCCCGCCAAGATGAGCCAAGCGAAGCGCGCAAGGGCACTACCTACCTTTTCTCGAAACGTTTCGTCGTATTTTTGAACCCTCGTAACTTTGGTTTAAATAATGCCAGATAGTTGAATTTTTTAAGATAAAGTGACATGGGTATAGTTATTAAATGCGCAAAGTTTGAATATCGTAGCTATTATACTTTAGATTTTATAGGAGTCCAAAAACCCACAATTTGGTCACTGACTCACCGATCATCAAAACTGTTAGGGTACTTCCTGAAGTCTTAGAAAGCTGAAATTAATTGAATGAAAACATGAGGTATGTAACATTATATTAGTGCTAAAACAACAAAAAAAAAATCAAAACGATAATTTATGTAAAAAAATTAGTAAATCCGCGTACGCACTCTCTCGACTTTCATCAATAATAAACACAGATGCTTTGATTACAGCGTATCACGGTTTGGCCGAGTCACATCTACGTTACGGAATTATACACTGGGGCAATTCCGTACAACGTGATTTAGTATTTAAAGCTCAAAAGCGGTGCATCAGATCCATGTTCAAATTGAAAACGATAGATAGTTGCTTACCATGGTTTAAGAAATTTAAAATCCTTACAGTTCCATCTTTATATATTTACGAAATCGCGGTTTTTGTTAAAAATAATCCTGAATTATTTGAGACCTTTGCTTCTATTCCACGGAATCGAAGACACAATAATAGATTAAGAAGTATTAAGGCCAATACCGAATTAATGCACAGAAGTATATTCTGCATGGCAATTCAAATATTCAATAAAATACCGGAGCAAATAAAACTTTTACAAATTGGACAATTCAAAAAACTTTTAAAGGAATATTTGATAGACAAATGTTATTACTCTGTTAGAGACTTTTTAAATACACAATAACTATATTGAGTACTTACTAAACATTTTATAAATAAATTTAATGGATTTTTTAAATTTTTAATCTAAATTTAATATATTAACATAATATGATTATTTATTTTTAAGTAGGAATTTTAATAATTACATTTTTTTTATTTTATGTTATTGACAATGAATTATATTTGCTATTTGGATTTATTTATTTTTTGACATTATTTAAAGTAAGTGCTGACAATAATAATTATCTATCATGTAATAAACTCAAAATGATTAATTAAAAGAAGAAATAAAAATGTAATTTGTAACGCGTATTTGACATTTAGTTAAACGAAAAATATAATTATTACGGTGACAATATTCACACACCAATGTAATGGTATGATGTGTAGGTACGTACCAATGATTAAACCATCTTTGTAAAACCACATCAAGTGAATAAATGATTATTATTATTATTATTATTAAAAACCAACTTAACCTATATCCGTACCATTATAAAGCAAAATTAGGCAAAACTTTGTGTTTTTTGTATGGGAGCCCCTATTAATTCTTTACTTTATTTTAATATTATTATTAAATATTAAAGTAGACACATAACTAAGGACTTTGAGAAAAAGTCAAGTACCTACCTGTTGCCATTATTGATATAGAGCAAAAAAGGCCAAAAAATCACGTTTGTTGTATGGGAGCCCCCCCCTTACATATTTTATTTTGTTTTTAGTATTTGTTATTATAGCGGCACCAGTAATACACAATCTGTGAAAATTTCAGAAGTCTAGCTATAGCGGTTCTTGAGATATAGCCTGGAGACAGACAGACGGACAGACATCGAAGTCTCAGTAATAAGATTCCGTTTTTACCCTATGGGTACGGAACCCTAAAGAATGAACTAAAAGAAAAAACAACGTAAACCAGCTTACAAAAAGAAATGAAATCCCACCAAAAACATTTTCATGTAAAAATGTTGCCAAGATGAGAACATAATAATATTATAGTTCGTCGTGTCAAAAAGTAGTGAGATCTCATGTAGAGCCAAGTTTCTAACCTTATATACTCAGCCCTAAATCTAAAAACCTTAATTTTACACTAAAGCGGGGCAAAATATTTGATAATAATATTATAATGTGTCAGCCGGTTGACGAGAATCTAAAAGCTCTACACATTAGTTAAAATCAGTGGCTTGGCCATTTTGTTATTCGTCAGGGCTTTGAACTTAATAATATACCGTAACTAATGATAAATGGCCAGGCCACCGATTTAGTGTAAAATTAAGGTTTTTAGATTTAGGGCTAAGTATGTAAGGTTAGAAACTTGGCTCTACATGAGATCTCACTACTTTTTGACACGACGAACTATAATACTATTATTTTCTCATCTTGGCAACATTTTTACATGAAAATGTTTTTGGTGGGATTTAGGTGACCTTGAGCGGTACTAGGCTGACGTTATATGACAGATCAAAAGGAACCAAATTTAAAACGGTAATAGTATGGGAGTTACGATTCCTTAGTTTTTATTATTCGTAGAGTAAGATTATAATTTATAATAGGTCCATGGTACATTAGTAACAAAGGGTGTGTTTCACCACTTTCTGATAAAGTGGCGAAAAATCTATTCACAACTTTTTCGACAGATTCTCTATAGTTTATCTGTCAAGTTAAGTGGTGGATAGCCTATTCAGCACTTATCGGGAAGTGGTGAAACAGGCCCTTAAAGTAATTTACATAATCAAGCTTTTTACAGTTTTGCATTAGGAAATTTAATACAACAACAATTTACACAAATAGACAATAATTTCACCGTATCAAGCAGCAAGCCTGTGATATATCTTTGTAACAAACACAGGCACGTCAGCAAGTATACCAAACCGGGGAATCCCCAACCCCTAGTCCCGGGATTCCCCGGTATATCTCGCGAGCGACTGCCCGGACCCCGGGATTAAAGCAGTTGACATGAAATGGCCGCATTTAAATTGAATTTACTGTATGTTTAGAGCATTTGATGAGAATTAGTACAGAGGGATGGTAGAGTTGAAAGTATCTAAGTTTGCAAACATTGTAATTGTACGTGTAGGAATCTTTACAATTTTAGACATGAGATTGATTTTTTAATGTCTTATCACGTCATATGCTCTTTCAGTGCTCTCACAGTAAACTCTAAACAGGATAAAAAAAAACAAAGAGTTTCCTTTGGCTCCTGTATTTTCCATAAGAAATGTGCGAACGTCATAAATTTGCTCATACAATAGTACACTCTAAATTATCATCACTTAGTTTTGTTACACCCTGTATAGGCTGATAGAGATTAAGCATTTCAGTTACAAAGCATCAGACTGTTTAAGATGATCACGGGTTTAATACCCTTACCAGAACCTATAAGGGCACAATTTTAAACAGTTAACCCTTACGCTGATACCTGTAATCAGTCTTCTAGATCTTAAAAACCACACGTTCACATCAAAGGGCTATTGATAGGGGGGCCGAAGCGTTCTCAGGGCGTAAGCCCTCCCTTGGGTATCACCTATGAGGGGAAAAGTCAATTATGAAATGGGCTTCAATTATATTACGTTCCTCAGTGTATGTGCGTGATGGATTTGACGGCATTTTACTAAAGCAATCATTGATGTGAGTTGTGACACACAAAGTAAACGGAAGAACAACTATATATTTTTGTGATATATTATTCTGTAGCCGAAAATGTTAAGACAGCTATATACAGACAGCTACATACTACTAGAAAAATAATAATAGCTCCCACACCGGTTTCGGTGACGGTGGCCGGTTTCATTGAAACCAGGCCAGCTACCCAGGAGTAATTTTATAGTGCCCAAGTGTGTGCGCAGTACACAAGAGCACTCTCTATTCCTTTACTCTCATAACCCAGTGGGACGGAAGACCGACACGACTGGCGAGAGATCAGGCGCAGGACCGACTTTTTACATGCCCATCCGACGCATGGATCATCTTATTTGTCAGACAATCAGGTGATCAGCCTGCATTGTCCTAACCAAACTTGGAAATAACATGTTTCCAACGCGGGAATCGAACCCACGACCTCCGAGTCAAGAGCCGATCTCTGAACCACTGGACCACGGAGGCGTACTACTAGACATACTACATACACAGCTACACCTAATGATTAGGCATTAGACGTTGCCCGAAACTTTGTTGCACCAAAATTTGTTGATCGCGCGGAAACTGTACATTATGTCGTCACAAAAACTATCCTATGTTCTTTTCCGTTTCTCAAAGAGTCTCCATACCAAATTTCATCTCAATCGGTTCAACTAAATAAGCGTGAAATAGTAACAAACAATATTTCGCATTTAAAATATCTACACACGTAGCAAATGGCAATTACCAGATAAGATCTTCACAATTACAACATAATATAATTTGAGCAATTAGGATATAACGTTGCCTAACGTAAGATGTGAGATTATCGAGTCTATAAATTTTAATTTAAAATGACACCCACATTTAAAAAATCAAATATCAACAGTATAATAAATCAATACACACAAGCATACATTGTTGTGTGCGCAACCGGTTGGCTCGGGGCGAGCGTCTGCCGCGGATTAAGGTAGAGACCACGCTGATAGAAGTGTATTTTCCCGGATTGCCGGAATTCACAATATGGGAATGTCAGAAATTTCCGTACCAGAATTTTGAAAACGTACAATAAGTTCGTCTAACACCCGGTTTCTGAAAGGCTGATCAACACTAAAATTAACTAATCGCCTGTTAAATCTCTTGTCAATTGTCAAATAACAATTGGGTTGCTAGAAGCACGGTTAGTTAGTTTAATTTGATCAGCGCGTCAGTTGCCGGTAGCTGTTCAATTTGACTCGAGAATGATATGTCAACCGCCATTTTGGGTTTCCGAAACGCTTGTCGAGCCGTGATCATAGATTAAAGTTTTGTCAAAAGCTGTGTCAACTAATCGGTAATTGTGGGTGAATTAACTTATGAATTCAATTGATTTTTTATGCGAATCTACATTTTCTCTTTGAAACTACGTTACTATAAGGTTCGTAAACACATTTATTATGAAGTTTTAATAAAAATGCGTAAGAAATACGTCGATTATGCAAATTAACTGTTTATTTGCAGTACTCGTTTTATTTGCAAAAAATGTATATTATAATCAATTTCATTTCAATAATGAAGAAGAATTTAGGATTCGTTATCGTCTGAAAAATTGAAATTCAGAATTCTGACAAATAAACGAAAATAAACAAATCGAAACAATGAGAGTCTGCAATTCCTTCTTTTGACATTTAATTTGCATTTTTGATAGTTAATAGTGAAGCAATGAACGAAAACAAACAAATTGCTAGTAAAATTAAAAATGATCATAGATAAGTTAATTTTCGGCTGATCAATGTATCAAAAACTCAAACTGATTTGACATCCATGCTAAATTAATAGCATTGTTAGTTGATCAGTGATTTGACAGACCTTTCAGAAACCGGGAGTCAGCAACCTAATTTTTATGTAGGTAGCACTTCATTTAATTTAAAGATGTGTAAGACTTATGAAGTGTGGTATTATGAACTCATTATGAACTCACTCATATAAAACATAAATAATCAAGGTTTTTCTTTAACGTAATTTCAATAATTACAGCAAAAATTAAAAAGTAATAAGCCGGATAGTCGGCGCTTTTTGTCGACTAAAAGTGGCCAGATACTAGTCGGTACATCTCTAGTAATATATACTTAGTATGTACTAAAATCTGCTACGTCCTATATCTTCTTTTCAAATAAACACGTACCTAAAAACTAATAAAAGAAACCGGAACCGACATTTACAATTTCTTTCGGACACACAAAATTCAGATAACCGAAAATATATAAGAGTTATCTTAAGCTTAAACCTTGTTTAAAAGTTGCTCGAAT
Source organism: Aricia agestis (assembly GCF_905147365.1). Taxonomy (NCBI): domain Eukaryota; kingdom Metazoa; phylum Arthropoda; class Insecta; order Lepidoptera; family Lycaenidae; genus Aricia; species Aricia agestis. The sequence continues at coordinate 7,412,548 of NC_056424.1, read as the reverse complement.
TAACATTCGCTTTTTGTTTCAATTCACCGCTTACATGCCGCTTAGCCGTAACGATAAGGATTACTTAACCATTATTGCGTTTGCCGTCGCTGGAATTTTAGTTTTGCATTAAAATGGAAAAGCGTTATAGAATTTTAGTGTTATTGCACAACAAGCTTACAGCAGCTTGTTATTGCAATATTACACGGGATCACTGTACTTTTCGGAATAAAAAGTTATGTGGTAATTCAGAGCCTAAACTACTACTTGGTCATGCCAAAGATCAAATATGTTTAGTATTTCTGCATTAAGAAATAACACACAAATAACCATTGTAATATAAATATGATAGTCTTTTAATACCTCGACCGTGGGAAGCGCAGACACAATAGATTTTCATTTGTAATTTTTCAATTAAATTTCATATTAAATGCCAAATTGTCCCATTCCTGTGATATTCAAGTATCCTATTTTATTAGTTACGGTGATTCTGCCTTCTTATTTCAGCCACTCAAAACGTGCTGCCATACTACAATGTCCTTCATCATCAATACACACAGTCACAAACAAAACAAATTGACTAAGATTGACGAAACATCCCCATTCCCCGCTAATCGCTCACGCTCCGCTCGTCAGCACGTCCCCACCGCGCCGTGTCAGTGACTCGGCGCCGGCGCAGCCTTTATTTACGAAGGCAACCTCACGAAGCCATTCCGAAGCTTTCACGTTCTGTATTTGAACAATAAATTTAGGAATTGTAACATTTATCAGTACTATGTTGTTGGGAATTACTTGGACGCTAATAAATAGACGATTTCATAAAGTTTAACATAGAAGATTCCTGTAGGGACCAACATTATCGCATCATATTATATCCATCAAGAAGGATTACTCATTTAAGTTATTTATCTGATACCGAGGCTTCTTACCATCGAAGTCTCAAAAGCTTAAGTTAAGAGCTTCTTTAATTACAAGCTCTGCGAAAGCGAATGCATGCTAAACAGTGAAGAAGGCTGATGGCTTCTTCACAGAAAAGTCTGTAAGATAGCCGATAGGTAAGATTTGGGATGATGCTCTTCAAAATGTAAGAGGTTAGGGTGAAGAGTAACCTATCGATACTGTGACAGTTATGATATAGATTTTAGATTTACAAACCAAAATGTACAGTTCCGTCGTTCGCGTGTACCATCGAGGAAATTGATTCATAGGCAGATGACGGATCTACGTCATTTGGTCAGTTCGGCATCCATTACACGGTAGGTTTTGCTGTCAGTTTTACCATAGTCATGGCTGTAACTGATGAATAACCTACCGTGTAAGAGCGTGACAGACGGTTGCATGAAGTTGATTGACGAAAATCTGGTTATCTTGATTTTTGCTTCATGCAACCATCAGTCACGAATTTTGAGTGAGCGTTATCACATCTGACAAAATAGGAAAAAAATTTGAACCCTTGAAAATTTTGGCTTTGACTGACATAAAACTGAAGAGTTGAGTGACCGTCTAATACCATTCGTCAGTCCATCAGTCACCATCAGTCAAACATAATTCATGATTGACGGAATTGACTGTCGCTTGTATGATCGTGTAATGGATGCCGTTCTAACTTTGACTTAACCATAACTCAACCAAATAAATTAAGTTCGTCATCGGCCTATGAATTCTCTAGTACGAATTTCTTCGCAACTTCGTTGCGGGCAAAATCATTATATTTATTTAACCAGTCAATGTCGCATGCGAGATTTGCAACATACGGTCGGATAAACTAGATCCCCACCATCAATCAGCAGCTTAGAGCATTTCCTGTCCTCGGCCAAGATTTATCGAGTACTTCTAAATACTTCTGTAATCTATACTTTAAAGTGATGACACTTAGCCGATTTGCAGAATATACTTGCGCCAATAAATATTTGCATTATCGTGCCTTCGCTTTTATTTAAAAAGTGGCCAAATGTGAGTTCAAATCGTGAACAAAGGGTTCTGTGCCATAGTCCATAGAGGTAAATGAGCAGAAACTACCATTATATCACAAGAAAAACTTAAAGCATTGAAATTGGCCCAAAAAACATCGAATTGACATTTCTGGCCACGCATTTTGTCTCAACATGCCAGGTCAATACGTCAGCTAGAAGCTTAAGTTAAGGTTTAGGACCAAAATAATTCTATTTCAATCAGGATACATTTATCCCTAGACCAAGATAGCTTCATATCACACTCAGTAGCACAAAAAAAAAAGATTTTCTTCTGGTAGTGGTAGCCTTCATCCATCATAGTTAGGCCGAATAGCATGTTCCCATGTTACTGTTCTTATCGCCATGTCCGAACGGACAGCCATACTTGAAGTTATTCTTATTTATTTTCTCTTCACCTCTTGCTTTAGGAATCTCAACCTTATTTTTAAAGCGTTAGGAAAAGCTACACGCATTTCGATATATGTTTTGTAACTACGATACTCGTCACTTCGATTTGGATATACTGAACTCTATATCGTTACAAATAGGGTTGATTCTTGGGTGGTTTTTAGTGGATCACCGTTAGCTAGTGATGGGATTTCTCCTATTGATATAATTTTATGAAGTTGAAATATGTCACGACGCGTGATGAGAGCCGAATTTTTAATAAACAGGTCACAATGGCCGCTGATTGCTGTTCATTGATCTCTTGTTTAGAAATAACAGCTTGTTAGGAGGATGTGCATTTTCATAATTTACCATCATAATCATCAGATGGGGCAAACCAATCGTTATCAGGCTTTGGCGCTTTAGTTTTTGCTTAAAATAGGAATTTCTGCGTGCCAATAATAACTGGGTGTTTTTTTTACCATTTTTACCACGTATATCAGATACAAAAATGTCAATTATAGGATTGGATGATCAGATCTGATGTCAGATATGGTCGTAGCATCCACCTCTGAGTGATTACTTCACCCGGAGTAAATTAAGAATATTTATCCAAAATGAATGCAAAATTTTCAATGTTTTTACATCTAACTGAGCCTGCAACTTTATTTTAGTAGAAATCCTAACAGTAATGTCCACCGTGATCGTACATTTTGCACAACAGGTCTATGACCTCTAAGATCTTGTGGATGGACCTGAATTCTATTTTGAGTTCACGCGGCGTTAGAGATGATGAAATAACAAACCCCGTCAGAATTCGTAATATCTGTATATTGCCTCCCTTTCTCGTCGCTATTTTTAGCAATGTAGCATCGAAATACGATTACAGTATAGAACAATAACTCTCATACATTGGACAATTATAGGGGTGTAGACAGTAAACGAAATATAACACAAATTATTGTCTTTTTTTCGAGTTTGTATTATAGAATTACCGAAAATGACATATTTTTACTCATTAACTTTATAATATTTTTTATTTTATATAATAAAAAGTAAATATTTAATCCGTAATATCACGTGATCGCAAACATCCATTTCAGAGTGTGACGTCACTATCTCCAAAACATTGTGTGTTAGTGACATTTCGATGTCAAAACCATACAAACATTTTTGTTGTTTTGATTTTGGAGGACCGTGACGTCATAGCGACGCGCGACGCTATGATGAACTTTAGCGTTTTAGCGGGAAATTTTGAAACGAAATTTAATAAGTGTTTTTTTTAATTTAAATAAAAGAGTGTATTTATTTTTTATATATTATATTTTTACACGTAACAAATAAACATCTGTAAAATAAATATATTTCCTAAAAATAATCTACACCCCTATTAAATAATATAGTACCAGTTACTTTCATAACACATAGCTACTACAGCAAAAATTGTATAATCGACCCTAGTATGAAAATTTAAAAGTACTACAAGAAATGGTAAGCGTGTGTGAGATATTATCCGTTTTTGAACATATTTATGAATATAAATGGCTATTATTTCAATAATAGTCTTAAAATAAATAATTATTTATGGTAACAATGGTCCTTATTTAATAAATTAATGATAATTGGACGACAAAATTTATTATATTAATTATAATAGTGTTTATGATTTATACAATACTTTTAATTTGCAAGCCCAAACCATTTCTGACACGTGCAAGAATACTAAGTTTTCCTTTCTGCGCAGTTAAAAATCTGCCTTGGCGCTTCGGTGAAAATGGAAAATATGGTTCCACTATTTTATAACTCAGTTACTCTTCCATAGTATAGTATTTCGATGCAATATATACACGTGTAGGGAAAAATTTATTTATACAAGATATTCGAATATTTTAATGACCACCCAAACCAAGTAACGTCCAACTCGATTACTATAATGATCTTACGATGTTATAATTAAATTCGTATAATTAAAACTTTAAGGAACCGCCACAAATTAATTATGGAAATCGCTGTTTTAACACCGAAAAATTCTAGTCTTATTTATTTTACATAGCTCCTATCTTAAAGAATAATTTATTTGGCGATAAAATGAAATATGTATCTTGATATTATAAACGTTTTATCGAATAGGAGAAGGAGAATTCCAGACAGGAAAATCCTTATGACTACGGTTACACGGTCAGTCTGGCATCAGTTCAGTCTATCAGTTTGGTCAGGAATGACATTACACGGTCATTCTGGCATCAGTTCAGTCCATCAGTTTGGTCAGGACTCAGGAATGACGGGGGAATATTCGTCTAACCGCTAACGGCTAACCGGTTGACTGATGAACTGATCATTTTTTTATGGTACTTTTCAGCCATCACTTTGGCGTCAGTCTCAGACTGATGGACTGCTGGCCGATTCTGTATCGTACATTTGTGAGTTAATCACTGAGTTACTAACGAAACAGAAGAGTGAGTAACGGAAAGTCTTACTTTTGTATGCAAGTGAATACAAAAAAGAGACTTTCCGTTACTCACTCCTCCGTTTCGTTACTAACTCAGTGATTAACTCACAAATGTACGATACAGAATCGGCGAGCTGAACTGATGCCAGAGTGACTGCGTAACCATAGTCTATGATAATAATCCATACTTACTCACTAATATACTCACTAATATTATAAATGCGAAAGTGTGTCTGTCTGTCTGCCTGTCCGTCTGTCTGTTACCTCTTCACGCTCAAACCGCTTAACTGATTTAGCTGAAATTTGGCATAGAGATACTTTGAGACCCGGGAAAGGACATAGGATACTTTTTATCCCGGAAAAATGTACGTTCCCACGCGTTAAACGAATTTTGGCGCAACGGAGTTGCTGGCATCATCCAGTAATCCATATTCCATACGTAGTACTTACTCACTAATATTATAAATGCGAAAGTGTGTCTGTCTGTCTATTACCTCTTCACGCTCAAACCGCTGAACCGATTTTGCTGAAATTTGGCATGGAGATAGTTTGAGTCCCGAGAATGGATATAAGATAGTTTTTGTCCCGGAAAAATGTACGGTTCCTGCACGATAAACGAGTTTTGGCGCAACGGAGTTGCGGGCGTCATCTAGTTAATATTATAAACGCGTATATTGCACAACTACTACATTTAAAATGAAGACCGCCATCCAAATCCCTATTATACAGGTTAGGACTTTACCACCGTTGTACACAATAGGAAATAGATACTGTAAGACAATGCTTACACGGCCAGTCTGAGATCAGCTGAGTCCCAGAGACAAGAGTTGAAAAAATATGATAAAGTATTTTTTTTTTACAAAATATAGGTAGTAGTCCTAATGTCATTGAAATTAAGGTCGAATTTCGACCATTGGGCGATCTCTAGTAACAATAAACGCGGTTACGCGGGAGTCATTTTATAGTGCCGCATAAGTGTGTGCGCAGTACACAAGAGCACTCTCTATTCTTTTAGTCTCACAACTCAGTGGGACGGAATAACGACACGACCGGCGAGAGATCAGGCGCAGGACCGACTTTTTACATGCCCATCCGACGTACCTATGGATCATCTTACTTGTCAGATAATCAGGTGATCAGCCTGAATTGTCCTAACCAAACTTGGAAATAACATGTTTCCAACGCGGTAATCGAACCCACGAACTCCGAGTCAAGAGCCGCGCTCTATACCACTAGACCATGGAGGCGTTAATATAATAATCTAGGAATTAGCTAGCATCGCTGTCTGTACAGTGAAGCAGCTTATGGTTTCCGCATACATTATTAAGGGACAGTATGGAGTTTATTTATCGCACACGGGCAGAATATGGATTTTGTGTACGGTTTTGCATAGAAAATCGAGACATGAAGCTTAGAAACAAAAAAAGAAGTTCAAACATTAGAGACAGCAAAGTTATTTTTATTTATTTACACCTTGTCATTTTTAGTTTTGTCACCAAAACTTATTAGTGATACTTTAATATGACGTGTTTGCAGTGACGAAGAGTCCATATAACCCGATTCCCGTCAGCTTCCCTTTTGGAAAATCGAATCTATGGGCCAAATACATTTTTATCTAATAAATATTTTACATACTTAAAAAACTTTGAATTCACTAAACGCCCACAAAATTTTATATGCAATAAATTTTTCTCTCACTTGAAATAGTTTGAATTAATAATTAATCGCCTACAAAATATAGGCAATGCAACGTGCAGGCCATCTCTGATAGAAGCCGATAAATTAGCGGGCTATTTCTTCATACAACGATATTTCATAGTAACCATCTGTCCTTTTCATTCCTGTGAACTGATCGTCATGTTCTGTCTCGTTCTACCACGCGCCAATATACTCGGAAATAAGCCGATACTCGGCGAGTTATTACGGAGAAAGGTTAATTAGCAACGCACAAGTGCGAGCGAGAAAGATAAACTTCATGAAGTAAAATTGTTATGAGTCAAATGGCGGATGAGATTTGTAAACAATTTGTTTTTGTGTTTAAATGTCGAATGTTATTTGTTTTAGCGTTAAAAGAGTGCAGTGTCGCGAATTTAAATTAAATTGTATTGTGATTTCTTAATTGTGACTCGTACAGCTGAGACTGTTGTCTGACAGATTATTTGCTGTCGAAGGAAACTTCGTTTTCCAAACTTATTTTTGAATGACCGCATGTGCCGTCACGCATACAACTTAACTCAGAAGGCATTTTTCAAAGGCATCATTATCAAACTTGAAACTCGAACATGTTGAACATCAGTGCTGAGCGTTTTGGTAAGTAGATTTTTTACTCCGGCTTCCCGTCCGAAAATATTCACCCTTCGCCACTGCGTGTTTGTAAGTATATTGTGTCTCTTACATAGAGTTTATTGTGAAAGTAGCGTTAAAAGATTATGTTTTTGGGTTATATATGGGCAAGCGTCCCAGAGAATTTGTCCATACAGGAGTAAAAAAAAGTTTTCTACAGCTCTGCCACTTTCACAAGTCTACAAAGGGTACCACAGGCCCTAAAGAATAATCGCTGAGTTTTGTTACATTGTTTTTTTTTTTTTTTTACGAAATAAGGGGGCAAACGAGCAAACGGGTCACCTGATGGAAAGCAACTTCCGTCGCCCATGGACACTCGCAGCATCAGAAGAGCTGCAGGTGCGTTGCCGGCCTTTGAAGAGGGATTAGGGTAATAGAGGAGGGTAGGGATGGGAAGGGAAGGGAATAGGGGAGGGTAGGAAAGGGAATAGGGTAGGGGATTGGGCCTCCGGTAAACTCACTCACTCGGCGAAACACAGCGCAAGCGCTGTTTCACGCCGGTTTTCTGTGAGAACGTGGTATTTCTCCGGTCGAGCCGGCCCGTTCGTGCCGAAGCATGGCTCTCCCACGTATTAAATAAAAATCTGTATATCAGCTTTGAATAAAAATGCGAAAAAGTCAAACTATCATCATTTTAACTATTAGTGATATTCCGTAAGTTACACGGCCAACTTTTTTTAACTATAATTATTAGGTTTATTCTATAGACAATTTTGCTTTATATAGCGGTAGATACCTACTAGCGGTACATACCTAATGAAAAAACGCCTCCGTGGTCTAGTGGTATAGAGCGCGGCTCTTGACTCGGAGGTCGTGGGTTCGATTACCGCGTTGGAAACATGTTATTTCCAAGTTTGGTTAGGACAATGCAGGCTGATCACCTGATTGTCTGACAAGTAAGATGATCCATGCGTCGGATGGGCATGTAAAAAGTCGGTCCTGCGCTTGATCTCTCGCCGGTCGTGTCGGTCTTCCGTCCCACTGGGTTATGAGAGTAAAGGAATAGAGAGTGCTCTTGTGTACTGTGCACACACTTGGGCACTATAAAATTACTCCTGCGTATCTGGCCTGGTTTCAATGAAACTGGCCACCTTCACCGAAACCGGTGTGGGAGCTAGGTAGGTATAATAATATAATATACCTACCTAATGAAGTTTAAAGTTCCATTTTTTACAAAATCACCGTGCGCGAATACACCAAGCGAGGTGTAAAATATAAAAGGCTTTCAAAAATTAACGGGCCATTAAAATTTAATTATTATTTTATAGTGTAGTAAACTACTGTATGAAGACATTTACGACCGGAAAGAGCTGGAGTTTAAACTACTGGGCGCTAATGTGTGATACCTGAAGTTTTATGATCCTTAAAAAGTGAGGACATAGGCTACTCGTTGAGCACTGACTAGACACAATAAAAATATAAACAGTAGAGTAACTCAGTCGCGTTAAATCAAATTATTTAGCACACTACTGTACAACAAATAACGTCGCCGAGAAAAATTGATCTAATTTTTATGGGCGACGATTCTTTCAATCACATATGTTTACTATCTACTCGTTCGCGCTAAGTTTGCCGCTGTCAACGTCACGCGTTACCGTTCTCTCACTCACTCGGTTATGTGAGTGAGAGTGAGTGAGAGAGCGGTAAACGCGTGACGTTGACAGCGGCAAACTTAGCACATAGGGTAGGGTAGATAGTAACGCCGAGACGAGTAGGTAGTAGTTTTCTGAAAATATCTGTGGTAATTGCCAATTGGTAACCGACCGCGTCATAAAGACGAGAGAATAGAACGAAGAAACTGAGAAATCTAAGATTCTTTTCTTCGACACATTGTAGCCCCAAGTCTTATCACTGCATTGTTTTCTTTCGTCTCTGTTTCTATTTTTATAGTTTATCTGAAACTAGATGACGCCCGCAACTCCGTTGCGCCAAAATTAGTTTATCGCGTAGGAACCGTACATTTTTCCAGGATATAAAGTATCCTATGTCCTTTCCTGGGATTCAGAGTATCTCTGTACCAAATTTCTGCCCAATCGGTTCAGCCGTTTAGGCATGAAGAGGTAACAGACAGACAGACTCACTTTCGCATTTATAATATTAGTATGGATGTCAAAATGGCCCCAAACACCAAAGGCACAATATCTATGCATACAGTACGTATTTATTTCGTAATATAGAATCTATGGTACTTATTTAGCGCATAAAATGCTGAAACGTCGTCAGGTAAGCCGCTTACCGCTTAGCTGTAAAGAGCTTCCATTCTGTTGCACCCGTGACAGTGTTGTAAGCCGACTAATTAAAAATTCCCACATTATTACCGCTGGCAACACTTTTAGGTTTTACATTGCCCGCAATTTTCTTTGACAGTCAATCCCTGATTCTCGTATTTTACATAGACTTATAAATTTTTGTCATAAAATTATAAACGAATCGTCTGAATATAAAATTATTATCATCAATTTAGTTTCGACAAAATTTAACAGGATTAGAATATATTCTCACGCAATATTATGTAGATTAAATACATAAATTATGTTTTAAAAATCTTTTATGATAGTAAAATTAATCTTAAGGGGCTACCTGGCAATTTCGTCTAAATTCAACCTTTATAAAGTCTGGTGCAACTTAAAGCACAATACCGACAAAAATATATGTTGTAGACTGGTCTTTCATCTTCAATTGCTCACGAGGATATTTTCCAAACTCAATAGGTTTTCAGAAAAAAAAAAAATGAACCGTGGTCATCGATTTTTCAGCAAATATTCTATAAACTTCCTAAACTGTTAGCTTAGAGCATTGAAAATTTTATATTTAATACATCGAACAGTAACGTCCATATGAAAAGTATAATTTTCTTCTATTTCGCCCTGTCAAGGAGGCGGCGAGCGTCGTAACCGCCACTGTACAAGGCGCGCTGATATGAATGTTATTTTAATGTCCTTTACGTCAGCCTTAATACCTCAAATTAAATGTGAAAATAAAGAAATCCTTAAAAAATAAAATAATAAAATCAGGCTTTAAACCCATAAAATTATTAGTAAATGTGTTAAACTCCATCCTTCATTGTGAACCATTAATATTGGCAACACTGAACATGAACACTCATTTTGTACGCGCATGAAATATTATATTATAAAGCAGAAACAGAAGTTAATATACTCCGACAATTACTTATTAGGCCGTTTGTCCACGACCGCCGTCACCGCCCACCGGCACGTCAACGACAAAAATCTATCGAAAAATTTTGGATCCCTTTTGACGAAAAATGCGGAAACGTAGGTGCATGAAATTTCGCACAGTTATAGTTTATATCTAGAAGGAGTGCATCGAGATAATATTATTTTGAAATTGTGCTTTTATCGTACATTTTTTTAACAAATAAACATTACACACACTACAACACACATACTAGGAGATTTTGGTTGACAAGCCTATACAAACGAATTGTACTCTTTTATTTATGGTTGAAGTCTGTTGTCAAATTGAAAATAGATTTTAGTTTTTTTTATATTGAATCTTAAATACTAATGCTAAGTACTCACATACGGTTTTGCTCGATAGTTTTACTCCGATGTGACTTACTACTTAGCATTAGCCAATTATTATTACACGGCCAGTCTGTCATCATTTGACTTAGTTAATCTGAGAGTTGAGACTGTCACAGGGATTAGGTATGTCTAAAAAATAATAAAGTCAATATTTAGGTTTTAGACAATAGAATAAGTATCAATAAAAAGCGTTGTTTGAAACTTGTAATTATTTTTTTATTGAGGTCGAATTTCGACCATAAGGCGATCCCTAATTCAAATAAAATGTCATTTTATGTCTTAGGTTATAGGTTTCATTTTGCTCTACGCCACTACAAAGCAGCGGTGGCACGGGTCGCTAGACCAATGTCGGTAGAAAATGAAACCTATAGCCTAGGCCCTAGGTCATAAAGTGGTATGTTATTTGATTTTTTGTTACTGACGTTCCGCTGACGGCGGCAGTGGACAAAGTTAAAGAACATACAATACATACATATATTTTAGCAAAGTTCGCGAGAGCAAGATTTAGGTCGCAATCGAGAATTAGCCCTTAGGCAAAATTAGAATTTAACGTCATACGAAAATTCTGTCTCTGAAACTTGATCTAATTTAAATATATTAGAAGTTATTTTATAAATTAGGTACTAGGTAGGCAATTTAACGTCTAGTCAACTTTTAGTCAATGTATAGCTCTATGTTGCATCGCGTAGTAGAAGAAAAAACTCTATTTTCATAAAATTTTAAAGCCTTACTATGAAAGTACTCATATAAAAATTTTTAATAATGTAAATCGGCTACGATTTTTGCCTAAGCATGGTTATATTTAGGCAAAAATCATAGCCTACTAAATACATATTATACGGATACCCAACTTCAGTTTTTTTTCTGATTGTTAACCATTTAAAGTTGTTCAAAGTTTGGACTATCAATTATTTAATACCGGTCTATAATCCTGAGCTTTTAAAAATTTGATCTTGAAACTTTTTTAGCATCTGCTAAGCAGTAAGTTGACATAACGACATACCATCGTGCAGTAAGCTTATTATTTTATAAACCTGTTTATTGAATTAATATCTATAAAAGCTATAGCATCATAACAATTTAATTTATTGTTAAGACCGCATATAAATGGCCGCATTAAGTTATATTTTTGTATGTCGCGCCTATATTATCATAATACGTTAGTATTATATATTTTACTTTACTAAAATATATAGTAGTATAGTATATGCTATAATATATTCAGAATATGTTAGTATATATTTTATTTTGCTCGCTATATGCCTTTAGATGTTTTATTTAGCACCAGATATTTAATGCAGCTTCGTTTCTTTGAAATACTTACGTTTATAACGCGGGCGAAGCATATTTTTTCCTAGATAAAAACTTTACTTCGTCCTTTTCCGAGACTCGAAAAATGTACCAAATTTTATCAAAATCTGTTCAGTGGTTATTTAGTGGCCTATTTCATCCTAACACACGCTAAAGCTTCTTGTATTAGTACAGATAATCTGTGAAAATTGGAAGCGTGCTGCGGGCGTACCAACAATATTAATGGCGATTCGGTCAGATAATTTAAATTGCTTTTTATCTTTTACCCTATTGGCTGTAATAGAGCTCAAGTAATTATAGTCCCTAAAGATATTTAATGTTAAAACTTAACATAGTTTTAAATCTTTAGCCCCAATTTCACCAACGACTGTTAAAGTTAACGCCGGAATTAGTATGACGTTACCTCTTTCGATTATCATATGAATGAAAGAGAAGACATTACATTTTAACAAGCTGTTAACACTAACAGTCGTTGGTGAAATTGGGGCTTATGCCAGTGTTTTGCATTCAAACTCAAACACAAAACTCTCAAACTTATTGTAAATACTACCTTATTAGCAAAACTTTGTTGTAACAAAGCGTCTAATAGTAACATTGTACTTTTCGTGGCAAAAAGTAGCCTATGTGTTAATCTAGAGCAACTTTCGCAAGGAAAGTTTTTTTTTTTGTTTTATCACAATCCGCTCAGCTAACGTGCATCAGCACTATACAACATACTCAAAAATAACTGTCATTTCGTTCTGCAATGAGGAACAAGGAATCCAGATGCCAAATAATAAAGCCCGACTAATTAATTAAATTATCATAGGTCTTTGCAGTAGATCAACCGTGGCAACTCCTACGCCAAACCAAACATATTTGCCCACCTAACCAGCCTAATAATTACCCCCGGGAACCGCCGCACTTAGCATAAACTCTATTACCCATGTTTGTTCTGTCAATGAGAAATACAGAACATTGAGCATAGTAGTTGGGGAGGGGAAGAGGGGATTTCGGGACAAGCTTGAGCGCGTCAGATTAAGCTTGTATAGGCTTCCGACATGTGTCTTATTATCGTAGTATAGAAATCAGATTTCTCACATGGTGGGTTAAAAAAATAGTTAAAATTGAAATGTCATCGGATCTGTCAGATTAAGATAGGGGATGTTTAGTATACCCCAAAGAAGCTTCCATATAAAGCACTGACGATTCAAAGTTTAGGTAAGGCTTTAGGGACATTTTAAAATATTAAAAAATAAAGCTTCATATTTCCCTAACTAAGCTTCGCAGATATTTCATTTTGCACTAAACTAAATAATTTAATCCTTGTTGTCTAAAATATATTTATAATAAACCTAAATAAACAATTTTCTGGATATATTTTCTTTTTCAAAAATTTAAAATGGCTGCAGTTTTTGAACCCACCATTAAAATAAAAAACGCAAATATTATTTTTTAATCAGTTTTACCTAATGTAAAAAACCTACTAGGTCTCCATAACGCTCGAGTGACTACACAATTAGCACTTTCCCCTCCCCTACTATAGTAGGGGTATAGGTAAACACCTGGGAGCGAAGCTGGGATAAAGAAATAAAAAAAAATAGTAAGGCAGGATTGATATGCGTAAACAACGTGGCTACTTAAATTCCTGGAATAAATCAGCAATTTCCGAGAATACCCATATTTAATACTAATGTAATAATTGCATCAAGAATTTGTCTGCAGGTAATGTTTATCCGGATAAAATGTGCGGTTCCCGTAAACAAATCCAGGACAACGAAGATGCGGCAAACATCTTGTGAATAAAACTAGCCATTGAAATGCTGAGAATTCACAGGCTATTTCTTGGTTTACAGTTTATACTGGAATAAAACTGCAACGGTATAAGTGCTGTATAATTATACTGGCATAAAATTATACAATACTGGTATAAACGATAGCCACAACCGACAATGAAAGGTAACGAAACATTCGTTAATTAACAAGTCGTTAAATTTAATTTCTCGTCTCTTGATTAATCTTATCTTATATATTTAAATGAGCAATTCTTGTATATACTTAGGTTTATTATAATTGGAATCTCGGAATCGGCTCCAACGATTTTCATGAAATTTAGTATAGGGGTTTCGGGGGCGATAAATCGATCTAGCTAGGAATCATTTTTAGAAAATGTCATTTTATTTGTGTTTTATCGAATACCGAGCAAAGCTCGGTCAAATAGCTAGTTTTATATTATGTGTTCTAAATCAAAGTCGTTTAATATAATGACATAACTGAGGCAACGGAATTGCGGGCAACATCTAGTTTCCTGAATATAATAGGAAATGCTATTTATTCTGATGGATAGCATAAAATTAATCTGACTATTGCTATAATAGCGAGTCTCGGCTAGACACTCTACATATTGCAGGTGAATTAGCCTAATGCACGTTGCTACTTAGCGCCAACTTTAGCGATTAGGCAGGCGTTTCTGGGAAGTGCTGGGTAATGTACGCTTTAATATTATGATGTGGATTTTACGCCTGATTACTTGATCTCTGCTTAGTAACTATAGTGAAGATAAGATTGATTTGTTTATGTACTTATTGACCTCATATTAAAAAGCCGACCTTTACCAAGCAGATAATAGTTTTTTTTAAGAAAAAACTTTTGAGATATTGTGTGTAAAATTCTGCACAGAAAATTTTAAGGAATTCTAATAATAAATTATAAAATAGGTTTCATTCTTTTATCAGCTCTACTAATCATCTCCATAGACCATATTCAGTACAATCATCCGTAAGTACACATTGTATTGTGAACGATCCAGCCAACCAAAAAGCTGTTGAAAAAGTTTAACACTCATTCCCAGAAGTATCGAGATAAAATGTAGGTAATATTTGAACACTTCTATTTGGATATTCTGAAAATTTGTAGCGAATGTTTGAAACAAAAGTATTTAAACATATTTCAACTACTGCGCATCGCATCTAAACTATTTTCAACTAGTTTCTGAGTATAGTCAGCTAGAAAATTCGAAGCGTATTTTATTTTATTTTCAGCTACATGGAAAACTTACTACTGTTACAATGAAATTAACAAGTCACAGTCAACGTTTTGACGGCTCGTCCTTTAGTCATTCAATGAATGCGCTAGTCATTCAATCGAATCGCAGATTAAACCAGATGACTGCGACATATCCATATCCATACCAATGCTATAATATATACAGGGTAGAACAAAAATAAGTGATAATACTTTAGGGTGTGTACGTGTTCCTTGTAGAGAGTTCACTGTGAGAGTAGCAGCGCTGAAAGATCAAAAAAAAATTCAGTTTTGTATGGGGAAACTCGTGACGCTCGGGCCCTTGCTCATACAAAAGTGAAAAAAAAATGTTGATCTTTCAGCGCTGCTACTTTCACAGTAAACTCTCTACAAGGAACACGTACACACCCTAAAGTATTATCACTTATTTTTGTTACACACTGTATAAGTGTAGTCTCTCTGCCTGTCTGTCAGTCTGTCTGTTACCACTTCTACACGTCCAAACTATACGTATGAAGTTACTTTGTATACCGTGAAAGGACATAGGATACTTGTTATTCCGGAAAAATGTACGGTTCCCGCACGATAAATGCATCTTGGTGCAACGGAGTTGTGGGCGTCATCTCGTAGATATCAGAATATAATATCATGTAGTATGTAACTAATCTTATATCTTTAAACGAGCAATTCTTGTAAGTATGTATAATATATTTATAATTGTAATCTCGGAATCGGCTCCAATGATTTTCATGAAATTTAGTAAATAGGGGGTTTCGGGGGCGATAAATCGATCTAGCTAGAAATCATTTTTAGAAAATGTCTTTTTATTCGTGTTTTATCGAATATCGATAAACTGAAAAATATGACTCTTCCTGACATCTATTGGCGAATAATAATACTATTTTGTGAGCAACTAATTGATTTAACGACACAACAACAGCTAAAGCTATTCCAGCAGATGGCGTTGTTAAGCAACACGATGTCAATGAGTGTTTGCTATACCGAGCAAAGCTCGGTCATCCAGGTACTAAATAATAATGTAGCAATTGTTCAACTACGCATCCAGTCGCTGCGGTTACTTACAACAATTTAATTAATACTTGCAACACGCAATCTTTTAGGACTGGCCGTGCGCTGCCTTGTCGATATTGCACACTTCCTACAGTCCTACACCCATTAGTGTAATCGCTCCTCTGACAAACGATTCTTCTAGCTAAAAGAACTTATCTAGGAAGATACAGACATGCAAATATAAATAATAGAGATTTGAAACCTTCTGCGAAATATCAAAGACGTCAAGGTGTAACCGTGAGAAAAAAACTAGGATAATATTTAATACTACAGTGCAGAAGCACTATCTTTTCTTTTAATGAGCTATCATTACATCTTTTTTACGCCCTTAATCACAGATAATAGTCTGTTACGGATAGTTTAGTGCTCGCAAAGAAAAAAAAAGGTATTTTAAGTGTTGTAATTTACCCGGCGGACTGTTTAATGACAACAAGTGGGGTATGAGCCAATTGTGCCAATTATGAATTGTAGCAAAATGTATGAGTTTGTATGAGTAGTTTGTAGAAATGCGGGCTGTAGTACGGATTTCGAAGATAAAGAAGTAACATAGAGAAGAGGAACTTCGTTAAAATCATCGCAAGTGGTACACACTTACGGCCGCATTCTGCCCTAGTAGACAAGTGGCAAGCGATTATCGTTAACGCTAACAAAATGTATGCGATTTGACATAAGTCATCGCTTCGCTAGCGAATTTTGTTGGCGTTTACGATAATCGCTTGCCACTTGTTTAGGCCTTCAGAAATGTATACAGTTGTCTTCAATAAACTTTACAGTTCTGTACAAAAACTGTACAGTGTATCTATAATTGGAATCTCGGAATCGGCTCCAACGATATTCATGAAATTTAGTATGCAGGGGGTTTCGGGGGCGGTAAATCGATCTAGATAGGAAATATTTTTAGTAAATGTAATTTTCATCGAATACCGAGCAAAGCTCGGTCAAATAGCTAGTGATATTATAATTATGCAGAAAAACAATATTTTATCTGCATTTATAACTCAATACGTAATTTTTATGGCGTGATACATATAAATGCTTAAAAGCGTCCAAATATCTTTTTCATTTTATTCCACCCAAACAAAAAAATCCAAAATAGCTCATAACCCTACCGAGTTAGATAGCAGCTAAATTGCGACTCGTCAGACGCGCGGGGCGTCTTGTTAAATTAGTATCGTTGTACACAATTTATGGGGGTAACCAAGGGGTAGGTTTAATAAAAACGGTTCTGAGTTATGGCTTTGGGGACAGTTGGTTGTGTAATTGCGATAATAATAATAATTTATGTAAAACGACAAGAAAAAAGTCAGCAGATTTTTCGTGTGAATTAGACTTAATAATTGAGTGATGCGTTTAAAAATCAGGAAAATTGGATGGAGATGAGTCTTTTGCACTGTTTTTCTGTCTTTGTGTTTTTTTTCCTTTTAACTGCTCGCCGCCAATTTTGATGAAATTTAGTATGCAGGTACTATAAGGCCCGGGAAAGAAAAAGTGATATTTCAAAATCGGTTCAGTCGTTTAGGCGTGAAGAGATTACAGGCAGACAGACACTCTTTCGTATTTATAATAGTAGTATGGGTGTCAATTTTTTTTTTATTTTGAAATAAGGGGGCAAACGAGCAAACGGGTCACCTGATGGAAAGCAACTTCCGTCGCCCATGGACACTCGCAGCATCAGAAGAGCTGCAGGTGCGTTGCCGGCCTTTTAAGAGGGGAATATGGGTAATAGTGGAGGGTAAGGATGGGAAGGGAAGGGAATAGGGGAGGGTAGGGAAGGGAATAGTGTAGGGGATTGGGCCTCCGGTAAACTCACTCACTCGACGAAACACAGCGCAAGCGTTGTTTCACGCCGGTTTTCTGTAAGAACGTGGTATTTCTCCGGTCGAGCCGGCCCATTCGTGCCGAAGCATGGCTCTCCCACGTATTAATACGTATAAAATAATAATATTTTGTGTTGTATCTCGCGATTTGCAGCTTACTGAGCGAGTTCCTAGGAGGCCATTTAGAGAGACAAACTACTGTGAAGATCAACACCTCTCGCACTTCACCTGAACAAGATTTACTCTGAACGTAATTTAGAGTTTGAATTTGTCTAAGTCTTAGAGAACTATTTCCTCCGCTAAACGGTTAAATTAAATAAAGTTTGTGGGAAAAATGTTTTAAATGTTCATTTATTTTCACCAGCCATTCTGAAAGGGTCTTGTAGGGGCTCCACGGAGCGGTTTTTAGAAATGTCATCAAACACCAGCAGTCAATTCATTCAAAGTCAAAAGATTATTTGTTAAAAAAAAAATCTTTTGACCCAAAAGGGTCAGTCCAAATTGTCACATCTTAAGGCGAGGATAAACCCCAATTTGTTATTCTGTGACTCCCGGTTTACCTAGTTCCAATATAATAACGAAGTGTTAAAAAATATGAGATATAAAGCACAATATTTAAAATACCTTAAACCATAAACATTTTAATAAAACGTAATACTTTGGCTGTAATTAATTTACAAACTCACCTTTGAAAAAACTCTATTTCGTCGAAATATAAGTATTAACTAGGATAATTATACATTTTATTTGAATAAATTGTTAGTAAATCTATATTAAAACTTCTTTAACCGAACAATTTTGTTTCTTAATATTTATTTCCAAAGATATTTAAAAAAAACCTGAAAAATAGCGAAGATCCGCCAGAGTTGTTACAGTTTTATGCTAATGTTACGTGCTAGGGTTCGAGGATTTGGAGAGAAAGACCTGGTGACTCTCTTGAAGACTTTATTAACACTGCACTAAACACTAGGTCACAACACTTAGCACTAAGTCCAAACACTAATCACTAGGTCCAATCACTAAGCACTATCACTGTCCTAGGTCGTAGCCAAGTCGCAGGTTTCACTGGTTCACTCACTATTGATCACTTGTGTTCACTCCGAAATCGCCTTGATGATCGCTCGAACCGAACTGAACTGCCGGACCTGCCTGCGGCTCTTTTTATATGGCGAGACGAATTCCAGAAATTTCCCGATTCACGTAAACAAGTAAACAACCGTGGGAAATTTCTGGGAGGCTCGGGCATGTACCACAATAAAACTGCCGTCCTTGCGATAAGTGCAGTAAGTTGAATTTAATTTAGACCTTATGGACTCAGTCATAAGGTCTAAATTAAAACACGTAAACAAACATTGGACCTTTCTAGAAGGTTCGAGTATGTACTTGCGCACCTGATGCCGTACCGTAACACTACTCCCCTCTTAGAGATGCTCGTCCCGAGTATCATTGTTACTGCCATGGTAACGCGCCACGCTGTTCCTACGACTACTCCTGGTCTGTGGTCCCTTTACAGCAGCGCAAGTAATACATCTGTGGCACCAATCCTGCACATTATCTCTCCAATGCAACCAGAAGAATCGTTCTCGCACTTTCCTTAGCATCCTCTTGACGCCTAGATGACTCCCTGATACGCCCTCATGTATCTCGCGGAGAACATCTGGTACTCTTGCCCTTGGGACAATTATCTGAAAATAGAACTCTCTGCCGTTAGCCTTCTGCCATTTCCGGTAGAGTAGTCCGTCCTGAAGTATCAGACTGTCCCATTGCTCCCAGTACGCCTTAGTGACAGCGCCAGTGGGTGCAACCTCACTCCAGATTGGTTTTATGTCACCCCGTTTCTTCCATGTGATGATGTGCCGAAGGTCGTCATCTCTTTCTTGAGCCTTTCTCATAGCTTCATTCTCCATGTGCCCCAAATTACTTGTTCTCTTTGTTCCGCTCCGTGCCTGGGAGGTAACAGTTACCGGGGCTTTCTCCGCGTCATCCAGTACTCGCCCCTTAGTTCTGGATTCTATTCGTTCCCCATGATTCCGGGTAGGGGACGAAACCGCTTGCTTCTTCAACTTCTCCATTTGTTCCTCGATCCTTTTTATCCTTGCCATCTGGGTCTTCTTCTGCGGACAGTTTAGCTGAAGATGGCCCCTCTCACCACACTTATAGCACATGGCTTCAAGTCTTTTCCTCGTAGAAGCCTTAACTTCCTTGACTTCTTCAGAGATCTTGTGAATCTTATGGGTCTGCCGTATGTCATGGCGCACAGCCTCGACTTCCAAAGCATGCGCTAATGCTTCCTTTAGCGAGGTATGGTGACCAAGTCTTACTGCAGCCCTGACCTCCAAGTCTTTGATTCCGTCGACAAATCCTTGAACAATATTTGTGTCGACCATCTTGGTGTCGGCTCCTGGATATGCCTTCCTGACGAGTTTTTCAATTTCCAACGCCCATTGTTGAAGTCCTTCTCTTGAACGTTGGACTCTGTCACGCAGTTGGGCACGGAACACGTGCTCCAGGTGTCGCTCCCCGTATCTGGATTCCAGTGCCTCCATCAGGTCTTGGAAACCATTTCCCGTATGTGGCAGTGCCTCCAGAACCGACACAGCTTGCCCTCTGAGTGCAACAGTGAGAGCGGTCAAGCATTGCTCCTCCGTCCATCCGTTTGCGGTAGCAACAGTCTGAAATTGCCGACGATAAGCGTTCCAAGAAGTAGTGCCGTCGTACGGTGGCACCTTTACTCTTGGTCCTTGCGCCACACCAGTGACTCCACTAGACACCGCAACTCCCGTAGTTTCTAGGCGCACTACTCTCTTCTGTAGTTCTGTGAATCCGGTTTTCAAATTTTCCACAACCGTCTCTAACCCAGTAACTCGTTCTTTCATTACGTCGACATCTTTACGAAGCTTAGTCACCGTGTCACTGACATCCTTTATGGCCAGAAGCGCTTTCTCTTGGAGGTCCTTTTGTTGCTCTTGAGACTCCTGCAAAGCGCCGAGCTTGCGGTCTTGTGACTCCTGCAAAGCGCCGAGCTTGCGGTCTTGTGCCTCTCGAATCGCTCTGATTTCAGCCCTTTGTAGCTCCATTAATTCAATTAAACTTTCTAAATGAAGGGCCACTTGGGGGGCTGTAGGAGCTACGGGTGGGGCCTGGTGGGCGGGGCCAGTGGGCGTGGCCTGAGTGGGCGTGGCCTGGTGGGCGGAGCCAGTGGGCGTGACCATGCCCAAAGTGGGCGGAGCCAGAGGGGCGTGGCCAGTGGGCGTGTCCCGGTGGGCGGAGCCAGTGGGCGTGGCTTCATCCAAAGTGGGCGGATCCTGGTGGGCGTGGCCAGTGGGCGGAGCCATGTGGGCGGGGCCAGTGGGTGGGACCTGTCCCTCAGTGGGCGGAGCTTGGTCCCCAGTGGGTGTGGCCTCCGCAACTCCTCTCTCGGAGTCAATGGCAGCAGCTCGCTGCGCCCTTGTCCTGACACTCCCCTTGAAGTCCTCTCTCGGAGTCAATGGCATCTCCAAATTCCACTTCTGATACCAGTTGTTACGTGCTAGGGTTCGAGGATTTGGAGAGAAAGACCTGGTGACTCTCTTGAAGACTTTATTAACACTGCACTAAACACTAGGTCACAACACTTAGCACTAAGTCCAAACACTAATCACTAGGTCCAATCACTAAGCACTATCACTGTCCTAGGTCGTAGCCAAGTCGCAGGTTTCACTGGTTCACTCACTATTGATCACTTGTGTTCACTCCGAAATCGCCTTGATGATCGCTCGAACCGAACTGAACTGCCGGACCTGCCTGCGGCTCTTTTTATATGGCGAGACGAATTCCAGAAATTTCCCGATTCACGTAAACAAGTTAACAACCGTGGGAAATTTCTGGGAGGCTCGGGCATGTACCACAATAAAACTGCCGTCCTTGCGATAAGTGCAGTAAGTTGAATTTAATTTAGACCTTATGGACTCAGTCATAAGGTCTAAATTAAAACACGTAAACAAACATTGGACCTTTCTAGAAGGTTCGAGTATGTACTTGCGCACCTGATGCCGTACCGTAACACTAAGCTAAAATGAATCTTATTGCGATGCGTATACGCTTGGTCTTTGGTTGTGTGCAAGGTTATCATTTTTGATTGAGATTAATCCCTGCCTTAAGAGTGCGTTTCCACCAGAGAAAAGAGATGTGTTACCGTGCAAGGAATGTGTTTTTAAGATCCAATAGCTTCGCCACGTTGAGCGATGTCATGGCAAGCTTACGTCAATGAAGCGATTCTATTGGTTCTCAAAAACACATTCCTCGCAACACATCTCTGGTGGAAATGCTTCGGCCACCAAAAAAGTTTGAGAACCGCTATTTTAGACTATTCACGCGTTATTTGGGCGGAAAATCGTTTACATGGGATATTGTACATTTTTCTGTCATAAAAACAATTCTATGTCCTTTCTCTGGACTTTTAAGTACCTAGTACTTATTTATATTGCCGATTTAAATGCTGATCCTTAAAACTTCGATAGTGCGACACAGAATTATTGTGCGCTGTTTGGTTGGCTAAAAAATCTAAAGTCTAAACATGTTCATGAAAAGGAACAGCGGGGCTAAAATGGTCACATTTAGCAATTCCCCTCAATCAACTCAGCAAGTGAATTGTCAAAACTGTCAAACTGACGAATGTTAAATTACTTAGTAACTACGAATAGACATAAATTGCAAGCAGAGTGACCATTTTGCGATTTAAAAAAAATGAATCATATTATGATTCATAATATGATTCTCCAAAGCGACCATTTTAGCCCCCCCGATATTAACACTAAAGGAGAAATATCGTTGCAAACTAAAAACATATAAAAACGTTTAAAAATAGTATTCAAACGTCAAATTCACAAAAGAGTTTAAGTTTCCAAACAAAAATATTTAAACTGTATTTTCAAAGATGGAATTCGAAAAAATCATTCAAAATTAGAAAATAGAACACGACAGATTTGTTTCACCGGGCATTTCAAATATTTTGAAACAACGAACATTCAGCGTATGTTTTAATTCTACAGTATAATGCATTTCACGCGCACAAACAGTTAAATAAACCTTTTGTACGATAAATGTTATTCTGAGTAGCACAATCTAACACGGGCTTTTATGAGCAAATAAATAAAATATTTGCACGAAAATAACAATATGACATTCGCGAGAAAACAAATCCACACTAATAATAAAAATGTGTTTGTCTGTTACCTCTTCACGCCCAAACCGTGGAACCGACTTTGATGAAACTTGGTATGGGGATATTTTAATAGAGATTTTGTAGATAGTTTCATATAAACAGAAAGATAGACACAATTTCACATCTATATGTATATATAAAAATGGATTTTCAATTGTGTTAGTAACGCTAAAACTCGAAAACGGCTGAACGGATTGGGCTAATTTTAGTCTTAAAACATTCGTAGAAGTCTAGGGAAGGTTTTAAAGTGACACGAAGTTCACCGGAACAGCTAGTACTTTATAATATTGTTAGTATGGATAATCAAAAATTACGTTTAAGCAAACAGCGGGGTTCAAGAATTCAATCCATACTTCCATCCGACTCTCTGTCTGTTACCTCTTCACGCCCAAACCCCTGAACCGATTTTGCTGAAACTTGGTATGGAGACACTTTGAGTCCCGGGAAAGGACATAGGATACTTTTTATCCCGGAAAATGTACGGTTCCCGCGCGATAAACGAGTTTTGGCGCAACGGAGATGCGGGCATCGTCTAGTTTCTAATAAAAAAACAGGTTCTAGAAATTACTGCATTTAAAAGATAATTTCAAATATAAGCTTTTATTAATAGCTTCATAAATAGTAAAGCTTTATCGGCGATATCACGATACACTAATGACCACAGAATTTCATTATCATAAAATGTTTATTTTTTATTGGCCTGATAAGCGATCTGAGAAAAAGAATTACACAAGAAATAGATACATGAGCGTAGTTGTGGCAATTTAATGAAGATTTTAGGCTAAGTAGGCCAGCAACTTTGCATTATAATTTGCAAAAATAGCTAAATTCATGAAACTGATATGACATTTAGGGCCTGTTTCACCACTTCCTGATAAGGCTATCCACCAATTAACTTGACAGATCAAGTATGGAGAATCTGGCAAAAGAGTTGTGAATAGCCTATTAGGCACTTTATCAGAAAGTGGTGAAACAGGCCCTTAGAATAAGTACAGAAATACTGTGTTGCATAACATTTTTATAAACACACCGTTAAACTACAGTTATTTAGTTACTAGATGACGCCCGCAACTCTGTTGCGCCAAAATTCGTATATCGCGCGGGAACTGTACTTTTTTTTCGGGATAAAAAGTAGGTATTCTAGTTATATCCTTTCCCGGAACTCAAAGTATCTCCATGCCTAATTTCAGCAACATTGGTTCAGCCTTCAGGTTTGGGCGTGAAGACAGACAGACAGATAGACAGACAGACACACTTTCGCATTTATAATATTAGTTTGGACTAGACGTTCCACGCGGCTTCGCCCGCGTAAATTAGATATTTCATAGACAAATTAGTCCACAAAAAATAGCCTATATTCTTGTTTCTAAAGATACCTGAAATTACGCTTATGTGTGCGTGCGGCCAATCGGTGTAGGATGAAGATGAGCTACCGTTTACCATTTATACTGTGGTATATCAAACAAAACTTGTTGCCGAAGACTCCCAGATGGGCACGAAGCAATAAAAATGCAATATGCATAAAAGCTCAACTGTGCTTAATCTCAACAGGCGGAACTTTATCAAAGCTCGAACTTTGTTGTTTGAAGTAAAATCGTTTAATATCAAGATCCAAAGTTTGCGCTTTTTGCTTGTGAAGCTCAATGTTTTTGTAGTTTCAGTCTAACTTTCTGATATCATAATCGTTTTGATAGTTTACGCTATTAAACTGGTTGGAAGATGTTATAATTTAATTTATTAATATTATACTAGTGGAACTGGGCTGGTCACGTAGCTCGAAGAACAGACGAATGCTGAAGTAAACTTACTCTGGAATGGAGACCAAGGCTGGGAAATCGGGGTGTAGGTCGACCTCCAACTAGGTGGGACGACGATCTCCGTTTAGTTGCAGGCCCATGTTGGATGCGAGTAGCAGGAGATCGGTCATCTTGGCGTTTATTGAGAGAGGCCTATGTGGACGACTATACGTGATATGATGATGATGATGATGATACTAGTGGATGCAAAATTCGTTTGTCGCGCAAGAACCGTCCATATTTTCGGGATAAAAAGTACCTTATGTCCTTATTCGGGACTCGAAGTATCTCCATACCGAATTTCAGCAAAATCGGTTCAGCGGTTTGGGCGTGAATAGGTAACAGACGGACAGACACACTTTCGCATAAATTATAATAATAAAGTAAGGATACGGATAATGCCTCCAAGTTATAAAGCTTGTCTCTTGACGTCTAGTGCGCGAGCTATTAAGCTAATTAGATAACCTAAAATGTGGTGGGTAAGATCAGGTTAGTATTAAAGTTACAGTAAGGACTCTTTCAGTATTGCAGAGTTCAAACACTACAACTCAACTATTGAAAAGTTATTGACGTTAGGGTTGGCGCTTTGAGAATTTTTTAATAAAATTATATATTCTAGGTATAGCTTTTCGTTTTTATTCTATGAATAGGTATATTTGGAATTGGGTAAGATCAGGTTAGTATTAACGTTACAGTAGGTAAGGACTCTTTCAGTATTGCAGAGTTCAAACACTACAACTCAACTATTGAGAAGTTATTGACGTTAGGGTTGGCACTTTTGAGATTTTTTCAATAAAAACTGTGATGGGTGAAAAATGTTAAAATCGCTTCAGGACACGTGACCTGCCTGCCTAGCATACGCCAACGAAATATCTCACTCTCGAGATAATTAAAAACTACTCGTCTCATAATGTCAAAATCTCGACATTATCTCGACAAAACTCTATAAAAATGTGTTATTTCGATGATAGATCTACGCGAGAAAAAATGTTTGTTATGCTAGGGTCAATAGAGATGAAAAGACAAACCATCAAACATCGAAAAAACATGTAGAGTGAGATATCTCGTTGGCGTATGCTAGGCAGGCTGATCAAAAATTCGTAGAGAAAGCAGACCGCCGGCGCGGCGTAGGAGAAGAAGTAATATCCCCGCTCTGTGGACTGTTAACTATGTGCGGCGTGAATGTATGTCTGCCGTGTTGTTTCGTCTTTACTCCCGGAGTACAAGTTGCAACCCGTTATTTTAATGTAATTATAAGAGCATTTCACACCTTTAATAATAACTCGACCGGAGAAATAACACGTTCTCACAGAAAACCGGCGTGAAACAGCGCTTGCGCTGTGTTTCGACGAGTGAGTGAGTTTACCGGAGGCCCAATCCACTACGCTATTCCCTTCCCTACCCTATTTCCTTCCCTTCCCATCCCTACCCTCCCCTATTACCCTATTCCCTCTTAAAAGGAGTGAGTTTACCGGAGGCCCAATCCCTTTTATTCCCTTTTATGCCCTATTCCCTTCCGTACCCTCCCCTATTCCCTTTCCATCCCTACCCTCCCCTATTAGTTAACGCACCTGCAGCTCTTCTTATGCTGCGAGTGTCCATGGGCGACGGAAGTTGCTTTCCATCAGGTGACCCGTTTGCCCCCTTATTTCATAAAAAAAAAACAATATATTTACGCTAAATTAGCTTTCTAACAAAATCTACCTTTACACTAGAAGCGAGAACTAATATAAAATATGGTAATGCAATCTTCTCGGCTGTAAAAAGTAAACATTTTGTACCGTTGGGATATTAACAGCAACGAATTTCAGACACGATATATTAACCTTATAAATCCTATATAATTATATTTGTTGTAGCAAGGTGAAATATTGCTAACACATCTTCAGGTAAACCAATTTAGTTGATATCCCGAGGTTTCATTATTCTTAAAACCACGAGAATTTAAAGTATAGAAAAAATTTACCTGAAAAGAAGCAGAGAATTTTTTTCAGAGAGATAATCTCGTGTCAAAAAAAGTTTGAAACCGGACGTCAAGTCGGGCGGCGGGAGTCCGTGGCGGTGTCGAAGCATTTATATGTCAGAAACTACTGACAACATAAGTACCGACCATAATACTTTATATAATTTAATATTATTGGACAGAGCACAGCCCTAGCATTCGATTAAAATCTTGTTAGACATAAATGAGATTTTTCCGTCTCCAATAGGAATCACTTCAGCGTCTCGTTAAAGTCGTCCTGCCAGCTAATTCCATCGAATGAAGAAAAAAAAGAAAAAAAAAACTCGCAGACGAAGAAAAAAATACTCCACTCAGGGCTCTCACATATTGCTTACCTGTGAACAAACAAAGGTTTCATTGTATTGATAATAAAGAAAATACGCCGAAGTGCAGTAAGAAGTTTAATTTATTTCAATAAGAGGGCCTGGGGATTGATTTTCGTACCTCGAATGTCATTTCGATTTCAGACCGACTTACATAAGCACAAGACAGTAAAATATTACAATGAAAAAGACTACGATTAAAGCGACATTCGAATTACAAGAATCGGGTCTTCAGGACACAATATATTTGAAACTTCAGGACATGGCAGGACAAAGGTACATTTGACAGAAAATATAATACGGAAGCATAAAGTTAATATACCTAGCGGAATAGAGAAACAAAGGCCTGAGCAAGAGAGATGTCACTATCTGGTAAAAAGAGACGTGTGATACATGACAGCAGCACTCTTTTTTTTAACGTCCAGTCGGCACGTGCCGCACGTTGACAATTTAATCTCATAGAAATCATGTTTAATCATGCTTGTGTAAGTGTATACGGACACATATTTTTACACACAGATGAAACCAATTTCAGTTTCGTTTGACAGCTCGAGATTCCGCTAGGTATTTTAACTTTATGTACGGAAGTTATTTCTATTACGTCTACGTCAAATGATCCGTCAAAATGGCCCAAAGAAACCCTTTTATTTGACATGTCTTTTCTATTAACGCTTATTTAAGGAGAGAAGGAAAATAAATATATTGTTCTACAACAATAGTGTGTTGTCTCTCTTTTAGATTCTCACATTTACCGGGGTTATCTGACAAGTAAGATGATCCATGCGTCGGATGGGCATGTAAAAAGTCGGTCCTGCGCCTGATCTCTCGCCAGTCGTGTCGGTCTTCCGTCCCACTGGGGAGAGTATAGAGAGCGTTCTTGTGTACGGCGCACACACTTGGGCACTATAAAATTACTCCTGCGTAGCTGGCCTGGTTTCAATGAAACCGGCCACCGTCACCGAAACCGGTGTGGGAGCTATCCTACTAATATTATAAAGGCGAAAGTTTGGTTGAAAATGTATGGATGTGTGGATGTGCGGATGTGTGGATGTATGGATGTTTGTTACTCTTTCACGCAACAACTACTGAACGGATTTTAATGAAACTTTACAATAATATCGCTTATACACCAGAATAACACATAGGCTACAATTTTAACCGACTTTCAAAATGGGGGAGGTGTTATGTTCGTTTTCTTATGTTCAACGATTACTCCGCCGTTTGTTAACCGATTCTCAAAAATTTTCTTTTGGTATATAGGGTAAAATCCCAATTTGGTATTATATTCACAAAAGTGGTGATCTGATGAAGGAGCCATAAGTAATCGAGGGAACTCCTCAAAACTACTATTCTAAGCATGTGCTACCAACAAGTGAGATTTTGCACCGAGATATACCTGGTATACCGTAGTTCGGAAGGTGCTGAGAGAACTCCTGATTCTTTATAGATACAAGTTTGGGAAATTCGGCGTTGTTTTAAGAACAGAAAGCATATGCTACTATGCAAATTACATTCATCATCATCATCACTACCATATTATACCATTTCATAGTCTTTTAGATCGAGACTCGAGTTTGTCAAGCGATAATTAAAAAAAATCTATGCCTACCTAATATTATAAACCTGAAGAGTATGTTTGCTATAAAAAACAAAAAAATATAATAATTTCCACCTTTTTGGTAAAAGGTGGCCCCGTGCGAGTTTCTTACGCCGGTTCTTCTCGGCGGGGTAGTTCCCGAACCGGTGGTAGGCCTCATACGTGGTAGACACGCACGACGTTCTAAAAAAGTTAACTTTGTTATTACCTATTTGGAAATAAATATTTTTTTTTAAATAAAAAGATTTTGATTAAAAAAAAATACTCCTACAAAATTCCCACTTCGTTGCATTATCACGTCTACGATACGTTTACATTCTATCGGGTTTGGCAGTAAATTAGTTCCCAAGGAGCTTCCCCCACCTTTCAGGGGGGAAGAGGGCTCCCAGTGCGTATTCAGAGGGGAAAAGGGGGTCCCAGTGCGTAACTCGTGTTTTATGCGAAAGCTTAATTTGTAACTAAATCTCAAGATTTACTCGAGGGTACCCTACACGTAATATATTCTTTCTAACGGCGCGTCGCAAACTTTAATCGCGTAATAACTTACGGATTAGACGTGAGTGCCCGATTCTACTTCAATCCAACATCAATATTGGATTGGAGTAGAAAGTACAATTCCAGTCCGGAACTCGTTATTGAACAGCAAGATCGTATTCTCATATTTATATTTATTTCGTTAAATTACAGATTTTTAGAGAAAATCCCTAAAAATCTGTAATTTAACGAATAACAATGCGTTTGTCATTAAAATTTTTACGACAATACAATTTTTAAGTTTTAGCATAGCTGTTGGTGTCACCAAAATAGTCAGTACGTCAGTATGTCCGTATACTCCCAAACAAAATACTTCCCAAACTTATTTTGTCTACTGCCCACTTTGCGAAAAAATTATGTTTCAGCGCCCCCATTGTTTCAAGTTTAAATGCATCCAGATGAAAATCACCCCCCAAACCTCTACACAACGCCCCCATTTTTTCTGGGTTCCTCACCGCTTTAGACCTTCAGCGGGCGTTATCGCCCACTTTGGGAAAGGCTGGTATAGAACAATATACTCTCATAGTTCATTGGACTGTTCAATTATGGCTTCACTTTCTGTCAGAAAAACGTAGCTAGCGCAACGAAAATTCTAAGTATGTAAACTGGTACCGAATTACCGATATTCCATTGAAACAATATAGAAGCTGTATTGAAGTTGGATTATGTTAGTAGAATCAGGGTACAGATTAAACGAAATACTTGACGGTCATAACTCAGCTTTTATAAGTCTATAGTCCAAGTAGCGACTGTTTAATAATATTCGGTCTTACTACAAAAGATTTAAACACCTGTTGAACATTTGATTAGAAAAAAATTCAGTACAAAATGGTGTCAAAACAACTGTTCAATAGATGTTTAAATCTTTTGTGGTAAGACCGAATATGTTCCATTACAATTAACTCAAAATGCTATTATAGGCCACGCAAAAGTTTATGATCGCCAGGTGTTTATTGAACAGATCAAAGTCGGAATAGAGCACCTCTTAGAATTAGGTTATAAAAAACTTTTTAGACTAAAGTAGTTGAATGTAGTTAAATTTTGTATGTAAAAAAACTTTCGTAGACTTACAAAGTTTTAAAATCGCTTGCACCAGTCCAGGAAATTATCGTTTATCAAAATAATATCATACCATCTCTTTCACACCTACAAAGAACGAGAGGGATTACATGATACCACATTTAACTTTAATCCAAACTGGTAAAAGTTAGCCTTTTTATTTTACAAATGGCTGTTTTCACTAACAGCTAAAAAAGCTAAAAGGATCTATAAGTGTTCATAGATCACGCGATGTGTCGGCGTTGGGAATCAACAAATTAATTAAAGATACACTACAAAACGTTGATTTATAAGTAAATGGGGTTCCGTAGGAAATTACTATGGGAGAAAGCCATAAAAACATGCGATAAACCCATTTCAGTGATTGAAACGTTTTAAAAGTATTTTGTTAATTTCGTTAATAAACTAAAACATATTTATTTTTGGAATATCAATTTCTCTAACCGGGAATCGAACTGGTTCATTTTCAAAGTCCTATTACACTCCTCTATAATGCTGCTGAAAAGGAACAAATTCTGTTAAATTGTATATACTAAACATAAAGTTAATATACCTAGCGGAATAGAGCAACAATCTCGAGCTGTCAAACGAAACCGAAATTGGTTTCATCTGTGTGAAAAATATGTTTACGTATACACTTACACAAGCATGATTGAACATGATTTCTATGAGATTAAATTGTCAACGTGCGGCACGTGCCGACTGGACGTCAAAAAAGAGTGCTGCTGTCATGTATCACACGTCTCTTTTTACCACGCAGTGTTACTGATAGTGACATCTCTCTTGCTCAGGCCTTTGTTTCTATATTAACTTTATGATACTAAAAAATTACATGAGGTGCCTGCCTATTCAAACATTTCGATCGATTCTCTTCTCGCTGTACCAATTTTGATGAATTTTGACAGCGCAAGTAAAACTAAGAAGTCCAATAATAGGTACATAATCTACTCTAAAAGCAATTACTATTAATAACCCTAAAATAGTCACGTTAAAGTAAAAGCCTATAGTTTAAACGGTTATGGTCATTTTAACCGTGTGAGTGCAATTCGGTCAATAGTCAACCCTCAGCCACGCGTCATTACCTCGGGTCATTATGACCCCGACTTATGACTTTATTTTTAATGGGTCCGTTATGCCCCGCCGCTTTTGACCCGAAATGTGTTAATAATATTTCCTATTAAATTAACGCTCGAAAATTGACGAATAGTTAGGTTATAGGTATTTTATTTAGGATAGGACAGGACAAAATTTTAAATATGGTATAGTTTTTAAAAGACATTTTATTTTAAAACATAAAAGTCAATATCTTTCTACAATTTTAGCTCACCCTACTATTTTGTATTTAGTGCAAATATGAATACTGCCTTTGTTACAAGGGTAGTATTTAACCAATCAAGTATCCCGTTCATATTATCGGATCAGTAGCTTTCTACGAAGGATCAAACACATACAATCTCTTCAGTCTTCAATTTCCGTCTTTTTTGCAGTAGGTAGTCTGGTAAAAAACATATTTTATTTACTTTCATAAATGTAGGTAACAAGCACTAAACAGAATTTTTAACTATTTCACAGAAAGAAATGTTATATTTTAGACAGTTTATGTATCACTTAAATTTTAATCAGCAGTTTATATTCAAGAATGTTTGGATGTTCGGCTGACTAAATTCGTAACACAAGTTGAGTCACGGGACCAGATCGACGTGGTGTGAATCATACAACATATTTTACTCGTGTTATGTCTAGAAATTACATATTTTAAGGCGACGCCTTGATAATTTGGCTGTAGCGATATCGATTTTTCTCAGCAATGACTAAAGCTAATAAAGTTTATTGTCAGTATTAATCATGTCTTTGAACTACCCATAGCATAACACGATTGGTCAACTTTTATAATACAGAATAATCAATCAAAAATACCTCTGTAAAAAAAGGGATTCCTATTTTGCCAACAGAGAAGAGTGATTTAAGCTTCCAAAATTTGTACATAGATTGGTTCAAGCATACACTTTAATTTGCCCATAGCTTATATGTAATGTATTTATGGTTTTTAAATTACGCGACAAAAACCATTTTGTCGCTTACGCCCTTTCTATTTTTTGCTGTTGCATTGCTTGTTTTCTATGAGAGGCCGGCCTCTTATAGAAAACAAGCAATCTAAAACATATCCAACACGGTTTTTTACTTTAACGCGGCGTCACCTTAAACAAATTATGCAAGGAATATGAGCTTTCCTCGTGGAATAATACCCTATGGCCACGAAAAATTTGTTTAGATCCTATGATCTAATCAAATTTTTGGTTAGATCATAGGATCGCTACATATAGCTTACATCTATATGTAAGCGTGACTGCATCTACGTTATATCTGCACATTGCAGTCTTTTTCCAGTAAATTCTTTAGTTTCCATTTAGAAACCTTCAAGAGAAGTCTATGCGCAAAGACACAACGTAAATGTGTGGCAGTCTTACTAAGGTGCGCTAAAAGTGACGACCACGATTATTTCATACAAAATAACAAAACCATAATAAGTCTTCAAATGAAACATTAGAGAACTTAATTCTTTGCCAGAAAACGAACTTAGTAATTTGGTCAGCTAATGTAAAATATATTGTAGCCGTAATCTTACGTAACCCGACTAAATTACACAAGTTAGACAACTATGCTAACTTTTCTGATAGTACGCACAAAAGTTAATTCCCAATGAAAACCCAAGATAATCCGTCTGATTGATAACATTAGAAATTGACAGCAAAACTCCCAACTATATCGGACGGGTTAGTCCTCAGATCATCTTAAAATTAAGCCGGTTAATTTTAACCCATGTTTCGGTTGCGGAGTTTGATAATTAGCGAAGACAGCCGTCGGGTTATATTACAGTCTATAGAATTCGATGCCAAAACGAACTGAAAGTTATCATATTTTATTCAGCGAAGTACTGTCCACTTGATCATTATAAAGTTAATATTTTGCCATTGCCAACGTAGCTAAGCTCAAAATTACATAATAAGTAATAACATTACCAGAGTAGACAGAATGATAGAGTATGCCGACTTAGAACTGATGTTGAAATTTTTAAATTTGACGTATTATGACGAATACGTCGCTAGGGTTGTTAACTTGTTACCTACGAATTTAAAACTATGACATATTCGCTGGGCGTGTTCCTCTTTGGTCGTATTGTTGTTGGTGTTTTGGCACATGCGATTAAAATTGACAGAATCCAATTTTGAAATCTTTATTTTAAATATTTAAAAATAAATTACTTATATCAGCCAGCGCGAGGCACATTCCGTTCATAATCCTAGTGAAACCCGACGAATTTGACAGATATTATGTCTATTGTGACATTACTTTAATATCACCAATTCATTATAGA
Organism: Aricia agestis; assembly: GCF_905147365.1. NCBI lineage: Eukaryota > Metazoa > Arthropoda > Insecta > Lepidoptera > Lycaenidae > Aricia > Aricia agestis. The sequence continues at coordinate 7,378,798 of NC_056424.1, read as the reverse complement.
GAAGTTGCTTATAGTACGGTAGCCTTAGAACATTTTTTTTATTACTATCAAGCTAATTTTTTGTGAGTAGCTTCATTTTGATAGTCTTATTCGTCTGAACAACATTTTTATTTGCGAAAAATCTCAAAAGTGGTAGCTAACAGAGATAGAAAGGATTTCATATTTTGATTTGATGTTATAAATGATTGAAGTTATAAATCATGAAAATTTCACCTCGAGAAATTCCCGAAAAAGAACACTGAAACATAATACCGGAAAATATTATTATAGCTCTTCATAATAATATCTCAGACCATAACAGGAAAAAGTACTCCACGTGTTTTTGCTACACGATAATGGATAGATTGACTTGAAATCTGAATATATTTTTCTTTTACAATAAAACGAAAAAAATGCAACTATCAGAGCTGAAGTTGATTCCTAGGCAGATGGGGGACCTATGTAGTTTGGTCGCGTTACGTCAAACCCAGCCGACAGATCACAACATTGAATTGAAATGATCCGACCAAATGACGTTGGTCTGTCAGTTGACATCTAGGAATCAATTTCCTCGATGGTAAACCAGCGTGAAACAGCGCTTGCGCTGTGTTTCGCCGAGTGAGTGAGTTTACCGGAGGCCCAATCCCCTACCCTTTTCTCTTCTCTGCTATCTCCTATTTCCTTCCCTACCCTTCCCTATTCCCTTCCCTACCCTCCCCTATTACCCTACTCCCTCTTAAAAGGCCGGCAACGCACCTGCAGCTCTTCTGATGCTGCGAGTGTCCATGGGCGACGGAAGTTGCTTTCCATCAGGTGAACTTTTTCAAACGAAAAACAAATTTCGTAAAAAAAACCTTCAACTTGAGCCTTTTCCCTTCTAAGTGCTAATTGTGCCAAAAAATCTAACGTGTTCGCGGCGGCGGTATAAGTACAGCTTTTTCTTACTGTCCCTAGAAATGCCTAAATTACAGTGATTGTTGGTGCGGATTTCTTCAATAAATAAACTGATTGAATCGGAAGGATATAGGCTACTTTTTAATTACAAAGATTTGTGGTAGAATCGCTTGAGATCGCAAGTGCAAAAACCGGCTGTCTTCCGAATCCGAGTATCACATCCTATCCTACTAATATTATAAAGGCGAAAGTTTGTTTGGATGTATGGATGTTTGTTACTCTTTCGCGCAAAAACTAGTGAACGGATTTTAATGAAACTTTACAATAATATAGCTTATACATCAGAATAACACAAAGACTACAATTTTAACTGACTTTCAAAATGGGGGAGGTGTTATGTTCATTTTCTTATATTCAACGATTACTCCGCCGTTTGTTAACCGATTTTCAAAAATTTTCTTTTGGTTATAGGGTATCATCCCAATTTGGTATAATATTCACAAAAGTGGTGATCTGATGAAGGATCCACAAGTAATCGAGGGAACTCCTCAAAACTTATAGGGAAACATGTGGTGACTTCGGTTTCGTGAGAAGTATTCTAAGCATATGCTACCAACAAGTAAGATTTTGCACCGAGATATACCTGGTATACCGTGGTTCGGAAGGTGCTGAGAGAACTCCTGATTCTTTATAGATACAAGTTTGGGAGTTTCGGCGTTGTTTTAAGAACAGAAAGCGTATGCTACTATGCAAATTACATTCATTATCATCATCATCACCACTACCATATTATACCATTTCATAGTCTTTTAGATCGAGACTCGAGTTTGTCAAGCGATAATTAAAAAAAATCTATACCTACCTAATATTATAAACCTGAAGAGTATGTTTGCTTGAACGCGTCAATTTCATGAACTACAGGTCCGATTTAAAAACTTATCTCAGTGTTAGATAGATCATTTATCGAGTAAGACTATAGGCTATATTATATTATCACGCTAAGACTAATACGACCGAAGAAACTCAGGAAAATGTGGGAAAAACGGGGGAATATTTTTTATGGGAAAATGTACGGTTTCTGTAAAATTCCTAATTTACGCGGGCGAAGCCACGCGGGACATCTAGTATGACATAAGGCAGATTTATTCATAACCGCCGCTTCAAGTTTATAATGTGAGTGTGTCCTAGTTTTACGATCGACAATTTTCCACAGCATCATCTTAAGTGTTCACATTAAAGCACATTCAATACTTTGTCATGTTGAACCGAGCTAAGTATGTCATGTTGAACCGAGTAAATTTTACTGGGCATAAACCCGGTTTTAGCTGTTGTGAACTGTAAAAGTAATAATTGCAACACCGAAATTATTAGTACAAAGTGTTAAGGCCGTGTACAGACGTGAGGAAGTAAACGCGCGTTTTGTTGATAGACCAAAATGTTCTAAATATTCTCTTTTACGCGTTGATAATGGATAATCATTGCCACCATGATGACGAAGCTGTCTGTCGCATACCACTTGCTTGTCTTCACGTTACCAATTGCTTGTTCATTAGCCTTCGTGGAGAGGCGGCATTACAGCTCGACAAGGCTTTAAATGAACGTGGCGAAAAAAGGAAATAACGCTGCCATTATACAAAAACGTCATTTTTGACAGTTCTCTTTTACAAGCAGTGCTCCCACCCACGTTCATATAAAGCCTTGTCGCACTTTACGTATGTTTGAGGACTTTGAGGGCACTTTTAAAAAGCGTTTTACACGTTGACATTTGTCGCACATTACTTTTTTTTAAGTACATTTCGCTAGAAGCACGGTTGTGTCTTTTAAATCCATCCAGTAATGGTCGGGCTTAAGCTTGAGAGGTAATATCATTTAATCATCTAGGTCTAGTACGTGACAGTGACACCTCGCTTATGCGTTTTTTGTTTAAGTTTTTTAATAAGTAATAACACTTTGACGACCTCTGTGGCTCAGTGGTGAGCGCGTTGGTAGCTCAGGCCGGGGGTCGCGGGTTCGAATCCCGCCGGCGGAACGAAACGTCATGGATGTGTTTTAAATATGTGTATCATATAATAAAAATGTTTTGTATGGGGAAACTCGTGACGCTCGGGCCCTTGCCCACACAAAAGTGAAAAAAATTTTTCGTCTTTCAGCGCTGCTACTTTCACAGTGAACTCTCTACAAGGAACACGTACACACCCTAAAGTATTATTACTTATTTTTGTTACACACTATATATTGTATAGTATAAACGTATTAAATATATTTCCGTTGTCTGATATCTGTAACACAAGTCCTTCAGGTATTTAGCACGGGGCCAGACTGACGTGGTCTGAAGCGTCCATAGATATTAAAATATTTAAAAAACTTAATTAGATTGATCCTGTACTGAACCTTATCATTACGGTGGTAAGTGCCATTACCACTTAAGTCTGGAGATAATTTACTTCTAAGTGTCTTGCGAGAAGACACAGCATCTCGCATACGGGATCATAAAAGTGGATGCCATAAACAAAAGTTGGGCAATATTTACTTTAAACTCGGAATATGGTTGCATTTTGAAGCTGAAGAAGTCATTAGGTACTTGAAAATTTATATAAAAAAATTATATTATAGGCATACAATTTCGGTCGCTTAATTTTTTTTCATACTAATCATAATTCACAAAATTATGCTAGTATGAATTAAGTACCTAGGCATTTTATAAGAAACCAAATGCAGCAGAATTTCCACCAAACGAAATTCTGCGAAATACGCTCGTATAGCCCCACCCTTAAGCCGAAAAACAAATTAATACTGACCATCATTGAAATTCATTGCTAAATAAGAAGATTACAGCTTTTCGACTAGACAGTCTTCTAGCAGACTACATTATCGTCTGTACGAGAATAAATCTACTAGTCTGTCTAGTCGACGTAAAGACTAAAGAGCTGTTAGGTTATAAAGCGTCTTCGTGACGCAGCTCGCAGTTATTATTCCATAAACTCTTGGCAATTTAGTGTTCTTTAGTACTAGATTATTTACATGAGCACTAAGATACTCAGTGTCTTTATTACTGCGCGTCAGACCAGAGGGCCTAGACAAGCGGCAAGCGATTATCGTAAACGCCAACGCGACGCCACAAAATGTATAGGATTTGACATTGGTATTCGCTAGCGAAGCGATGACTATGTCAAATAGCATAAATTTTGTTAGCGCTACAAGGGCTCAAGAATTAGAACTTATAAACGCCTCCGGTTTCGTTTCGGTGATTTTATATTGCCCAAGTGTGTACGAAAGATTACGATTTCGTCCTTTACTCTCATAACCCAGAGATACGAATGACCGACACGACTGCCGAAAGATGAGGAGCAGGATCCTTCTTAGTTCTTGTCAGACAATCTGGTGATCAGCGTGCATCAAAATCGATTCTGCCCTTCTATCAAGAAAAATTACAGACAGACAGACAAGCAGAAAGACACACGTCCGTAATTTAAATATACATAATATAACAAGGTATCCAGATAGTATAGTAGGAATGTGAAAAATGTAATATACACTGATATGAACATTGAACAGTAACACCAAGCACGACAAGAAGAACCAATTCAGGATAATCAGGGCAAGCAAACACAACCTGAACATTTTGTGGTACACTTTACGGAAAAACTATCACGCCTATTGATTTATGCTTTAACATAGTTATTTTTATTCATATAATAAATAATGGATGCTGTTAAGCATAGGTGTGTCATCCCACATCGGACTAGTTTTGAGTAATCGGCGTTTTAATTTTTTTTTGGAATAATCTTTATTTTCTGCTTATTTTAAGCAAAAAAATGTTATTGTGCGGTATCATTTTTTTGTTGAAATGCGTGATTATGATTATGAAAAAATAAATTAATTTTACATTCGTTTGTAAGAGAAAAAGTATAAAAATGGTTAATGCTATATTGCTATAAGGCTTATTACATATAACATTAATGTCCTATTATATAAAATTACCTCGTCACGCCCACACCACTGAACCGATTTTGATGAAAATTGGTGAAACTTTGACTGTCGTGAAAAATGTACGGTTACCGCGTTATAAATTTTCCTATTTTGCGCCTAAGCCACTGAACAAATTTTGATGAAACTTGGTATGGAGATACTTTGAGTCCCTGAAAAGGCCATAGGATCCTTTTTATCTCGGAAAAATGTACGGTTCCCAAGCGTTAAATAAAATGATTTCTGCTTATACCGCTACAATGGATTTTGATGATATTTGGTATGCAGATATACGTTATGTCTTGGGAAAAGACAGAGAGTTCCCGCTTCTTCTTCCCTTCCCGCACTTCCCGCAGAGAGCTCTTATGTATTGCGCACACACTTGGGCACTATGATATTACTCCTGCGAACTGGCCTGGTTTTATTGAAACATGCCATCGCCACTTAAACCGGTGTGGGAGTTTTTAGGGTTCCGTAGCCAAATGGCAAAAAACGGAACCCTTAGATTATTAGATAGATTCGTCATGTCTGTCTGTCTATCTGTCTGTCCGTCCGGATGTCACAGCCACTTTTCTCCGAAACCATAAGAGCCATACTATTGAAACTTGGTAAGTAGATGTAGTCTGTGAACCGCATTAAGATTTTGATACAAAAATTGAAAAATTATTAAAAATTTTAGGGATTCCCCTAGGTACAACTGAAACAATTTTTTTTTGTCTAACCTATTCGTGTGGGCTATCTATGCATAGGTCTTCAAAAATTATATTGAGGTTTATAATATAATTTCTTTGTAACCTGAATAGTTTGCGAGAGAGACTCTTCCAAAGTGTTGGACGACCTCTGTGGCTCAGTGGTGAGCGCGTTGGTAGCTCAAGCCGGGAGTCGCGGGTTCGAATCCCGCCGACGGAACAAAAAGATTTTCAAAGTTCCTGGGTCATGGATGTGTATTAAATATGTGTATCATATAATAAAAATCTTAAATATATGTATAGTATAAAAAGTATTAAATATATATCCGTTATCTGGTACCTGTAATACAAGTCCTTCAGGTACTTAGCACGGGGCCAGACTGACGTGGTGTGAAGCCTCCAAAGATATTATTATTATTATTATAAAGTGGTAAAATGTGTGTCTTCTAACTTCTAAAGTAGGTGTATGATAATTAAAAAAAATATATGTACATTACTATAAAAACTACTGACGAAAATTGGTTTGAACGAGATCTAGGAAGTAGTTTTTTTTATACGTCATAAATGGTAAACCTTAATTTACCTTCATTAAATCAACTGAAATATAAAAATAAATCAAAAATCTTTTTATTTCATAGGAATTAACCTTATTGCTGCTGCGGAACCCTTCATGGGCGAGTCCAACTCGCACTTGGCCGGTTTTTATTTATTATAATTACCAGCATTGGACATTAGGCATAATTATTGAAATACTCGTTAGTCTAATTAAATTATTAATCTAATTGCAAACTAAAATAAGAATACATTTTATACATATTATTAGTTAATTAACTTACGGGTAATTTCAGATGCACAACAATTACTTCATCAATCTGATCAATTTGTAATCTGATTAAAATTACTAATTACTTTTTGCCCAACGTGATAAACTAATTATTTCTACATTAACTAAATTTAATCAAAATCGGTTCAGCAGTTTAAACGCAAATTAGTAAAGTTTATTGCGTGAAAACCGAACATTTTCCATGATAAAAAAGATTATCCTATGTCCTTCTCCAAAACCTTACGTAATATCTACATGTACTCAATATCGATATCATAAGCCAAATTCATTTTTGTTGACTGTGCGGGAACCGTACATTTTACGGGACAAAAAGTATCTAATGTCATTTTAATTGATTCAAAGTATCCGCATACAAAATTTTATCAAAATTGGTTCAGCGGTTTAAGCGCAAATCATTTTAGAAACATAGTACATAAATGCTATATACAAAACCTCACTTACAGGAATAAGCATTAACCATTTTTGTACTCTAGAATATGCTACAGTTGGTTTTCAAAAAAATGGATTTCACTGTCGTAAACCTTATGTTATAAAGAACAAAACTGCATTATTAACTCAAAATCCGATTTTATGTGGAATGAAACACTAATGCTTAACAGCAGCCATATATAGATGTGTTATCTCCAGTCAGTCAAGGTGTGAGTTGTGACGCGCGAGCCCTCACAAAGCTCGGCTATTCGCTAGTTTTAATTAATTCTTCGTAACTTAAGAGCAGAATATTATACTTGTAGTTGTAGTCTCCAGTCTCTGAGAGCGATAGTGCGTGTTAATAGTGCTTAACTGGTAGTCTAAGTACTAATATCCATATCCTTTCACACGCACCACTGAGTCAATTTACCACCATCTGTTAATTGCGACTAACAACACTGAACTCTGTTCCGCAGGCCGCAGCTTATGTTGCTGTTATCATAATATTAATAAACGCGAACTAAAAACTTTGTACTTAACCCTTTTTACGAAAAATGGGGAAACGTAGGTGCATGAAATTTTGCACAGTTATAGTTTATATGGTGAAGGAGTGCATCGAACTAATATTATTTTGAAATTATGCTTTTATCATACATTTTTTTAACAAATAAAACATTACACACACTATAACACACACACATGAGAAATGACAGATTTTTGAGTGACAAGCCTAAGCATACGAATTATACTCTTTTATTTATGGTTGAAGTCTGTTGACAACAAGTTGACAAATTGAAAATGGATTATAGTTTTTTTTTTTATTGAATCTAAGAAACTATTAGACAATGCTTACACGGCCAGTCTGAGATCAGCTAAGTTCCAGAGACAAGAGTTGAAAAAAAATGATAAAGTCAATATTTTTTACAAAATATAGATAGTAGTCCTAATGTCATTGACACTAAGATCGAATTTCGACCATTGGACGATCTCTAGTTATACTTACTATAACGTTAAGGTCCGTCACATCGAACGACAGAGGCCCGATGAAGCCACAAAATTAAATATTTCGCGGGTGTGTATAACGCGTTACTTTGCGTTTGATTACTATCTTATGATCCTTATGATGTTTGAACTTATGAAATTTAGATATCCCTACTAATGTTAGGTACAATTAATGTGTTTATCTGTATATTGTTACCTCTTTACACTCAAAGTAAAATAAGTAGAGAAAATCATAAAACAAACATCAATAGTATGCAGATGTCGACAGGAAACACCCCCGTTCCAACCCTCGATCTAACCCTCATTCAAATTCACTTTAATCTTCAACTGGAAAAAAACAATTTTATTCAAATTTCAAGATTTCGACACTGGAATTGAATGTTTTGAATTTTGGATTGCAGTGAACACGTAAATGAATATATACCTATTTGAAAAACAAAATACCTTTTCAATACGAAGTTTATAGAAACAATATTTTATACGTCATAATATCTGTATATTGTAATACTAAAATTGTCATTTCCAAGATTGTTAATCTATTTTAAGTTTAATAATTATCCCTTAGAAAGTAAACCAACTAAGAACTATGTATTTATAATTAATTGTACTACTTAATTATAAACAAGCAAAGTCCTTATATTATGTATAAAATCTCACTTGAGATTAATAAATAAATAAATAATATCATAAGACTTGAATAATGTATTAATTTATCTTCTTCTTACTTAAAATAAACATATTTTTTATTATTATTTAAAAAATCTTATCAGCTACTTGGCCTTCAATTCGTTATACCAAGGACCGCAACCAAAGTAGGTATCACACTTATCCAGCGACCACATCCTCACTTATCGCTTTGTGTCCACACGAACTTAAGCTTCCATATCTTTTCAAACTTGTCATATTTGCTTTGAATATGGATATAAAATAGTTGGCTCCTATACCAGTGGGTTTTGGCACAGAACTCCCGTTAAATAATACGACTTTGAAAGTTTTCTATTACTAGGACTATTGTTGAACCGTATGGTTGGTTTTAGTACTAAAATCGGTAGAGAAAAGTTTTTGCTGTGAGATGGAGCCTAGATATGAATGTTGTTGGACTATAAAGAATAATTTTAGCTTCCGGAAGTGCTGACAAAAATTACAAGCCAAATTCGTCTCGTAGTATAAAGAGAGGATATGTTATAACTTCCTCTCCTACCCACTAAAACCCCAACGGTGTTCCTGCTCTTCCGCTAAAGGCAGAGCCACGGGATACGCGGAATACACAACCCTGCCAGCGGATGCCTCTAAAGGCTTCAGTGCATGGCTGTTAGGCCTACACTGTCACTACAACGCGATGCGCGGAACACTTAGCGCATCGCGGACAACTCTGGGTCTTGGTGATGTTGGGCGACGGCGTCCCCACGCCGTCACCTCAGCTCCCCAGCTAAGTCGGGACGTCGGGGCCATGTCTGACCCTTTGCCTACGCCTTGGATAACTTCCTCTCCTGAGCCGCGCCGGTAATATACTCTCATTTCGTCTTATGAATCGATCAGGACACGTGCAAGTTTAATGTTATTTTATAACCATCCCAAAAAGGTACACGACGCAGCTCACGTATTTACTTCAAAAAGCAAACATCCTAAACATGGATTGTAATGGAAGCAAATGCTAATTCGCTATGGGTTCCCCCAAAAATTATACACGACATGTCTAAGATAATAAATAATCGATGTATGATTTTTATTCACCTATTTACATACCCGCGTAACTTTACGACTTCATAACGGCCATACATTATAACTCGCATTGTTATCATAAAACAGTTTTGTTATTGCTCTCTAACTATCAGTTTTATATTCTAGACGATGAATAAATCCTTTAATAACTATAAAATAATCAGTTTACATAATAAATGGGTTATAAAATATATCTGTGGTCGCTTTAATAAATAATGTAATTTATGTTTTAGTTTGTCGAGTGGGCGGAGTATTTATAGTAGTTTTAGCCTTAGTCTGGAAAGGATATATTATCATCCTATAATGAGGAAGCTTTTGAGCTTCCTCATTCAGCCAATTTTAGTAGAAATAGGAGTATTTGAGGTATCTCAATTTTTATATCTCCTTCCTTAGGTATAGCTGTAGAAATCTCGTCTTCTGTTGTATATTTTTGACAGTTGCTTCCCACTGCCAGACACCCTTAAACTGCCTTAAAGACTTTGAGATTTTCTGGACTGCCAGACAACTGGGAAGAATACGAGATTCCTATGGTTATCCCAAAGAAAATAAGATAAAAAATTGATCTTTCTACTTTATCGAAAGTCAAGTAGACCTTAAGAGGATTCCACACCGCCATTTTTTCCATACAAACGTTGTCCCCTGTTTCCTCCCTGGATAATGCTAGTAGAGTTATAATTTTTTTCCTGAATATCTACGGCCACTAATACAATGTCCCTATGTTTTCTTTTTTTTCATGATTTAATTATTAAATAAGATATGAACGTTCAAAAACCCAAAAAAATGGCCAGATTTCCCACTGTGTTCAAACGTCCAGAAAACAGATTTGGATAGATTATACAAAAAAAGCAAAACATAGGAACACAGCACAAGCCTTTTTTTAATCTTTAATGAAAAAAGTACTTAAATCGGTTAAGTTTTGGAGAAGGAATCAGGGGACAACGAATCGTTGATTTTCTGGATTTTCTGCAGTTGTCTCTATCGCGTTCTGCGGTATAGGCTTGAGGTAAGGGAGACAGCTATAGATATTACACGTACTTTTTTTTCATTTCTCTAGCCGCTGTTGTATCCTCTTAAGAGGCCGGGTGCCATCGAAATTTTCATACATTACGTAACACCAAAATCATTTTCTCATACGAAAATAATTCGTACGAGAAAATGATTTTGGAAGTAAATTAACTATTTATTTATATATTTTTAGCTTTTTACAAAGTATATTTTTTAGTGTTAAAATATTTAGTAGTAAAACTACAAAATATTTAAACACAAAATTTTTTTTTTGTTTTGATATTTAAAAAAAAAATTTTTGACGGAACTTAGATAATTATTAATTACTATTATAAGCTGAAAAATAACTCAAACATGTTAAATATTTTCGTATGAGAAAATGATTTTGGTATTACGTATGTATGAGACTTTCGATGGCACCCCCCCCCCCCCCCTTAAGAGCTGGATACTTCCTAAAGTAACCGCGACCGAAACTCCATAGTCGCTGGTCGTTCTTACAGGGGTCACAAACAGGTAAACTTTGACGCAAGTCTGACTTTTGGCCCAAGTGAAAATCACAATATAAAATGTCAAAATTCCTGTTAGTCTGGTCATTTTTAAGCACCCAATTTTCCAAGTGCGTTAAAATCGTTCTACGTTAAATGTAGTCGAAACATCCAAACATATTCCATGTCTCGCCCCCATATTTAAAACTCTATAACATAAATCATGCTAACTTGGGGCGTGGTTACTTCTTTATTACACTCCCCCTCACTTATTCGTATTTTACGTAAATTAGTAGAGGGATAGAATAAGTTATTGGGGTAGGACAGTTGGCGTAATATTTTTTGGTGTATTAAATGATCCGAAACGAATTATTTTTGCTTACTGCCACGGTATATTTCGAGGCAGTATTTGTTTTATTACTTCGATGCACCGAATTTCGTTGGAACCGTATAATTTTCCGAGATTAAAACTTTCCAATGTCCTTTCTCTGTCCCTGTGGGAGTCACAGTATCTACATGATATCAAATTTGATCAAATTCAATTCAGCGGTATAGGCGTCAAGAATGAGAGAAGAATTACGACGAAACATTTTCGATAAGGAGTCTACTATACATATATACTAGAATATTATAAAAAACTCTTCCGAGTTTGTTTGTTTGTTTGTTTGAACGCGCCAATCTCAGAACTGGTCCGATTTGAAAAATTCTTTTAGTGTTAGATACAATGATATTCTATGTTACTAACGTAACTAGATTGGAAGTTTACGGTAGCAACGCGTTGCCACTTCGAAGATGCCTGCAGGCATTTCTCACATACATAATGACATAACGAATATATGACTTGACATTGTCTTTTGAACAAAAAAGTGGTTACGCATTTCTGAGAATCTTTTGTAAGACATTGCTACTCTAGTATTTTAGAAACTCATTGGTTAGATAGCCCATTTATCGAGGAAGGCTATAGGCTATATTTTATCACGCTAAGACTAAAAGGAGCGAAGAAATAGAAGAAAATGTGGAAAAAAGGGGGGGAAATTATTTGAAAGGGCTTATCTCACGAACTACTGGAGCAATTTTTCTGTTATTTGGCACATCATAGTATCGTATCATTTTTGTGGACTAATTTGTCTCATGTCTGTGAAATATCTAATTTACGCGGGCGAAGCCGCGCGGAGCGTCAAGTTTTTCATATTCTCTGGGTACTTATTGGCAATTTTAATTTTAGATAACAACTAGCTGTCCCGGCAACGTTGTTTTGTATAGTATAAAGTATTTTGCCCATAATTGAAGTGACTAAATAAGTAAATCACCATGGCAACGTCCATCGCTATTCCGATTGCCGTCGCACAAACAATGGTCGCCGTCAGTCTCGAATTGCACATTGCATTCAACAAATGCACTTATCAATATAAAAAGTACCCAGTAGCCGATTCTCAGACCTACTGATGTATATAAAATTTGGTAAAAACCAGTAAAGCCGTTTCGAAGGAGTACGGTAACTAACATTGTGACACGAGAATTTTATATATTTTATAAGACTACGGCATTACTTATTATTGCTGAAAGATGAACGGTTTCTGTACGATATCACTCAGCGTGTACGAGCACGTACCTACGGCGTTGCATAACATAATAGCTTCGACAAGACTGACGTAGACTGAAGTAGACTGACTGACTGAAGACTTCCATAGCTGGTCATTGGTCAATTTCCTGTAAGTTGTAACAGAAATGACCACTCTACGCCTATTCGACGCGGCCATAATCTGTTGTAAAGGGCAGATAGCATCTACAGTGAAGGGTCACAATCAATAAGGACAAACTATTCGATTGCAGTGAGCCATCAATCTGTCAATCAAGGGCTAAGGGCGATTGACGATAAGCAAGGGCGACTATTGACGGATAGCCACTTCTGGGACAAAAAGAACATGTAAATAAGGCTACTTTTTATCATCTAGTTCAGTATAATATACCACTGGAATACTGTACTTTTTTTTTATAAAACTACTAATCCAGAATATTAATAGTAGTTAACCACAATCATGTCAAATTTTATCAAAATCCGATCAGGAGTGTTGTCGTGAAGAAGCAACAAAGTTTATACTGGAAGATGAATTAATATAATATCTATGGACGCTTCACACCACGTCAGTCTGGCCCCGTGCTAAGTACCTGAAGGACTTATGTTATGGGTACGAGTACCAAAATATATATTTATTACTTTTATACTATAAATATATTTAAGATTTTTTTTATATGATACACATATTTAATAAACATCCATGACCCAGGAACATTGAAAACTTTTTGTTCCGTCGGTGGGATTCGAACCCACGACCCCCGGCTTGAGCGCTGACCAAGCCCTCAACCACTGAGCCACAGAGGTCATCAATTGCACGCACACACGAAATGTCTCGAAGTAGCAGAACAATGAATTGAACGAATTGATTTGAACGATTTGACTTGAATGATTTGACGACCTCTGTGGCTCAGTGGTGAGCGCGTTGGTAGCTCAAGCCGGGGGTCGCGGGTTCGAACTTCGAATCCCGCCAATAGAACAAAAAGTTTTCAAAGTTCCTGGGTCATGGATGTGTATGTGTATAATATAATAATATATGTAAAAGTATTATATATATTTCCGTTGTCTGGTACCCGTAACACAAGTCCTTCAGGTACTTACCACGGGGCCAGACTGACGTGGTGTGAAGCGTCCATAGATATTATTATTATTAATAATGAAGGCGTTGTGGCCGCGTCAAACTTGTCTCTGTGTTGAGCGGATTTGATTTCAAGGGCACATCACTCGGCTTTAGTTATTTAACTAAATTTTCATGAGTCAAAACTTTAGTTTGCTTTTTTAACGACTAGGGTAGTATTTAGTAATAGTATTACAGTTGGTATTTTTTATGATCATTGGCTTTCACCCTACAGTCTATGACAATCATAAAAACTTACGACTCATCAGTCACTGGATGACAAGTATTAAGTTAATTAAATGCACGGTGACAAAGCATGTCATTCCTTAACTAAATTATCATATTCATAATAAACGCTATCTTTTACTAGCAATTTTACATTTCACTATGAATAATTAAAATATTATTTATTCATACGATTTAATTTTATTAGCCGGCATGTTAATGTGATATGCATAATTTAAAATATAGACATTAAAAAATGTTTGTCACTCCTGCCAATCGGTCCAAGCGAAAATGAACCATAATCAATTGTAATAGGCACCACAATCGCTCGAATATAATCGGCGTAAAAAGCCCAACAGGCAAAGGGAAGTAAGTCATTAATAGAAAATAGCTTCTTATCAGAAGTGGGATCAGAAACAAGATGACTACTGATAGCAATGGGATTGTTATGGGACCCCATTGTCGAATTCCAGCCCCATGTGGGTGTGGGGTTGTTGATTGAAAATCGTGTCGGAACAGTTAGAAATTCATTATTGAGTAGATTACATCTGGGGACGATATGTTTGAAAAAAGCCGTTAAATATGTATTATATTATCCGTAATATTTTATACTAGAGATCGCCCAATGGTCGAAATTCGACTTTACTTGTAACGACATTAGGACTACTACCTATATATTGTAAAAAAATATTGACTTTATCATAGTTTTTTTCAATTCTTGTCTCTGGGACGCAGCTGATCTCAGACTGGCCATTTAAGCATTGTCTTATAGTATCTAAAATGAAATAAAAAAAAATATAATCCATTCTCAATTTGTCAACTTTTTTTTTTTTATGAAATAAGGGGGCAAACGAGCAAACGGGTCACCTGATGGAAAGCAACTTCCGTCGCCCATGGACACTCGCAGCATCAGAAGAGCTGCATGTGCGTTGCCGGCCTTTTAAGAGGGAATAGGGTAATAGGGGAGGGTAGGGAAGGGAAGGGAATAGGGGAGGGTAGGAAAGGGAATAGGGTAGGGGATTGGGCCTCCGGTAAACTCACTCACTCGGCGAAACACAGCGCAAGCGCTGTTTCACGCCGGTTTTCTGTGAGAACGTGGTATTTATCCGGTCGAGCCGGCCCATTCGTGCCGAAGCATGGCTCTCCCACGTATGTTGTTGTCAACTTGTTGTTAACAGACTTTAACCAAAAATAAATATTTTTGGTTAAAGTCTGTTTAAATAGGCATGTCACTCAAAAATCTGTCATCTTTCCTAGTAGTAGTCTGTGTGTATCGTTTTATTTGTTAAAAATATATATCGTCCCCGTAGAAGGAAAACTAAATAACTCCGATTTTGCAGTTTTGAGATAATCGCGATTTAGTGTTTTTTTTTCAGTTTATGCTCATTTGTTAAAAAATGCGAGACAATTTTACTGTAGATAATTTTATATTTTGTGGACCTGATTACCTCTTACATTATGCTTAAACAAAGTGGACTTTATCTATAACTATAATAAAATAAAACATATAAAATCAAGTTATTTAATTTTGCCACAACTACTATTTCTAACGTTACTGCAGTTATCTATATATTTCGGCTACTTATTTAGTTTTCCCACAACCTAGATTCATCTGGTAGAGGAAAACAAGGCGAAATAAATGTAGTTATTGAATTTATCCAACCTGAAATACGCTTAAATGTAAAAGTTGATCATTTATTTATTACTTTGTTATTGTTAAATTATTGTTACAGCTGGTGCTATATAAAATAAAATGCTGTAATTTGACATAAAATTATTTATTAAATCAATAGGTAACAAATCAAAAGAAATTATTTAGAAAATGAACTACAAATCAAAGGTAAGTATAACAATAATTATAAACTTTAAAATAACTCAAAACTTACAAATAAAAATAATTCTGAATTGGTAATTAGGTAACTGAAACACAACTAATAGACTGTGCGCTATCTGACTGATCAGTCTATGATATAAAATTAAAAAAAACCAATATGACTCTGTCATTAGTCATCAGGTACATTGAGTACAACAATCAACAAACTCGTAAAATACATTTCTTAGAATTGTTAATCTTACATATTAAAATAAAACATTTGCAACTCAAAACAATTAAAATCACGGTACTTATTAGATGCTTAAAGGTAAAGAGAGAGAAAACTTTTGTTTTAAGAGACATAATTATAAATGGTGGGCCAAAATAAGTTTAATCATCGACTTCAGATAAATCACTGCAGCAGGTTGGAGTACCCTGGCCTTCGCTTAAACATGGTAAACCTTCGTACCAGCCGTGAAGCTCTTTAGGAATGATATTTTTCTTACAAAGCTGTAAAAGGTCTTTCTTCTTTTGTTTGGTTATAGGAAGATATTGTTGATATGCCCGGGGAAGATCTTCAGCGCTTATGGTTGGCATTTCAGAGTTTTGAGTTCTTCTAGTCGATCTTCCTGGTTTACAAATAGCATTTAATAAATTATAGGGTCCATCATAATTGTATCTGTATTTAATATAACCAGGTAAATCCTTTTCAAATCTGAGACATTTAATTTTTAACCAACACACCTTCTCCCCGTTTTCCGATATAGATTTGTTTTTAATTATTTTTGAACAAAGTGATTTTACATCAATCATGTCTTGATACGACAATTCAGTTACTTTATACGGAGTCACATTTTTATTTTGTCTTTTTGATCTTGCCCGCTGCATAATTCCTTTCCAATCTGTAATAGAATAAGTGTCTGTGTACTTTTTTTCTTTTTCTATAGCGCTATGCATCGAATCTACTTCCATATAGCTGTGACCACTTTCGAGATACTTTTGTTCTAACACTTTTATTGTCTCATGCGTGTGTACTAAGTACAATAAAAATGCTGCTATGTACTGGTTCCGGTTTTGCCCCGAGCATGTGTCTGAATAAATCGTGACGTGCGTAACAGCCTCGGGTAGATTCTTAATCCATAAATAAATAGCAGATGCTATTTCCACACTGCCTCTTTTTCCGTTTATTTCTGTCCAGATCATACAGTGAGCGTCATTCTGTGGGGGCTTAAACTGATAAATAGATAAATTATATAAATTTAATTTTCTGGAATAATACATTAAACTATCTGCAGTCGATGGAATCTGCAGTAGACTTTGCAAGTCCATGGTGACACACAAATATGAACCATCTTCTTCTGACCTCTTTTTATCCAGCTCTTTAGATCTATAAGACGCCTCTTTTCGCTCTATATGCTGAGTATATTCATTAAGTATATTTGTATTAGTTTTATCTTTATTATAATTGTTACACGTGCTACATTGGTCTTTCTTGGGATGATAAAATGCTAAATTGTATTGTGTGCCAAATACTCTCTTATAAATGTTAAATTTAACAGGTGTTTTATTGTTCTTTTTCATTTTCTCCACATACAAATCATACATTTTTGATATTGACAAGGTAGGCTCTAAATATTTCTTGGCAGATTTTTTTCTACAGTAATGGGAATCCATTACAGGAAAACTTTCAATATGATTTTTTACTTCTTCTATCTGTTCTTCAGGAGTTTTGTTTATAGGTGGTTGTTTGCCACGGTTATCCATTTTTGTGAATGCACCATTATTATCCACATGTTTTACTGCAGTTTCGATAGGACCAGTAGAAATACACAGAGTAGACATAAAAAAGTTCTTACACACTCGTTCAAACACATTCTTATTTTTATAAAAACCATATTCTCTGCTGGTACTTCTTTGTTTGTCGATCGGTACAGATTTTCTAGCAGTCTGCACCGGTTTGATGTTGATGCGCCTAAGCAAAAACTCTTTTTGTAGCTTATAATCTTGTATAGACCAGTAGGATTTGCAAATTTCTTCACGCTCGTTTTGTGTAAACTTTTCTGTGCATTTTTGACGGCAATTATTACTGCATTTAGGATTTTTAGGCATTTTAGCTGCACAAAGCTTTCCAGTTTTACTCTTATATGGCAAACATTTTCGTTTCTTCTCCAACTCTTTGTTTCTTTTCCAATTTGATTGATTTTTTTTCTTCCATCTGTATATTTCTTTTTTCTTATTTTCTGTTTCTATTTCTGTATCTGTTGTTTCTGCAATTGTGACATTGATTCTTCTGTCGGGGCTAACTGGTGAGACTTGGCCTAAAGGAGTTTTAATAATAGTGCGAGTTGTAATTTTACCTCTTTCATCTTCAGAATCACTCGAGGAAATATATATACCTTCAAATCTCTTAACTCTTTTTTTCTTCTTAGCTTCTGCAATATTGATATTCATTGAAGACCTACGTTTCTTTTCTATTTTATTTTCTTCTTCTGAGTCCGGAATCCACGACGATCCAGAATCAGAAAAAAGTTCTTCATCTGTTGAAGGTGGCATGGTTTCGACACCCGAAATGGGACTTGACCCTCTGACACTTTTATAGTTGAATAATATTATGTTGTCATCTTCACTTAAATTAATTTTACTGCTACACAAAGACATGGGACTAACATTTACGGGCATAGGTGCTGATTGGGGTGGTTTAATGTTATTAGTATTATTTTCGCTAGGCATTATTGATGCTGGGGCCGATTCACATGTAATAATTTTAAATTCGTCATTTTCAGGTAGACTAAGAACACCTGGAAGGATTTTATTATGATTTTTTTCTATTGTAATATTATCAACATTGAAATTTATGTCGTTCCAAACATGATTGTTAATATCGGATGGTGATTTCTGGCATGTTATAATATTATGTTTTTCTGGGCTGACTGTACTTTGGTCTTGTTGTTTTACTGGCTTATTTTCACCCTAAAACAATAAAAAATCTGTATTATAGGTATTCAATTACGAAAAAAGAAAAACAATAATAGTGTGACAAGAGTATGCAGATTACGTAGTGATAGCATGTAAATAAAGTTTAAAACTGAAAATGCTCGCTGCCGGCCACTGCCATCCGGTGTAGCTTGGCCCTATAAAAATAATAATATCCTTGGACGTTTCACACCACGTCAGTCTGGCCCCGTACTTAGTATCCGAAGAACTTGTATCACGGGTACCAGACAACGGGAAATATATTTAATATTTGTATACTATACAATATACATAATAATATATTTAATACTATACATACATATACTATACATAATAATAGATTTTTATTATATTATAAACATAATAATATTATTTAATACACATCCATGACAGGAACACAGGAAACTTTTTGTTTCATCGGCGGGATTTGAACCCGCGACTTCCGGCGTTTATCGTCGACGCGCTCCCCACTGAGCCTCAGAGGTCGTCAAATCTATGTCTACTTAGTTTGAATAAAATTGTGTGTAAAGTGGATCAAAACCGAATCGAAATAGTTCAAAATACCTAGCAAAAACAATTCATGCAACAAGTTAAAAGTAGCCTTAAGCCTAAAGCTTAAAGATCAAAATTCAAATAACGCCTGAAGAGTTATTTACTTCTCCCACATCTTAAAATTATTCATAATAGTATGAAAGTTCATTTAACTAATAAAGCGCGAAAAAAATAAAGTAATAATTTCGGTAATAAGATGACATAAATCAGTCTTGGTTTAATAGAAGATGCACTTAAGAGTTTTTCTACTTACTATTTTATTGGTTCTAAATTATTGTAGCTACATACCTTAGGTAAATTATCTTCCTTTCGGCACATTTTCACCATAAATCTACCCCGCGAATCCATTATAGCATAAAATCTTACTTTCACTATGGTCACTAAGTAAACGCATTAGAAGGTCACGCATTACCGTATAAAGTGCTAGTGACGCGTGCGAGCATTGCAGTCGCATGCGCTCACCCCCGCGCTTCCCCCGCGCTCTTCCTCGTTCCGATTCATTGCATAAACACTACAATATTTCGCGCCAAATTCTCTTAAAAATTTAATAACTTTTGTCACGTACATTTTATCTTTATGGCAATTATAAATAACTTAATCTATTTAATTGTATTTGCCTATCATCTCGTAATTAATAATCATCTAGTTGTGGAAGAAATAGATAACATCAAGTATTTATAAAGTAATGATTTTTTTGCCAGAATTCTGAGTAGGACAATTAAATAAATACAGTTATTTAGTTTTCCTAGAACTTTGTTAGTTTTGTGATAGATATAGCAAATTGAGGCAAAATTCAACAACTTGTTTTATTTAATTTATCGAAAATTCAACTTATCATTGACCACAGTTATTGATTTATTTAATGAGTTGTTTATTTTTCCTTCAAAAAATTAGAGTTAGTTTGAAGATGTGTATTTTTCCATCTGAACGACAAAAATAGCTATATTTTTGGAACGAAATAAGATAGGAAGACCCCTGTTAGACTCAAACATGCGTCGTGTTTTGGGTGATTTAAAAATAGGGAAAAGTGAAAATCGCCAAAAATCGAGTTATTTAGTTTTCCTTCTACGGGGACGATATGATAAAAGCATAATTTTAAAATAATATTGGCTCGATGCACTCCTTCACCATATAAACTATAACTGTGCGAAATTTCATGAACCTACGTTTCCCCATTTTTCGTAAAAAGGGTTACAAAGTTTTTCTCTCACGTATTAATATATAGATGTTTGTATGTTACATTTTCACTAGCTAGTTTTATCGTTTTATTATATCGATTTAGGTTAAATTTCGTCACGGAAAAATGTACGGTTCCCGTGCATTTTCCCAAAATGAGGTTGGATGTAAAAATATAGTTTCAAATTACAACGCGAATTTAATAATTTAAGAACTTAAATAAGTCCTTGAAACTCATAATTTATCGAAAATAAAAATGCTACAGAAGCAGATTAACTTATTTTGGAGCAAAAATTTTATTTAAGTACTAATTTAGTTTAGCAAAATATAATTATTTTCTCTTATAAAAATATTTAATATAAACTTTACTACTACGCCTGTAAAATTCTTGTTGTCCTTAATAAAAACTGGAGCACAATAAAACGGCGAAAATTATTGAAGACATGAGTGCATGTACCGGGTAACTAACGTTTTACAACATAAGAGCAATTCAAAGCAGAGCAAACTCTTTTGAGTGGTAACTGGTAATTTCTAGGCTTATATATCTAGCTATACAATACGCCTCCGTGGTCTAGTGGTATAGAGCGCGGCTCTTGACTCGGAGGTCGTGGGTTCGATTCCCACGTTGGTAACATGTTATTTCCAAGTTTGGTTAGGACAGTGCCGGCTGATCACCTGATTGTCTGACAAGTAAGATGATCCATGCGTCGGATGGGCATGTAAAAAGTCGGTCCTGCGCCTGATCTCTCGCCGGTCGTGTCGGTCTTCTGTCCCACTGGGTTATGAGAGTAAAGGAATAGAGAGTGCTCTTGTGTACTGCGCACACACTTGGGCACTATAAAATTACTCCTGCTTAGCTGGCCTGGTTTCAATGAAACCGGCCACCGTCACCGAAACCGGTGTGGGAGCTATCATTATATATACAAAGAGTATTATTGGTTTTGAATAATTTTCACGATCCTAAAGCCTCAATTTATACAAAAAACTCAATTTCAAAAAGTTTTCAAATTGTTTCTTTTTTTTTGTTGGTGCGCAGGGTAAGGGTTGCCCTTTATGGGTGCTCCGGATTAGGGGTGTGCCTCAGTTAAGCTGAAGCACCCCGGGTGTATGAGATTCCCGGCGAGAAGCGCCGGGCTTACCCACTAAAACCACCTGCGGTTTGCCTTCAGCCGTATACGGAGGGATGTCCTGGGTTTTTTTTTTATTATTAAATAAGGGGGCAAACGAGCAAACGGGTCACCTGATGGTAAGCAACTACCGTTGCCCATGGACACTCGCAACATCAGAAGAGCTGCAGGTGCGTTGCCGGCCTTTTAAGAGGGAATACGCTCTTTTCTTGAAGGTTTGCAGGTCGTATCGGTCTGGAAATACTGCTGGTGACAGTTCATTCCAGAGTTTTACAGTGCGCGGCAGAAAGTTACGCAAAAAACGCACTGTGGAAGACTGCCACTCATCAAGGTGATGAGGATGGTATGTTTTTCGCGTGGGACGATAGCGAAAAGTTGCAGGTGGTATGATTCCGAACAATTCCTCAGAGCACTCCCCGTGATACAACCGATAGAGGATGCAGAGTGAAGCTACATCTCGGGGTAATTCCAGGGGCTCCAAGCTGTTTGAAACACTATGGCAGTCAACAATTCGAGCAGCCCTTTGTTGGATGCGATCCAGAGGGAGCAGTTGGTATTTTGGCGCCCCTGCCCAGATATGAGAACAATATTCCATATGAGGCCGAACCTGCGCCTTGTAGAGTTGTAGGCGGTGGTCCGGACTGAAGTACTGTCTCGCTCTGTTAAGTACACCAAGCTTCTTCGTCTGGATCTGTCTAACATAGGAATCCTTCCACGACAGGCCGGTCTACCTCATAAGGGACCGGACTTCCACCAAGTTAGGAAACGCTTCGGCGAACTGAAGCGTTCCCCTCGGCGCCGGGACTACCTAAGTCGGGCAGGTTCCCATCCTTTCCCGGAGCCCCGATTAGACAGAAGTTTTGAGGTTCGCATAGCGACGCCTCCGCACTCCCGTCCTAGGCCGGCGGAGCGGAACGGAAGATGGGTCATCCTCACTATTACGCTCCGCTTCAAATTGTTACCTGCTTCATCCACTCATGACTACAATTGTGAAGGTATATGCATAAACGCTACGTTTGCAAATAACTAAAATTCAAATTGCCGTAGGACATCGTTAACTTCATGTTAACGATGGTGAAAGAAGCGTTTTTACTTTTTAATTAAAAATGGTTTAACATACCTTCACAAAATGACGCTTGCGTCGCCTTGATATTAAAACGTTTTATGTTCTTACCCGACTTCTGTAAAAGAGGCATGTGTTTAACTAAGTAGTAGGTACTTATATTCTCTACCAATGATATTCTACTTATACAGATATGTTACGTCCATACTATTTTCCGGCTTAAATCTCTTCCGAACAATTTTCAAATTCAAAATTGCAAACATTGACAAATTTGACAGATAAGTGAAACAAAAGATACGAAAAACCATTTACACAAAAGAGACAGTTCTATTTTTAAACGTCAAATCGTATCGCTGTCTCTTTTTTCGCCTGAGCTATGACGAAAATTCGATTTTTTCCAGATCGTTCGAAAAAATAATTGAAAATGTAAATAATCGAGGTATTTATTGCAATCAAGACATGTGGTAAGAGATTCCATGTGTTTTGTTTACTTTCGAGTTATAATTGGTACATTTTCGAAACACGCACGACGTCATTTTCAATTTATTTAGGTAAGACAAGACGTGGCACGTTCGTGACTGCGCTCGATGCAGACTAAACAACAGACGGCCCAATTGGGCCGTATTTGAATCTTCACATATCTGCTTTGTGTTTTTCATCATTGTTCTCTACCTACAAGTTTGTAGTTCTTCTAAAGTACTCTCGAATAGTTCTTGCTTGTGTTCTCGCGGTGTAGCGACCAAAACGCAAGATAGCACGGACGCATATACTTAAATACTGATGAAATGATACTGTTAAGGCCATCCCCTGAGCTAACGACCTTGACCATACATTTGCCGTGTTGCCGAGATCACTCCAAAATCCTATTTTTTTACTTATCTTAATACTTTTTCTTTTTACTTATTACCTAGTTCAAAATTGACCTAAAAAATTTAAACGGCAAATATTTTGTCGATCCAGTGGCGTGTGTTTCGAATAAACGTAATTTGTAAATACTAGGGAAATACTTAATGTATGCTTGAATTTAAATAAATTGGTATTACTTTGGAAGCTGACGAGTATAATAAACAAAAATTGGAAATTAATAACGGAGAAAGGAATGTTCATAATAATATGCTGAAGATTATTGCTGTATTTATAATTTTGTAGCTTTCAAATTATGAGTTAATAAGACTCTTAAAACGGTAAATTACGGCATCTCCGTAGCGGGAGCATCTTAAAGCCTTAATATGAATTTTCTATGACACCACACTTTGGAGTAACTGTTAAAACTTAAAGTGTAAGTAAAGAAGAAGCCAAAGGCCAAATCCTGAATATAGTACGAGCTATGATATATAACATAGAGATAACTACCCCATTATTCCGAGACGGTTTAATCTCGAAACTGTCAGCTTTCCGAGATTTAAGTTACGTGGAGTTCCTTAGCCAAAACTTCCCAGGGCAAATCAAAATGTTACTTATTATGAAACTTCCCCAATCACACTTCATTCTGACAGAAATAGTTTTCTCGGAGCTTCGCTATGAGATATATTGCCTGCGTAGTTAACACTTCAAATACGAAGTTCTTCCATTTTACGTATTATACATCTATCATCATAATATTAATACGCGAACGAAAAACTTTGTAACCCTTTTTACGAAAAATGGGGAAACGTAGATGCATGAAATTTTGCACAGTTATAGTTTATGGGCATTTTCAAAAAAATGTGTACCCCTGGTTTTTACCTTGTCCCTTGACTTCGCTACAGATTATTTGTAAAAAATTACATACTAACATTTTGTAATTTTAATGTAGGAGCAAAAACAAGTTTTCTTTTATTAAAATACATTCACGTTTGTATAAAATTTTATTTAGTATGAGATTTATAAGGGTTTTTAAGTACCGAAACCTATTAAATTCACCTGTCCCCTTCCCAGAAGTTGTAACAAAATCTTTAATAACTATTTTTTTTCTTAAAGTAAGTTACTTAAAAACATATGTTAGATTCTTAAATACTTAATGTATCAATTGAATGTCTTGTTATTGAAAAACCTAACATAATTTAACTACAAATTAATTAAAATTATAATCATGAAAAAACAACCCGGCCGGAATGTTCGGTTTAGTGACCGTTTTTTTTAGTTTTATAAACATACTACAAAAATATTTTCGGCACTAAATGATAGCACTATATTTCATTGTACATCGAGAAACTTCAATTTGAATTTAGTAGTTAAAAATCTGCTACAAGACGCGGACGCAGGTTGGATGGTTCTTCAGGAACGGTTTATTTGTTCAGATAAGTGACCATATTTTGTAAGCATTATTATACTTTCTCCAACTGTTTTTACTGTTAACACGTTGCAAAATTAGCTTAGTATTTAGTAAAAAAAATGAAATTGTGATAACTATTATCGGTTATTTACAAACACTTTAAAAGTAAAAGAAAGTAATATTACGTGACTTCCGACTTGTGACTTTTCGTATGGTCACATATAATGGAACGGACAAGTCACAACAGGCGGAAAGCATAAGGCTTAGTTCACATTTATATAAATTATTTTTTTATTCACAGATTTTATTAAGAAAATTGGAGATTTTTAAACTGGTACGATTAACTTACAATTAATATATTTTTTATTACTTATGTGTTAAGGTGACGCCGCGTTAAAGTAAAAAACCGCTTTGGATATGTTTTAGATTGCTAGTTTTCTATGAAAGGCCGGCCCGGCCTCCCACAGAAAACAAGCAATGGAACAGCAAAAAATGGAAAGGGCGTAAGCGACAAAATAGTTTTTGTCGCGTAATTTAAAAACCATAAATACATTTCATATAAGCTATGGTCAAATTAAAGTGTATGCTTGAACCAATCCATGTATAAATTTTGGAAGCTTAAATCACTCTCCTCTGTTGGAAAAATAGGAATCCCTTTTTTTACACAGGTTTTTTTGATTGATTATTCTGTGTTATAAAAGTTGATCAATCGTGTTATGCTATGGGTAAATCAAAGACAAAGACATGATGAATACTGACAATGAACTTTAATTTCTTAGCTTTAGTCATTGCTGAGAAAAATCGATATCGCTACAAGCAAATTATCAAGGCGTCGCCTTTCCTTAACAATAACAAATATACTTACTATTTAAAATTTAAGTAAGTACCTAAAAGTTTTATTTTTTTTAATAATTTTGATTTTATTTCCACTACTTTTCTATCAGTAAAGTTGAAAATCATTTTGTGTCATTGATATTTGCAGATTTATAATAACTAGACATCAGATTATATGCATTTGCATACTTGCATATGCAAATGCATATAATGTCACATTTTAGGCGATAGTGCATATTTTGGCAATTTTTCGTTGATAGTGCATATTTCGGTAGTTTAACTTCCATGGGTATTAAGATTGCAATCGGAAAATGTTGGTAGAAAATTATTATTGGCGTATAATAAATAAATAAAAAGTCTTTATTTCAAGAAATTAAAAATCCTGGATTTTATGAAATTACAAAAATTGGCGCTTTTATTAATGTCACTACCGGAAAAGTCTTCAAAAAAATAATACATTTTAATATTAAGTGACTTTTTATTGTGCATATTTTGTGCATATTTCGACCATTTTTCGTGCATATTTGCATGGATATTTCGGCACTTTGATCGTGCATATAATCCGATGTCATTAATAACTTAGGAATTCGTAGACATGTGAACACATCTTTATGATTATGAGATGTTCGTCCCTCTAATTATTGAAGTTAAATCTATGAAATCAAAGAATTTTTTACTTTTATAAGTAGTGCAACAACAAAAATGTTTAAATAAAAGGTTTTTGTGTTATATAAACTTGTTTAAATATGTTAAATATTACTTACTCATGTAAAAAAATGAAAAATAACCTAGTGGGTAGGTCACATAGTCACATTATGGATTAAAAATAATTGCTACTCTTGTTGATCCTTGAAATTATCTATATTTTTTTTAATAAACAATTAAATATGCATTTCACTAGATTAAATAAACGAAGAAATCCATTTATTGCTGTATTTTTTTGTATTAAATTATATTTTACATTTAGTCGCACAACGGAATCTGATTCGTCGAAAATTCGATTTTGTTTCAATAATATCAGAATAATATAACGTTTTCAGCGTTCTTTTTAACTTATTCCATTAGTTCAATATTTGTCCTTGTATATGACATTCAAATAAAGGTAAATAAATGACCTTAAAAAATATAGACATATTTTTGCAAGGGTACACGTTTTTTTGAAAATGCCCTTATATGGTGAAGGAGTGCATCGAACTAATATTATTTTGAAATTATGCTTTTATCATACATTTTTTAACAAATAAAACATTACATACACTACAACACACACATGAGAAATGACAGATTTTTGAGTGACAAGCCTATACATATAAATAAAACTGGAGTGTCTGTTTGTAATATTAAAATAACCGTTTTTTAGTATATGCATATGAATATTTAGACGGTACTTACACCAAAATAACAATTTTTAGAATTTTTGTCTGTCTGTATGTCTGTCTGTTTGTTCCGGCTAATCTCCGAAATGGCTGGACCGATTTTGACGGGACTTTTATTGGCAGATAGCTGATGTAATAAGGAGTAACTTAGGCTACTTTTTAACCGTCTTCCAAAAAGGAAGAGGACATTTTTTTTACTTTTTTATTTTTTACCTATGTATTTAACATTTTGTTGACGCGGACGAAGTCGCGGGTAACAGCTAGTATAAAATATAAATAAAATTGGAGTGTCTGTTTGTAATATAAAAATAACCGTTTTTTACTACATGCATATGAATTAGACGGTACTTACACCTAAATAACAATTTTTAGAATTTTTGTCTGTCTGTATGTCTGTCTGTTTGTCCCGGCTAATCTCCGAAGTGGCTGGACCGATTTTGACGGGACTTTTATTGGCAGATAGCTGATGTAATAAAGAGTAACTTAGGCTACTTTTTAACCGAGTTCCAAAAAGGAGGAGGATATTTTTTTACTTTTTTATTTTTTACCTATGTATTTTACATTTTGTTGACGCGGACGAAGTCGCGAGTAACAGCTAGTTATACATATATTTAAGAATACGTAGATAATAATCTCTGAATACTTATAAAGTAGAATATAGATGAACTAGAATTACTTTTATATATAACTAAAGATTTTATTACAGGTATTTAACAAGTTAGTATTAGGCACAAGACCTGACTTTTAACGTGTCCATCCGACGCGTGAATCATCTTAGGTCTGTTAGACAATCAGGTGAACAGCCTGTATTGTCCTAACCTTTGGATAAAACAAGTTTCTAACGCGGGAATCGATCCAATGACAGTCAAAAGCCACCCTCGAAACCACTGGACCACGGAGGCGTACATTCTCAACAAATTAGTTAACACGTGTCGGAAGAGGCGGGTGAATTGCAGGCAAATTGCGAGGATAGCTACTTGATCCTGTACAAATATATCAAGAAATCCGCCTACTTATCTCCATTAAAACTTTTTCCGGGAAAATTACGAACTTCCCAGGAGCAGGAAAACAAACATAACTTTCGGAATGGTAAAATTAATTAATTAGAATACTCCCAAATTGGGAGAATAAAAATTATCGTTGTAACCTTCTGTCTTAAGTACTTATCAGATTTTTATTGAAGTCTAGAATACCCTATTAATACTGGACTTCGCAAAATTTGTCTTACACTTCTTTGCCTTTATTATTTATAATTGGAGTCTAGAAAGCACTATTACTGGATTTCCTTCCTTTTTATCGATAAAAATTGTTATTTTTTCCTCTACAACAGGGTAAACAAATCTGAAGATTAAGACGGCATCGAGAGAAAACTCATTAAGACAAAACATGCTTGTCTTTTAAAGTAAATGCCAAAGAATTTTAATTAAAATAGACTTGGGAGTTCCTTTAAGAAAAAAGCTATTAAAAGTTCGATGTGACAGGACAAAAGCATATCGATTCTTCGACAGAATAATAATTATTGATGGGTGTAATTGGAGAACCTAGGGAGCAAGTTTTAGCTCTAGCTCTGAGGAAAATTCAATTTACAAGATTCAAACTATTTTTTTTCATAATATATTTAAAAAGGAGATTGGCGAATCCTACCCACATCAGAAATTAGTGTGACTAGACAGTAAATGTACGGCGACTTGCCAACCTCCTTTAAAACGTAAGCTCCTAAACCGACAACGAAAAAAATTGCGTAAAAAAGAAAACAAGTTTATCACAATAAAACAAATCAAAAGCTAATAATATCATCCAAACGTCTATATTAAAATTCCCCTTATCAACTCAACACTGACATCCTCAGAACTCCCAGAATATTCTGCGACGGCGTAATTTTAAATTAGGATCTTGTGCTCAGGGCCGGATCTACCATAAGCTTTGTCCACACTGTGCCTTTTTTTGTTTATCAAGGGCATGCGTTATAGCGCAGTCAACATCGCACGTGAGGCGTGCCCGCGACGCTACGACACTTTTCTTTCCAACGCGGGTGGATTTTGACTCATTCAATTATTGAATATGCCAAACGAAAATTTAATAAAAAGATGATAACGAAAATTGAAGATGAAATTGCATAATGTGGACATAGCTATATGGATTTTGGGGCTCAAGCCCAAGGCCCCGTGAATTCGAGGGTCAAACTAAGTCAAGGTTAGAAACAGACAGTTAATGCGAAAGAATTCATCATTAAGAAAATTAAGCAGTGTGGTGCGAATTAATCAAATGTATTTAGATCATTTAATTCAAGTCTAATTTAGGTATCGATACTTCGAACTGACAGTTAAAATGTAATTGCCCTAGTAGTTATTAGCCAAGGAACCTCAAAGTTACAGTCCGGCCCTGGACATTATTACTAAGACTTCGCTGTCTGCCCTTCCGATCGTTCGTCACCAGGCTGTATCTAGAGAACTGCGATAGCTAGACAGTTGTGACTTTCAAAGAGCCCAAGCAGAACCGTACCGTGAGTTTAGGGGGCCCTAAACTCACGGTCCGGCCCTGCTTGCGCTCATTTTTTCGTCGAACAACCCTCCGCGCCGCTGGCTCGCCGGGGTGACAAGTTTAATCTAAACTTGGGTCGAATAGGCCCCGACGATTACAACTTTGAAGTGTTATTTTAATGAGGTTTTTATACCCATTTCAATATTGTACACGTGAATTTCGTAATTAACTGCCAATTATTATGTGATTTCCTCCAACTTTGCGCATTGTCCTGAATAATAAAGCTGTAATGTTTTGAGTTGGACCTTTAAATAGCTTGTACTTTTATAGGCCACGATTAGGCCGAGGACGTCATTCATTTGGGTCGCAAAATATGGGAAAAGGTATCTTACTTCAACAAGGTCTATTTATTTAAAATTATTTTAATTTTTTATAGTCTCGCTAAAACTGGAGATCAGCTGAACGGATTTGGCTAATTTTAGTCTTGAAATGTTAGTGGAAGTCCAGGGAAGATTGATAAGGACTTAGAAGGAAAGTTATAAGAAGTTCAGAAATCAGAAACAAACGATTTAGGGGCTTTTAATAGTTGTGAATTATTCCATGAATGTAATAATAATATTATTATTCAAAGATTACGCTTGTCCCACCACATACCTATGATTCAAAAGCCTTATGATATAACATTTTATTCAGCATGGTGATGATAGATGTATGATTTGTGAATAGACTCTTTCAAATCTAGAGGATTAGCCGTGTATTCAAGTGTCCCAGCATACTTGGAATAAGATTATTTAAGAATAGGTGTACAATTTTATGTTTGACCTTGAAGTTAAGGTTGTCAGTAGCAGATGCTGATTATTTTGCTGGGAGAATAGCATGTATAAAAGTGGTAGAAGGATCTTGGTTGATGACTAACTAGAAGACGCCCGCAACTCCGTTGCGCTAAAATTCGTTTATCGCGCGAGAACCATACATTTTCCGGGATAAAAAGTATCCTATGTCCTTTCCCGGGACTCAAATGTATCTCCGTACCAAATTTCAGCAAAATCGATTCAGCGGTTTAGGCGTGAAGAGGTAACAGACAAACAGACAGACACACTTTCGCATTTATAATATTAGTATGGAAGTATGGATTGAAACCGTCTATTTCAAGACCTTTAGTAAATTATTTGCCACAACACACTACTTTCCTAAGAGAAGTCTCTGCACCCAAAAATATCTTCAGACTCATATTATCTTCTATAAAACTTCAAAAAATTTAGGACAAAACCTTCCATATCCTTTACAACCTCCTAATATTTTCAGGGCAAAACTTTTTACATCAAAACCCCTAATCGTTATAGTTTCCAACAAAAACCTTTGTCCCCTCGAAAAAACCGCCAATGGATTGGACATTAGTACAAATGCCTCAAAGTGGCTCAAGTTATTGAACTTCCAACCGGCTCAAACGACGCAACGATCGCTTCGCACGATCACCCAAATTTCACTTTGATTTTCGGAGATTTAAGTTGCGTTGTCGCTAAAGTGGGTCACTCTGACCCAGGATGGTAAATATCTAGACAAATCGAGAAATAATTAAATGTTAGGAAACTTGTGCTAAGAATAGTGCATGAAAGCAGGTGCCGATTTAATTTATGCATGTTATAATATCGAAAAAGTTTTGTCACATCCTCGCGTCTAAACACGGTAGTGAGTAGTCCATTAATTTCGCGCTAATAAATAGCCCTACTAAACACGTAAGGGGGCATTTTCAAAAAAATGTGTACCCCTGGTTTTTACCTTGTCCCTTGACTTCGCTACAGATTATTTGTAAAAAATTACATACTAACATTTTGTAATTTTAATGTAGGAGCAAAAACAAGTTTTCTTTTATTAAAATACATTCACGTTTGTATAAAATTTTATTAAGTATGAGATTTATAAGGGTTTTTAATTACCGAAACCTATTAAATTCACCTGTCCCCTTCCCAGAAGTTGTAACAAAATCTTTAATAACTATTTTTTTTCTTAAAGTAAGTTACTTAAAAAACATATGTTAGATTCCTAAATACTTAATGTATCAAATGAATATCTTGTTATTGAAAAATCTAACATAATTTAACTACAAATTAATTAAAATTATAATCATGAAAAAACAACCCGACCGGAATGTTCGGTTTAGTGACCGTTTTTTTTAGTTTTATAAACATACTACAAAAATATTTTCGGCACTAAATGATAGCACTATATTTCATTGTACATCGAGACACTTCAATTTGAATTTAGTAGTTAAAAATCTGCTACAAGACGCGGACGCAGGTTGGATGGTTCTTCAGGAACGGTTTATTTGTTCAGATAAGTGACCATATTTTGTAAGCATTATTATACTTTCTCCAACTGTTTTTACTGTTGACACGTTGCAAAATTAGCTTAGTATTTAGTATAAAAAATGAAATTGTGATAACTATTATCAGTTATTTACAAACACTTTAAAAGTAAAAGAAAGTAATATTACGTGACTTCCGACTTGTGACTTTTCGTATGGTCACATATAATGGAACGGACAAGTCACAACAGGCGGAAAGCATAAGGCTTAGTTCACATTTTAAATATTTTTTTTTTATTCACAGATTTTATTAAGAAAATTGGAGATTTTTAAACTGGTACGATTAACGTACAAATATATTTTTTATTACTTATGTGTTAAGGTGACGCCGCGTTAAAGTAAAAAACCGTTTTGGATATGTTTTAGATTGCTAGTTTTCTATGAAAGGCCGGCCCGGCCTCTCACAGAAAACAAGCAATGGAACAGCAAAAAATGGAAAGGGCGTAAGCGACAAAATAGTTTTGTCGCGTAATTTAAAAACCATAAATACATTTCATATAAGCTATGGGCAAATTAAAGTGTATGCTTGAACCAATCCATGTACATTTTTGGAAGCTTCCACTCACTCTCCTCTGTTGGAAAAATAGGAATCCTTTATTTTTTACACAGGTCTATTTGATTGATTATTCTGTGTTATAAAAGTTAACCAATCGTGTTATGCTATGGGTGAATCAAAGACAAAGACATTGAAAAATCGATATCGCTACAGCCAAATTATCAAGGCGTCGCCTTTACTTAACAATAACAAATATTTAAAATTTAAGTACCTAAAAGTTTTATTTTTTAAATAATTTTAATTTTATTTCCACTACTTTTCTATCAGTAAAGTTAAAAATCATTTTGTGTCATTGATATTTTTAGATTTATAATAACTATACATCGGATTATATGCATTTGCATACTTGCATATGCAAATGCATATTATAATGTCACTTTTTAGGTGATAGTGCATATTTTGGCAATTTTGCATATCTCGGTAGTTCAACTTCCATGGGCATTAAGATTGCAATCGGAAAATGTTGGTAGAAAATTATTATTGGCGTATAATAAATAAATAAAAAGTCTTTATTTCAAGAAATTAAAAATCCTGGATTTTATGAAATTATAAAAATTGGCGCTTTTATTAATGTCACTACCGGAAAAGTCTTAAAAAAAATAATAAAATTTAATATTAAGTGACTTTTGATTGTGCATATTTTGTGCATATTTCGACCATTTTTCGTGCATATTTGCATGGATATTTCGGCACTTTGATCGTGCATATAATCCGATGTCATTAATAACTTAGGAATTCGTAGACATGTGAACACATCTTTATGATTATGAGATGTTCGTCCCTCTAATTAATGAAGTTAAATCTATGAAATCAAAGAATTTTTTACTTTTATAAGTAGTGCAACAATAAAAATGTTTAAATAAAAGGTTTTTGTGTTATAAAAACGTCTTTAAATATGTTAAATATTACTTACTCATGTAAAAAAATGAAAAATAACCTAGTGGGTAGGTCACATAGTCACACTATGGATTAAAAATAATTGCTACTCTTGTTGATCCTTGAAATAATCAAAATTTTTTTTTATAAACAATTAAATATGCATTTCACTAGATTAAATAAACGAAGAAATCCATTTATTGCTGTATTTTTTTGTACTAAATTATATTTTACATTTAGTCGCACAACGGAATCTATTTCGTCGAAAATTCGATTTTGTTTCAATAATATCAGAATAATATAACGTTTTCAGCGTTCTTTTTAACTTATTCCATTAGTTCAATATTTTTCCTTGTATATGACATTCAAATAAAGGTAAATAAATGACCTTAAAAAATATAGACATATTTTTGCAAGGGTACACGTTTTTTTGAAAATGCCCAAGGACCATGAACCATGTAAGGCCACTCTAAGGGGAAAATGCTTTTTATTCGTTTATCTACACTACTATTATAAAGAGGAAAGATTTGATTGTTTGTTTGTCTTGAATAGGTTCCGAAACTACTGGACCGATTTGAAAGATTCTTTTACCATTCGAATCCTACATTAATTCTGCTGAACATAGGCTAAATTTTATTTTGGATCTACACTACTATTATAAAGAGGAAAGATTTGATTGTTTGTTTGTCTTGAATAGGCTCCGAAACTACTGGACCGATTTGAAAGATTCTTTTACCATTGGAATCCTACATTAATTCTGCTGAACATAGGCTAAATTTTATTTTGGAAAAAAATAGGGTTCCGTAAGATATTTGGGATTTTCGGACGCAAGGTGTAAAAAATCAACCAGAAATGTTACTTTTTTCGCGTACGCTGCCTAAACTATAAAAGATAGAACCATAAAATGTTCTAAGTAATTGTAGATCTTTTAAATATCTACAAAAAAGTCTGCGACACACTATACCTATCTATGTTGAGTGAGGCACAATAACCATTATTTTATTCAAAAATCTTGAAATGTTTTTGGACTACATTTAAATGCCTTTATTTTACTCATGGCATTAATTCTTATCAAAATAAATTATTTCATTACTAAGTACAGTTAATGCAGATAATATTTGGTCTTTGAATGATTAAAATTGGACGTTTGGTTTTAATGTTATGGCGAAATTAAAATATTACGATTTCTGCTGCACGTTGCGAATTGGGCGTCGTCAAGGCGCGCCGCGCGGGTGTGCTCGCCCGGAGAGTCCACGTAAATATTAATTATTATTACATCGATCATGGGAATCGCAGACACAATAGATTTATAATATAATAGTTATGCGACAGCCGGGTGCCGCTTCATTGATGGGATAATATTATAGTGCTTCATTAATTCATTACGTTTTGAATGACTATTATTTTTGATTGCTATTATAATTAATTTCTATAACTATAAATCTCCAATAGCGGCAGCCGGCTGCCAGCATAACAATTATTGAAGATCTATTGTGTCTGCGATACCCACGATGCCGATGGAAGTATAATTAATGCATATTTTTAAATCTACACTATTTCTGCTGAACATAGGCTATAATTATTATTAAATGAGAGAAAAAAGGGAACCGTATTAACATTAATGTTAATTGTGTAAAAAAACTACCAAAATATTCCATATATTGTAAGCTTTATAAATTATAGACTCAAAGTGATGTACACAAAGCCAGGGCAGGCCGCTAGTTAACTAAATAAATTAAGAAAACAATTATCAAGTAATGCTCTGTTTTATAAGGTATCATATTATAAATCTCTTTTAAACCTAGCTTCAATAGCCATTTTATAAACTTAAATTTTATGAAGCTCTTCCAAATGGCCTTGCAAGGAACACAGTTCCAAACAAGGCCAATATTATACATTAGTCGTTTAACTTGAAAATAGAGTTACCCTTGTATTTTGAAGTGCTAGGACGACAAACAGCAAGGCATTTTATACCGAAATTCACGAAAATTACTTTTAAAATCTGCTCGTCGGCCAAAGCGTGAAAAGGTAATTTAAAATTGAATTAGGGACCTAGATCTTGTCAAAACACCTAACTTTATTTTTATTCATTTGATATAGTGTCGTTCAAACAAACCCTTGAAATTTTTTAAACTAACGCGGACTAAAAACCAATAATTTAGCTTTTTTTCGAATTGGATTTCTCGGGTAAGTAAATCAGTTGCAAAGTGGATAAGTTTGCGATAGAGATTATTAATGGTGTAATTTTTAATGGCCCGGTAAAATATGGAAGGAAAAATCTGAAAAACCCAGCAAAGATAAGTTACACCAACTTTTAATAGCATTCGTCTAAAAGCGACTATTCGTCATTGTAAAAATTTCGGATGAAAAATTTTCAAGATCAATTATTCTACTCTTCCTAAATAATTTAGTAGTAAAAGTATAAAGCTATTTAAAATATATATATATATATATATATATTAAACCAGATGATGCCCGCAACACTGTTGCGCCAAAATTTGTTTATCGCGCGGAAACCATACATTTTCCGGGACAAAAACTATCCTATGTCCTTTCCCGGGACGCAAGGTATCTCCATGCCAAAGTTCAGCAAATTCGGTTCAGCGTTTTACGCGTGAAGAGATAACAGACAGACAGACAGACAGACAGAGAGACAGACACACTTTCGCATTTATAATATTAGTATGGACTATGGAAGTATGGATACTGAGCATTTTGCCGATGGTACGAAGGCCTCAACACTAATGTTTCACTTGAAGTTAATAGTAAACTAGTTTGTCGTTTGCGACCTAACTTGGATCTTTGTAATATCTAGCCAAATCGAATTACGCCGGCAACTGTGACCCTTTGTTGTGGTCTAAGATATAGAAGACAGCGTTTGTATTAAATTAACCAGCAAGCTTTGTTACTATATTAATAATGTATTAACATTTAAAAGATTTGTAAATTAAAACACGTTTCTTCACATTTATCAGCACATGCGTGCCGTACGCGCTGCATTTTAGAATTCGTTGTATGAAATGATGTGCAACCTCGCACATTCGTCCGTACCGTACGGCGTGTAGGGTGCTGACAAAAATGCGATTAGATTTACTCTATGTAATAAAGAAACTGCATCAAGATTCGCTGTGTAGTTTTAAAGGCATATATAGTATAGGGAAAGACAGCGAGAAGCGACTTTGTTTTTATATTACATTATTGTGATTGATTTCAACTTTTCCTGAAGCGGACATTTTGCAGAGATTTAAATTAACTAGATAAGGAAAACAGCCAGAATAAGTGTGAGCAAACAGTAAATATTTATATTAATTGGAACTGACAGCCTTATGTAAATTAAAAACAAAAATTAAATATTAATCGCTACCGCTTATATTTTGTACCACAGCTAAGTTCGTTGTCGCACTTGAAACGCTATTTTCACTGCCTTTAGTAACTTGATGAATTAAGAATCTTCTGCCAGTTTATAAATCAAACAATCAGTTTGAAATTTTGCAATTTTTATGTAAATTTCTAAGAAGTTGCTACCCTACCTTCGAATTGTACGTTCACTTGTCCAAACAGATCTCTAAGTTGAGCTTTTTACCTACATAGACATATTTTTAGCTATGGTAACGTTACTTAAAAAAATCTTTGCCAATACAACCCTTGGGTCATTATAACTTTGAAGACTTGAAACATTTTAATTTTAACTGAGGCCTAGAGGTGACCACGTTTTCTGCCTTGACATGTCTATTTTGTTGGTGTCAATTTTTTCCTGGTAACGACAGTCGACAGTCGACACTATCATAGATCTCTCACGTATGTACGTGTTTATATCGTAGAGAACATCGCGCCGGTATTACAGTTGTGACAGACAAGCAGACATTGTCACAGAAATAACTGTATGCTTTAGATAACCAGACTAAACTTGTATTAAGTAGTTACTATATTTATTTATTTATTATATACCCTGGGGGGTGAGCCAAAATCTTTTTGTTTTTGCTTCGTTATAGAATCGCCGATCAAAATGTATGGAATTGACATAAGATGAGTCGAACGTCAACGTCATATTAACGAACGCTTATGTCAATTCCATACATTTTTATCGGCGATTCTATAACGAAGCGAAAACAAGAAAATTTTGGCTCACCCCCCTGTTCTACTAAACGAATTCGTTTCTTTGATATATTTTTTATGCAAATAAAATCAATGTTCAATAATAAAATAATTGTAGTGTATAAAATTGTGTAATAAAGTCTCGTTAACACGGTGTTAATTTTAAAATATACAAAAATATAATATCGAGACATTGCATACTTCCATGAGTTCCACACTAATATTATAAATGC
The DNA here is from genome assembly GCF_905147365.1 of Aricia agestis. Taxonomy (NCBI): domain Eukaryota; kingdom Metazoa; phylum Arthropoda; class Insecta; order Lepidoptera; family Lycaenidae; genus Aricia; species Aricia agestis. The sequence continues at coordinate 7,341,112 of NC_056424.1, read as the reverse complement.
GAAAGTGTGTCTGTCTGTCTTTCTCTATGTCTGGCTGTCTGTCTTGACGCCCAAGCCACTGACCCGACTTTGCTGAAATTTGGTAATCCCGGAAAAATGGACGGTTCCCACGCGTTAACTAATTTGGTGCAACGGAGTTGCGGGCTACAATACTAAGTTTATAATATAAACAATACTAACTAAAGGTTTGTATGTGTATTTGTAAAACTTTTAGTTTGTATTGTAAAATGCAACATATTTTGTGTCACTGACCAGTAGGCGGTTGAGGGCAAAACGCTAAATCTTCATTGGGTGTGAGTTGTGACACACAGTTTTTGGTATATTTTTATTAGTAAAATATTAACATAAAAAAAGATAAAATCTGAATTTTAATTTAAAAATTCTTCAATTGATGCCTTGTTAATAATAACCAAAAAATTACAAAAAAATGTTTTCATTGCGGTATTCATATAACCTTTTTGTATTTATCAGTTTTTATTTAAATTAAAACAAACTTTAATTAACAAGCTGAGAGTAATTAAAAATAAAATTGGTGGTTTTTTACCCGGTAAAAAAGATCCGCTTATTTAAGTACATCGAATGACGAATTTAGAGAATAATATATTGTAGAAAAAGTCTACAAAATTGAACATTTAATATTGAAACCGTCAAGTGTTAATCACTTAAAACTTATGGACTGTATTAGAAGTTACATATGAAATATAAAATAAATAAAATTATTACATTTATAGAAGAAAAGATATTGCATCCATGGCCATAAACGAAAAGTGAAGTTCCGGTGTTGCCACTTGCCAGATGAAGCGGCCAGAAGACGTCTGGGCATTTTGGCCCATTAAAATAAGTAATAACCGTGTATGATTATTCTAAATCGCGGATCGCGTACACGTAGAATGTATCGATTTCTCAAATAACACTTTCGAAAAAGTTTCTACTTGAGAGGGCGACTAACCCAAAAAATCAAACATCGTCCTCTCTTCACACTCACGCCCGGTGAGTGTGAAGTTTCATATGCCAGGTGAAAAAGGACCATGCGGAATTATCGCCAAGTTAGTTTTTTCTTAATAACTCGATAAATTTACAACTTTTTAAAAATCCGCTAGGTCAGTTTCTCAATGATATAATTTTATACAATGTGTTAAAATATTAACTTAGTGTAATTCACGGTTATGTCATTATATGAAAAATTCGTGAAAATTAGATGCATCTTTGTGATTTTTTCCTATCGAGAAAATTTTAATATATCGTGTTTCCGCTATGTCGGATTCTCGGAAATATAATGCAGTATCTATGTTTAAAAATGAAACAATTCGGGGCTTATTTTCAAGTATAAAAATGAATTATAAAATCGTAAATTTTGGGTAAGTCGCCACCTTAACTCAAACAATTAAAATCGCTTTGCAGCGCCGTTCTTTTGATTGCACACACACACACACATAAAGTTCTGTTTACATATTATTTTGTCTGCAGTTTTCCCGTAACTTCTATAACGGATAAGGAGGGCTTCTTGTTATTTACCGTCGGGATAGTGAACAAATCCACGTTTTACGGAATAAACATTGACCGAGGACGATTTGGTGTGGGGCCAAAGTTATAGGAAAAGCGGGTTTTAATTTGTTAAGTATTTTCTGCATTCGCATTTCGCGTAATCAAAATGTGTAAATAAATTAATAATATTGTAATTCCAAACATAACTGAGATCACAATATTATGTTTTGTGTGGGTATTTAACAATAGTATATCGATTATGGGCGATCATGTAATATAATATAATTGTTTACATTGTTGAATTTTATCACTAGTAGCCAACGACTTGAGGTCGCTTAGCTCTGAAATGCATATTGCTTATGCAGATTGGTTTGGCCAACCTGTAAAAAAACTCCACAGTGGCGTAGGAGTTAACTACTTCTTTAATGTAAGTACCTACGTTAGGAATAGATAATAATATACAATGTAGGCCAAAAGTGACAGCTGCTGCACCGCTTATGACTTGCACCGCAGCCAGCACGTATAAGGCAAGGCGGCAAGTAAAAAAACCGGAAGCTTCGGTAAGTAGAATACAAACGGAGAATTCTCTCCCGAAGGAGGGCTAAGTGCTTTGTACGGGATGAATAAAACAGTACAGTCGGTGTAAATAACACTATTGAGCAGATTTCTTACCTATTGTTATTTATTACAGTATTTGCAACATCCATACCAATATTATAAATGCGAAAGTGTGTCTATCTGTTACCTCTTCAGAAGATACTTTGAGTCCCGGGAAAGGACATAGGACACTTTTTATCCTGGAAATAGGTACGGTTCCCATGATAAACGAGTTTTGGAGCAACTGAGTTGTAGGCACAGAAATAAATCAAGATAGAACGGCGACGCGCGTCCGTTGCTAAGGAATCGCTCGTGTAAATTTTTGATTTGATTTTAGTTAAAACAAATAACTTACCCATGGCAAGAAATACCTCCTTTTGATCGATTCACTTTCGTACTTCTGTTTTTACAATTAGACACTGCACAATGAGTCATTTTCACACAACCGCTCCGGTGTAACTAAGTCGAGACCTGCGCGCTGACTGAATGAACGTTCTATGAATCTTGCACGACAGAGCAAGATTGAAACATGCGTAGTCTACCCGCTTAGCCGTTCTGTCTTGATTTATTTCTGTAGTTGTAGGCGTCATCTAGTTGCTTATAAGGGCTCCCACACATAACTGCAAATCCGCATCGCATCGCAAATATCTGCGACAAAACTCATACTAAAAATTGCATACGAATTCGCAGTTTTGTGTTATACACATTATAAACATCATACAGTAAATGACACAGTAAGTAATTTGTCAAACTCAGGCAGCACAGAAACAAACCGATTAACTGATTCCCTAAAATATTTCGCAACGAAATTTCGGGCAATATCTAGTACAAAATATATGTAAAAATTCTCGTATAAAAGTAAATCCGGTTTCTCGGTTTCTCACAGGCATTGTTCATAATTTTGGACAAAAAAAGTATAATTTTATACGCGTGGGCATAACCAGACATGCGTGGGCGCAGACGCATTCGATCCACACGTCAAATTATCGTCTCATGCAAATGTATGCAGATTATCAAATACTATTGTAATGGCGTTTCTAAAATAGCTTTAAACATTACTCTCGATGGAATGGAATAATATTTTAATATGTAGGCACCCACATAAAATTATTTTTATGTGGGTGGATTCTATAGGGGTATAGGTCTTGGAGGGGGCAGGGGGCAGATGAAGTAAATCCTAGACTTCGAATTCGTGATTTTTAACTTAAGAGTATTGAAGATGAGTAACGCAATACTGCTCCCCCCATGCCCGTACGTCGCTAGTCGCTACGCCCATTTCATTTATCAAAGTTTATTTCGCCAACATACAAGATATACAACCCGAGCAACACCAATAGGATTACATAAATTATGTAAATTGTATTGATACCTACAACATTTTATATTAATACTGACAACGACATTCAATAGTAGATTCGATATATTTATGGTACTGCTTTACTCGCACAAAATATGAATTTTTTTCATTGGATTTTTAATATTCACCATTCAATTTTATATATTACCCATCAACAACTTTGTCGAATAGAAAACTCCTACCGAATAAATTCAAAAGGCGATTTTTCTAAATTCATAAACGATACTAATTCATGAAATCAGTGCCATAGTTTAGACGCTTCTATTACCTTAATTCAAAATGTATGTTCGCATTGTAGCTATTGATAAGATTGAATTAAATAAATAAATAATTTAATTAAGAAGTTGTAAATAGACTCAATAATAATGATCCGAATAACACAACCTGTGTTTATTTTCGTAGTTTGTATATTTCTGTCAGTTTTAAAATTTGTAAGATTTCTAAAATTCAGAACAACTAAAATCATATTATCTATACTAATATTATAATTGGGAAGAGTTTGTTTGTTTGAACGCGCTAATCTCTTAAGGCTTAGATAGCCCATTTATCGAGGAAGGCTATAAGCTATATTTTATCACGCTTTTACTAATAGGAGCGAAGAAATAGATGAAAATGTGGAAAAAACGGGGGAAATTATTTGAGAGGGCTTATTTGAACGCGCTAATCTCAGGAACAACTGGTCCGATTTGAAAAAATTTTTCAGTGTTAGATAGCCCATTTATCGAGGAAAGCTATAAGCTATATTTTATCACGCTCTTACTAATAGGAGCGAAGAAATAGATGAAAATGTGGAAAAAACGGGGGAAATTATTTAAAAGGGCTTATTTCACGAACTACTGGAGCAATTTTTCTGTTATTTGGAACAGATAAGAAGTAGACCACGTGAAGGATCATAGGCTATTTTTGTGGACTAATTTGTGTGTAAAATATCTTATTTACGCGGGTGAAGCTGCGCGGAACGTTATATTTCGCGTGGTCACGACATCACGCGTAAACGGCTGGATCCGTTTTGCTGAAATTTGGTATAAAGATACTTTGAGTCCCGAAAAAGAACATAGGATACATTTTGTACCGGAAAAATGTACGTTTACTGCACAATATACTTTTATGATTTGCGCGTAAACTATTCAATCTATTTTGATGGAATTTGGTATGGAGATATTTTCAGTCTCGGGAAAGGATAAGGAATACTAATTTTGTCCTAGAAAATGTACGGTTCCCGTACAATAAACTTTTATGATTATCGCCTAAGCTATTCAATCTATTTTGATGAAATTTGGTATGGCAATACTTTCAGTCTCGGGAAAGGACAAGGGATAAGTTTTATCCCGGGAAATATACGGTTCCCGCACAATAAACTTTTATGATTCTCGCCTAAACTATTTAATCTAAGTATTTTGATGAAATTTGGCATGGAGATTGGAGATACTAATTTGAATCTGGGACAAGGACTGTTTTTGTCCCGGAAAAATGTGTGGTTCCCACATAATACACTTTTCTGACTTGCGCGTAAACGACTCAATCGATGTACGGGAACAACTATAAACTAAAGTCCACGCGGACGAAGTCGCGGGCAACAGCTAGTTTATTTCATAAGCTACAAGGCAAATTAATTATTTTATCAATTTCCATGAATATTTTTTTGATAAATCCAACGTAACGAATTCCAGACCTACTAAAAAACCGGAGACCCCACAACAATGGGGGCCAAAAAACTTCTAAACTTGTAATCAAGTCGGCTTTACCTGCACGCCCTAACGTCTAGAACATTAAGCCCCGCCCACACGATGGCCCATGCCACAGGAGTCAGCGGCTTACCTGTAACAATTTCATTGAAAATATTAACAAATATAATATATTCAATACAAAATAATGTGAAGCCGGTCGGCAAACAGTTATTCCACTCAACTTTCTTTGTATAATCTGCTATAAAACATTATATTTTATAGCAGATTATACAAATTACACTACTGTTGAATATAATATGATACACAATCATCCAGCATCAACCATGATTGTCTTGTTCGTGTCTATTTTGTCTGCCCAATGAGAGAGTCTAAGATCGAAGTGGAATTTAAGGTGCGAAAATCAGACCCTTGGAGATATTTTGCAGAAGTCAAAACATAAAAAAACGACATACTTTTGCCTATGATGTATGACAGGGGTCACCAATTAGTTTCAAATTACAAAAGTATTTTTTAGATATCAATGAGAAAAGTAACCATTTTTTGTAACTACCTAATTATCACTCTGAAGTTTGAAGTGAAATATTGGTGCAAGCTATAGATATTGACATTAAATCTTGGATATGTTGAAGTTCTAAGATGAACGAAGATCATCTTTAAACATGCTAGGTCCGCACACAATGGGTCGGGCGGTCCGGATGCGGACCGCGGTCCGCCATTTGGTGACCCCTGATGTATGATATATTTTGATGATAACGATTCTACTTTTATTGTATTGTCTTACATTTAAATTTTATTTGCCTAGGTGCCCGCTACCTGTCCTCCCTTAGACTCCACACTTGGACCACACCGGATCAGTGTAGCATGAAATATGGTCGAAAACTGTAACCACGGATAATTACATACAAGACATGTGAACCCATTATATATAGATTAGCCCAAAGCCTATTAACACAGAGATTATTGCCATTGATAAACATGCGCGGGCGCAGTCGAAATTTTTTTGAGAACGCAAGTACCTACATCCTACATGTTAAAAAATATGGATTTTTTTTAAGAAACTATTAATTTGTGTGTATCCGTTGCGCAGAAATTCGTTTGGCGCATTTCACAGAGAGATCACTGTGAAAGTAGCAGCGCTGTAAGATAAAAAAAAATCACTTTTGTATGGGCATTGGGCAAGCGCGCCAGCGCCGCTAACGTCGAGTTTTCCCATACAAGAGTGAAAAAAAAATTGTCTTTCAGCGCTGGTACTTTCACAGTGAACTAACTCTCTACAAGGAACACATACATACCCTAAAGTATTATCACTTAGTTTTGTTACACCCTGTAGACAAATCAATACCGATAAAAATCAACGCAAATTCTAAACACAAGAAATAACCTTAATAGAGATTAACACAAAAAATCTGCGCAAAAACGCGTATAGTAATTTGAGTGTGGCAACATTTTTTACTGATGACCTGTCGGAAGCCATAAATCTAGTTTTTTTTTTTTTGTTTTTAATGGCCGATGCTAGCATTGGGTATCATTAAATAGTGTGGAGAATAATTGCCTACATCAGGTGCATCAACTAAAATGGGCTTCTTGGTTTATAGCTAATAGTGTGCCAATGCACCAAAGATAAAAACTGTATTTAAAATAGTCTTTTTGAGATTTTCTTCTGCTAAATAACCAGATTTATTTGACATACAAAAGTGTTAATAATATAATGGCGGCTCTCGACATAGGCGAACGCGTTGGCCAACGCGTCTGCAGACGCGTTGGCCCAATGTGTAGAACGGGTGTTCGAGCGTTGGCCAACGTCTAAATACCTACGGCCAACGCGCGAACGCCCGTTCTACACATTGGGCCAACGCGTCTGCAGACGCGTTGGCCAACGCGTTCGCCTATGTCGAGAGCCGCCATAACATTGGTTTAATTCGAAAGTGGTAAGAGCGCTCCTGACTCCAAAAATCAAACATCGTCCTCCTCTCTTCACACTCACGCCCGTCTTTCATATGCCAGGTGAAAAAGGACGGCGCGGAATCATCGCCAAGTTAGTTTTTCTTGAATAAAAGACGAACTATAATGATTATGAAAAAAGTATTTTGAGTAAATTTAGGTTTTATCAATGCCTTTTTAGATATTAAAAAATATTAAAGAAAAGTCAGCAAACTTCGAAGATCCAAGCAAAAATGTGTCTAAAACAAGGTTTTTTGTAAAAAAGAAACTATCGAGCATTTTTTCAGTAATCGTGTTTTCGTCTTGAGCATATTTTAATCTTTTTTTTTTCTAGACCTTACAGATTTTGAGATCTAGGTATGTAGTCAAGTTAGGGTCAGGTGCGCTCTTCACTGTTAATGTCCCAATTCGCTTTTCTCATAGGGGTTGAGACTTGGGATTTAACCCCTTATAATATGTACTTACTTAATAAAAAATTATTTGCTATAATGACACAAACAAGTTTTATCTTTGCCTGTCAGACGACATTTATAACATTATAATAAATTTAAAAACAAATACGTGTAACTATATATCTTTAGTTAAGTGGTTAATTTTATTTATTGACATATTTTTAACATTTCTAAATGTTTCGAGAACTTCAATCAATCAAGAATGTAGTAGTCAAATAAACGTTAAAGGCATCCGGCATTAAAACCACTTTTTTGAAACAAAAAGCGATTTAAAGTGTATTTATAAATTACACGGTAGCCAAAATGAGTTATTTGTTAAACCAGACTATAATTATCCGAACACCTTTATTTCCCACAATTTGCCTTCATTTGTAGCCGAAAATGTACTCCACGAATATAAACCTTACTGCATTCCAATAGAGTTAATTTTCGCACCTCCTCATTAATTCGAAAAAAATAAGGTTTCCGAATATGAACTTTACTACGTCGTAATACAGTTACTTTTTGTGTGTTCAGTTGTAATAATTGCGCCTGACTGACCATTATGACAAATACAGATCTGTGATTGTATCGTACGGTGGTCAAGTCATTTTGTTATGCAATTAAATTTATATCAAAAACAAATTGATGTTTGTTTTTGAGATCGGGGATCTAAAAATTAAAAATAACCCGAGAGGTGCTACCGAATTCGGAACAAAATCCTTTGTTCTGTTAAAATCTTTTGTACTTATAGTAAAAAATCTGGTAAATATTTGTTAAGTACTATTTTATAAGCAACCGCCTGTACAAGGTGCTGAGTTTGTATATTGTATACTATGCTTGGATGCTAATAAAGTCTTTGAATTTTTGAAATCTGGTAACGGATTTCGATTAACTACTGTTTTGTCTATACCAGGGGTTCCCAATCTTTTTCAGCCTGCGGCGCAGTTGCACGTCAGAAAATTTTGTTTCGGCGCCCTACTTCACCTAGCTATTACAAAAATATACATAAATAAACACCTTTAATGATTATAGTTAGGATAAGCAGGTAAATAATAATGCTGCTTTGTATAATTAATATTATATTTTTTATGGTTTCGGATAATGATGGAGGATCGACTCACGGCGCCCCTCTTGCCTTTCCACGGCGCACCAGGGCGCCGCGGCGCAGTTTGGGAACCCCTGGTCTATACCGATCTGTATGTGTGTCTGCGTTACCTTTCACGACAACTAGCATCTTCCTTATTTAAGGAGATGCCAGTTTACGTTATCTGTTCAAACATCAGCCAGAACAGATTAACATTTTGACTAGCACTAAAGTCAAAATGTTAACCAAACGACAACACCATTAAAAAGATAAACTCTGATCAAAAACCCTTAAAAACCGGGAGTAGCTACACTACCAAATAGATAACTTAAAACATTTTTATCTCATTTAAATGTTTAATAATATACTCCGAGATTAGGGGCACATAAATATAAGTCCCAAAACTTTCGGCGCTCCCATTTGTACAGCTTTTGGGCCAGTGTATGTTCTAATAAGATATAATATTGAGCATGAAGTAGCATTATTAATGTATACTAAATTATAATAGTTTAAATGCGAAAGTGTGTAGTTATGTCTGTTATCCACGAGTCGCGATAAAAAGAATTTATCCATGCGCCCAGTTTCTAAGGTTTACTTGACAGTAGTTTAATATTTCACAACGTTATTGATTGGTTAATTTTGTTGACGTTTGTCAACCAAAAGCGCCAGCCGTTAGTAAATAGATAACTTCAGTCAAAAGAGGAGCTGGCGAACATAACCGGATAAGTCCGCGAGAAATAAAATTACACAGTGGCTAAAAAACTGGCAAGTATCAACTAGGTGCTACTACTACTACTGAATTAATCCGGTTTTGTTTGAAAATAGACTTTTTAAAGCCTTACTGACCGGTTTTGATTGGAAATATTAACAGGGATTGACGCAGATGGGTCAAGAGAAGACGATTCGAAAAAAACACTTTCGCACTCTGGTGGACTTGTCCGGTTTTGTTCGCCAGCTCCTATTATTTAAAGATGTCATAAACCGAGCATTAATTTAGTATACTTGAAGACTATTGAAACACACGGAAATGTTCAAAACGAGTCAGAGAGGACAAGTCAGCTGTCAGCCTGATGTCAGTCCGACTGGAACCATTCTTCTCTTCATAATATGACTTTACAGTGAAGAAGAAACAGACAAACAGATAAATCGCATTTATAACATAAATATGATTTATGAATAAAATTATAAAGAACTACAAACTCCATCTAATTCTGCGCAGTATCAATATGAAATGACATCCGGTTCCGACTCAACTTCCGAGAAATGACACTCGACTTGAATAAAAGTTCACAGGATAATAATCCGATCGTTAGGAAACTTTGACTTCGTGTTACATAATTTCATATTCAGAATGATTTTAGAATTCCGTAAAATATGGCTTGGTTTAAAGAAAATTTTGTAGTAAGATCATAATCTACAGTGTGTAACAAAAATAAGTGATAATACTTTAGGGTGTGTACGTGTTCCTTGTAGAGAGTTCACTGTGAAAGTAGCAGCGCTGAAAGACGAAAAATTTTTTTCACTTTTGTATGGGCAAGGGCCCGAGTGTCACGTGTTTCCCCATACAAAAGTGAAAAAAATTTTTGGTCTTTCAGCGCTGCTACTTTCACAGTGAACTCTCTACAAGGAACACGTACACACCCTAAAGTATTATCACTTATTTTTGTTACACCCTGTATATTCTATATTCTGTCTATACTTATTATAAAGAGGAAAAGTTTGTTTGTTTGCATCGAATAGGCTCTGAAAGTACTGGGCCGATTTTGATGGAAGTTTGACATAGAGTGGAACATCGGGGAAAGACAAGGGACACTTTTTGTTACGGAAAATTTTGCATTACTACTGGATATTGTTTTAACTCTGGTAAAGCCGAACGCAACTTCTAGCTTAAATATAATTAATACAACCAGTATACCATCTCTATGCTAGACCCCCGAACAAGGCACACGCACACAAGTATGATTACCTAACATAATGATGCTGTCACAAACAAATCGGCAGGCTTTAGCAATGGAGGCTTTTTTGAGGGAACCATCTACACAAACACCGGCAAATAAAAACAAAAGATATAGGGCCGATCTCGGGCAAGTGCTCCCGCCAAAACTCAGACTGGCCCAGAGCCCCGAAGATCATATAATAAATGCCTTCCTCGAGTTCCAGGCAATAATAAGAGCAAACAAGACCATAAAGCTCTTGACCTGCAATAAGATCGTGCAGGCCTATCAGCGGAAAAATCAAAAGCTGTTAGAAGTGAGACTCGAGGATGCAAAAGCTGCCATATACGACAATGTCACCTCCACAATAATTGCTGGGGCGATGACAGGGCAGTATATGGCGGCATTAAGTGCCGACTGCGGATTCGTGGTTCTGGACGAGGATGAGACAAAACACACGGGAACACTCAAATTTATTACAAAATCTGAGGATCCAACAGTGGTAATAGCGGAATGTACCAGAATAATGCTGGAAGACAGGATACTAGAAATGGCAGAAGTCCTATCTGGGGACCCCGAATCTAGCATGGACTGGGACATATTCGCGAAACCTATCAACTACTCGTGGGTCAATGGGGTTCCTAGATGTGGGAAGACAACTTGGATCATTAATAACTTCAATGAGGAAACAGACGTTATAATAACAACTACAATCGAAGCAGCCGAGGATCTAAAGCAAAGGCTATCGCTACGAACTGGCAACAAAGTTAAAGATAAAGTTCGTACCATGGCCTCTTTGCTGGTAAATGGGACAAAAGGAACCTACAAAAGGTTGATAGTTGACGAGGCCCTCATGAACCATTTCGGCTCAATCGTCATGGCGAATCAGTTAACAGGCGCCAACGATGTCATCCTCATTGGAGATATTAACCAACTTCCGTTTATAGAGCGTGAAAACCTCTTTAAACTTAATTACACTCGTCCAAACCTGGTAACCAGCATCACCCAGGAGTTGTCTTGCACACACAGGGGCCCTATGGATTTGGCATACGCCTTAAACATGGTCTACAATAACATCTATTCATCGAAGGAAATTGTGCGGTCCCTAAAGCTAATGAAGTATACAGGAGCGAGAATACCTAAAACCGATCTAAATACCCTGTATCTTGTCCACACACAAGAGGAGAAAGCAGCCCTCACTAATACAGGCTATGGATCGGGAACGGACTCTCGCGTCCTCACAATCCATGAAGCTCAGGGATTAACGAGTCCTTCGGTGATCATCATACAGACCAAGTCCCGAAAGCTGGCAATCCACGACAGCGTTCCTCATGCAGTTGTAGCTATATCCCGGCACACTAACACGTGTGTCTATTACACTGACACTGATGGAGACGCTGTGGCAAGCTTCATAAAAAGAGCCACGGAGGTGTCAACCGAACACATAAAAGATTATAATATAAAAATGGCTATAAAAGACAGGAACGATAAAGTCGTAAGCCACATGGCGTATAGATTCGACACAGAACGATATCTTTTTAACAACCTAGAAACTCCACCCAGCTTGAGTGACCCCTCTCCACCAAGCCAATGTCACAACATCTAAAGGCAAAGGGTGGAGCAGCATAAAATCTAAGGAAATCGGAAAATGTCGGATCTACTGGCCGCCACACCGACTGGGACCTCACCGTTCAAAACATTAATATTATTATTATGCAATTTATAAAACAATAAATGTATATATTTATTTATTATATGTATAACATATTATACTCTATTCTATTAAATATATATATACACATATATATTAAAAAAAAAAAAAAAAAGTGTCCATGGCGTGATGGACCACAATTAATTAAAATTCATAATATTATTTCAATTATCCTTGGTGCGAAAAATCTAAATAATAAAATAACAAAAAAAGGGTATGGACGAACAGTCTATAGACGGCCCCAATTTTATAATAAAAAAAAAAAAAAAAAAAAAAACATAATGATGCTTGCATGTACATTCCAGTGCCAGTGGTGCGTCAGGTTAATATAATGTAAAGATATACATCTCGGGATGTAATGTACATTAATGTGACCGTGTTGTACTGTTATAAGTTTTAAATTGTAATTTTAATAATAATAATAATAATAACGTTTATTTAACATAAGACATCACATTACACTACCATAAGACAAAACACATTACAATATATAGAGAAAAATAAAAGAAAAATAATTACAAAAATAATAGCATAATAATATCATGAATAACGGTACAAGCAGTGCATTGTCATGTCTACGGCCAAAAAGGACACCACTCAGGCGTATCACCGTGACGTACACCACAGTGCCTGGTGTTATGTGGTTCCTAGTAAACCGTCATCTGAAAACAGGGACGGATAAGCACTCAGCAATACATTGTAACATTCATTACATCCAGAATATTATTTTATATATAAATATAATATATGGAATTCTATAAAATTATAAGATACAATAATTAATATGAAAATATAATATAAAATAAGTACTATAATATTATGAGTTGTGCGTGTGACTCAGTGCTATGGCATGGTTATGCGGCGGACCCGTCCACCCGGCGCCCTCGCCCTTCGTAAAACCCGTGCTCTCACCATAACGCAAACGGCTGTCCCATGAGGTAGGGGCGCCGCGCGCGCAGGACGTTCCATCTTTTTAGTAAAAGATGGCCCCGTGCGAGTTTCTTACGCCGGTTCTTCTCGCCGGGTTAGTTCCCTAACCGGTGGTAGGCACCGTAGTATCGACGTTCGGTAAAGTTTTTGTAAAAAAATTATTCCGAATAAAAATATTTTTGATTTTGATTTTGATGCAAAACCCATAGGGCCTCCATTTTTATTGCACAAAAATGACAATGCCATTGAGAAATAGGGAAATACGTTACACAAGTTGCAACAAGCATTGCAAATTTAACCCTTGCTCTGCCGTGTAATAAATTCAAATAAATCAATAAACTATTGAAAACCATGACTAACAGGTTAACAACATTGGCACATTTGACCCGGATTTAACAGGCTAGCGGGGGGCTATACTAAAACGAAGATAACGTGGCACAGAATTTCACAAAAAAATGTTTAAATTTCACAATCTTATTTATAAAATTCTCGTGTCACAATGTTCGTTCCCGTACTCCTCCGAAACGGCTTGACCGATTCTCATGAAATTTTGTGAGCATATTGAGTAGGTCTGAGAATCGGCCAACATCTATTTTTCATACCAAAAATTATTTATATGGCAAAACAACATTTGCCGGGACAGCTAGTTTTATGTAAAGTTTAGTGCCTCGATATGCCATTTGGACCTTAGTAGAAATAATTAGGTCTAAACGCTAGGACTTTAGTAGCAAACTTAACGAAAAGAATGCCACAAAAATAGTATCATATAAGTTACTACGAGTAGATGACGCCCGCAACTCCGTTGCGCCAAAACTCGTATATCGCGCAGGAACCGTACATTTTCCGGGATAAAAAGTATCCTATATCCTTTCCCGGGACTCAACGTATCTCCATACCAAATTTCAGCAAAATCGGTTCAGCGGTTTGGGCGTGAAGAGGTAACAGACAGACAGACAGACGGACAGACAGACAGACACACTTTCGCATTTATAATATTAGTATGGAAGTATGGATAACCTGCTAATACCTTATATTATATCTACAGTGCATTGGAGCAGTAAGGGTTGGATCACATTGCAACACCACCAGCCATTTAATTTGGAACAGGCAGCCCAACGCTTAGCAAGCGAATGTCTTTCAAAAGTTCTTGTGTCGTAAATATAGTACAGCTGCCTTACTTCCGACATAATCATAATCGAATCGAGAATCGAATCAGCTCGATCTCAACAGCTTTTGCTACTCCCGACATAATAATATGTAAGGGTGTAACAAAAATAAGTGATAATACTTTAGGGTGTGTACGTGTTCCTTGTAGAGAGTTCACTGTGAAAGTAGCAGCGCTGAAAGACCAAAAAAATGTTCACTTTTGTATGGGGAAACTCGTGACGCTCGGGCCCTTGCCCATACAAAAGTGAAAAAAAAAATTCGTCTTTTTTTTTATGAAATAAGGGGACAAACGAGCAAACGGGTCACCTGATGGAAAGCAACTTCCATCGCCCATGGACACTCGCAGCATCAGAAGAGCTGCAAGTGCGTTGCCGACCTTTTAAGAGGGAATAGGGTAATAGGGGAGGGTAGGGAAGGGAAGGGAAGGGAATAGTTGAGGGTAGGGAAGGGAATAGGGTAGGGGTTAGGGGATTGGACCTCCGGTAAACTGTTTCACGCCGGTTTTCTGTGAGAAAGTGGTATTTATCTGGTCGAGCCGGCCGTCTTTCAGAGCTGCTATTTTCACAGTGAACTCTCTACAAGGACCACGTACACACCCTAAAGTATTATCACTTATTTTTGTTACACACTGTATACTAGCGCAAAATCGTACTGCGGCTCAATTTGGAACTAATTAGATCAGCTCAACGGCTTTTCCCACTTCTGACAGCTATACTAGCGCACGATCGTGCTGCGGCTCAATTTGGAACTAATCAGATTCGTAAATCAAAATCGTATCAGTTTTGGAGGTAAGACTGTTTTTTTAATGGATCTATTGCAAATGCATGACATGTCTATATATTATGCCTTATCATCTTGTATTTTGGCATATCCCTACAAGTGCTCTATACCAGACATACCTAACATGTTCATTATATCCAGTGAGCCGAAATGCGAATATTGTTAGATGTGTCAGCCGTTTAGATTGCGTCGTAATGATAACATGGCGCGTCCATTATCAGATGTGTAGTGGGATCGATAGATGCATTAGGTATGCATCTTGTAACATAATATTAGTGTTAGAATTCTACAAGCAAATGGCAGCTAACTGTCGAATTATCGTTCTCAATTCAAGAGGTTCCCAGTTTGTAAATTGCGAAAAAGACAAGTCATAATTCTTTGAGCTCCCTTTTTTAAATAGGGAAATACATTATACATCCCAGCAACAGCACTGTTGGAACTTGGAGAATGTGGAACTCCCAGGCGCGTGGTCAGGATCGAGCCTGCGTTTACTTACTAATGCCTTTACCGAGTAGAATGGCGAAACAGTTGCTTTACAGTCAAATTGGTAAAATCATACTGACTGCTCGAACGTTGGCACTGTCTTGCTCTCTCTGTATCTACTCGGTAGGTGTAATCAAGCCCTTGAGAAACATGATGTCCTCTTCCGCTATTGGCGGAATCGCGGGAAACATGGCATAGTTAAAGGGAGGGGAAGTAAGTTATCTTCATATAAAGGCACCGCGCGCGGCTTGTATGTGTGCGCCATAGTATCAATGCGTCGCCGCCACGTACGGCACACAACAAAATCTCGGCCAGTTTTACTAGGCTGGTACCGCCGAGCTTTTGTTGTTTGCCGACTGCCGTACGTGGCGACTCATGGCGCACACATACAAGCCGCGCGCGGTGCCTTTGTATCAAGATAACTTACTTCCCCTCCTTTTACTATGAACATGGGGTGTATAAACACAATTCCTTCTGGCTCCTTCCGACAGTGTCTTCTTAGATGCTTAATCTTTGGCTTCATGGCACTGCCTCTCCGAGGAGCAGATCACAAAGGAGCTTACCTCTCGAAGTCATTATGATCATGTAAATTCTGCATTCACCATTCCTGTCACTTTAATATTGCCAGATCCTGCGACTGATCTCACATTCAAGTCATTCTAGTTGTCAGATTCTGCAATTATTTTCACTTTTTTTACATTTCCCTCCCACCAAATAACCCGCAAATCAACCGATATAAAATCAGGTGACGCAACGTGCCCCGGCTCATAAAGTTCCCATGACACTTTTACAAGCAATTCCGCGCTTCTTTTACTGTCGGGCTGAGTGTTAAGTAAATTTGCCGGTTTAGCCTCGGCCCGTTTACGATTTCGAGTGAGGTTTATTCCTCTAATACTGACTTTATTGCTTATCCAAATTACTTCTAATCACTTTTACCTTATGGGAGGGTACTTAGTATATTGTTCTCGCAAAGAGTTGTTATTGGTCTCGCAAAAGAAGACTTTTAAAGATAAATTATTGTTGTCAAAGCTTCAAGCTAGAACCTTCCTCTAAAGAAAGACCAGCCATCTTTTGAGGAAGTTAAAGACAACATATAGTCATCTTAATGTAAAATGTAGGGTCCGCGATATACGGACTTGATTTCTAGTCATATAAACCCTATTTTACTATATCGCACCTACAATTTCAAAACTAAATCTGCAATAGAGCCAAATCACGAGATTTTTCCAGAAATTCACTGCGTAACTCGCGACCTGCAAGAACATAATGACTCAAGTCTGCCATTACTCACTTCACGCAGAAAATTGTCGTCTCAACACGGACTTGTAAGTTTCAGAAACAACCTCACACTTTCTGAAACCTACTAGCGTTTGAATTTACGTTTAACTAAATAGCAGCTTCGTTTTTAGCTCATGACTTTAAAAATACCTTCTTTAGGGTTCCGTAGTCAACAAGGAACCCTTATACTTAGACGGCGACCATTGTTTGTGCGACGGGATAGCGATGGACGTTGCCATGGTGACATACTTATTTAGTCACTTCAATAAATAATACGGGCGAAATCTATACTAATATTATAAATGCGAAAGTATCTCTGTCTGTCTGTCTGTCTCGCTTTCACGCCAAAACTACCGAAGCGATTGTAATGAAATTTTGTATACAGACAGTCTAAAGCCTGACAAAGGACATAGGCTACTTTTTTCACTGAAAAAAAGCGTTGTAAGGGGGTGAAACTGCGTAAATTTGTACAAATTAAGTTAGTTCCAAAAATCTATTAATAGATGGCGCCGTGCGTCTTCTATATCGCGCTGACGCTTGCTCAAAAGTCTTTCTATAAGAGGTGGTATCATCTTTGATCTTACATTTAAGCTTTGATTATATACTACACCATTTAAGTTTCGATTTTTTTCGATTGTTATATCTATTCTACGGTATTTTTTAAAACTCAGTACTTTATCTGTGCAGTGACGTAACCTTAAACCTATCAATGATAAATAGTTTATGGGTAAAGTTGTGTAATTGGGGGGCTAAATAAGCTTTAAAATTTGGCATAAAATATAAAGTTTAATATAAAAAATGAAATACTTATTGTGTGCACACTGCACAGCTGTATTGATTTAAGGGGTACCAGGGTTTTTTTATAAAAGCTTTTGACACCAATTTTGTTGACATCGCGCTTTATAAACTGAAGTCCACGCGGACGAAGTCGCGGGCAACAGCTAGTACTTTATATGGCAAAGACACACGTTTGCCGGGAGTCGGGACAGCTAGTTTATACTATAATATTCACATTAAACATTAACACTTGAATTAAAATATTGCAAAACTTTCGGTCTTCAGTACATTGTCTGCTTACAAAGCATTTAATTTAAAACACATCAGGGGTAACAAACGCGCACCCGAGTGACATAGTGCCACTGACAATAATTCTTCAGGCCGCCATATTGCGTACGCCGCCATTATTTCTAACGTGGCGCATTTCCCTAATGTGCCATGTTTATGTATTTTTGGTATTTCTTACAATTACAAAATATATCTTGGCGGCTCTAATGAAAAATGTCGCTTTTGACGTCCGAGTGTATGATGAAATAATAAGGAAAAGTCATAGCACAATGGAAAGAAAAATAAATATTTTCTTTTTACGATTCAATATCAACTCAAGGATGTCTAAAATGTTGGCTATGATCTATGATGGGTCGTGGACCAATATAAGCGAGTACGAGTATGAACATGTATAATAGTGTAAAGTTGAGACTAGAGACGTATTTTCTCGTCCATGATTGTCCACGATCAACATCAATGAGGGACAAATGGCGCTATGTAGCCGTAGGGTCTATCGTGTCAATTGTCGTGTCAAACAGACGTCATATGTCACGAAATAGCTTCCACATGTCACGATATAGCTGTCATATGTCTGTCTGACACGACATTTGACACGAAAGACCCTACCGTCCCTCTGGTGGCAAATGATATTCGAAAACCCTCATTGGGTTTGTTTAAATGACAATTATGTCCAAAACTGTTTTAGCAAACAGGAATCAGGTCAACGTGGCCAATTTTGCTACAAAACGACTAATTATACTAATAAATCATCGCGAAAATCTAGATATATTTAGAAAAACACTTTACAAACTAGGTAACAACAACACTTTTAACCCCAGTGTAACACCCGTTGCAGTAGTTTTATTTGGAGCAACCCGCGTCTGCCGCTGACAGTTTCGGGCCACCTCCGGGGGACTGATGGCTCCCCGCCGCGTCACTTCTTTTGTAGCCACACCAGATATACCACAGTATAAACTAATACAGTAGGTTATTTTGATACACGGACGGAACGATTACGACTCTACTAATTCAATTCGCAAAAGGTGAAGTTACCAGGGGAAAAAACATCCATATTTAATATTATAAATGCGAAGTGTGTCTGTCTGTCTGTTACCTTTTTTACACTTAAACCGCTAAACCTATTTGGCTGAAATTCGGTATGGAGATACTTGGAGTCCCAGGAAAGGACATAGGATACTTTTCATCCCGGAATCTACGGTTCCTACGCATAAACGAATTTTGGCGCAATAGAGATCCGGGCGCCATCTAGTATTACAAGCAGTAAAATTGAAAACCTCATTAGTATATATAGGTACTTAATTTCGGTTAAAAGGAGAATCGGGACACAGTAAAAACGTAAGCATGTCTCCCTGTTGTAAGCTACTTTTCAAGGACACATCATACAACTAAGTTCCTACTTCCTCTACTGTATAATATTTATGCTGTGCCGATACGCCATTTTGCAAATTGTCGTAAGACAAACGTATCAATTACTGCACTGAAAGGTAATTTAAACAACGACTTTGAAGTTAATGTAAACCAAGGGGTCTTTGAGTCTTTCGATAGGTAATAAGTAGTTGATTTTGTTTACTGCTCATTTATGAGAAGGGATACAAAGACATACTAACTTGACCCTTACAAACAAGTCTGTCAGGTACAACGCACAATTCTGAATCGCACTATTGAAATTTCTTCTGCGGGGCTAAAACGGTCGCTTTGAAGAATCATATTATGAATCATGTAATGATTCATTCTTTTAAAATCGCAAAATGCAAGTCTGCTTGCACTTGCAAAATGCAAGTCTGCTTGCAATTCATATCTAGTAATTCGTACTAATTTGATATTTGTCAGTTTGACATTTTTTTTTTTGTATTTTTGTATTTTTTTTTGTATTACCGGAGGCCCAATCCCCTACCCTATTCCCTTCCCTTCCCTACCCTCCCCTGTTACCCTATTCCCTCTTAAAAGGCCGGCAACGCACCTGCAGCTCTTTTGATGCTGCGAGTGTCCATGGGCGACGGAAGTTGCTTTCCATCAGGTGACCCGTTTGCTCATTTGCCCCCTTATTTCATAAAAAAAAAGAGGAATTGCTAAATGTCACCATTTTATCCGTGCTGAACGACATGTAAATTAATACTTAAAATATTTTTTGCCGCTTTCTACTACATTCCTAGAAGTCTTTCATTAATATTATATCTAGTATTATTTACCCGACTTCACCCGAAAGAGGGTTAAGTTTAGGTAGTATATTTTTTTATAAAATTAGGGGCAAACGAGCAAACGGGTCACCTGATGGAAAGCAACTACCGTCGTGCATGGACACTTCCAACATAGGAAAAGTTGCAGGTGCGTTACCGGCCTTCACTCTCTTCTTGCTGGTATATGACATTATTGCCGTATAACTAGATAAAACGAAGACTCTTTAAACCTATAAACAGTATAACAAAAGGTAACCCTAAAATAACCCTTTAATATCACACAAGTTTATAGCACAATAAACTATAACACATACCCTCTGCCTGGGTCTACAATACCCCATGGAATCAAGTTCCAGAGGCAGAGCTGTCATTACGCTTGATTAAATCTTGAACCTAATGGATACCTAACCTTTGGCCTACTTAATTTCGTCCCAACCCTTGTTCGTTTATTTTTATAAGACCCCAGACGAGTTCCATTACGATATTTCGGTAACGTACGTTTGAAAATTAAATGCTATTCGGTATTCCTTTTACTTATTACCTACCAAAAGGCATAGCTTAATCTGTGGCTTGATAAACAATATATATTATTTTTTTTCAATTCAATTCAATTCAAATATTCTTTATTGTGCACACAATACATAGAGAATACAAACAATTTAAACAAGATTTTACATAGGTGTCACAATGGCGGCCTTATTACTAGGTAGCAATCTCTTCCAGGCAACCACGAGCGAAGGTGAAAATTTTGGAAGAGATAAGTGTGCATGCGCAGACAAAAGAATACAAATATTATATTATTATAAATATATAAATAAATATACATATATATACAATAATACTATACATAAATACCAAATATATATATCACAAAATAATACTATACAATATATATATATATATATATATATATATATATATATATATATATATATATATATATATATATATATATATATATATATATATATATATATATATATATATATAATTTATAGAACTATATTAATAGGAATAATGACTTATGACATAGTACAACACGGACATACCATGAACTTGAAACATAAACATAAATTATTTACAAATATTTAAATAGTGTAGCTTGACCAGATTTTTAAATGAATTTAACGTTTTTGCAACTTTGACATGCTTAGGCAACGAATTCCAGAGCTTTACACCGGTAACGACAAACGAGGAACCGTAAGATTTTGTTTGATGCACGGGCATTTCTAGATGATAATTTGTCGCAGATCTTAACTCCTTTGCAGTGGCTTGGCGAAATAAAAATTTTTTCTTGAGGTATAGAGGTAAACAAGGGTCATATATGATACAGTAAACAAGAGATAGGATACGGGCATCTCGTCGAAAACGTATGGGCAACCACTTCAGACGTGTTCGGAATTCTGAAACGTGATCAAATTTCTTCAAACCAAAGATAAATCTGATTGCAAGATTCTGAAGTCTCTCGAGCTTATTTAATTGATCCTCGGTGATATTAGTCAAACAAGCATCAGCATAATCCAGAATTGACAGGAATAGAGATTCAGCAATCCTTATCTTCGTTGGAATAGGTAAGAGGTAACGCAGGCGACAGACAGAGAACCAGGTAGCATAAATCTTTTTACTAATTTCTTTTAAGTGATGAGACCAAGATAATGTGTCGTCAAAATAAACACCTAAATTTTTTACGCACTTACTAAAAGGAATCACTACATTATCTAAGCGTACGGGAGGCAAGCTGTTCCAGTCAATCCTAGACACAAGGCCAGGGCTGCCAATAATAATTAACTGTGTTTTCATAGGATTAACTACCAGGCCATGGCGCTTGCTCCAGCTTTTTATTAAATAAGGGGGCAAACGAGCAAACGGGTCACCTGATGGTAAGCAACTACCGTCGCCCATGGACACTCGCAACATCAGAAGAGCTGCATGTGCGTTGCCGGCCTTTTAAGAGGGAATACGCTCTTTTCTTGAAGGTTTGCAGGTCGTATCGGTCCGGAAATACTGCTGGTGACAGTTCGTTCCAGAGTTTTACAGTGCGCGGCAGAAAGTTACGCGAAAAACGCACTGTGGAAGACTGCCACTCATCAAGGTGATGAGGATGGTATGTTTTTCGCGTGGGGCGATAGCGAAAAGTTGCAGGTGGTATGATTCCGAACAATTCCTCAGAGCACTTCCCGTGATACAACCGATAGAGGATGCAGAGTGAAGCTACATCTCGGCGTAATTCCAAGCTGTTTGAAACACTATGGCAGTCAACAATTCGAGCAGCCCTTCGTTGGATACGTTCTAGTTCGCAGTTGGTATTTTGGCGCCCCTGCCCAGAGATGAGAACAATATTCCATATGAGGCCGAAAGGCGCAGGGCCTTTTAGAGTTGTAGGCGTTGTTCCGGACTGAAGTACTGTCTCGCTCTGTTAAGAACACCAAGCTTCTTCGAGGCTAATTTGGCCTTACCCTCAAGATGATATCGGAACTGGACTTCGCTCGATATGTTGACGCCAAGTATCTATGCTAGGAGAGATGGTTAAAGATGTGCCCTCGAAGCGAGGTATACGACCATTGGTAACTTTTTAGTGGTGAACGCGCAGACTTGTGTCTTGGTGGGGTTGAATTGGACTAAGTTACGTCTACCCCATTCCGAGACCTTCTCCAATGAATTCTCCACCTTAGACACAAGTTCGTTTCGACTCTCAGTGACATTTTGCCGAGAAATATTAGGGGAGCCGGTATATACAGCATCACCTGTACTATCATCCGCATAGCAATGAATGCTATGCAATATAGAATTAAGAATATTAGATGATGCACGCGACTGAGTTGCGCCAAAATTCGTTTATCGCGCAGGAACCGTACATATTGTCTTTACTCTTTTCCCGAGAGTCAAAGTATCTCCATACAAAATTTCAGAAAAATCAGTTTAGCGGTTTGAAGAGATAACAGACAGACATACATGCCCATGATTGCGCTGCACTGTTTACTGTAGATAGTGCATACCTAATCTTGGTTATCCAACATGGCGCATCGTGAAGAGGGCCCTTAATTTCTGGAGTCATTGACCTTCTACATCAAAACCAAATTGCAAAAACGCAGTTTATTGCCACCAAAATCAATCAGTCCTGGAAATACCCTGTCATTATTTCAGCGTACAACCAGCGAATTTGCCTACCTCTTAAGGAACCTGCTATTATACCTTGCCACGCGATTTTGAGCTTCACGTATTTGGCAATAAACCACCAATTCCTTCGCCACAATATGCTATAATTGGAGACGCAATTGCACCCACTAATTTGCTCGGAGGAAATCATTTCCACGAATGCTAACGGTTGGCTATACGAATTACGTTTAGACGATATATTTGCATATCAATTTGATCGAAATCGATTTTAATTGAGTGTGGAAAATCTTGAAGATTCAAGAAAACCAACGTAGGCTTCGGCTTTAATTTCCGAACAACGAACGTAACTCATGACTCTACGATGTAGAGAATTTATTAAGCAAAAGTAGACCTACGTAATTTGGTTGGGTAATGTAAAACCATGCCAGCCAGATCACTAGCATTTAACTTAACACAACCAAATAAGTTGCATGATGCTGTATGCATACAAATTACAAACCCAGTTAGCGACAAGAGTACTTGATACATATTACATACGTACATCTTGATTTTACACCAGCGGGGCTAAAATGGTCACATTTAGCAATTCCTCTCAATCAATTCAGCAAATGAATTGTCAAAACTGTCAAACTGACAAATGTCAAATCAGTACAAAAATACAGAAATGAATTGCAAGCAGAGTTGCATTTTGCGATTTTAGAAAAATGAATCATATTATGATTCATATCCTGATTCTTAAAAGCGACCATTTTAGTTCCGCAGTACGTAACTGAGCATTATTTTCTTTTAAGTATATTTTTTGTTTCTTTGTAGTTCCCTTCAAAACAAGTTTGCAAGTTTCCTAGAACACCTATGCAGTACCCTGAAAAAGCTTCAGCGGGGCTAAAATGGTCGCATTTAGCAATTCCTCTCAATCAATTCAGCAAATGAATTGTCAAAACTGTCAAACTGACAAATGTTAAATTAGTACGAATTACTACAGATCGCTTGTCGATCTCTTTTTATGAACGTGGGGGCGCTGCACGTAAAGGAGAACTGTCAAAAATGACATTTTTGTATGATGGCAGCGTTAGTTCCTATTTTCGCCACGTTCATATAAAGCCTTGTCGATCTGTAGACATGAATTGCAAGCAGAGTGACCATTTTGCAATTTTAAGAAAATGAATAATATTACGATTCATATTATGATTCTACATAGCGACCATTTTAGCCCCACAGGTAGAGATTTATATGTTGGTACTTGGTGTGTACTTATCCTTAATCCATAGTCCAAGATAATGTTATAAACACAGAAATAAATCAAAATAGAACGGCTAAGCTAAGGAGTACGTGTGTTTCAATCTTGCGCAAGTGAGCAAGATTTGTTGAACGTTCATTTAGTCAGCGCGCACATCGCGCGCGCATTTTGTTTTTTTTTTTTTGATTTGATTTGTTCTAACTAAAAGCAAAACAAAAATTGACACGAGCGATTCCTATAGCAACGCACGCGCGTCGCCGTTCTATCTTGATTTATTTCTGTGGTTGTAAAT
Organism: Aricia agestis; assembly: GCF_905147365.1. Taxonomy (NCBI): domain Eukaryota; kingdom Metazoa; phylum Arthropoda; class Insecta; order Lepidoptera; family Lycaenidae; genus Aricia; species Aricia agestis. Next base: position 7,316,355 of record NC_056424.1, on the reverse strand, counting down.
GCGTAAGCGTGTCCCTTTTCCTGTATGTCTATTACCTCTTCACTCTCAAACGACAAAGCCGATTTCGATGAAACTTGTTACGCAGCAACTTTCAGTCCTCGGAATACAGGTTCATTTCATCCCGGAATAATGTACGTCCTACCAGACAAACTAATTTCAGCGAACGGAGTTGCGGTCCTCATCTAGTGTATCAAATAAGTTAGAAACGGAATGACCTGTCGGCAACAGTGCACACTCTGTACAATTAATATCCTGGGTGGGCTTAGTCCGCTAGCCTTTGACCAAATTAAAAAGTTCTGGACATCAAAAAGCCATTCAACCTATAGAGGTAGAAAATTCCTTTATTTTCTTTCCGTTTGATTAAGACTGTACCGAGAACGAGTTTTCATGAACGCATCGTTATTTATTCATAAATGTACACACGGGTAAAAGCACCTTCACACTTTACGACGCAATCGCACCGCAATAAATTCGACATGAACATTTTATGTTTGCCTTGAGATGGCCTGCGACGCTGACAATTTTACAAGACCATCAGCTGTGTAATTTCCATGCGTTTCCTGGTTTAGGGCTTTATAATAGCTTGTAAGTGCGCCAGTAATAGCTCAAGTAGGCTTGTTTTATAGCGTAAGTATTTTACACTGGTGGTTAACAGAAGTTAATTTCAGACATAGAAATGCAGAATACGGTAGTAAGTTATGGATTATAAACTTATTGAATTAAGATAATCATGAAATTCTCAATGTTTTTGACGATTTCATGTCGTAAAGATCTATGAAAGCTAATCATAATTAAGTAATCAGAGCAAACACTGTACATTTTACAAGCGTTAATTGAAGTTACTACTAAAAAAGTTCCACAAAAATAAAATAAAAATGGCTAACGTTTCTACTTTTTAGGTAAATCGCAAATCGCAGCGTAAAATCAGTATGAAGGCACCGTAGCAACGTTCTAGATTTCTTTTAAGATTTCATAAGTCTTGTACGCTGCACTGAGCCGCGAAACTCTATTATAAACCTGAAAAGCTTTTTAATACATTTTAAATTCTGCACATACGTAAATTTGATACACAGCACGCGTGGTCCTAAGATGAGCATTAGCAAATATTTAAAAGCCTCCATGGAGGCTTAGCACGTCTTCCCCATACGAAAGAGTGCAAGTAAAGAAGATTGTAAACCTTAAACAGATTGGTTATGACTTATGACTGATCATAATTTCTGTGCCAACCCTACTTCAATATTTTTTGTCAGAAAACAATAAAACTTTTATAAAGTGGGACGAAAGAAAAAAAAAACATTTCTAGTCATTCGTCCCACTGGGACGAATATTTATGGCACGAAAGACTCAAATACCCTTAGAGCTTGCAGGTTCAAAGACTTCTTTCAGAAAAATAACTATCACTTACCCTAACATGGTAAGTTTGAGACATTAATGCCAACTCACTCATAACCGCGTTTGGTTTTAGCGGAATTACCTCCATTAGTAATCAAAGCACTCTAAAGGCTTCATGGACTTAAGGCTCCATCAAATGAGACGGATTTTCAGGTACGCTATTGGATCCTTTCGTAACTCTAGTGGCATACGAGTTTTAATACCTTTCAGCATTCTTTCAGACTTAGCCTACCTAAAATGTGCCTTGCAAAATAGGTTTTTCGTGACTTCGTAGTTTTAACATTATCTCTTGTGATATTTTCATAGAATTTTTTTCATTTTCCAAGGATAAATCGGAGGCGCACATATTTTTAATCATTACTTATTAACGCAAATGAAAGAATCAATAATTTGGCGCATAGCGTTTTTCCAGATTAATTTCTGCCTAAAAATCATAATTATGCGCTACCCTACAACGAACGCATGTAACAATCGCTTTAAAACTGCGGCAAAACTTCCCAAGTTTAATCTGGTGTTGCGGATGTTTTAAAAAAGGTAGAAGTCGCGTTAGACTAGATATCGGAAGGTCACGTAGAGCAAGTTTCTTACGCGATTAATTTTTAATACGCTTCCTTAGGATAAGAATAATTCTCCGATAGTTCGCACGGCTATGAAGTTTATTTTCTCATCTATTTTAAATTTGTGTATTTTCTTTGATCTTTAATCCATACTTAATATTATAATTTATATTGAAGTGTGTCTGTCTGTCCTTACGTATGACGGTCACAACTCTGTTGCGCTAAAATTCGTTTATGGCGAGGGAACTTCCAAAGAGGAGGAGGTCATACGTTCGGCTGTATGTATCTTTTTTGTATGTTCAACGATTACTCAGCCGTTTGTGGTCCGATTTTCAAAATTATTTTTGTGTTGTGTAGGGTTTAATTCGAATTTGGTACCATGTTCACAGAAATTGTGATCTGATGATGGGATCCTTGAGGAATCGAGGGGACTCCTTGAAATTTGTATGGAAACATAATAGTGATTAAAATTTTTTCTGAAGTATTCGAGGCACATGCTACTAAAAAGTAGGACTTCACACCAGGTATAGTACAGAATTGGTTGATGTTAAGTTGAATTTAGAAAAAGTCACTAATGAAGAATAAGAAATAAGAATTGTTTCATATTTTTTAGATCATATTTTTAAGAATATTGTTTTTACCTTGGAATTCTTTTGTTAAAAAATAATAATTCCGGGATAAAAAGTACCCTTTGTCCTTTCCCAGGACTCAAAGTATCTTAATACCAACTTTAGCAAAATCGGTTCAGCGGTTTGGGCGTGAAGAGGTAACAGACAGATACACTTACGCATATATAATATTTTCTGTATAGATATCAAAATCAGCATGAAAATAAATGGCCTCATTTGGACCACACACATCCTAATTCCTATTCCCACATCACATTAGTATATTAAGGACAGATATGTAATGAACCGAATTCCAAGTGGCAGGCGACGCCCCCAGAGTAAGGAACTTACATAATCACACTGTTAATAAACTTGTACAACATTAATATAGTTCCAAAGGCTCCCTCGGGGATTTCATATTGTTATATCGCAACATCCATCACAAGTTTTACTTCTGAAGTTTTTTCAGGGTGCAAAGGAGTTCTAGGAAACCTGTGAACTTGTTTTAAAGGTAGTTACAAAGAAACAAAAAAAATAATAGAAAATAATGCACAGTTACGTATTGGTAAAATCGAGATGTAAAAAGGGTTTTTCACCCTGATCTGAAACGCACTAATTTCAGAAAAATAATTAAAGCCATTGTCTAATAAATGGATAAAGATTGTCATGTTTAAAATAAGACAATTTTAAACACGAACTGTTTTAACACCAAAGATTGTAGGCCCTAAGGCCACCAGAATTTAATATTCGTTGAAACTTAAGATCGGCATACTCTATGCTAGTTGCTAGACTATCTCTGCAAGGCCTCAAATTAGACTTAAGGGCCACTTATACTTAACTTTATTTCACACTACCTATACAACAGTAAAGGCACCGATTAAACCTAAGGGCCACTTAATTATCGCTTTAGAATACGATGGTACGTGTAAAAATTTCCCTATTAAAAACCTTTAACTTCGCACCGTTCTGACTTCTGGCTCGTAAAAACATCGCCAAATTCCCGCTCTAAAGTGAAATTTTAATTCTACGTCACGCGACTGCTTATCCCGATTATGTAAAACAGCCTTAATCGCGTTAAGAGTACGCCCCCATTACTCCGAAAATGTGTTTGACGCGTAATTCCATTATTTTATTGCTGTACAATTGAATTTATGCAGGCGAGTTTGGCTAAATGTGTTTAACTTTCGCGCGTAAAAAATTACGTCCTTTAACGAGGCACGTGTCGTTCGATATTTGAATTTTATGCTCCCCGTAGATGGTGCCGGTTTTCTGAATTTATTTGGCAGAAGTTTATCTTCAACGTTGTTGATTGGTCAATGTTGATGCTAGCCAATCATAAACGCTTGTGAGAAAACTTAAAAAAAAACTTCTGTCAAAAAACTTAGATGGATTCTAACTGATGGATCTATTGAACAGTTGTTTTGGGACCATTATATGTACTGAATTTTTTTCCAATCAACTGTTCAACAGGTGTTTAAACTTTAAATCTTTTGTAGTAAGACCTTAAGTTTTTTGATGGCATTAGAATTTAGAGAATCTTGTTTTATATTTGTTCGATACGTTTAAAACTGTCTCGATAGACAAGGACATAGCATTATATAAATAAAGAATCTATTTAAACAGACGATAGCTGTCTAATTAGTAGGAATTCTCAGAGATATTTCCTATGATACACAAATCTTGAAAATAATCACTTGGTAGTTGGTACCTTTTGTTATTGTCCGTGTTGCTAGTTAATTTTGTGTCAACTGGCTTCCCAAAGGTACTCGTAACTTGTAAGATGTTTATAATGAATCCAAAAACATTCTCCATGTCAAAAAACGGGTGGAAAGTGAAAAGCACCCAATCCAAGGCCAGGTCAAAATAGGCCGAGAGCCGCGGCATAATTGGACTTGCTGACAACTTGACAGCGCCTCTACTGTTTGTTTGAGATTAAATTTCAGATTCGCGCACGGTTACTAAATTAAGACTCACACTGAAGTGGGAGGTGCCATAAATTTTAACATCCACCCTGTTATGTTACGTTTGGGTTGACTGCTGAAATACTATACGCGTTTGGAACTTGTATCTTTAGAGAGTTGCAATGTTTTGTGAGTACAATGTGTCTCCTATTCAGACAATTTTCGCCCGAAAGATTGCTAAAAGTGCAAACAATATTTCGACCAGTGCTCGTGAATCGAGCGGCGAGCCCTATACTTTTTGATTTGTTCTGAAATATACCACTGGTCAGTGCATTGACAGCAAAGTGACAAAGTTTACAGACAGTTCATAAACAGATACGATTGTCTCACCAGTCACTAGTACAATAACAGGGTGATACACCGTTTCAATGACGTCGGACTTATGACGTCATCAGCACTGGCCAGTGCAGTGTTCCATTTCGGAACACACACACAGTCACTTTTTTATTTTTTTCTGTAATCGCTCACAATCCTATAATTTGTGATCACTAAATTATATTAATAAACGCGTTTAAACATAATAAACTGATTGCTCACACAATTCTCCTATAAATTACCTCCGAAATCGGCCCATAATTCTGCTAGCGCGATTAATAATCAATAATTATCATGTCATTAACAATCCAATATCCATTCATTATTGTTCAATAAAGGGTTTGTCACATTATTGGGTAAATAATCAGTTGTGAACGTTTTGGGTATGGATTTATGGGTATTATCGATTTTACATGCTTATGTGGCAAGTGTAGATATCCTTAATAGGCTGCGTTTACACCAAACTGTATCTTATATACCAGGGTCCAGGACTTAAAATTCATTTATATAAATTCCTTTCATCGTAAAGAAGTAACAGACAGACTTCTGTACCAATTACAATGCGTCAGACACGTGACATGATCGAAAATTCGTAAGGCGAAGGGGGAGTAGACTCAAGACTGCTGACATGGTGTAGGTGACAAGGCCTTACTCAGAGATATATTTTAATGATGATTAAACTTCATTTTTTTAAATAATACCATAGACGAATTATACATACCTAATATAATTATTATATTATGTATAAGTAATTCGTCTATGGTATATTTACTCCATGATAATACTTATCTATGGACGCTTCACACCACGTCAGTCCGGCCCCGTGCTAAGTACCTGAAGGACTTGTGTTACGGGTACCAGACAACGAAAACATATTTAATACTTTTATAATATACATATATAGTTAAGATTTTTTATTATATTTTACATATTATTATATTTAATATAAATCCAAGACCCAGGAACATTGAAAACTTTTTGTTTCGTCGGTGGGATTTGAACCCGCGACCCCCGGCTTGAGCTATCAACTCGCCCACCAACTGAGCCACAGAGGTCGTAAAAGTTTGATAAAATATGTAATGTATGGGACCTATGTCAAAATATTGATTTAATGACAGTAAAGTATAATTAATATTTGTCTCTGAGAGCAGTAGATATAGTCGTATCCCTCTCTTTCTACACCGAAGACGTGTCTGCTTTTTAGTTCCTTGGCACTTGAGGTAAACCAGCCGTTGTTTTTTTTTTATCACAAACCACATCCAAGGCTACGAATTTAGCGGCAGTAATACACGTAAATCAAGTTGTCCCAGGATATTTACTAAAGACATTCCTTGGCGGGGTCTGCGCAGAATGTGCACATACCCGAGCCGTGCGGATTATTCCTTAATTAATATTTTAGTGGCCATTCTGATACGAAAATAGGAGGGTTACATCACGGGAAGAAGAGGTCGTTCCATATTATATCTTTTATGATATTAATTATAACTAGATGACGCCCGCAACTCCGTTGCGCCAAAACTCGTTTATCGCGCGGGAACCGTACATTTTCCGGGATAAAAAGTATCCTATGTCCTTTCCCGGGACTCAAAGTATCTCCATGCCAAATTTCAGCAAAATCGGTTCAGCGGTTTGAGCGTGAAGACGTAACAGACGGACAGACAGACAGACACACTTTCGCATTTATAATATTAGTATAGATAATCAGCCAAGTGCAAGTCGGAATCGTTCATGAAGGGTTCCGTAACGTTATAGAGCAAAAATACGCCAAAAATTGTGTTTTTTGTATGGGAGCCCCTTGTTTTTTTTATTTTATTTTAATATTTTATTAATTAATAAAGTACACATATAATCAAGGATTTTGGGAAAATATCATGTGCAAAAAAATCAACCCCTATATAAACAGACGGACGGACAGACGGACATCGAAGTTTTATAGTATGGTCCTATTTCTTTACCTTTGGGTAAAAAATTAAAAATGAATCGTTTTTGTGTATAATGACGACGACCTCGAAGTTAAAAACTAGGAAAAAATAATTAGAACTAAGTTATAAAAATTAAAATAAAGATAATAAAATAAAAATAGCATGAATCGCTAATGTATATTTAACTGTGCCATTAAATACTAATAATTTGTAATTAAAAATTTATGCAATTTATATCTAACTCATCAGCAAATTTTAACATTCCGACAAACAATTATGAATTATGTATAGCATTTAGCGTTAATTAGTATTTTAAATATATAAATAGGTGTAGGAATTCCTATAATTGATTTAATAATAATAATATGTCCAGTACTTACGTACCGTATTTGCTTTATTTTTAATTTAAATCTTAGATCAAGCCCCAAGCGGCAGCCGGCTGCCACCTGCCAGCATAACAATTGAAAGTCTATATTGTCTGCGATAATCACGAATCACGATGAACGAATTAATAAATAAATAAAATACGTCTATTTCAGGCTTTTTAACCGATATTTTGTAAGTAAACACTTAATTAATACTTAATAATGAACTGAAATACTGAAATCAGTAATCAAAATTAATAATATCACAGAATATAATAGGTACATTAATTAGTAGTACCATAGTACCAAATAATTATAAGTACCTAAAATATTATCCACTATTTTACCCGTATGATTATTTTATAAGGCAAAATCAAGCATCGGTGGTTCAGTGGTAGAATGCTCGCCTGCCACGCGGGCGGCCCGGGTTCGATTCCCGGCCGATGCAATCTTTTTATAATTTATATTTTTACATGTTCAAGCATTCATTGTTAAAAATGTAAAAATACAACAATTTTTTATATGTAAAAAAAATTAACTCAAAGAAGAAAAATCTTAAAACGTTTTTAGCCTTAACTAAAACCATTTTGCCCGACATGCCAATAGAGAAAAATGTCTAGATTTTATAGCGCTGTAAACTTAGGTTCGTTCAAACGCTAGGGTACCTGGGGAGTCCTAGGTCATGAAGTTTACTATAATGGACGATAAGTGTTTTAGGACATAAAACTTTACTAGCCATCTATTATGTTAGTTATTTCAAGTAATTTATTGCATGTTTTAGAGATTATTGAAAACAATAATTTAAGCTTAGAGCCAGTCCACACGGCGCGATGCGTCAGCGTTGCGTCGACACAGCGCAGCCGTTGCGTTGTTTTACATACAAATAACCAAGGTATTCACACAGCACATTGCGTCGTCGCAACGCACACATGAGGGGACGACTGCTTCGAAATAGGCCGACTTATATGCGTCAAACGGCAGCGCTGCGTCGACGCAACGCGCCGTGTGGACTGGCTCTTATTATGCCTATGGAATAGGGATGTAGATGACTAGTGTTATCTCGTACCTACCTAATTATAACTTTAATAGTCCCTAATTTTATCAATTACTAGATGACACCCCCAACTCCGTTGCGTCAAAATTCGTTTATCGAGCGGGAACCGTACATTTTTCCGGGATAAAAACTATCCTATGTCCTTTCTCGGGACTCAAAGTATCTCCATGCCAAATTTCAGCAAAATCGGTTCAGCGGTTCGAGCGTGAAGAGGTAACAGACAGACAGACAGACAGACAGACAGACACACTTTCGCATTTATAATATTAAGTACGGATTAATATTATAAGGCTGCATTTATATTCGCCGGCGCTATGGCGCGGTTTGGCCGCTACAGGTATATAAATTGAGCCTAATAATCGTCCTTTTTAATCAGAATTTACAGAAAGGGGATGCTTTTTCATTGTTTTTTTCGCCCAAGAAATAATTTTGACACATTATCAAGATTCAGCCCTACTTTTGTATTTGGTGCAATAAATTACTAAATACCATTATAAATGTAGGCCCCGTCTCATTTTTGATGAAAATCTCGCTTACCTGAAAAATAAAAATACAATCATTAAGAATATTTCGTTTCGAAGTAGGTAAGTTCTATAATTATCATCATTCATCTCATTACAGTTTGCACAAAGGTTGGCACTACATATAGGCGAACGCGTTGGCCGGCGCGCTGGCCCAATGTGTCGAACAGGCGAAATACCTACCGGCTACCGCCAACGCGCGAACGCCCGTTCTACAGATTGGGCCAGCGCGCCGGCCAACGCATTCGCCTATCGAACGTTGGTTCAAGGTCAACTGTCAGCATCATGCTTTTACCGGATCAGTTGAGTCCAAGCGGTCATCAAATTCGCAAAGTTACCACAAGCATCGGTGGTTCAGTGGTAGAATGCTCGCCTGCCACGCGGGCGGCCCGGGTTCGATTCCCGGCCGATGCATTTTTTTTTATAATCTATAATATAAAAAGTCATAAAATATAAAGCCTCAAATAGAATATCAGTAACCAATTATCATTAATAAAGCAGCTCACAAAAGTTTGCTCAAAGTGAACTTTTTAGTAGCTCGTGATAAATAACCTCACTTAGAAAAATTGAATCCATATTATATTATAATATTAAAGTTGCCCGCTATGTATTTCCAGTCGCTCACCTAGTAATACAGTCGCTCGGATAGAATTTTAATATCTGAAATAGATAAATCGCAATCCACATTTTGTAAGCTCGTTCTGGATTTTATTATAAATCAATATTAGTATAGTTTATTTTTCGCTTAGTCAAATTAATACCGCTCATGTTATTAAAACAGTATTGTTCATCATCAGTCGCAAAGTAATTTTTTATTCGCTCGTTTTATTATCTATAATATAAAAATGAGTCGCTGAATGTGTTGCTAAGCGCAAAACTCGAGAACGGTTGGACCGATTTCGCTAATTCTTTTTTTTTAATATTCCTTGAAGTACGAGGATGGTTCTTACGGATAGAAAAATTAAAAAAAAAAAAATTTTAATTTCCATAAAAAGTCTAAAAACAACACTTTTGTTAGTAACGCTAAAACTCGAAAACGGATTGGGCTAATTTTAGTCTTAAAATATTCGTAGAAGTCCAGGGAAGGTTTTAAAGTGACACGAAGTTCACGGGGACAGCTAGTTTTAAATAATTCTATCAATTACCATAATATTTTTACATGTTCAATCAATGTTCTTTTTTAACATAATTTTACAGTCTAAATTCAACTTTGCCGATGTTTATTTCGTACCAACTTTAATCATGATAGTTCGTAACTTCTATTAAATAATTATAGCCTACTATTACATTTTTATTACTTATTAGAATTTTGAATATTAATTTTTATATTTCATCAAAATAACGAGGCACAAAATACCATACAAATTTTGTAATTTTAAAATATATATTTTTTGTGAGATTCGCCGTTTGAACTTCAGATAACTAAATAATGAGCTTAGGATATTATAATATGTATAAATAATCGGCCAAGTGCGAGTCGGACTCGCGCACGAAGGGTTCCGTACCGCTATAGAGCGAAAGTAGGCAAAAATTGTGTTTATGTATAAGAGCCCCGAGCCTTATTATATATTAAATAGGTATTTATTTTAATTTTATTATTATTTATTAAGTATTAAAGTACCTACTTAAGTACCTACAAATAAAATAAAAGAAAGTAAAAATTTCAAAATGCCAACCTGATGCCTTTATTGACTACGAGCAAAAAAAGGCCAAATAAATAATCGGCCAAGTGCGAGTCGGACGCACACATGAAGGGTTCCGTAAGGTTATAGAGCATAAATAGGCCAAATTATGTTTTTTGTAACCCTTAAATATTTATTTTATTATTAATTATTAAAGTAGGTACACATAAATTATATTTGAGGATTTTGTGAAAATTTCAAGTGCCTACTTGTTTGTTACCATTATTGATATAGAGCAAAAAAGGCCAAAAAATCACGTTTGTTGTATGGGAGCCCGCCTTTATTATTCATTTTATTTTGTTTTCAATATTTGTTTTTATAACGGCAATAGAAATATACAGAATCTGTAAAAATTTCAGAAGTCTAGCTATAGCGGTTTTTGAGATACAGTCTGAAGACAGACAGACTAGACGGACAGACAGACATCGAAGTCTCAGTAATAGGGTCCCGTTTTTACCCTTTGGGTACGGAACCCTAAGAAGTGTTCCAATCATTCACAATATCAATAGAATCCCACATTACCTGGATAACATCCTTTAGCGGCACATAATATAATAAGTCATTGTCTTGAACCCCTATTATCCTGAGCCTTATAATTTCCGTAATTTTACAAATTCACCGTCATTTCACGCTTTTACACACGCATTGATAACTTAGTAATTGACGGCCAGATTGGCTTAGAGTTCCCAGGATATTTTCAAATATTTGCAACAAAGGGAGCAAACTCATTACAAAATATATTATGTATCTGATGATTTCAAGCTACCTCAAGCTTGGGTAGGACTGCCATCCGGATTTTCCTGGATTTGTCCTAGTTTGAAGGGCGTCCGGGGAGCGTCCGGCCGGGTTTTTGAAAAGTGTCCGGGTGAACTCCGGACACTTTTGTTAAGGCGGTCTAGGTAAAGAAACGGACGATTTTCAAGATAAAAATATAGAAATTTAAATCCTGAAAAAATATATATGGTGATATTTAAGGATCTAACACATTGGAATTCATATTCCATTACACAAAAAATCCCAAAGTTACCTCTTCTTTTAACGAAATTGCCATACTATGTCCAAATTATTTGGAATTTTCAGATAATTTTTGATCTAGTACGTATCGTCAATTTCACTCGATTTAATTGATGTATAAAAAAACGACGATCAAAAAACTATAAAATTTGAGGCACAAAAGGCTCGGCTGGTGCTTTCAGTCACACACTTTGCGCCTGCAATTTTATAGTTTTTTGATCGTCGTTATTTTATACATCAATTAAATCGAGTGATATTCGGTATTCCCTATAATTCTGTAAGATGAGTCCAAACTCGAAGAGTCAGTTTATACCTGTACCCAGACTTTTCATAACTAACTTAACTACGAGAATTGGAATTCTGGTTTTAAATACTAAAAAATTGTAATTAAGTTTTAAGTAAGTAATAAATTTATGAAACCCCACTTTGTTTTTCGTACTTAACTAGAGCTACAACATAATCCAGTTCAGGGTTAATTTTCATTTATTTCTAAGTAGGTATTTTAAAAGTAAAATATACAGCGAGTCATAAAAACTAAGTCAACCTTTTAAACGCTACAAACTCAACACTTCATAAAACCATTTAATTAGTCTCTCATAAGTCATAATTCACAAAAATTTAAAAATAATAACATAAAAACTTATTTAAAATAGCGTTTGAAAGCTCGGAAACATTTTAGCACATTTCCAGTACATTTAAGGCGTAAACGAATAAGTCGACTTCAGCGGAAAGCAGAAACTAATATAAAACAGCCAGGCTTATTGCCGAGAACTTGTGAAGCAAATCACTTTAAGTTTATGCGAATGTTTCAATACGCTTGTTTTATAAGTTGTTTTGTGCTAGGTCTTTGCGAGTGTGACTCAAACTTTGGCAACAATTTTACACCTGAATATGCCATTTGAATAATTACTAAACATTAGCAATTTATAGCAATACTATGATGCCCGATCACTTGGTAGTTGGTACTCTTGGTAGTTAGTACATTTCCAGAGCCCTAAGCTAAGATGCTATATAGCATCTTAGGTAGCTTAGGGCTCTGGAAATGTATAATTTATTTTTCGAAAACCGATAGTGACGCCTTAGCTCAAAATAAAATTATATGCATTTTAACCGACTTTCAGTAATAAACTTCTGTATTCGGCTGTACATATATTTTTACTTTCTTGCTATAGGACTTCGACATTAAAAATTTAGATATATAGGTACCTGTTTAAATATCACCTAAAGTTGAAAAACACCGCTTTATCCCTAAAGCGGATCCACTAATAAGTATAATAAGTCTCAAATCCTTTTTATGACTCCCGCCCCGCTTTTTATCGCTGCCATAAACCTATATCCTGATAACCCTCAGAATCAGTTAAGCGACGTTTATCTGGTGCATAACGTCGACCCGCGGGCTCTTGCGGCTAGGGTGACCAGATGTCAGGAATTTTAGACATAATAATATGTCAGGAATGCGGCCGGAAAAGGGAAATGTCAGGAATTTTCGGCAAATAATTGAAACAATAAAATTTTATACACTTAACTTTTATTTTTAATCATAATAACAAAAAAGGTTAAGCAAGAGTACGGAGTTTCATAAATTGTACTTAACTTATAAATAATCGTGATAATCTTTTTACGATATAAACATAAATCAATCAACATTGACAAATTAAAAATTAAAAAATCAACAAATAAATAGCTCGTGTCACTAATTTTGGCCGAAAATCAGGAATTTTGCCAGGACTTTTGAAATGTGTATCTGGTAACCCTACTTGCGGCCACTAAAATTTCTATAACAAAGCGAGCTGTTACAACGCACAAGGATTTTGGCTTTAAAAAAAACAATTTGGATTTTTTTAAGCACACGTCTAGCGCGGATGGATACTGGATGGAGAGCGTGGGACTGGGAATGCAACCGAAGCTGCTACACAAAGGAAATGCTGGACACGTAGGAAAAGGGCTGACTAAGGGATGTTACATACATTACTAAAGCTATAACAGAGCGAATTTAAAGGAATTTTCAGTTGTGAGCACACGCATAGAGAGAAACTTTATATGCGTGTATTACTGCGGCACTCAGAGACGAACACGTACTTACTAATTTTTTTTTAAAATGAAATAAGGGGGCAAACGAACGTTTGCTCGTTTGCCCCCTTATTTCATTTTAAAAAATATTTAATATTTATGATTTTTCCTGTTATTATTTTTTTTTTTATGAAATAAGGGGGCAATCAGAATAGCTGCAGGTGCGTTGCCGGCCTTTTAAGAGGGAATAGGGTAATAGGGGTGGGTAGGGATGGGAAGGAAAGGGAATAGGGGAGGGTAGGAAGGGAATAGGGTAGGGGATTGGGCCTCCGGTAAACTCACTCACTCGGCGAAACACAGCGCAAGCGCTGTTTCACGCCGGTTTTCTGTGAGAACGTGGTATTTCTCCGATCGAGCCGGCCCATTCGTGCCGAAGCATGGCTCTCCCACTTATGTAATTTAATTAAATGAAATTTTTGACATAAGCCTCTGAATACATTATCTGTGAAACTCTTCATTAAATTGAAGGTGAATCATAATTAAATGTATCTGAATGCGGCAGTGACTTCAAAGCGATCATTGGTTAGAAATTAGAATAGAGTTAATTCTAAGGGTACTTACTAGTTACTACTAATATTTATTACGAGCTTTTGCCCGCGGCTTCGCTCGCGTTAAGAAGTTTTATTATATACAAACTTTCATCCCCTATTTGAACCCCTTGGGGTTGGAATTTATCAAAATCCTGTCTTAGCGGATGCCTACGTCATAACATCTACCTGCATGCCAAATTTCAGCCCGATCCGTCCAGTGGTTTGGGCTGTGCGTTGATAGATCACCATGTCAGTCAGTCACCTTTGATTATGGTATCCGCTAGGTAATAGCTGACGCTAGATAACACAACCATGACCCTGCAATTGTAGATTAATATTCTCTTTTATAACAAAGAGTAAAGACCCAGCTGGTTCTATTCTGACATATCGCAAATTGGCGCAAAAAAATCCAATTAAGTTTAAGTATCGTTAAATTGTCTGTGAATCATTAAACTGAGGCATAAAAAACATTTTTATAAATCATTTCCCATTTTACAATAACTCAAACAGAAAGTTTCTTCATAAAAACTTTGTAATCATCTTTTATATGAAACTACAAAGGAAACTTAAGAAATCTCTTTTAGGTTTTATTGCCGGAAAAATATAGCTCAGCTTTTTATGGAATTAATTTGTCTAATCAATGGAAGTTCCTTCACAAATAGCTGCAAGAACCTATTCTAGACTCTGTTTATTTCTATAAGACTACTTGATGCCCTAAGGGTCAATTCATACTAGCGCAGAGTCTAAGCGCATCGAAGCGAATGATTAAAACTGAATATAACAAATTCAACCTTAACTCCAAAGCGTTAACGCACTTTATTACTTCTGAGAATTTAAAAAAGCGCGCGCATTCGCTCTAATTCGCGTCGATGCGTCCGACCAACGCTGAATGGCCTCGCAGAAGTAATGTATGCGTTACGCTTTGGAGTTAAGGTTGAATTTTCTGTGTTCAGTTTTTGGGAATTCGCTTCGCTTCGTTTCGTCTCTGCGCTAGTATAAATTGAAGGGTCAATTTATACTCCGCGAGGCCATTCAGCGTTAGTCGGGCGCGTCGAAACGAATTCGCGCGGTTGCGCGCGCCTTTTTAAATTCTGAGCAGTGATAAAGTACGTTAATTTGTTATATTCAGTTTTAATAATTCGCTTCGATGCGCTTTACTTTGATTCTGCGCTAGTATAAATTGACCCTAAGCAATTAATAATACAATAAATAATACAAAATTAAAACAAATAAGCAATAAATCCACGCCTGTAGGCCCCCCTATCCGTATGTCAACTAGAATCAGTCTTTAAACCTTTACCGCCTAAAAACATTAGTTTTTTCCTAGAAACTTTTTCTGGTGCGGTTTTTTGTGACGTGATGCCCTAAGGACGGATTTTTTTGTGCTTTTTCTGGTGCCCCATCAGACGTGATACCCTAGAGCCTAGGCAATTGCTTAATTTCATTAAAGGTTAATCCATCACTGATTATGACGTATGGGTGTTTGTGGTCGACATAGCTTGTACTTGCCATCTGCTTCGTCCCAAGTCGATATTGTCTCAATATTGTAAAAATCGATACAAGGCTTCTAAGTGTCTAAACACACTAGGCCGAAGTTACGCGGCGTAAATTTCGGCGCATGATTCCGCCTGCAATGTATTTTAAATTACCGATGACACACTATTCCGTAGCGTTCCGTCCGTATTTTGTATGCGTTTGACATTGCGGACGTAATCATGCGGAATATACGCCGCGTAACTTCGGCCTAGTGTGTTTAGACACGACAGACTATCAAACGTAAAACAAGACAGATCTCAGGCGAAAAACAAGCGTAATCTTATATGATAACCGAACATTCCTAAAAATACAAATACTTTTTAAGGTGTAATTTAACACTAAAATTCCAAACACAAAAGTTACCTTAAGTATTATTTACTCTCAGATAATGGGGTACCGGAAAGATAAAAGCGTACTTATCCAGCCAATAAAAGGTTATTATTAGTAAAGTGACTGCCCTTCGTAAATATAGATGTAGGTTAACAATCTTTATGGCTTTTAAAGTATTCTCATATACAGGGATTTCTAGAATTCGTAGACAATCCTGCAGATACGTGTATCTACACTGCGCAAAAAAAAACATCTACTTAAGCAATTTTGCGTAAAAGAATTGATCCACTTTTTCACATATAGATAGTTTTGGCATCACATCCACAGTTTGAGGGGACAGCCGGGTGCCGCTTGGGGATTGATGGGTTATGGGAACTTTTCCTGTCATGCGCGTCGTCAGTGTCACCCGCGCGGTACTGGTCCGCATGCGGGTCATAACATACTCCTGCAACGCGTGTTGCCCGCATGACAGGAAAAGCATCTATGAAATTATAGGATGCGGGCTATTTGCATGCGGACAAGATCCGCGCGCGGGCGATGACGCGCATGAGTCACGACAGGAAAAGCGACCTAATTTTGAATTTGATAATATTGCTTGTTTTGCACCTGTATTATTTAACTAGGTTTGGCACTTAGCAATAATTAGCATCATCATATTATATATTTTTTGGGGGCAAACGAGCAAACGGGTCATCTGATGGAAAGCAACTATCGTCGCAACATTAGAAGAGCTGCAGGTGCCTTTGATAAACAAAACTGTAACGATGCATTCTTTCATATCATTCATACTAGAGCTAATCTCTTCATAATATGACTCTATTTCTCAGAAACGACACCTATTTGGCATTTGCTCATAGTGGACGTCAAGTGAATAAAGATTGCCGATTGCTATGCATTTGCTTTAGCAACAAGTATTCATATTTCCAGACACATTTCTCACTAAGTCTGGAATGAAACATAATATTATTCGATTTTGTAGAAACGTGAACTATTTAATATCTAACCGTGACAATCGCTGTACGAGTTTATTGCTCAGCAC
The DNA here is from genome assembly GCF_905147365.1 of Aricia agestis. Classification (NCBI taxonomy): domain Eukaryota; kingdom Metazoa; phylum Arthropoda; class Insecta; order Lepidoptera; family Lycaenidae; genus Aricia; species Aricia agestis. Next base: position 7,299,459 of record NC_056424.1, on the reverse strand, counting down.
TCTCACAGGCTATTCTTACTAATATAATATTTGTCAGTCTATCTGTTACCTCTTCACACTTTACCCACTGATTTTGCTGAAATTTGGTATGGAGATGCTTCGAATCCTGGAAAAGGATATAGGATACTTTTTATTCCGGAAAAATGTACAGTTCCCGCGCGATAAACGAATTTTAGTGCAACGGAATTGTGGGTGTTGTCTAGTTTAATCTATATGAATATTAATACGCGAGCGAAAAACTTTCGATCCTTTTGACGAAAAATGCGGAAACGTAGGTGATTGAAATTTTGCACAGTTAGTTTATATTATGGTGAAGGAGTGCATCGAGCTAAGATTATTTTGAAATTATGCTTTTATCATACTTTTTTTAAATAAATAAAACATTACACACACTACAACGTGCATACTACCATGTTTTGACTGACAAGCCTATACACACGAATTAAGTATACTCCTTTGTTTATGGTTGAAGTCTGTTGTCAAAATTCAAATTAAAAATGGATTGTTGTTTTTTATAGTCAATACTTAAAACGGGGAGCTGAAAGAAGATAATTAAAAAGTTCGAATTTCGACCATTGGGCGATCGCTAGTATAGATTATATTATTAGACCGACCATACAATATTTTTTTTAAATCGTAAATTAGTCTAATTATAGTTTAAAATAGATAATCCTTAAAACACAGTTCAAAATGTTTTGTAAACATCTTGTTACAAAACAAAATCCGGGACTAAGCCGGACAGATATTTCAAAAGTCAAGTAACATAAATCTAAAAGTGAAACTAACGGAATACACAAAAAATGTCTCCATCTTGCTGACGTGAACCAGAAATAAATTCCGGACACGAACCAAAGTGTATTCAGTACGAGAATTGTTCAAACTTAAAATAGACGACAAAAATAACCACGGTTTTTTATTTCAAATATGTTTTTACTATAAAACCTAATTAAATGCATTTTAAGAGTTCACAGATCATTGGTTTGCAGAAAGTTCTTTCATTGGCAATCCTAGTCTTTTTTTTTATGAAATAAGGGGGCAAACGAGCATACGGGTCACCTGATGGAAAGCAACTTCCGTCGCCCATGGACACGCAGCATCAGAAGAGCTGCATGTGCGTTGCCGGCCTTTTAAGAGGGAATAGGGGAAGGTAGGGAAGGGAATAGGGGAGGGTAGGAAAGGGAATAGGGTAGGGGATTGGGCCTCCGGAAAACTCACTCCCTCAGCGAAACACAGCGCAAGCGCTGTTTCACGCCGGTTTTCTGTGAGAACGTGGTATTTATCCGGTCGAGCCGGCCCATTCCTGCCGAAGCATGGCTTTCCCAGGTATATAGTGGGATGTAGTCTTTTCGAATACAAAGCTAGTATATGACTAATTTCTGCAGTTTGCACTGTTTATTACATTTTTGTTGCAGAAATGTCTAAAATATATCCAAAAGTATGTCACAATACATTTTGCAGATACAAAAACAGGTAACGCGGAGACAAGCGAAGTAAATTATATTCAACGAAGAAATCTCAAAATATTTCAAATAAACATTAAGTATATTAAATATATTATCTATAGACGACGCGACCCAATTTAAAAGACGTATCCATAGTCCATACTAATATTATAAATGCGAAAGTCTGTCTGTGGCTTCGCGTCTAAACCGCTGAACCGACGAGGCTGAAATTTGGCAAAGATATAATTTGAGTCTCGGGAAAGGACATAGGATACTTTTTATTTTAGAATATACGGTTCCCGCGCGATGAACGAATTAAGAGGATAGACCAGGGGCTAGAGAAATGAAAAAAAAAGCACGTGTAATATCTATAGCTGTCTCCCTTACCTCAAGCCTATACCGCAGAACGCGATAGAGACAACTGCAGAAAATCCAGAAAATCAACGATTCGTTGTCCCCTGATTCCTTCTCCAAAACTTAACCGATTTAAGTACTTTTTCATTAAAGATTAAAAAAAGCTTGATCTGTGTTCCTATGTTTTGCTTTTTTTTGTATAATCTAGCCAAATCTGTTTTCTGGACGTTTGAACACAGCGGAAAATCTGACCATTTTTTTGGGTTTTTGAACGTTCATATCTTATTTAATAATTAAATTATGAAAAAAAAGAAAACATAGGGACATCGTATTAGTGGCCGTAGATATTCAGGAAAAAAATTATAACTCTACTAGCATTATCCAGGGAGGAAACAGGGGACAACGTTTGTATGGAAAAAAGGGCGGTGTGGACTCCTCTTAAGGCGCAAACGGAGTTGCGGGCGTCATCTAGTCAGCTATAAAGCTGTAATTTTTAAAATACTTTCATTGTGCAATATCGTCTGGAGTCCTCGTTTCGTTTAATGAACTATTTTCTTCGCGAATACCTCATTTATCCCTGCTCATTTTGTCTGGAGGATCTTGAATACATTTAAAAGTTTTATAAGGCGCAAAGGCGTTTCTTGTGAGAGCTTAAACGATTCTTCGCGCTGAGTTGAATAAATGACATTTAAAAATTTAAACACCCGATTGTTCGAAGGCGAAATAAAAAGTTCGGAGCAGGATCGTTCGGTAGTTTTATCGTTAGTACTCTTTAATAGCAGTTGTAGAGTCCCGGTATTTTTGGTGCTAGAATTTTGCGCAAACCAACCATTTTTAACGACTTCAAAAAAGGAGGTTTTATTTAATTATTAAGTTACGGTATTAAGATACGACCGTCATAATAATATGCTAAAGCTTTTTTCTATGTTTGTTTGCAGATAACTTCATCGTTTAAGAACCCATTTTGATGGTACTATTTTGTTAAAAAGAAGAGATTCCATAGGTGGTCAAATGACAAGGAAATACTTTTTGAAGTCGGTTTTTTTTCGCTAAAATTATAAATGTATGCTTGGCAGCAGCACTATCGAATTTGACAAAATATTTCCTCTCTTACTCTCTTTTCAACGCCAAATATGAATTCATGTATCACAGTTTTTTCCTTGTTTTTCAAGTTAAGAACAGTTGTAACGATCGTTCAAAGCGAATATAGTACCATAGTAGGTACCTACACAGTGGATCTTTTTTTTTTTTTACTACGTGGTACATGCTTCGGCACTAATGGGCCAGCCCGACCGGAGAAATACCACAGACTCACAGAAAACCGGCGTGAAACGGCGCTTGCGCTGTGTTTCGCCGAGTGAGTGAGTTTACCGGAGGCCCAATTCCCTACCCTTCCCTATTCCCTTCCTTACCTCCAGTAGCCTGTAATCCTATTCCCGCTTAAAAAGCCGGCAACGCACCTGCAGCTCTTCTGATGTTGCGTGTGTCCATGAGCGACGGAAGTTGCTTTCCATCAGGTGACCCGTTTGCTCGTTTGCCCCCTTATTTTATAAAAAAAATTTGGCAGCGTAAAACACATTGCTCGGTGGCACGATTCATAGAATCATTATAATATCACGATTGGAGGATAGCGGGGTGTGTACTGTGTAGGCGGGGCTAACGTGCTTTGAAATTTTTGGCAGCAGGCTCTTAAGTCGTGGCAAAATACTTGATTTAATGCACCAGCCGCACGAGAAAAATCTAAAAACTCTACACACTCGTCAAAATCGGTGGCCTAGCCATTTTGTTACGGTAAGTATAAAAGTTACAGAAAAGTAATATATTAAGTTCAAAATCCATAGAATGACGAATAAGTTTTCCTGGATTTTACCGTATATTGTTACCTTGTAGAAATTGTTTATAACTTTAGTCACCTTTGCGGCCTTTAAGTCAACACTGTTACAGCGTTTAGTCACCTCTGCAGCCTTTAGTCGCCACTGCATCCTTTAGACTTCTTTGCAACCTTTAGTCACCACTGCAGCCTTATGCACCACTGTAGCCCTTAGTCGCCACTACAGCCTTTAGTCACCAAAGCAGCCTTTAGTAACTCCTGCAGCCTTTAGTCGCCACTGCAGACTTATTCACCTTTGCAACCTTTAGTCGCCACTACAGCTTTTAGTCGCCACTGCAGCCTTTAGTTCTAAAAAGATTAAGATTCTAAACGATATCTAAACGATATATATCCAACAGAAAGTTAGTGTCATTCCCGGTGTTAAAAAGCATATCGACGCCATCACCCAAAGCTTAAGTTTGCTCTCTGAAATAACGAAAAATTATATTTTTAAAATTTGAACTATCTGGCATTATCCAAACCAAAGTTACGAGGGTTCAAAAATACGACGAAACATTTCGAGGAAAGGTAGGTAGTGCTCTTCGCTAGGCTCGCCTTAGCGGGGGCACTACCGTGCACCCAGATATACAGAATGTAACAAAAATAAGTGATAATACTTCAGGGTGTGTACGTGTTCCTTGTAGAGAGTTCACTGTGAAAGTAGCAGCGCTGAAAGACCAAATTTTTTTTTCACTTTTGTATGGGGAAACTCGTGACGCTCGGGCCCTTGCCCATACAAAAGTGAAAAAATGTTTTCGTCTTTCAGAGCTGCTACTTTCACAGTGAACTCTCTACAAGGAACACGTACACACCCTAAAGTATTATCACTTATTTTTGTTACACACTGTATATAACAGTGAACCATGTATATTACAATATACATGGTTCACTGTTTTACATTTTACAACTCTGTCGAAGTTCCCAACGGGATCTTATTGCCCTTGTAAAAACGAGTTACCCATAGGCTTTCGTTAATAACTTTTTTATTTATTACTTAATCAATATACAGCCTTAATATCATCTCTAAGTGCTTTTATTGGTACACTATAATTATTTATGCTGGGAGGGTATTCTGCCATATTTTTATTGAGACTCAACCGTGGAGTTAAAATTAGGGTTCAAACCGGATTTACAACAGTTCTCAAAGAAAATATCTTCTCATTTATTATACCAAAATATGTATTTTTAACGTTCATTTAGGTAGCCCGTAGACTCGGCCCGTAGACTCGGAGTCGGCCGATAGTTTGACCAAATTGGGGTTTCAGTCTTCGATCAAAATATTCTGAAATATTTGATCGAAGGTTTCACAAGTGACATTATTATCGGCCGATACAAATCGTTTAACCTTCATAAATCTTCGTACTCATTAAGCTTTCGATCAATCATCAAACAATCGGCCGACTATAAGTCTGCAGTCTGCGGGGGCTCTTACACTACAAGCACCCAGAAAAATAATTTCATTATTCATGTTTGAGAATAGATTAAGCGCATTCTTGACACAAACTCAAGTCTAGATTCCAAGTAGAATTTAGGTTTAGCACCTAGATTTCTCATTTATTCCCTCAAGAAAATCTGGATTCAGTGAAACCTCTAGTGAAACGAGGGTCTTCATCAGCGGTGGAAATAGGTCGAGATCAGGTTCTTAAAAACCGTCTCCAATGTTGGATCGGCTTTAACAGAATTAACAACTGCCAGTTCGTTCGAAATAAAACTTTGTAGCCCCGGATTTGGGTCTAATTTCGTCCGAACGGGAATACTTACGGTACCCCTGACCTGTGGCCTAAGATAGGAAACAGATTAGGTGGTTTGAACGCCGCCTGTACATCTGATAGCTCCGATAAGTGCTGTAAAGGAGTGCTCGGTGAGACTTATTTTTGCTGGGAATTCACGTCATTACATTTAAATCAGTATAATATTCCAATTGCAGAAGTATAAATTAAGGAACGGTAATTCCAAAGACGGTAGAATATGAACTAGGGGTTAGAATCGATTGTGATCGTTTGGATGCATTGCAATTTGCAAATGAATTGATATGAATTTATTTGGAAAGCGAAAGCGACAAGTAAAGTGGCCGCATTTTTGGTTGGTTAACCTAATACTGTCAGCACGGCTGTTTTTGAGAACATGGAAGAAGTGTATAAAGGATATTTATACCCGTTTTCAATAACTTTCAATCATGTCAGTTTAAAACATTGCCACCCCTTGCTTGCCAGACTAAAATGACCCTCGTGCCAGGGCTTTTAATACACGTCAAAAAACGTGTTGACAGATCATTTTTTGTGCTCCCGAAAAGAAACAACCAATTTATCGCCGAATGCAAACCTAAGTAGATAATTTACGACCAAAAGGGGTTGAAAGGAACCTCGGTAAACAAATAGTTTTTAATACAACGCGATAAGAGGCATTATTGCATTTATCACATTATTCATTTCACGCGTACATAACAAGCTTCATTTTGGGGGGACGCTTTGTTGGATTTCGGACTCTAGTAGCTGGGGTTAGGATTGTTTTTTCTGGGGGAATATTTTGCAATCTCTTGGTGTATTATGAATGGGAAATCTCCCCGTTTCGGTAGCAAGGGGTTTAGCGAATATGGTGTTACCCTATTGCAGTATTTATTACAATCTCCTGCCGAAATCGGCAAGATTATGAGCATACAGATGTTGATTTTAAATTTATTAGCCGCGATAAATATTGCTCGCAATTTTTCCCTGCATAATGTTTGCAATATTAACAAGTTGTAAATCAAAAATAATAACATAGGCAAAGGCTCCGTTCCTTTGCTTGCTTAAGCTATAATACTTGAGGAACGTTTTGAAAAAAGAATAAAGAGACATAATCTTTTTTGCTTATTCAGGCAATATGAAAAACAGGATAGGAAAGACAAGTCTCAATCTGTTGTCTAAAATAAGTACTCTATCTCTCTCTAATATTTAAAATAACTCTATCCCCGCCGACTTATTTTCCCTCCCACATTTTGTAGGTCATACAAAGCCCTATCCCTAGCCCTACCTAATAAATAACAGGTTAACTGGCGCACTCAGAGAGATCTAATAATTAACGAATTTTAATTTAATAAAGATTTTGTCATAAACTCCAGACATTTTCTGCCAAAGTGTTTATTAACCTGTCAAGACTCAAGCCCCTTATGGACACGGATGACCGCGACAATAATAGAATAACAATAGATTTCCAAGAATCCGCGATCGAAGGATTAAATTAAAGTTAAGCAAATATTATAAATTGTCTTTGAGTAGAGCCGTAGCTCGCAAGGCATCTTTGTAAAGACGAACAAGCCTTGGCTACATAAGACTTAAACGTATATATACGTTTAAGTCTTATATCTTAAACCCTTACTGAATGTAAAGTTACTGATAATCTCAGCCCTCGAGGCGGGGACACTGGCGATAACAAAACTATTGATATTGTAATGTACATGTACTTGATGGCCTTTCATGACCTTTCCCATGTATTTGAATATCGGTCTTAACGAGAGTCATTCTGATTTAATGACTTCTTGGCAGTTTCATGAATGTCCTTATCGTATGACCATAATTGTGTTCTCACGCCTCCTCGTGGTCCAGTGGTGACGAGCGCGGTGGATCTTGACTCGGAGGTCGTGGGTTCGATTCCCGCGTTGGAAACATTATATTTCCAAGTTCGATTAAGACAATGCAATGATCACCTGATTGTTGGACAAAAGATGACAATAGTTATTATTATTATTTTGTTCTGGTTATATATTTTAGTTCACACCATAGTTATGAAAGTCCTATCCGTTCTCGAGCAATTTTCGCGTTTTTCTCCTTTATTACCAAGTGACCTACTAAATATAATGTAATCTTTACTAATATTATAATACATTTAACTACGAGAGTGTGTCTCTCTGCCTGTTAAGTTAAAGCACCTCATCACGAATCTAAGTCAAACAGGATTTATGAACTCCCAAAGGGTGAATTAAAGAGTTAAGTAGGTACACAAAAAGTTAAAAATAATTTCAAATGTCAAAAACTTGATAATGAGGGATTATAATCCGAGTCAGTCATTAGCAGAACACGGCTACAGAACATAATTTAACAATTAAATTAAGGATTATTAGTTTCCACGTTGCTGTCATAATCTTATATATGTACCTAACAAGACTTAAAACGAGTCAATATTGTAGATTTGTGTTGTTTTTTCAGCAACACAAATTGCAACAAGCATTTTTTATTTAGTATTTTGGATTTTTGGGAAGAGTAGAACCGATCTTCATTACGTGTTACCCCTAAAACACGCATTTTTTTAATTTCCACGTGGTTTTATCTTTCGAGTCCGAGCAAAGCCCTCTCAGGTCCAAGTAACTTTTGTATGTTAAACGATTTCACAAAAAACCTAATAAATAATAATTTACAATTCGCCATCTTCGAAGAACTTCTTAACAATTTGGTCTTTACACAACCAGCGATGAAACAATCTCAGTAAAAACTATTCCATAAATTGGTGGAACAACTTCGCGACCCGGAAGCTCGATTGATACAAGTTTCTCGTTTTTAGGGTTCCGTATCTGCAGGTTGAAACACTGTTATTGAGACTTCGCCGTCTGCATACTCTGTCCGTGTGTAATGTGTATGTTACCAGATTTTATCTGTAGAACCACGATAAGCACTATACATAAACCGTTGAATTTTTCACACTATTTCTATTGCCCCCATAACTACATTTTTTTAAACATAAAAAATAAGCGGAGTGTTCTGATTACAACAAACTTGATTTTTTTTTTCATTTTTTGCTTGATACTAACAACGGCAACATGTAGGTAGTAGGTACTAGGTAAGGTAGATGTACAGTGTGTAACAACAATAAGTGATAATACTTTAGGGTGTATACGTGTTCCTTGTAGAGAGTTCACTGTGAAAGTGCAGCTCTGAAAGACGAAATTTTTTTTTTCACTTTTGTATGGGCAAGGGCCCGAGAGTCACGAGTTTCCCCATACAAAAGTGAAAAAAATTTGTGGTCCTTCAGCGCTACTACTTTCACAGTGAACTCTCTGCAAGGAACACGTACACGTCCTAAAGTATTTTTGTTACACCCTGTAGGTATATATACAATATCGAGGCATAGTTTTTAATACGCCTCAAATCACTGTTTGAACTGCACTTGAAATATTCACAGAACTATACAGTCAATGGTACGGGACTCTTCGTGCGCTACTCCAACTCGCACTTGGCCGGTTTTTTCGGTACTTATTGTCTAAGTTTGTGAGTTATGACAGCGATGACGGGCGATAGCTGATGGTACATTTGGGAGCGAACTTTCCTAACAAATAGCTCCTTATGATTTGTTTTTCTGCCAAATCATACGGCATTATTCCTCAGTAGCCCGCACTTATGTTGTTTACTTGTTCTACATACATAATCTGTTTTAGTTAATACGCTACTTATTAATATAGTGTTGTTTTAGAGACAATAACAATTAACAAGTAAAAACAAATTTTAAAAACTAAAACCATACTTACAAGCTAAAAAAATACCACATTTTGAATAAAAGAAAAATATTATTTAAAATTATGTAACCCACCGCGGCATAATTATTTGTTTTCTTTGGCCGCTACGAGGGCTCAAACATTAAACAAAGTAAGTTCTACATAAACTGGCAAAATCATAAGGGACCATTACCCGTCCCCATCGTATCTGGATAAAAAAGTAAAAAAGAATATTTTCCAAAGCTTTAGTTAGCTAAAAATTTAGCAAACTCAAGGTTATTTTAGGAATATATAAATTAGGATGTAAAACTTACAGAAAGCCTTCACTATTCAATAAGAAAAAGTTAGCCCATCTACGACAATTTTTCGAAACTCATATCAAAATGGCCCCAAACATCCCCTAAATGGGACATTCATTTGTGAATATGGCTATGATTGTAAGTTCCCTATACTTTTTCTGCTTTTTCTCCATATAATATATACCTAATGCCTATACAAATTTTTCTTGGTTTTTAATACAAATGTCTTTATATATTATAATATCGATTTTATAATAATGAATGAGTATCAACATGGCATTTAAGTGGTTCTTAGTAAAATGGTAATTACGTATCATTGACTGTAGCAGACCCACTTAGGTCTGACAGTGATAAAGAACAGATGTTAGTGAATGCCCCTACATACAAGCAACATACAAGAGGGTTCTAGCTTCAGAGGAGCCCTTGCAATCAGGGGCTTTATTTCTTTTTAAAAATGGCCCCGTATCGAGTTGCCAATGGCAAGGTGGTTGATGTGACTCTGCTTTATGATGGGTTGGCTTCATGAAGAAACAAGGTAAGTATGAGACGCGTACGGATGTTGAAAAATCCAGGGGCTTTAGTCAAATTGCATTCGATTTTGACAGCGAAGAGTAGTAAAATGTAGTTAAGTATAAGATTTGACATTTGAAAACATGAGAAGATGGAACCGGCAACAATTTGAACATTTTCGTTTTTGGACCGGGAAAATTATATTTTGAAATCAAATAAATATTGGATTCTATGTTACATGCCAAAGTATGCTAAAGTTATGACAAATCCTGAGGCCAAATCCCATACAATTTTGATTTTCTGTTTAGCTGTAAAAGAGAACACTTGGGCCGTAATGTGCTTTGTTGTGGAAATTATAATAGGGAAGATGCGATATTTTTATTTTTGTGTTTATTTTAAATAACTCCATGTAGAATAAACGACAAATAAATTAAAAAAAAAACTGGAATTTACTGCAAAAATGCGGTTTAATAACTAAAATTGTCAATTAAAATTTTGGCGCCTAAGTGGATCTATAGTCTGTATGACGTCTCTACTGTTTGACAATTATTATTGACAATAGCGGCCCACCTGATCGTGCCTCTCAAAAAGTTGTCATGCCCCGCTTTCCATTTAGCGTTAAAAACGATCAAAACGCTCAAAGTGGAGGCATTTTGATCGTTTTTAACGCTAAATGGAACGCGGGGATAGCATGTGTGACGTCACTGAACACTGATTGGTGTTTTGAAATCCGTTCCGTTATTATTATTATTTGCATGTTTGATGTCCTATTGATTCTAGCGATTCTTTAGAAACATCTGGTACCAAACATATAAGTAAGTAAGTAATTATTATAATATTATCAGCCTAGAAATAATTATTATGTAACATTTTAAATATAATTATGTCATGTGTGTACAAATCCAATTAGAATTTGTAATGAATTGAAAGACATCATTCTATTTAAATGACAAGTCGGTGTACAGCCTTTTCATACAGATGAAATGAATTTCATGACTGAAATACGAATACTCATAGAAATACGAATGACCATTAAAAGGGCAGCTGCTTCATTAAATGATTATATTATTATAATATTTACAATATTACACTTTTGACATTTCGAATGTAAAAATACTTACATTTTAAATTATCATGTCTGTTTGCAAAAGCGGAACAATTTCGGCCTCGAGGGGGACACCGGGACAGACTGCCTGAAAGCGGGACTGTCCCGCCCAAAGCGGGACGTATGGTCACGTTAGGTACCAGACCGAATCTAGAGTGATTAAAAAAAAAATTAATAGAGAATAGAACTTTTTCACATCGCGCGGTTGCCCTATTGGTTTTTATAATTGGACGCTGTTAAGCATTCGTGTACTAACCATAAACATTACGTATTAAGTTTTGAATGCAGTTATGTTTTATAACACATAAAAATTACGTATTAAGTTATGAATGCAGTTATGTTCTGTAGATGATTAAGAACAAGACTGCATTTAAAATATTTTATCAACAAAAAAAATTGTGGGTTAGGACACTAATGCTTAACAGCGACCAATTATTGTGTTGTAACTTGCACTTTACAAACAATAGGTACTCATGTGTATCAACTTGTATGATGTAAAATTCGGGTTATAAGGACACTTCACACTGCTACTAAATGCGATGACCCCCAGGCATTACAGAGGCGTGACTAAAGCTCGGCTAAATCATGTAACAGAGATATTAACCAGTAATTATACAATTAGTTAGCGGTAACCTGTGTGGGTGTGTACCCGCAACCGCCGTCGATATTCAATAAATACTAGATGTTGCCCGGTACGCCCAAATAAGTTTTTCGGATAAAAAACCATGCTAGATTCCCGGGACGAAAAGTGGAATATGGCGTGGACATACCACGTCATATTTTAATCGAAATGGGTTGAAATGTCTTAGCATGAAGACAGACTAGAACAGGACACCGACAGATATAGGCAGACCGCAGACATATAGACATTAGACACAGATACACTTTCGCATTAATAATACATATTATGAATTATTGAACACCTCCGTGGTCTAGTGGTATAGAGCGCGGCTCTCGACTCGGAGGTCGTGGGTTCGATTCCCGCGTTAGAAACATGTTATTTCCAAGTTTGGTTAGGACAGTGCAGGCTGATCACCTGATTGTCTGACAAGTAAGATGATCCATGCGTCGGATGGGCATGTAAAAAGTCGGTCCTGCGCCTGATCTCTCGCCAGTCGTGTCGGTCGTCCGTCCCACTGGGTTATGAGAGTAAAGGAATAGAGAGTGCTCTTGTGTACTACGCACACGCTTGGGCACTATAAATTACTCCTGCGTAGCTGGCCTGGTTTCAATGAAACCGGCCACCGTCACCGAAACCGGTGTGGGAGCTATTACATATTATTAATAGCATGAATAAAAATATTCGGTATTTATAGGATTATATTTATTATATAATCCTATAAGTACCTAATATTTTTTATTTTTATTATTTATTTATTTATAGGATTATATTGTTGCTATGATACCTATGGTTTCGTCGACGGGATTCGAATCCGCGACCACGCGCGTTTAGTTACTGTGCCACCGAGGTCGTAAAAATTGCGAAAAATAATCGATTAAATTATTTAAATTAAAAACATTCAAATACCCGCGTTTCCAGTTTTTAATAAACAATACGTTAAATATTAAGTAGGCTGTCATGTGCAATAAACGCAGCATGAGTTTTGGTAATATCCGTAGATTTATTCGGCCATTTATTTTCCCGGAAACACCCTGCTGGAAAGTGCGGCCGCGAGTGCCCCAACAGTGGCCCCTAAATGCGGATATCCCATCACTTACTTGTGGGGCTCAAAACACAAAAATACATATTCCCCGTCTGCCACACTAGTGAATGGCTACTTTTTATTTCAATCTTGGTAGAGTACTTCTTTCAATGGGAAAAAAGTAGAAAATATCGACTTTCGGTAACATGACGATTCTGTTATTAACTATTTTACTAATAAACTCGTACTTTCTAAGATTAGCGCCATAAGAGGGTGACTAACGCAAAAAATTAAACATCGTTCTGCTCTCTTCACACGCACGCTTTCATAATATGCCAGGTGAAAAAGGACGACGCGGAATTATCGCCAAGTTAGTTTTTTCTTAATTACTCGATAAATATACAACATTTTAAAAATTCGCCAGGTCAGTGTCTCAATGGTAGAATTTCATACAACATGCTGAAATAATTAACTTAGTTCAATGCACGGTTATGGCAATATATGACAAATTCATGAAAATTAGATGATTCTATCGAAAAATTTTTATATATATCGTGTTTTCGCTCAGATCAAATTCTTGTAAATATAATGTAATATGTTTAGAAAATGAATCAATTCGGGGCTTATTTTCAAGTATAAAAATGAATTATAAAATCGACTTTGGGTTAGTCGCCCCCTTAATATGAATAGGGACAGAAGTACTTCCAGTATATTAGGTATTGTATAGATATTATAATATTGAGTAACATTATTGGTAACTTAGACTACCTTAAGAAGAATCGGGGTACCTACAGTCGTAGATAACAAGTAAACACAAAGATCAAAGATATATAGTGCGTCAAGAAAGTCATGACAGGCGGGAAATTTTTCTAAACGTAATCACTAATCACGCTTAAAAGGTGTATTTTTTCTTTTATTTTCAATTTTTTACAGAGAACGCTTATTACATTTTAAATTTTGTCACCTTGCACATTTTTCGAATTAATAAAGTTCTCTTATTTTTTATTTCATTTAAAAAATGTCCCGCCTGTCATTACTTTCTTGACAGACTATACTTTTGCATATTTTCGATGTTAAAACTACGACTCAGCCGTACATTTCACTATTTCTCTTGTAATATCGCGATCGGTGTCACAAAGTCCTTTGCAGCTGTCACGTCATGTTTTTATTGAAAGACAACCGTACGCCGGAAAGGCTTTTGAGTTTTGAGGTATTGCAACGTATTTTTAGTCTGATAAAAGTCTACCCTCAAGTCTCGTATGGACTTTTGAGCGCCATGGAAACGAGTATTCCAATTTCAAAATTTGGCGAAAAACGCACTTTTTAAAATGTTACCCTGGCAACGACGATTCCTGTTTTAAAATTTACTTAGTTCAAAACGCTTTCCGCCATATTTTATATTCTCTATCGCCACTCATAGATTTGTATTTTGTTTAATGTCATAGCTTACCTACCTTAATTGAAAATACTTTTTAAAATACCTACTTTTAGTTAAGGTAACTTGCGTTTTACAACTATAAAAAGTTAAGCACTATTATAAAACATACTATAGCTCTAATGTGTTCAAAGGTTGTATCTAGACATTAATACATCAATGCAGTTTTTCAATTAAACGAAGGTCGTTAAGAAATAACCGTAGAAAAATCATTGGACATTATTTAGTGTATAATTATACATAAGTTAAGAGTATAATTAAACAAAAGCTAATAGAATGATAGCGTGCGGCCTAAGCTTTCGTCTGATTCATTAGATATTCCTTATATTAGACTCATTAAAAACTATGAATTATTTTATGTCGACACCGCAAATCGGAACGCTATTTTTAGTCACACAATGGTCATTTAGCATACAAGTTTTCATTTTAAACTGGTTTTGAGAATATTAAGGATTAATTCGAAGTATAATCGACAAACGAACTAATAGAAGTATCGAAGATTTTCTGAAATTTGACGACCTCTGTGGCTCAGTTGGTGGGCTATTGGTAGCTCAAGCCGGGGGGGTCACGGGTTCGAATCCCGCCGACGGAACAAAAAATTTTTCAAAGTTCCTGGGTCATGGATGTGTATTAAATATGCGTATCATATAAGTACAATGATGAAAAACTCAAAGCAGATATGTTACTACCGCGCGCGTTGTGAAGATTCAAATACGGCCCAATGGGCATTGTCCAAAAAAAATCACATGTACTTTTTATATTTTTTTTCGTTAAAATAGGGTATTTTAAGAATATAAATTAAATAATTTTGAAATTCATTGGCTAGTTTTTTCTTAATAAATTTTTAAAGTTTCGCTCTGACGTCATCACCGGCGGCCAATTGACCTCTGCAGTACGTTTTAAATTTCCTTTCCATCTTATTTATAATGGCTGGTTCGTCAAATGCAAGTTCTCATTATGTGAAAGCTAATACGAGAAGCTTACCAAAAGTTCGAAACGTAATGTTGGTCGAATTTATTGCTAATTTAATGCCATTGAAGGTCAAACTAAGGTTAAACATATTTGTTCAAAAATATAAGTAACTAATCGGTATTTTTTTCGTTTATATACAGAAAAACGATCACTGACCTTATTTCTCGAAATGTTTTTGTAATGAGCAAAATTAAAAAAAAATGGACAATCCCTATTGGGCCGTCTGATGTTTAGTCTGCATCGAGCGCAGTCACGAACGTGCCACGTCTTGTCTTACCTAAATAAATTGAAAATGACGTCGTGCGTGTTTCGAAAATGAACCAATTATGACTCGAAAGTAAACAAAACACATGGAATCTCTTACCAGTTACCACATGTCTTGATTGCAATAAACACCTCGATTATTTACATTTTCAATTATTTTTTCGAAAAATCTGGAAAAAATCGAATTTTCGTCATAGCGCAGGCGAAGAAAGAGACAGCGATAAGATTCGACGTTTTAAAAAATAAAAATAGTACTGTCTCTTTTATGTAAATGGTTTTTCGTATCTTTTATTTCACTTATCTGTCAAATTTGTCAATGTTTGCAATTTTGAATTCGAAAATTGTTCGGAAGAGATTTAAGCCGGAAAATAGTATGGACGTAACATATCTGTATAAGTAGAATATCATTGATCATATAATAAAAATCTTAAATATATGTATAGTATAAAAGTATTAAATATATTTCCGTTTTCTGGTACCCGTAACACAAGTCCTTCAGGTACTTACCACGGGGCGAGACTGACGTGGTGTGAAGCGTCCATAGATATTATTATTGATTTTTATCGATATGGGGATACTATGAGCACCGGTAAAAGACAAGACAGTTTTCGCGGAAAAATGTAGTGATGGCAACTAATAACAATCTTATCCCAATAAAAAAATTGTTCCTTGTTACATGATCTTCTCCCCCCAACCATTCCCCGTCCTATCAATTTTAAATAAAAGTGTTAATATGTACTGATTTATAGATACTAACAAAAATAAAATTGTAATTAATTACTAACCCTAAATGTTTGTGTTGTTTTTAAATTAGTAAACCGTACACTTGTTCTTCAACAATTCTTGACATTGGCAACTCACCAAGGAGCCATTTTCAAACAGAAGAACTAATAACAATACAGAATACTGGTACAATTTGATCATTCATCATAGCAGTAATTAATCTATGGTCATTGACTCTGGCATTATCAACCATCTCTCGTGTAACGGTGAGCGCCAAGAGTACTTCGAAATGACCAGTCTGTGTTGAGTACTCTAGGGCTGCCCGACCTGGAATTTACGTGCGTTCCATTCACATTCACAATAAAAAAGTTATTCCATTATTTTTAATCTTCTATCGCATCCATTTAGGAACATTTGAAAAGAGAGCACCAATAAGTAATAATATTTTTGCCTAAAAAAACGGGGGGTCTGGACCGCGACGGTAGTTTTCGTTTCAAAGTTTATCCAGTCTAGTGGGAGCCGTATAATATTTTTCACGCATAAAATGTATCTTGTTGATCAACGAATAGTGTCGAAATAATATTATGATTATTAAACCAAATTGAATAAGCCATTTTGAATCTAAACTTTCATCTCCCGAATGAGCAATCACGAAACAATTGTTACTAAATATTTCAATTTACAGGCGCGTTTTTAAATTAGTTGTGTTGATAGTTGATACGACTGATTAGTTAAATACTGTTACATTTTTATTTGGAGCTGGCAAAAGAACTGTCTATGTTTCTTGTTAAAACTTTAAACGCCTAATACATATTTAAATACAGTAGTCACTAGAGGCATGATGACTATTTTTTTTTCTTATCGGTAATTGAAGGACACTTAAAAAATAGAAAAATCGTTGAAAGAATTACTCTGATAGCTTAAAAATTCACCAAGATATGACAATTCAAATATCTCATAAAAAAGACCTGCCCGAAACGCTCCATACAAAGTGCTACGAAAGACTGACGTCAGTCTTTTGTAGTTTGTACGCATCGGGAGACAACTTTGTTCGACAGGTATATTAAATATTGCGTTTATGAAAGTGGTTTCATAACAAAAGTTGCTTTTAATTGCATAAGATATCGAATTGTATACAAATATTAAGAAATTTAATTGGGAAAAAAATTCGACTTGAATATCCAACTTTAAAGGCGCATAACAAAAAAAATACAAATGCTATCAAGCTGAAATTTTGGGAACACTTATTTTTTACCGTGACTTATTAATTTTATTAACAAAATTCGCTAATCTTTGACCTTGTCATCATCCCTAAAGTGTTCATTTTTAAAATCTAAGCATTTAAGACGCTTTCCCTACGGAGATGCCGTAATTTACCGTAGAGCCTTATTAACTCATAATTTGAAAGCTACAAAATTATAATAAAAATACATCAATAATCTTCAGTATAGGAACGTTCCTTTTATAGTTAATAATTTCCTATTTAAGTTTTTAGGGTTCCGTACCCAAATGGTAAAAACGGCACCCTATTACCGAGACTTCGATGTCTGTCCGTCTGTCTCCAGGCTGTATCTCAAAAACCGCTATAGCTAGTAATAAAATAAAGTTAATATTTACTTACTCCCATACAACAAACGTAATTTTTTTAGCCTTTTTTCTCGTAGTCAATAAAGGCACCAGGTAGGCACTTGAAATTTTTACTAAATCCTTAATTTTATTTGTACTTACTTTAATAATTAATAATAAAATAAAAAAAAAAATTATGGGGGGCTCCCATACAAAAAGGCCTTTTTTTGCCTACTTTCGATCTATAGCGGTACGGAACCCTACGTGCGCGAGTCCGACTCGCACTTGGCCGATTATTTATACTCATAATATTAAGCATAATAATTTTTTAGGTCAATTCAATTTTAAAAAATTGGATTTTGGTGCGATCTCGGCAACGCGGCAAATGTATGGTCAACGTCGTTTGCTCAGAGGGTCAGGGGATAGCCTTATTCTGCCAAATTGATTTTCTTTAATTCGCGATTAGAAATAATTAAATTGGCAGCACTATAGCAGGAAAATTTATAACGAAGATCAGCCGAAAATGTGAAGAGCGCGAAGGCTTTGAATGTGGTGCGGTCACGAATGCAAGTTGAATGACCGTAAAAATTATAATAATATAAGGCACTTCCATATTCTATTCTCCCGAGAAAATACAAAGTCTTAATAGATTTTGGCTGTTTTCGATCATGATTGTGGTGTAAGTTGTAACAAATTGTTAAAAAAATAAATAATATTTTTTTGTAATGACATTAAAAACTAAAAAGTAGGTAGGTATACTGCGTGTGAATCACTTGATACTTTTTTGGTAAAATTTATATTTTTTATTGTAACTAAGTAATTCATTATATAATATAATTAGGTATATAAGTATAATAAATTTAAATAATATAAGACTACAAAACTTTATTGTATTAACTGACCATGCGCAGCAAGTTTGGAAGTAAACAAACTTATGAGTTTCAAAGTTTATATTATATGAATATTTTTATCAGTTTCCATAAAACTTACGTACCTTGTTAATAGAATCCAACGTAATTACCCCAATCTCTGCTACAAATACACCATCCAGTGGGATTTTATCACAACATTCCTTCTAAAACCACTCTTTGAAAACTGGTAGCTTCACTCACACTAAAGTTATAGCACTTTTTAAGATAAAACCTTGTTTAATCACAATATTTTCATACACTACATCACAATATTCACGTAATATTTACTTTTTATGTACTTTTAGCTAGTTTGTACGACGATAAACTATTAAAAAACTTATAAAATCGTTGTAAACAATCAGAGCAACAATCAGCACGCGACGGCCATCTTCCGCCAAACTGTAGTTTTCACAGTTGGTTACTAGAGGGAGCTAAATTTTAACAACAAAACGGCAGTGGTGCCATAGGCAAAAACGTAGTAGGTACATAAAATATTGTGAAAATAATCAATTTCGGCTTAACCACAATTTGTGAATGTAATAAATAATGATTTAATTTATTCTCAGGGATTATTTTCAACGATTAATAATGTTTTAACCAACAATAATTATATATGTCAAAAATGAAAACAAACTCTTTGGGCCCGGCGCGGGCGTGTTCACTTCTTTTTACCAGTACGATTTATGAAATTTAAGATATTCGAAAAAATTTTGTTTCACTGTACATGTATTAGTTTGATAATTGATACTTTATATTATTTTAAAAGACTTGTGACTGTTTTAGAGTGGACTATATTATGTGCTACAGCCTACATCAGTATGGCAGGCGAGTGGCGAGTGCTCGAGTGGCGAGTGGCGACACGAGCCGTACACGACAGCTACTAACACTGGTGAGTACATTGCGGGAGTAAGTGAACGCACACTTATATTTATAAACGAAGAAGAAGAAGATAGAAGTTATGTTTATTTTTCAAACACCTTGTTAGTTGTTTGCTTAGATTTCTCATTTTAATCTGAAAGTTGCAATATTAGTATAGGAAATTTAATATAATTATTAATTTTGTCACTTATATGAAGCTATTGTTGAAACAAGGTAAGACTACATATTGGCGTTACATTGCGACCATAAAATCAAACAATATTTTTTATAAAATGTGTATTTAGACCTTTACAACAATAATAATTAGAGGTATGTTTGTAACCTAACCTTCCTTGGATATATAATTTTAGATTCAATATAACTTAGAATGTTCAAACTTTAATTTTTATGTAAGTATCTACTTATTTGGGTTAATAACTTATGACTTATGTGGGACGATCCCGGAACAATGTGGTTGTGGTCCCAGTGCAGCAGTGGGACACATTCTTCTGGTATTAATTTAAAAGTTTAAAGAAAAAAAAAACAAGTAGGTAATTCTTTTAAAAAATGAACTAAAATTATAGTAGTAGGTTCCTTTTCTTCAGAATTGCCAGAATTCTTCCCGAATATTTGCCTCCATTAAAGTAACTCCAAAGTCCAAATATTGACAAACAATGATATAGCCAATAGGGTTTCAGACACTTTACTGCAATTAGTATCTGTTGCTTTTTTATTACCTTCTAAAATTACCCAGGTTCTCTTTTCATAAGTGTAAGTACTCACGGTTTTGCTCGATCGAGCAATCATTGAGAGTAAAAACCACGGCTCGGGCTTTCGTACACACATTCAGCATTGCTTGATAGTTTTACTCCTGTTTGAAGGAAATTAGCTACGAATAATAAAAACTAGTGTCAAAAAAATTGTCATGCTGGCTCGATTCGAGCCTTCAAACTGGCTCGATGCGAGCTTTCGAGCTGTGAGTTTTGCGGTCCACACAGTAGTTTTTGCTCGATTTCGAGTAAAACTATCGACCAAAACCGTACATTCAGTTTAAATGTTAACTTAATAGTTATTATTGAATGTTGATCAATTTGTTGTTCCTTTGTATTTCTTTACCCTGCTTAATAAATAAGCATTTAAATTGGTAGCCTTACAGCTGCCAATCCTTTTTTTATAATAACCTCTATGTTGAAAGAAATACTATTGTGAATATAATGGGGATATATATCCATATCTATCCATACTATACTAATATTATAAATTTATTTAATGTGAAAGTGTGTCTGTCTGTCTGTCTGTCTGTTACCTCTAATTCATGCTCAAACTGCTGAACCGATTTTGCTGAAATTTGCCATGAAGATACCAAATGTCTTAAAATACCAATATGATACTCAGTAAATAAAATGCTCGAGGAATGGTGCAGACGTACCTGGTATGGAAATATTTACTATGTTGATGAGTTGAAATCTAAGAAATTATAAAAGTAAAATTGTGCAAATTGACGAATCAAAGCTTAGAAAAAGGATAATTTGTTGATGAGTTGAAATCTAACAAAATAAAATAGTGCAGTTGACGACTGGGCGAGTCAAAGTCAAAGTTTAAGCTTAGGTAAAGGATAATTGAAATAAAGTTGATTTATTGAATAAAGTTGTATTAATAAATTGCTAAACTGTTGAATTTTAATATAATGTTGTATAAGTTCTTATTCTTATTCTTATAAGTATTGCTGAAGTCAATCCCTAGAAGTCAACTTATTATCACAGTACTAGAGATGAAAATTCCCCGGAAAGTTTCCATTTCTAAGGAATATTTCCTGAAAACTTCCTTTCATTTATCTTATGAAGACAGTTGTGACGTTTATTTTTAAATGCAAATAACACTAAAATTAGGTACTTACTTTTTATAGTTTTGATTAAATTGAACATACTGTAGGTATAAAATATGTGATATGAAAGGAGATTTGTCTACTTTAAATTCAGTTGCATGATTTAGATCGTTTTTATTATAAATATTTAGCTAAGATAACATTATTTTCAAACATATATTGCTCAGGATTGACTTTGCTTTACGCTTTTCGATTTTTTATATTATATTTTTCTTTGAAACATAAAATTGTATTTTTTAAATAAAATCTAGAATAGTTTTCTAATAGTAATACAGAAAATAACATTTTTTGAAGTATACGTGTCTCTATTAAGGATCGAATTAACTGCTAAACTTCTTTCTAAAGTCAATCAGCTGATTTGATCTTACTCATACTTACATAAAAAAAATACGTATTGAATTGAGTACCTCATCTGTTTTCGTCGGTAAAAATTACTATTTTATAGAAGAAAAACCATTTTTAAAAAATTCGCAAATGTTTCTGAAAGTTTCGAAAATTTCGGAAACTTTGGAAGTTTTCACGGAAATTTTCCGGTAAACTTCCTGAAACTTTCCAAAGTTTCGGAAACTTTCCGAAATTTTCAACACTACACAGTACTGAGCGCTTATCAAGTGTACCTACAGTGTTCTAGAAGCACCTAATATAAAAAGTTAATGTTATAACATTCTATAGAATATAGGGAACTATAAGCAAAGTCGGAGCAGAGACGCTACTAGCACAGTAAATAATCCAACCAATATCCAAATTGCACATGTCACCTCAGAATTTTGACAGAAACGTCATTGTCAAAATCAGAAAATTGTCCAGTACGGTTTATTATTATGATTATACAGTGTTTCCCAACCTGTGGTCAGCGGACCCCCAGGTGTCCGGGGGTCCTGTTGATTTTATCAAGGGTCCGTGAAAAACATGCGGAAACACTAGAATTATGTATTGTCCTTGTCTAATAACTTAGCAAATTAAAAAATACTAGGTATACTTAACTATATTATAGGTGAATCCAGTCCAGTATCCAATATCTGTTACACAGAGTACAGACTGTCTAGAGTCTAGACTCTAGACTAGTGTATGTTAACTTTTTACACTTGAATGGCTAAACTGTTTTAGATGATTCATAATATGGACCAATAATTTTCTAAGTTATCAGATCAGGACAATAAATTATGCTATCCTAGTCTTATTCTGAAAACTATTATCTCCATAATTAATAATTTGAATTACTACGAAAAATGTACTAATATAAAGTAAATGTATGAATATAAATGTGAGTAGCATTAGGGTCAAATCAGACCGCAACGCAACGCGTAGACGCATTTCTAAAGTATGGATTTGACAGATTTGCAAGACGTCTCGCGCAATTGAAATCTGTCAATTCACTACTTTAGAAATGCATCTACGCGTCACGTTGCGGTCTGAATTAACCCTTAATTGTTTGCTACACTTGCTACAAAGGGGTAAAATGGGTTAAATGGGTTAAAATACTGAAACTAGCTTCAACCGCTGTGCCAAGTTGAAACCTCAACATTAATTACTGCATTTAATACGACCATTACTCTCTGCATCTAATCAAAATTTGAATAAAACTAGCCTAATTCGTACAACTGTCGCGTGCACAGCTGGTTAAAATCTTAATTCGCTTGTACCAGTTTTCCCTATTCGACCGCTCTGAATGGAAAACTATTTCGTCGCATTCATTTGAGTTTCGGATTTGGCTCAAAGCATAGGATTACGCGGGATATCCATAGTCCATAGTAATGCCACAGAATATATATTAGTAGTACCAAGTAATGCTATAAATGCGTCTGCCTGTCTGTATGTTACAGTGTTGCCATATGGTTTCGGCGACGTACCCCTGAATTAATTTGATTTCCCCCCAGAAATCCCCTAGAATACCCTCACCAAGCGGATGCCGGATGGTGGTATGCCGCGATTTTTTGAAGAGGCGGTCATCTTGAGAAATGATGGGGATATTACAAAAAGTATTTATAATAGAAAATTGATTGACAGGTGTAAGTTTAACTTGCTTTTTGGTTACAGAAGACTTTGGTTATAGATTAGTTTCGATATAAATTCATAACAGGCTCGCGGAACGTGATATACTTAATATGGCAAAAAAAAAACTGTATTTAACGTGTTTTTTGAATTTCCCCTAAAAATTACCCAAATATTTTTCGAAGACCCCCTAAATCTAGGGGGAAATCCCTTGATCTGGCAACACTGCTATTACCTCTTCACGCCCAAACCGCTGAACCAATTTTGCTGTTTGGTAAGGATATATTTTAAGTACCGGGGAAGGACATAGGATACTTTTTAGTCCGGAAAAATGGACGGTTCCCGCGCCAGAAACGAATCGAGTTCAAAGTTGCGCCAAGGCGCAACGGAATGGGCATTGTCCAAAAAAAATCACATGTACTTTTTATATTTTTTTTCGTTAAAATAGGGTATTTTAAGAATATAAATTAAATAATTTTGAAATTCATTGGCTAGTTTTTTCTCAATAAATTTTTAAAGTTTCGCTCTGACGTCATCATCGGCGGTCAATAATTGACCTCTGCAGTATGTTTTTTCCTTTCAATCTTATTTATAATGGCTGGTTCGTCAAATGCAAGTTCTGATTATGTGAAAGCTGATACGAGAAGCTTACCAAAAGTTCGAAACGTAATGTTGGTCGAATTTATTGCTAATTTAACGCCATTGAAGGTCAAACAAAGGTTAAACTTATTTGTTCAAAAATGTAAGTAACTAATGGATATTTTTTTTCGTTTATATACAGAAAAACGATCACTGACCTTATTCCTCGAAATGTTTTTGTAATGAGCAAAATTAAAAAAAAATGGACAATCCCCATTGCGGGCGTCATCTAGTTTACTGAACCAATTTTGCCTAAAATTTGGTACAGAGATACTTTATGTTCCGGGAAAGGACGTAGCATACTTTTTGTCCCGGAAAATTTTACGGTTCCCGCGCGATAAACGGATTTTGGCGCAACGGAGTTGCGGGCTGCAGCCTGCATCTAGTAGTAAATAAACTTAGCTCATTTTAGTCATTTATAAATCTAAAATCAATTACATCACCTCGTCATGTTGCAGTATAAACAGACCTTTATCGCCATAATAATATAGTTAGTTATATTATAGTAATCTATGTTAAGACAATGCAGTGCCAATTTATACGTGAGAGAGCCATGCTTCGGCACGAATGGGTCGGCGCGACCGGAGATATACCACATTCTCACAGAAAACCGGCGTGAAACAGTGCTTGCGCTTGTTTCGCCGAGTGAGTGAGTTCACCGGAGGCCCAATCCCCTCCCCTATGCCCTTCCCTACCCTCCCCTATTCCCTTCCCTTCCCATCCCTACCCTCCCCTATTACCCTATTCCCTCTTAAAAGGCCTGCAACGCACCTGCAGCTCTTCTGATGCTGCGAGTGTCCATGGGCGACGGTAGTTGCTTTCCATCAGGTGACCCGTTTGCTCGTTTGCCCCCTTATTTCATAAAATGCGTCAGTATCTTCAAAATGAGCAATAATATTGCACCAAACACCTAATCTAATTGAGTGTAGCGGTCAGAGAGGCACAAATGAGATTTATCTGTTGAATTCGCCCCTGTTTGCCCCGGATCTGTCCACATGCGGATGCATGTAAATGACCAATTTCTATTACTCCTTGTTGCCTTATAAAGGACCTTTTTTTTGTTTTTCGCCGAGAAAATGCTTTTAAGCATCTTGCGGGGGATGGGGGTCCTGCCCGCAAGTATGTGGGTCTCTGCTGCGCCCGAAAGATGGTAGTGGACGTAGCCCCTACCCACTAAAAACTCGGCGGCACTCCACTATTTGCCCTAGGCGGGCCGCGGGATCGCGCGAGCTTACACCACGGCGCCTTATAAAGGACCTGTGAGTGTGGCTGTATTTTTGTGGTGGCATTTTCTACGTCAAATAATCAAACGTCAGTCAGTCGGTCAGTCGTGATCAGTCATCATTAGACATCGGATTTAAATAATATGCACGATCAAAGTGCAAAAATGGCAATCAAAAGTCACTTAAGTATTATTAAAATTTATTATTTTTTATATCAAATATTAAAAGCAGCAATTTTTATAATTTCATCAAATCCAGGTTTTTTTCATTTCTTATAGAGCACCAATAATAATTTTCTACGAATATTTTTCGACTGCAATCTTATAATACCCATGGAAGTTTATTAACTTACAAACTAGTCAAAATATGCAACTAACAAAACCTTTCCCCGCTCGCTCTACATAGTATCATTGTATTTTTTGAAAACTGATCTGCACAATAATTTCCTATAGTGCTAAAAGCCGATATTTGCATGTCGTGTTCAATAAAACCGGCAACGGAAATAAAAACTGCTGCAGCACTGCATTGTGGAGCCTTTTAGTGGAAAGTGCAAGTTTAAATGTGGATAGAAAATTATTTAAAATAGTAATCAAAAACCTTTTGTACTTATTCACTTAATCATTTATTAAACATTGTTATGAAATTAACATTTATGATAATTTTTCTTAATAAGTATTGAAAATAAAGTATTTTTCAAAATAAGGCACATTTCCCCAGTACTCAGCCGTCACAACCCAGTTGTCGGCCAAATAGCTACCAGTAGTCAGCCTCTCCTTAGATGGGCCACGAAAGAGACCTATGGAACTGAAACAAATAAACAATGCATGTCTGGTCTCTGACAATGCCAAAAAACTAAGAAATTACTTGGTACGTAGGTGCTTCATAAATAAATGAATAAATTAAGCAGCGTAAGTTACTGATGGCTGAACACTGGGTATACCTCACCCAGCGTTGCCAGATTTTTTTTGTACCAAGTCGGGACTTTGGAACTTTTTGAGTAAAAAAGCAGGATTCTTCAGTCAAAAGCGGGACAAAGTAAAAAAAGGTATAAAATGAAAAGTTTTTTTGAAATTTTTATCTTTTTATTTGCGTTAAAATAACGTTTACGTGACAATAGAAAGGTAAAGTAGCCAAAGAAAATCCCCTCTAGCTCCTACACTCTTATCTTCATTACGCACCTTTCTTTCTCAGCACGCTGCAAGTACGTTCAGGCTTTCCCCGAAAAGCGGGACTGAACCTGTCCCGCGCGGGACATTTAATTTTGATGAAAAAATCGGGACGTCCCGCCAAAATCGGGACGTCTGGCAACGCTGAGTCCTCACCAGTACTCAGCCGTGGTTCGACCGTGTCAAGTTAGGCGGCCGACTACTGGTTTTTATATGGAATTATGTCTGACCAGTACTCAGCCGGGGGTGGCCGAACACTAGATAATGTACAAGAAACGCATACCCAGTAGTCAGCCACCTCATTATTTAAATAACTATAAAGAGACTGTTCTATAACTCATTTGATTTAGACGTAAAAATGTAAAAACAATATATTTTAATAAAACATGACACAAAAGTTATGAAGAAATCACAATTACTCACCTTTTTGTCGTGCACTTCCCACTAAGAAAATTTTGGCGCGCAAGCCGCATCTTGGCTCGACTAGTGACAAGTGACAACGTCGAATTGGAATCAGATTACCATTTCTTGCAGCCACTTAGCGTCATTGTGACGTTTTGAACTGACCAATAAGAAGGCCAAGCTTTTTTTAAAAGTAACTTTATTGGTTAATTTGCAATAGAACGCTATTTCTATAGGTTTTTAGCTGGAAAAGGCTGACTACTGGTGTGGGGCTGACTCAGTAGTCAGCCCCACACCAGTAGTCAGCCTTTTCTAGTAAAGTTCTTAAAAACTAGTAGCCAGTGCTACTGGCTACTAGTTTTTAAGAACTTTTTAATTACAATTTGAATTAATTAGGTTTAGGGGCTGTTTCACCACTTTCTGATAAAGTGCCGAATAGGCTATTTTGACAGATGCTCCATAATTGATCTGTCAAGTTAATTAGTGGATAGCCTATTCGTCACTTATCAGGATGTGGTGAGAGGCCCTTAATTTTGTATTTTTTATCAATATTAGCAAAATAGCAATTAGCCATGTATAGCGTATACTTTGTTTCAATACAAGATCTCCGTAGCGCCATAATTCGTGTATAGCTTAGGAACCGTACATTTTTCCAAGACGAAAAGACGGAGAAAAGAACATAGGATATTAGATGTTCTTTTCCGGGACCTAAAGTATCTCCATACAAAAGTTCGGCAAAATCGGGTCAGCGCTTTGGGCGTGGGTAAAGTATATAACAGACAGACATACAGATAGACAACTTTCGCATTTATAATATTATTAGTATGGATATTAAGTACCTATACTACACAAGAAGGAGTCTTTAGCTCAGCCAAATAAAGACTGGTCCATGATACAACATGACAATATTGGATTGTTTAACTTTTCTGAAATCATGCATATATATTGTGAGCGTGCGTCAGTCCGGGTGGTCTAGGATGATGGTGTACTACTGTATACTAAAGGAGTGAGCACACTGAGATGGGCCGTGCCGTGGCTCTCAGCCAGCGTGCCGGGGCTCATCGCAAAAATTAGCCTCTATACAATTTGTATGGAAGCGAAAGCGCGTATCGCACACTGTCGGGGCGCAGCGGATTTCCGCTTTCATACAAATTGTATAGAGGCGGATTTTTGCGATGAGCCCCGGCACGGCCCGTCTCAGAGTGCTCACACCTTAAGGCCACTGTGGTCGCAATGTGCACGCACCCTAAACTGTTAACACGTTAACTGCGTAGACCCAAATCCTTAACCTAAATTTAAGTGCGTTACGGGGATGAGCACGCCCCTTTATGAAATTAATTATTATGCGTTACGGGTGCAAAAGTGCCCCGTACACCCGACTTCATTTAAACCCCTCTAAAATTGTCAAAAATAGTATTATCATTGTTTTTCTTATACCATTTCAAAGAGTATTAACTGAACTACACTCTCCTTACTCCGCACGTAGGTACAATAAAAACAAAAATATATATAATGAAAAATAAAGTGCGGGGTGCTTCTATCCCCGTAACGCAATTAAAAACAAAAAATACGGGATTCCAAAAACCCCTTAACGCACAGAATACATTTTTATCGATAAAATGTTAGTGATGGGAGTAAAAAAATTAAAACTATCGATATTTTAAATAGATGATACTCGTATTTATTTATTCATAATAATTATAAGAATGACTTTAGGGAACATTCCAAACAAACATATTTTTATATAAAAAATAAATTATCTTAGAATTACTTAACACTTCGTTAATGCGAATAACCAATAGTATAGAAAAAAACTTTACTGAATTCTAATGTTTCATATTATAACACTGCAAACAATATGCTTTATTACACTGACGATAAAGTGTTTTAACTTTCTTTACTTTGTTATCTGCTTCCCGACTGCTCATAGATTTTCTTAGCTCCTCATAACAACCTGAACATTTTTTTTTCTTTTCACCAATTTCAAATTTATGTTTAGATTCAGAAGGCTCCAAATCATCAGATTTAACGTTGATCAAATTTGTGAAAGAATCAATGATGTGTTCAACAAAACCTTTTTTGGAAATTTTTGTGTTTTTCACAATATTGTAAACAATCCAAGCATTGGTTATAGCAGTTCCAAATATCAACTCCATAACTACTTTACGAAACCACTTCAATCCACGTTTTAAAGTAGAATAATAAGCGGACATCTGGTCACTAAAATCTATTCCTTTCTTGTTTTTGTTATAAGTGAGAACACATTCTGGTTTTTTTATTTCTTGCATGACACCTCTTCTTTTTCTGTGAATTACCTTTAAATCCTTGTTGTGGTTATTGCATGTACTTATCATTAACACTGGGCGTTTATCCATCCATTTGATCACTCTCACTCCCATCCTATTCATTTTTCCAATAATTTGACCTTTCTTTAGCTTTTTATTTACAACCTCTTTTGGAGTTCCCTTCCTATTCGATCTTAAAGTGCCACAAATAAACGTTTTTTTCTTTATCAACTCTTCAGCAAGTTCAACCGAATTGTAGAAATTATCTGTAATTAAGATTCTTCCCTTATTTTCTAAATCAACAATTAGTCTTTCTACTGTTTTTTGTCCATGCTTGAGTTCACGTCCATTGTCGCTTTTTCCTGTATAAATAACCACATTATGTGTGTATCCCTCTGGCGTGCACAGTTTATACAACTTAACGCCGTATTTGTGGCCCTTGTTTTTTATATATTGACGAAATTTAAGTCGTCCTCGCCAAGGAATCATCGACTCATCTATAACCATTACTTTTCCCGGTATAAGGACTTTTGTAACTGCTTTACAATCATTTCATATATATCTCGAATTTTGTGTAGCTTATCTGTCTGATCATTATTGTTTTGGCTAAAATGCCAACATCTTAAAAGTAAAAGAAATCGGTCTCGTGGCATTATTGAAACGATTTGTTCGTTTCTGTAAATTTTCTTTTTTGACCAATAGTCATTAACATGTGGTACTTTTACCATACCCATAATTAACAAAACGGCAAAAAATCTACATAATTCTTCTCTGTTAGTTGGAGTCCAAGCCTTCAAACGAGATTTTACTTTCAATTCCGAGCTATCCAAAATTCTTCTTGCATAGTTGTTAGTTTCCAAGACCATTTTGTCAATAATTTCGTCAGTCAAGAACAGTTTGTAAAAGTCCATCGGATTAGTAGCATTTTCAGGCACAGTCAGTTGGCAACTTATATCAGGGTCCTCAATATTTGGTTTGCTATCATGAATATCTATCCATTCGCTATCACTCGAAAAATCTTCCCATCTACTTACTCCCATCTACTTTTATTTCATCATCATTAGCTGCCATATCATCAGAGTCACACTCACTTGAAGAATCTGAGGTATTATCGTTCGAAGAGCAAGAAGGGCTATAATCTTTATCAGAGAAATCTTCGACATCAGACATATGTACACTTTGATCCTCATTGATACCATTATCGTTACAATTAGGTTGAGTTGGTGGCTCATTTACATACTTTGATGTTGGCAGTAATTCTATAGACTTTGATCCACTAGCGTTTGAGCGTCTTTTTCGACTTGGTGTAATTAAGAGATCATTGATTTGTTGTTCGCTTAAAGGTTCATCAAGTAAGACCATATTACTCACAGATATATCACTCAAAGATCCACAGTTACTCATACTCATGTCTAATGGCTTCAAAAATGTGTCGTTTGATTTAGATAAATAACCAATATCTGAAGTTTTCGATTGCCTTTCTTGGCTTGGAGTCAGTGAAATGTTTTTCGTCTGGTTCTTAGAAATATCATTTAAAGATTGGATATTACTTGTACTTACGGAGGAAAAGTCGATAGGTTCGGGTGTATTCTGTTGAACATCAGCTGGCTTCACGACGATATCCTGCAATATTTTTATTTTGGAAGTTTTCGTACTGCTTGATGAATCGTCTTGTTTAGGGTTTCCTGAATTTAATACAACATTTTGCAATTGGTGATAGGTTTGACCAGTGCTAGGGCTGGTGATCACATCGTATCTTGGACTTAGGTTTCGCTGAAGGACCTTGCGGAATAATGGTGATGATGGTGGTCGTCGGGATAATCGTGAAGATGTTGATACATCATGCTCATCGGCTTCTTCATTATTTTTACCATGAGATAATTCCAACATACGCCGCGAACGCTTCATTTTGAAAAATAGTCGATAAACACTTTGCTTCTTAGGACGCGCCTACGCAAATGAGCTCATCACCCCGTACGGGGTAAGCAATAATATGTACGGGGTGATATAGACCCCGTAGACGCACTTAATTACAATTTTTACTCGCTGGTCGCAACGGGGCTCAAGAAACCCCGTAGATTATTATACCAATTCTTGATTCAATTTCAAGCCAGGAACATAAATATCTATTCATCTCATTCATATAACAAAAATCCTCAAAAATACAATCCCCGCAAGAACGAGTAGACACTACTTTTTCAGCACCGCACTGACTGATGTCAACGTACGGGGCGCGAAAGTACCCGTAACGCAGTGAACGTGTTAAGTGGAGTCCACCGGCTTGCCCGCTGCACGTCCACTTAATGAATATTGGATGGTCGATATCGGAAGTATTCTTTTTGTACAGGTTAGGCAAAGGCCTTTCCATGCTTTGAAAATTCTTTATTAATCCACGGGAAACTGTAGTGCGTTTTAGCTTTTATTCTAGACCGAAATTTTTATTCCCTACTGAAAAATGGCTTTGTCTTTTTAACCTACTCCAAAAAGGAGGAGGCTATTTGTTCGTCTGTTTATAAACGCTGAGCAGTGGGCAGTGGCGTAACGAGACTTAGGGCATGTGTCAAAAAATATTAGGGACCCCTTGGAATTATATTTTGTGTTTTACTCCACTACTAAGTAATACATAGTTATATTATAGTAGATTGTATAAATATTAAATAGACAGCTAGTACATTCTTATATAATTACATTACAGTTCATTCTAATATAAATGCGAAAGTGTGTCTGTAAAACTCTCTGTTTGTCTGTCACCTCTTCGCGCTCAAACCGTTGAAACAATTTTGCTAAAATTTGTTACGGGGATACTTGGAGTCCCGGAAAAGGACATAGGACACTTTTTATCCCGGAAAATTTTACGGTTCCCGCGCTATTGCTAAAAATGAATTTTGGCGCAGCAGGGGTCGTACCACGAAACCGTTTTGAGACTCAAACAATCGTACGAGAATGCCGCGTCCAACTCTAACAAACGTGAAATGACGTTGTTAGAGCAGGACGCGGCATTCTCGTCCGATTGTTTGAGTCTCAAAACAGTTTCGTAGTAGGCCTACTGTAGCTCTACCATGAGTTTAACGAATAGTATTTTTCGATGCTCGATACCGACTACCGTAAATTTTTAGTATGGCAAATTTTACAGCGCCTCTAGCGGTTACTTGCGGAACTAAAATCGCCATACTAAAAATTTACGTAGTCGGTATCGAGTATCGATAAATTATACTATAGCTTTAAACTCATGGTAGAGCTACAGGGTTGCGGGCGTCATACGTAGTCGTGACGTAATATGGTAATACATACGTTAGTAGTATACAGTGTGTACAAAAATAAGTGATAATACTTTAGGGTGTGTACCTGTTCCTTGTAGAGAGTTCACTGTGAAAGTAGCAGCGCTGAAAGACCAAATTTTTTTTCACTTTTGTATGAGGAAATTCGTGACGCTCGGGCCCTTGCCCATACAAAAGTGAAAAAAATTTTTCGTCTTTCAGCACTGCTACTTTCACAGTGAACTCTCTACAAGGAACACGTACACACCCTAAAGTATTATCACTTATTTTTGTTACACACTGTATACTTACCTAATAATAACATACGAATGTCACCATTATAATTAATAATTCTTTTTAATTTTATGAAATAAGGGGGCAAACGAGCAAACGGGTCACCTGATGGAAAGCAACTTCCGTCGCCCATGGACACTCGCAACATCAGAAGAGCTGCAGGTACGTTGCCGGCCTTTTAAGAGGGAATAGGGTAATAGGGGAGGGCAGGGATGGGAAGGGAAGGGAATAGGGGAGGGTGGGGAAGGGAATAGGGGAGGGTAGGGAAGGGAATAGGGTAGGGGATTGGGCCTCCGGTAAACTCACTCGGCGAAACACAGCGCAAGCGCTGTTTTACGCCGGTTTTCTGTGAGAACGTGGTATTTCTCCGGTCGAGCCGGCCCATTCGTGCCGAAGCATGGCTCTCCCACGTATAAATCTTTATACTTACTTCGAGTACTTGTACTATTATCTATTCTGTGCTTCGAGCTACTCCCTGCGCAGAAAGAATCACATCAAGCTTAATCCGGTTATACCAAGCAAACTTCTCATAAAACAACATTCAAGATGGAAAACTTTATTAAATAACAAAGTTTCGTTAACAAGTTATTTAATGGACTATTAACTAATATTTAAAGCTTGGACAGTTTTGATTTTATAGCGCCAAATGCGCGGGAAATTGCTTTTACTTTCATAGCTGAGTTTTCATAGAGGACGTGAGATGAAGTGGATAAGTAACATTTTACAACATACGAGCAATTACTCATTTTTTGTTCTAATTTGAACAAAACTTGTACAACCCGATCGCAATAACTTGATACTTGATTTGAAGACGTCATTATGGCCCGGCTACATAATCGCGTACCACTTACCAGCCAAGTCTCAAGATAATATTATGAGTGGCTTGTAACTTACCTTATTGACCTTCATCATTTAGCTAATGTGACTATACATATAATCCACTTTTTATTGATTTCAAATTATTTTTCCGGTCTTAAAGCCTCAATTTATGCAAGAAATTAACACTCTCAAATTGTGAGTTACCCAGTTCATCCACTTACGTCCCAAATTATGAATCTCTTTCATTAGCGAATAGCGGCTGAAATATTATTGTAGTTATTTTACTTTTATAGAAAAACTTAGATTACAGTTTACTTAAAAACTGGCTGGGGGACCACATTTTGCTCATTTTTTTGTTGATGGCCGCTCTCGGTTAATCGGTGTTCGGATAATTGACGTTCTACTGTAGTTTAGCAATCATATCTTATGCTTTTATTGTTCCTTTAAATAAGACGTGACGTTTTATTTTTAACCATTGTAACTTTGGTTTAGATAGCCAATAGGAATTACTTTTATATTTTTATGATGAAACAAAACTCTCTGTTGCAAGTACTTATAAATAATAATAATATTACATCTACTTTTTTCTTTTTAAACAAAATATAATAAACTCAAATAAAGAAATAGAATTTAATATAATGTAATGGACTGAAGGTAAAATTAGTTTTCATTTACAATGTGATTGCTAATAAATTACGTAAGGCGTTGCCGGGAGGTTCTAATAAGATCAATTCAACCTTTTATGATATTTGGCCTTTATTTTAGTCTTTATGAGAATTTTATACAAGGTTAGCAGCTGATCATTCTGTTACTTTTTTTTTTAAATTATGAAATAAGGGGGCAAACGAGCAAACGGGTCACTTGATGGAAAGCAACTTCCATCGCCCATTGACACTCGCAGCATCAGAAGAGCTGCAAGTGCGTTGCCGACCTTTTAAGAGGGAATAGGGTAATAGGGGAGGGTAGGGAAGGGAAGGGAATAGTTGAGGGTAGGGAAGGGAATAGGGTAGGGGTTAGGGGATTGGGCCTCCGGTAAACTCACTCACTCGGCGAAACACAGCGTAAGCGCTGTTTCACGCCGGTTTTCTGTGAGAACGTGGTATTTATCCGGTCGAGCCGGCTCATTCGTGCCGAAGCATGGCTCTCCCACGTATAGACTCCCACTTATTCTTAAACTCAGAATACTGATACAAGTTTATTTTTATTAGACCTTAGGTAGAACTACTATAATAATATTTTTTGTGTTACCTAGTACAATATTTTAAGTATTTGGCATCACCTTGAGATTTGGGTTGTTGTACGAGCATTTGCAAGGAAGTGTGTAAGTATGTGTCCCTTGTATAGAGTTCACTGTGAAAGTAGCAGCGCTGAAAGATCTTTTTTTTGCAATTTTTTACGGGCAAGCGCGCCAGCCGCCAGCGTCATGAATTTTCCCAAATAAAAGTAAAAAAAGGTTACCCTTTCAGCGCTGCTACTTTTACAGCAAAGTCTATAATATAAGGTGTGAATACCCATTTACACCCTCTATCAGGAGACAAGTAGTTATTGGGCAATGGTCAACGACCAAATTCCTCTAGTACCTATATGACGAAATTGCAAAAGATATTTTAATAGCAGAAAACTGTAAATTTGTATTTCGATCCTATCAAGTGAGTTAATTTTAAATAAATCCGAGGTGTCTGATTAATGGTGGACGAATATATTTATAGATGGCACCACTGGGAATACGTCTGATATCGCCTGACGCGACAAATTAAGCCAAAATAGAGTACGGTATTCTCGTATTGCACTGTCGATTTTACCTCTTAAGAGGATACACCAGGGGCGAGAGAAATTGAAAATAGGTATTTGAAAATGTATTGCTGTCTCACCAATCTCAAGTCTCCCACCGAAGAGCGCAATAGAGACAACACGACAAAAGTTATAATAAAAGAACAGAAAATCTTCGATTCGTTGTCCGCTGATTCCTTCTCCAAAACTTAACCGATTTAAGTACTTTTTTCATTAAGAATTAAAGCAAGGCTTGAGCTGTGTTCCTATGTTTTACTTTTTTGTATATTTTAGCCAGATTTGTTTTCTGGGTGTTTGAACACAGAGGAAAATCTGGCCATTTTTTTGGGTTTTTGGACGTTCATATATTTTTTAATAATAAAATTATGAAAAAAAAAACATAGGGACATGCTTATAGTGGCCATAGATATTCAGGAAAAAAATCATAACTCTACCGGCATTATGCAGGGAGGAAACAGGGGACAACGTTTGTATGGAAAAACGGTGGTGTTGACTCCTCTTAATTCTTAAATAAAAACTTCTTCTTCGTCTTGAGTTGGATTTGGATTTAGTTGTGTTGACATGCGACGCCCCGGGGCGTCGTGACGCACAGTTTGTGAAGCCCTGTTTTAGATAATATAATATTATGTAAACTATTATAACTTAAGAAATAGTTTGCGGCTGTATATTACTTAACTGTATGTTGCCAATTTGCCATAATATAGTGGTAGGCAATAGGCATCATACAGCAGCAACCTACATCCAAATGCTGTAAAACCTTTCTGCGCACTAGTTTATACAATTTATTTAAACCTCGTTTACCTCGTCGAGTTAAAACTGTACCGGAAATTCGTCTATTTCCGCCAAACTTCCGTCCGTCAGCCGTGATTACCATTCGATAAATAGTCGCTCCCAGACAGCTTTTGTATAGAATATTCTAGAATATTTGATAATTGTTCAGCATGGAACAGCATTTTGCACTTAGCAATCGATTCTCTATCAATTTTAACGAATAAAATATAGTTTCCTGTCAGGAATAGTTTACTTTTGTATGTGGATAATGGATGTAGTTTAATGATATAGAATCCTATTATTACAAAAGTAATTCTGGCAATTTTAAATGCACTCTCAATATACATGATGGTGAACCACGAAATTAGTGACAGCAAAACTTTATTTTAAATAGACCTATGAGGCAAAAGTATAAACTTTTGTAACTCGTCGTTTGGAGTTTGGACCATAAGTAATGGTTTATGGTAGTATATGTGGTAGCTCGTTTGAACTCATTGCTCATTTCTATTTGCGATGTTAATATTATCTAGGGGGCGTAGACATATTAGGTTTCGCTGCGACAGACGACTCAGTATAATATCGGCATTCGACAGCCATGATCATACTCGCATGCTTGTTAAGTTTTATCGGTCTCTCGAGTTCAGAATGTGTCCTGGATTCTTCCACCCCTCACATCTCCAAGGAGGCCAGTCTGCACAAGCACCTGATCGCCAACTACAAGATCTCCAAGCAGCCTACCAGAATGAAAAACGTCTCCGTAAACATAAGGTTTCTACTCAAAACGTTTCAATTCTTTAACGAGGAGGAGGAGTTTCTGGTACACAGCTGGGTCTTCGTGTCCTGGCACGACGACTGCTTGACCTGGAAGCCGGAGGAATACGACAGCATCGACAACACCCTGATAAAAACCATGCATATCTGGACTCCGCAAATCGCGATGGACAACGAACTGGCTTTCGAGTACGGCATTTTTTACTCCCCGCTCCAGAGATGCCAGGTCTTTCACACCGGGCTGGTGGCTTGCGTTCCCAGGGTCACAGACATCGTCACCTGCAATTCGGTTCTCGACAACTGGCCCTATGATATCCAAACGTGCAATTTGATCTACACCATTAAGAACAACGTGAGTCTTTCCTACCCTAGCTCCAAGCCGATCACGATGCTCGGAGCGGAGTACGGCACAGGCTGGACTATAGTGGCATACGCGTACACGCACCCTGAAAATCTTAAGGACAAATTCACCCTTTCCATTACGGTGGAACGGACGGCGGCTTTGTTGGCTGCGATAAACGTCTCTCCTGCCATCCTTATCGCAGTGTTAGGTGTCGGTGCTCTATTTATTGATGTGAGGAATACTCTTCGTGTATACCTTCTGTGTTTTTGTCTGGCCTGCAACTTCACGTTCGTGCAGATTATCAACGAGAACATTCCCAAAGGAGGAGTCGGCTCCCCCAAGGTTCTGATGTTTCTCCGAAATTCTATATTGATGACAGCTATTTCTGTAGTCGTGACCTTCGCTTTGAAGAATTTGAGGAAGTATACGAAGCCTACTCCGACGTGGGTGATCCAAATCAATGATTTTGTTACGAAGGACGCCAGAAAAAAGTTCATTTGGCCGAAGTGGGAGGCGGATTGTTGCGAAGACGAGAGTACCAAGAAGATAATGGAAGATTGGAACACATTTTCATTCGTTTCTAACTTTTTCTTACTTATTGCCTATTTGTTATGTTACTTTATTTTGTTCCTCATATACATACCGAACCCTACACCAGTTACCATATAAAAATAAGTCTATCTATCTACTTAATATAGTACTTAAGTAAAATAATTTTAATAGTAATAGCATAGAACCAGAAGTATTTTGAGTCTATTAATAATTATTATAGTATCAACAAAAAAAAAAATTTAATTCTCACCTTTTAAAATCGTTTTTTTTTTACAATATTTATTAGATAGAACTTATTACATACAAAATTCCATATAACATTATGGAAGAATGTGTCTGTTTATATGTCTGTTACCTCTTCACGAACAAAACGCTGGACCGATTTTGCTGAAATCTATTGTGGAGATACTTTGAGTCCCGGGAAAGTACATAGGATACTTTTATGAGTTTTATCCCTTAAAAATGTACCGTACATCCGTACATCCCACGCGATAAACGAATTTTGGCGCAACGGAATTACGGGCGTCATCTAGTTTAAAATAAAACATACTATGAATAGCTAGGCACACGGGCGTATATATAGCTTTGATAAGGCGGGGTCCTAGGGAATGTCATTATTCGACAAATTTACTATTCGAATAATTCGAATAATTTACAAAAGTCTTCGAATAATTCGAATATTATTCGAATAATTAAAAAATATTGAAAAATGCTGAAAACTCTGAATAAAAGTAACAAGAAGCTTCGTACAACCATGTACAACCTATTTTGTTAATACTATAAAGTAGGCAAATCTTATTTTTACTTTTATCAACATAAATCTTTATAAATGACATAGTTAATTTTTATTGTTAAACACTTTAAAAATGTTTATTTTAAGGTTACAGCTGGGCAATAAAAGAAAGGCTATAAAGTGTAAACCGTTTTCGATCGTAGCACCTTTTACTTTTCTCATGTGATTATGCTTGTCTTGCTAGGCAGCAGTTGAGATTAAATAATAATATGATATTCGACGTTATGATATCTGTTCATTAATACTAAGCCAACTTACGCGTCTTTTTGATATTTTCGATCCACGTTCACCTAGTTCAACTAGTCGGCTTCACCTGTGTCAATGTGGCTCGAAAGTCGAGATTATAAAAAAGGGCCACTAGAAAACCAACCCCACAACAAAGAGAAAAAATTGCTACGAAGCCCCGGGGGAGGGTGAAACAATCCTTGAGCTGGTGAATTTAGTAACTTGAAGTTTGATAACTGCAATAACATGATATTATTAAGGAGCCATCGATATCATTTTTGATACTGTACTAACTGTTTAAATTATCAGTCGAGGACTGCCGTGGTAATGCTATTCAATATAGCAAATTTTTATCAACTTGTCGAATCATAGATCACATCGCGAGCTTCAAGCCAGAAAGGCGTATAAAAAAAATATTTGTTGAGTTTGTTTTATATACATCCTTCTGGCGTAATGAACATGAACAACAATGAACTAAAAACATGGTCAACGGCGACGATGAATGGTCATGTGGCGACTCTGTCGCAACTGTAGTTTAAGTTTTATAATGTATAGATTAATTATAGATAGCAACACTAGATCATTTGTTTAATGTTGGCCATCTGCAATTATTATGTTGGCAATACCGCCACGCTTGGCGTCACGTCTTGGCTTGGCGTTACACAACAATAATAATGATACACATAGACAGTCGTTACAGATTTTGAAAGTGATTAGTGAAACAAGTACGTTAACAACTTTTGTGGACTTTTGTGAATTGTAATGTACCAATTTAGAACTGTTGCACGGAATACTGAACACGTTTAATAAAATTAGTGGTGTGATTGTGTAAAGAAGACTTTTCTTTTGCCCTATCACCCCAAAGTGGTGACCGCCTTCGTTAGTCAAGCCTACTTTTCCGGCACTGGTGATACCTAACTCCTGGCTCAATTGCTACACGACGCTTCCATTCGGACTTCGGGAACAGGAACTACACCTGCCCGCTACACTCCGTGCCTCGGCGTTAGCTGTAAAACGTGCGGGCGAAGCCAATTTTCGCCGACGCAAACAGGACCATTTCACCGGAATTTCCAAGACATTTGACTCAAGAATTAATTTCCTGCAAAGTTCTACGTTTTCCCAGCTGAAACACATCAATCCAGTCATTCTCAGCAGAATTTGGAAAAAAATCTGTGAAGCATTCAGGAAGTTCCAGACTGGTCGCGCCATCTTTCGGTGTCTATTGAAAGTTTCTCCTCGGCAATCGACGGCATCGGTACGTCTGTCATCCTATCTGACGTCTGTCATCCTATCTGACGTTTGTCATCATATCTGACGTCTGTCATCCTATCTGACGTCTGACATCTGTCAAAGACTCGAAAACGTAAACAAACACTCGTGAAAAAGTGCAAAGTGTTTTTCGACTTTTGTTTTCACTTTTAATTATGTTTTTTTAGGAAATTACAGTGAGTATTCAGTTTTAAGTTACAACAACATTATTTCGGTAAGCTTTTTTTGATATTTTACTTATTTAACGAATTATTATCGGAGTTGTTATAGCTCGAAACTAACTTTTGTTTTCTAACGTTATACTCATATTTTTCCTCATTATTTGCCGCATTTCGGTGAGGGTACGCTTTCTACCTTAATTTGTTGTGTGTTTTCGTGGTTTTTGCCTGATTTATATTATGTTTTGGTTTTCGGATATTTCACAAACATAAATTTTGTTTTTACACTGTTTCGCTGTAAATATTACATTTTGTTTGCCTTACCTGCTAACTATATTAACAGGCAAGTTTGCCAGTGGTTTTGGATATTATTATATATTTTTTTTAACATAATTTGGTAAACCTAATTGTAAAACTTAATTTTTTTTTCTTCCAAAGGTGTTACTCTTTTTTGAAAAATTGTTTATTGGTGTAACTTATAGCTACTTATACTTACTTACTAACTATATTTTTGTATCAGCGTTGCCACACCAAATTTTTTAAAAACTAATTTTAGGTTTATTTGGTTTTGTTTTTCTGCACTGCATGTCTGTGATCTTTGGTTGTGGTTTCTAATAGTTACTAACAATGGCTGAAACTCCTCAAGATATCATTCTTCGTTTGGAGGCCGAGAAGGCAGCTCTACAGCAACGGCTAGAACGCCAAAACAAACCGGAAATTTGCAAAGTCTCCGTAAAGCTCCCTCCATTTTGGCCGAACAAGCCTAAAGTTTGGTTTGCTCAAGTAGAGGCTCAATTTGAGCTCTCTGGAATCAAATCCGATACCACGATGTTCAATTACATCATTTCGCAGCTAGACCAGAAATTAGCTGGAGAGGTGGATGATATTATCACTGCTCCTCCAACCGACGGTACCAAGTACTTGAAACTGAAGGAGGAATTAATCCGACGTCTTTCAATGTCCGAAGAACAACGGGTACGCCAACTTGTCGGAGAGGAAGAACTAGGCGACAGAAAACCCTCTCAGTTTCTTCGGCACCTCCGCTCCCTCTCGAACAATGCCCTCACAGACGAGAGCATTCTGAGACAGTTGTGGATGAGACGCCTACCCCAGCAAGTACAGGCTATTTTAGTCTCACAGACTGACCTGACTCTAGAGAAACTGGCAGACCTGGCCGACAAAGTCATTGAGATTGCCGGGCCAAGCAAAGTTTTTTCTTGCTCTTCGCCGGCCTCATCATTTTCTTCTACTGTGTTCGACACACTTCTGGCAAGGGTTGACGAGCTAAGTAAGCAGGTTGCTTCCTTAACTCACCAGAGGCCTGGACGTTCACGCAGCCGCAACGCATCTGCTGGTCGTCGCTCTCGCACTTCGACACCTGGTGCTCCCGGAAAAATGTGTTGGTACCATAAAAAATTCAACACCAAGGCAGCCAAATGCATCCAACCTTGCAGCTGGTCAGCGCCGCAGGGAAATGGCAGCAACAGTCAGTAGAGGCGGCCACTGATTGTAACCAACCCAGCCGCCAGACTAGACTCTTTGTCACTGATCAGAAGTCTAAGCACCAGTACCTCATCGACACTGGCTCAGACCTCTGCTGTTTCCCTCGGCGGCTTCTTAAAGGTCGGTTTACTGATAATGAGTACAACCTCAGCGCTGCGAACGGTAGCTCAATCAAGACGTACGGAAGTATTTCCATGCATCTGAACTTGGGCCTTCGTCGCGACTTCCATTGGAATTTTGTCATCGCTGACGTTAGTACTCCTATCATTGGTTCTGACTTTCTTAGTTACTATAACCTTTTGCCAGATTGCCGACTCAAGCGTCTTGTCGACGGGAATTCTAAATTATTTGTGTCTGCTGTCACGGCTCAGGTTTCACAGGACAGTGTCAAGGCTGTAGCCTGCAACGACTCAGTTTTTACACAGGTGCTCGCTGAGTTTCCTGAGATCACACGTCCTCCTGGCTTACCCCGAGTTGTGAAGCACAACACCGTTCATTTCATCCAAACTACTGATGGTCCTCCTGTATCGTATCGTCCTCGCCGTT
This sequence comes from Aricia agestis, assembly GCF_905147365.1. Lineage (NCBI taxonomy): Eukaryota > Metazoa > Arthropoda > Insecta > Lepidoptera > Lycaenidae > Aricia > Aricia agestis. Next base: position 7,257,359 of record NC_056424.1, on the reverse strand, counting down.
TGGCTCCACACAAACTTATTTCTGCCAAAAAGGAGTTTGAGGACATGATGAAATGCGGGATCGCAAGGCCATCTAAAAGTGACTGGGCCGCTCCTTTGCAGATGGTGCTCAAGAAGGATGGCTTGTGGCGACCTTGTGGCGACTACCGGGGCTTGAATGCCAGGACTGTCCCGGACAAATATCCGGTTCGTCACATCAATGATTTTACGCACAATCTTTCTGGTGCCAAAATTTTCAGTACCCTCGACCTGGTGAAAGCCTATCATCAGATCCCCGTTTTCAAGGACGATATTCCGAAGACGGCCATCGTGACTCCGTTTGGCCTCTTCGAATTTCCTTACATGACCTTTGGTCTTCGTAATGCTGGTCAGACCTTTCAGAGATTTATCGATGAGGTCACACGGGGTCTCGATTTCTGTTTTCCATACATCGATGATATTTTGGTCTTTTCACCAGACGAGGATACTCACAAGAAGCACCTACGCACTCTGTTTGGACGCCTCCAAGAATATGGAGTGATTTTAAACCCGTCCAAGTGCGTCCTTGGCGCCAGCGAGGTAGTGTTCCTCGGCTATTCTATATGCGCCGATGGCACGCGCCCACCCCAGGACCGTATTCAGGCCCTGATAGATTTTAAGCCTCCTGAGGATGCCCAAGGAATGCGCAGGTTTCTTGGCATGCTCAATTACTACAGGCGTTTTATCCCTGACGCCGCAAAATTTCAGGCTCCGCTTATCGAGACTTTGGCCGCTACCAAGAGTAAAGGTTCCAAACCATATCCCTGGACACCTGAACTGCTGAAGAATTTCGAGGACTGTAAAAAAAGCCTTTCAGACGCGACAATCCTTCACCATCCTGTTGCTGATGCACCCTTAGGTTTGTTTACCGATGCATCAAGCCTTCATGTCGGTGCTTGCCTCCAACAGTTGGTTAACGGAAATTGGGTCCCACTTGCTTTCTTTAGCAAGAAGTTGACCCCTAAACAGTGTGAGTGGCCGGCTTATTACCGCGAACTTTTGGCCGTGTACGAAAGTGTACAGCATTTTCGACACGTTGTGGAAGTCCAACACGTGACAATTTTCACTGACCACAAGCCATTGCTGTACGCTTTCGTACAACGTCGCGAGAAGCTTCCCTCACCACAACTCAACCAACTGTCTTTTATTAGTCAGTTTACGACGGACATTAAATATATACGAGGCGAGGACAATATTGTCGCTGACGCAATGTCTCGGGTAGAAGCCATTTCCTTAGAGCAAGAATATGAGGCTCTTGCCGCTTCCCAAGGAGCAGACGAGGAGTTGACCTAATTACTTGGCAATTCCAGTCTTAATTTGGTAAAATTACGCGTACCTGGCACAAGCTACTCCCTGTTTTGCGATCTTGCGACCGGCAAGCCTCGGCCGTATGTACCCCGTGACTTGCGTCGCACGATATTCAACAAACTACATAACCTGAGTCATCCTAGCATTAGGGGCTCAGCTCGTCTCGTAGCTGACCGTTACGTGTGGCCCTCCATAAACAAAGATTGTAGAGAGTGGGCCCGCACTTGCGAAGCTTGTCAGCGTTGTAAGATATCTAGACATGTTTCTGCTCCCTTAGGCACCTTCGACACTCCATCCGGTCGGTTCTCTCACATCCATATGGATATTATTGGACCGTTACCGATTTGCTCTGAGTATCGCTACTGCCTTACAGCAATCGATCGGGTTACTAGGTGGCCTGAAGTCTGGCCTATGCGTACCATCACAGCCGAAGAAGTTGTTGACACTTTTACAAGGGAGTGGATACCTCGTTTCGGCATTCCGTCGATTATAACCACGGATCGCGGTACTCAGTTTGAGTCCGACCTGTCATTAAAGATGTAGAATATCATAACTAGGGCAGTTCCATGTAAAAGCCTACCATAAACTAAGAAAAAAAAATACTTAATTATAGTCACAACATTATGGTACTATTAAGATTTTATAGACGCAACAATATCTAAGCATTACTTTTTTAGCAAAGCTGCCATTTATGAGATGATGTCGTGAGCTGAGCTGAGTGTGGTTTTGTGTGATGAAGTTCTGACTTAGTTTTCACGTTATGTATTTTAAATTCTTGTCATATTTTGTTACACATTGATTGTTCAAACAATTAAATACCGATATAGCTTTTGAGATTCGAAAAAAACATTTTTATAAAGATATAATAGGCTTGTAAGATCACAGTGTCGAGTTGTAGTGTCGGTCACATAAAAATCATTACTTTCGTCTATAACTACTGTAAAATTACTTTTACATCAACAAAATTAGAAACTTTTCTACGTGACGGTGCTACTCAAATGATACCGGCATTAAAAATTTGTCATCTTTTTTTATAACACCTAAACTCTAAAAAATATTTTTGTAGTGTCAGTCACATTATAGAGTCGACCACGCCCAAAAGTAGCGTTTTGCTGATAGATGGCGAAAACAGGTATAGAAAGCAGAGAGAGAAGCAGAAAGCTAAATTATTATTTTAAAAACCTGCCAGACCACCTCAAAGTCAAATAAAATCCAAAATTTTGCGATGTTTGGAAATGGGAAGCAATTATCACAAAAATATGACAGTAGGATATGAGATTATTACAGATATGGCAAGAAAATAACATAAAATTTATGATTTTTAAACTTTATTGAACTTAAGATAGACCTGCAGAACTGGAAACCTTCTAAAGTAATAGCGACCGAAACTCCATAGTGTCTGGTCGTTCTTACCTCTATAGGGCTCATATAATAGAAAATTTTTAGCTTAAAAAAATGACGAAAGTCTGCCTATCGCTGCCTCTTGGGTTATTATGTTAATAGTTTTTGAGAAGATTTTGTGTTTTCATTTTTTGACTAATTATTAGTGATGTCGTTTTTGTGACGTTTAAGTTCAAAAAAAGCATTTTTATGAATTAACTAATTACTGAATTAGCTTTTATACACTTTTAGAGTTCATAGTGTACGTGCTGAGATACATAAATTTTAAAGTTTAATGTAAAACTACCGACTTTTACCTGCACAAAGTGAGTGTAGTGTCGGTCACGTTTTGGGCTGTAGTGTCGGTCACAATTTATTTTGCTAATATATTTTTTTTTTAATAACTTACAGGTTATAGGTAACCATTTTATAATCGTTTGTTTCATGCACATTCGATAAAAATACAAAGTATTTAGCTCACAGAGAGGAAGATTATTGGTGTTTACAAACACTCTCGGAAACGACTTCCTTTTGCATGTAGTGTCGGTCACGTTTATGTTTGACTAAATAAATGCTATTTGAAAACAACAGTGTATACCATTTTTTCTACATAAGTTAACTTGTTTTAACTGCTACAAAGCCATCTTAAAATTGATACTAACAACATGATAGTAACCATAATATATGACAAAATAAAACGCAAGTCGCATCAAATGTAGAGTCAGTCACATATTATGGAAATGCCCAATAATATTATTCTTCTGAAATGAACTTAATTATGTTCTTATTGCATGTTAATTTTATGTTTGAAACAAAAATAAAAAATATTTTTAGTATTCGAATTATTCGAAAAATAATTTGGCGAATATTCGAATAATAAAATCGTCGAATATTCGAATAAAACGAGTATTCGAATATTCGAATAACATACCCCGGGGGTCCCTAACGTAAAAAAGCGGCCAAGTGCGAGTTGGAATCGCCTATGAAGGGTTCCGCAGCAGCAAATAGGCAACGTGTTTAGGAAATCACATATTTTTTTTTATCTAAGGTACATGTACCGCACCGATTTTAATCGGCGAGGTACATAATATATTATTGTCGAAATTGGACAAGTAAGATGGATAGTAATGTGGGGGGTCCGGCCCCCAGGACACCCCCCTTATGTACGTCCATGTCTAGGCAGATATAATCTTACTTATATATAAAATTCTCGTGTCACAATGTTAGTCACCGTACTCCTCCGAAACGGCTTTACTGATTTTTACCAAATTTTATATGCATATTCAGTAGGTCTGAGAATCGGCTACTGGGTAATTTTAATATCGATAAGTGCATTTGTTGAATAAATAATAGTAAATTATTACAACTCGAGATTGACGGCGACCATTGTTTGTGCGACGGGATAGCGATGGACGTTGCCACGGTGACATACTTATTAGTAACTTCAATAAAATAATACGGGCGAAATACTTTATATGGCAAAGAAACGTGTGCCGGGACAGCTAGTATTATATTATAGAACATAGTTTCTGAAAGTATAGATACAGCCGCAGTCGGTAGTTTAAACTGGCCTGGGGCATCAACTGCGAGATTGATATTAAACTTTAACCACTCAATGCTCGGACCTAATAACTTTAATGTGCCACTTACATATTATTATTTTATATTAGAAGTTTATTTTCGTTTTAATTAATTTTAATACAATTGTAAACAAAACTCGACTAAAATACAGAAGAACGTGGATATTGGGAGACACGTGTGTTCGAAAATCTATTTATTAGGATAATAATAATCTAACTGTATTGTAGCAAAATACAAATGCTGTGTTTTGAATTGAAAAAAATTAGGCAAAAAACTTTTTGTGCTGAAGAGATTGGTTTAAGAGGTTATTTGACGGGTTTGGTTAGGTTAGTCCGTGGCTAGTCGTTCGGTTAAAATCAATGTTCGGATAATCGATGCTATCACGTATTGGTATTTTTATTAATTACCTGCGAGATATTTAAAACACTTAGCATAAAGCTGAGGCCAAACCTACGCGTCAGTGACGGAGCGTCAAGTTGTCAAATGTGTGTGTTGTATACAAAAAACACATTTGACAACTTGACACAACTTGACGCCCTGTCACTGACGCGTAGGTTTGTTCTAAGCTTTACAATTTACAGTCGTAAACAGTACAGTCGTACCTTGTAAAGCATGCGTCAAAACCATAGAATTATAACCTACAACCTATAAAGTATTGACATCGTTGGTCAAAACTCTTAAAACATCAACTCTAACAAAACAAAGCGTGGTTATAATTTACTCTCAGCAAAAAGCGGGAAAAGGGCGAAGTGGATAAACGCGAAATATTCCGTTTTTGTCCGGACACCTGAAACGTCCTCTGGGACACCTGATAAATGACCCAGCAGAAAAAATAACATTAGTTATTTCACACTATCACTCGCGTGACACCGCTAAATACGACGCGTTTGTCGCGCGAGAAAATATTTGAATGTTGTGTTTATTCTGAGCCCAACAAGCATTATAAAGTTTTAGGTTTGATATTTCAATATTTGAATTATTCTTTTCTATTATTGTCCTATTTTTACATTCGCACAAATTTATTTACTGAAATTTTAGTATCACCGAGGCAATTAATTTTACCTGAACGCATGAGGATGGGTTTGAACTTTGAAGACTAGAAATTAAAAATACAAGGCTCAGTCAAATACTTTTTTTATAGAATTTAAATAATTTATATACTTTTAATAAGTATGTCTAGGCACGTAGAATACAAATAATACAAAATATACAATAGAAATTATAACGATCGTGATACGATTTAAATTTTCAACAAATACAGTCCATTCTGAAGATACACTTTGGTCTGTAACCTCTTCAACCTCACTTTTTTCCATTTTAAAAACTTTTCTATATCGCTCTAGAATAATTCTGTTAAATCTTGGAATATAAACTGGCGGAGGATTCGTTTTTTTTCTCAAGTTTTTAAAAATATACGTGAAAAAAATAGACAGCGCGCTCAGAAAGAAGGAAGTTCTTAAGAAAATCAATATCTTCGGCACATCGGATCCAAATTTCGGATAATTTTCAGTCACAAAATTCACACAAGAAATCAAACAAAAAACCAAAACGTGAACGCGAAGGATATTATCAATATCTATTAAAATAGCTGTTATATTTAATGCAGCTATAACTATCAGTGGAATTACAAATATAGCTGCTAAGCCATCCGCTGCTCTCTTTATCACGAATGTTAGAGTTATTTCATCTGGTTTTTCATCAGATTCGGTGTAGGCACTTAATATTATATTCCATCCAGCGCTTTCCTTGGCGTCTTTCGTCGAAATACCGGTGGTACCATTTCTTGTGATCCTAACATCTTTTTCGACGAATTTTATTTGGCAAATGTGTGTGTCGTAGGGCCAGTCCTTCATCCTGGATTGGCATTCGCCCGAATGTCTCATCTCTGGGATACACGTCACCGTTCCATCGTGATATACCATACACGATGACGTGTAGAAATTATGCAGTGAAATAAATATGTCGCTGTCATCGTCCATCTGAATAATCTTTGGGGTCCAAATCATCGCAGTTCTGACAGTAGTTCTGTCGATTCCGCCGTAGTCTTTCGGGTTCCATTTCAAAGAGTCATCGAACCACTTTAGCATCATATAGCTGTAGATGTAGAACTCCTGGGTTTTCTCGTCAAACGTGTAGTATCTCAAATTGAAGTGGATAGCTACGGTACTATTTACACACTGTTGATTGGGGTGCAAAATGTAGTTTGGTATGTCTCTCCTAAGTTTCTCCTCCCATGTTGGTGTTCTTTTGTTGCATTCGGAGCTTGAGACATGAATGAAAATGGCAATGAAACACATGAGTATGATCATGACTGCTCGACGGACGGTTCGTGTGTGCGTTTCAATGAAAAAATTCGTTTACGCCCATCTGTTCTTTGATATCACAAATATCATGTTCTCAAATATCATTTAAATACTGTACTTACCTAACAAAAAACCGGCCAAGTGCGTGTCGGGCCACGCGCAATATAGGGTTCCGTAGTACTGCTAGTTTTGGAAAATGTTTGTATGGTCAATGAACGTACATTTATAACGTGTTTTACAATACTAACAATATCATTTCAGTTACGTTCAAAGGAGTTTGAACGAAAAGTTCCTTTATACTTCGCCGAATATTTTTTTTAGTTGATCGACTATCACTCAATAACTTATGAAGTCTTCTTAGCCGTGATAGTTTTCCTTTTAAATTCAGTATATTTTCTACCCCCCTGAATTTTTTCACATTTCCAGAAGCAACCGCTTAGCTGGTAGAAGGGGGCCCTGGACTCTTAACGATTTTTTCCACTTTAAAACTTAATATTTCACAAATGGATCCCTAAATCGGAAAATTATCTATGAATACCTACCCATAATATTTTTAAAAACCTATCCAACGACACCCCACACGATGGGATAGGCGCGAAAAAAAATTCATTCCCGCTTGATGTGTAGGGCAGGTACCATGAAAAAAATTTTTCTTTAGATTTTATGTACTATCAGAGAAGTTGATTCCTATGCAGATGGGGGACCAACGTAGTTTGGCCGCGTTACATCAAACTCAGCTGACAGGCGACAGATCACAATTAACATTGAATTGACATGATCCGACCAAATGACGTTGATCTGGCAACTGCCTAGGAATCAATTTACTCGATGGTACCATTTTGTCGGCATCTTTAATATGTGTATTCAATAAAATATATAAGAAATATATTTTATTATACGGTCGAATTAAGAAACTTCCTTCTTTTTTAAATCAGTTTAAAATAATAAAATTAAATAAAGTATAATGAATGTATGAAATAGATATTTATACTTATTGGTTAATATTTATAATTATATTAATAATTAATATTGCTTGTTAAGTTGGCCATGAAAAACACGTGCAGAAACTAAAGGTAGACTGTAGAGTGCCTTTCAGGAAAACGAAACACATTCAATATCTTTAACGTGGTTTCTTTAATTTAATTTATTTCTTAACTTAATGCTTGTAAGAACACAGACAATAAAAGCCTTACGAGCGTGTAATCGAGCCATTTCAGTGCTAATGGCTAATGTAAGTGGAATCTTAGTATTAAGGTTCATTTTCCTCTGTCAGAGCTTTTATTTGGATAATTATTGGTTTTTATTCCAACTAATATATTACTTATTTAAAAATAGAAACAAGAAAACAAAAACAATTTGTATCTATCTATTTATTGTAGTTAACTAGATTCGCGCAGAATTTTTTAGTTTCTAAACTCAGGAACTAACTATAACTATAAACCCCAAATAACCAATTTGTTGGCTAATATGCTACAATTTAATATACTAAAACTAGCTTATCCGGCAAACGATGTTTTGCCATATAAATTATTTCTACTATCAATATAAAAAGTAGATAAAAACTTACGAATAATAAAAACTAAAATCTATTCTCAGGCCTAACTTTACATACAAAATGTTTGGGAGAAGTTCGCGCACATACACTGTAACACGAGAATTTTATATATTAGATAATATTGTGTATTATACATAACTAGCTGTTGCCCGCGACTTCGTCCGCGTGGACTTCAGTTTATAGCGCGCGATGTCAACAAAATTGGTGTCAAAAGCTTTTATAAAAAAACCCTGGTACCCCTTAAATCAATACAGCTGTGTAGTGTGCACACAATAAGTACTTTATTTTTTATATTAAACTTTATATTTTATGCCAAATTTCAAAGCATATTTAGCCCCCCAATTACACAACTTTACCCATAAACTATTTATCATTGATAGGTTTAGCCCCAATTTCACCAACGTCTGTTAGTGTTAACAGCTTGTTAAAATGTCCTGTCTTCTCTTTCATTCATATGAAAAACGAAACAGCCAACGTGATACTAATTCGATCATTAACTTTAACAGTCGTTGGTGAAATTTGGTCTTAAGGTTACGTCACTGCCTGCACAGATAAAGTATTGAGTTATTTAATACCGTAGAATAGATATAACAATCGAAAAAAATCGAGACTTAAATGTAAGATGATACCACCTCTTATAGAAAGACTTTTGAGCAAGCGTCAGCGCGATGTAGAAGACGCACGGCGCCATCTATTATGAATTTTTTGAACAAATTTACGACCCTTACAACCCTTTTTTCCAGTAAAAAAGTAGCCTATGTCCTTTCTCAGGCTTTAGACTACCTCTTATAGAAAGACTTTTGAGCAAGCGTCAGCGCGATGTAGAAGACGCACGGCGCCATCTATTATGAATTTTTTGAACAAATTTACGACCCTTACAACCCTTTTTTCCAGTAAAAAAGTAGCCTATGTCCTTTCTCAGGCTTTAGACTATCTGTATACAAAATTTCATTACAATCGGTTCGGTAGTTTTGGCGTTTGGCGTGAAAGCGAGACTGACAAACAGACAGAGATACTTTCGCATTTATAATATTAGTATAGATTATGTGCACACTGCACAGCTGTTTTTGGGTATTTTGATTAATTAAGGGCCGCGCTACACCGGAATGGCAGCGGCGAGGCGAGCACTTTCAGCGCTGCCATTCCGGTGTAGCGCGGCCCTAAGAGGGGTACCACTTACCAGGGTTTTAAAAAGTTTTTAAATTTGACACAAATTTTGTTGACACCGCGCGCTATAAACTAAAGTCCACGCGGACGAAGTCGCGGGCAACAGCTAGTATATATATATAATATTATTATAATATTATTAAACATCATATTCTAACGTATTAAAAACTATAAACAAAAACATACTAACTAATAAGTATGATTAGTTCTATGTTACAATAAAGTAAAAAATAAAACGCCATCTGTTGAATCGTATTAGAACTAAAATGTTCATTCCATCGATATATTTCTGGATTTTTTATAATATTATACATAAAATATGTTTAAGATTTTTGAAATTTTATTTTAATACACATCCAAGACCCAGGAAAATTGAAAACTTTTTGTTCCGCCTGCGGGACTCGAACCCAGGACCGCCGGGATGAGCGCTGGCCACGCGCAATGCGAATTCATTTTCATCGAAATTTTCATGGAAATAAGATATTTTCCCACATCAAAATGTAGCCTATGTCCTTTCTCAGACTCTAGAATAACAGTATACAAAATTTCATTGCAATCGGTTCAGTAGTTTTGGCGTGAAAGCAAGACAGACAGACAGACAGACAGACAGAGATACTTTCGCATTTATAATATTAGTATGGATTATAATATTATTAAACATCATATTCTAACGTATTAAAAACTATAAACAAAAACATACTAACTAATAAGTATGATTAGTTCTATGTTACAATAAAGTAAAAAATAAAACGCCATCTGTTGAATCGTATTACAACTAAAATGTTCATTCCATTGATATATTTCTGGATTTTTTATAATATTATACATAAAATATGTTTAAGATTTTTGAAATTTTATTTTAATACACATCCAAGACCCAGGAAAATTGAAAACTTTTTGTTCCGCCTGCGGGACTCGAACCCAGGACCCCCGGGATGAGCGCTGGCCACGCGCAATGCGAATTCATTTTCATCGAAATTTTCATGGAAATAAGATATTTTCCCACATCTAAATGTAGCCTATGTCCTTTCTCAGACTCTAGAATAACTGTATACAAAATTTCATTGCAATCGGTTCAGTAGTTTTGGCGTGAAAGCAAGACAGACAGACAGACAGACAGACAGACAGACAGACAGAGATACTTTCGCATTTATAATATTAGTATGGATAGTATGGATTAGAAATGCAGTAGGAGTTCTACATAAGATAAGATAGATTGATTATTATTATACCAAGTGATAATATTATTAAACATAATATTCTAACGTATTAAAAACTATAAACAAAAACATACTAACTAATAAGTATGATTAGTTCTATGTTACAATAAAGTAAAAAATAAAACGCCATCTGTTGAATCGTATTAGAACTAAAATGTTCATTCCATCGATATATTTCTGGATTTTTTATAATATTATACATAAAATATGTTTAAGATTTTTGAAATTTTATTTTAATACACATCCAAGACCCAGGAAAATTGAAAACTTTTTGTTCCGCCTGCGGGACTCGAACCCAGGACCGCCGGGATGAGCGCTGGCCACGCGCAATGCGAATTCATTTTCATCGAAATTTTCATGGAAATAAGATATTTTCCCACATCAAAATGTAGCCTATGTCCTTTCTCAGACTCTAGAATAACTGTATACAAAATTTCATTGCAATCGGTTCAGTAGTTTTGGCGTGAAAGCAAGACAGACAGACAGACAGAGATACTTTCGCATTTATAATATTAGTATGGATTATAATATTATTAAACATCATATTCTAACGTATTAAAAACTATAAACAAAAACATACTAACTAATAAGTATGATTAGTTCTATGTTACAATAAAGTAAAAAATAAAACGCCATCTGTTGAATCGTATTACAACTAAAATGTTCATTCCATTGATATATTTCTGGATTTTTTATAATATTATACATAAAATATGTTTAAGATTTTTGAAATTTTATTTTAATACACATCCAAGACCCAGGAAAATTGAAAACTTTTTGTTCCGCCTGCGGGACTCGAACCCAGGACCCCCGGGATGAGCGCTGGCCACGCGCAATGCGAATTCATTTTCATCGAAATTTTCATGGAAATAAGATATTTTCCCACATCAAAATGTAGCCTATGTCCTTTCTCAGACTCTAGAATAACTGTATACAAAATTTCATTGCAATCGGTTCAGTAGTTTTGGCGTGAAAGCAAGACAGACAGACAGACAGACAGACAGACAGAGATACTTTCGCATTTATAATATTAGTATAGATTATATAATTTAGCTAAGAAAATAATAGGCCATTATAACAAGACAAATATATTCCATGTAACATGTAACGACGTCAGCCGGCCTGCCTTATTACATTTTCCCCGAAGATTACTGAAATATCGCACAAAATTAGCTCCTTCGCCCTCAAGGCTGTGTCACAGGTACAGGCTGATTAATGGTGAAAGAAAGAGAAATAATATGGGGATTGTAGAAAATGTTGCAAACATATTATTTAAGACAATTGTTTGCTTTGTTTTATGCTGCAAACAGTATTTAAACGTCGTCAAAAATCAATAAAGAAAATAAGTAAGGACCAACTTAAAGTAAAAATGTAGAGGCTGGTTGCTCTCCAGGAGCCTTATGGTTCTGGTTGCATTGCCTTGATTGGGTTGATTAAACCAGTTTTGGGATTGGTCTACATTATTTGATATGAATTCTGTATACTGTGACTAGAACAAGATATTTCATAGTTTATTATGTACAAGAGTAGCCTATATCCTATTCCGTTGTTCTTACTTTCTTTTTCGGGCGCGAAGTCGCAAGCAACAGCTAGCACTCGCATATACATATAAAACCGATAAATCAATATTGGACAATATTAAATTTCCTGAGCCGTATCAGATTATTGGCTGTCGTTCGCGCCAGATTTCGTTTAACACCAATATTATATTTTTTTAATTAAATTAAGCTCGGGAAAATTTGTAAAAATGATAAGTACGTTATTATCGAGAAAATTCGCGGGATGGGGAAAAGTATCCTTCAAATTTTTATTACTTTTTGTAAACTAGATCGCTCGCAAATTCGTTACACCAAAATGAGTACAACGTGATTCGCGAGGACTGTACATTTTGCCGGTAAAAGCTTAAAGCTATCCTACAGGCTTTGCCTAGTGCCTACAGAAGAAATGCGAAAGAATAGAAATTCTGACACATTTTTGGGAAAAAAAAAATATAACCGATAGCATGTGCTAATCTGTCACTTTGTCTATTGTCTCGTTTATGGTTTTCAAGCTAAGCGTGCAGGACGCAGGTGGCAGATATTCGACAAATGACAAAAATTAATATTCTTAATTTTAAATTTTTATAGATAAAAGTACTAGATAAGATACTTAGTAGGGACATCAACAGCCCCCCTAGCCCCCCCTCGGTACGCCCATGTCCAAAGCCAAACATTTATCGGTTTTTATGCCCAAAATAATCCAAATTATAACAGAAGCTAGTAAATTAATATTTAATTAGTGGATGCTAGTTGTTAGCACGGTGTGACTGTCGAACTGTAAAGGTAACTATTGGGTGGATACAATTCACTTCCACACCTTGGACTAATGATCATGAAGATATCAGGCTGGCTGCTGGCATTAATTTCAACTACAACTGTGTGGTGTAAGCGACAGGCGGAGGCGATTATTATCAATGAAATAATTTTATTCAGAGTAATTTTTTTTACAAAATCTTTTCTGAACGTCGATACTATGGTGCCGGTACCACCGGTTCGGGAACTAGCCCGGCGAGATTATGAATTTCTGTTCCTTTGAGTGCTTTACGTAGCAAATTTTAATAAAAAGTAATAAAGCATTAAGCGACTATGAGATCATACTGAACCAAAAATGTCAGATAATAATTTGGATCATTTGAAATATAACTTGCTGTAAGATAAGCGCTGAAGATAGTTTCAGGAGTTATGAGACGTAAGGCGCTTCTAAGGTTTTGTATCGCCAGTTAATTTTTTCAGGCGTGAAAATTGCGTTCATAGCAAAAGTACTTTTGTTATCTACATATTTAATCATAATCAATTAATCAGTATGTATAACAGAGAAAGAAATCGGATATTACAATGTCGTACTACCTTTGAATTTTACTACTTTATACTTTAAATACTTACTTCGAAACTATTTACACAGCCTCCGAATTAAACTTTCCGTGCTCTGAATAACTAATTACCTTATAGTTTATTTTATACCATGCCTTCGCGTTATAATTGGTCGCTGTTAGGCATTTGTGTATAAACCCACAAATTTTGGTGTTAAATTATGAATGCAGTCTTGTTCTAAATGATCTAAAGAAAATGAATACGTTCATAACTTAATACAATTTTTGTGGGGTACACAAATGTTTAACAGCGTCCAAATATTATGTAGTTTCAATTTTCATTCTCTTATGTCTTGTACCACACCGAGCCACGGCAGGCAAGTCATTACCGTCGCGAACGCCAGGAAATATTACGCGAAGAAACGGAATAACATTGTTTAGGTGCACACTAAATAATGGACACATCATAAATTACTGCCTTTGCAATCCTGAGCCATTAATGGAATTAATGATGGCATACACCGATGGTTTATTGCTTAATGGGGGTTCGATGCTAATAATTTGTCAATAATGTTTTTAATGTTAAACCCCCTAAACAACACAACATTATAGTTTTCTATGTTACGAATCGTAACGAATCGTACATATTGTGTTTTCTGTGTGTACATTTAGCCCGATTCGGAAATATTGTTATTTGTTTGTCAAAAATTTAAAAACTACAAATACAAACACAAACTTCAAATTTAAAAACTACGTACAAACTACAAAATCTTAGCTATAATTAATTAATTATCTCAGGTCGCACATTTCTCTATTATGCATATCTAATAAAGCTCTTATAGATGTCAAACTGTTGGTGAAAGTAAATAGATTTATTAAGGAGAGCATGTTAGATATTTGATTTGTTTAAAGAAAAAGCAGAATTGAGTATAAAAATTATATTACAGTTCCACATACGTCGCCATGTTCGCTACTCCACACACGTTGTGACCACGGCGAATTCTGGAAATATACAAAACAATTATCCTAAAAGTCCTACTAATATTATAAAGGCGAAAGTTTGTTTGGATGTATGGATGTGTGGATGTATGGATGTTTGTTACTCTTTCACGCAAAAACTACTGATTGGATTTTAATGAAACTTTACAATAATATCGCTTATACATCAGAATAACACATAGGCTACAATTTTAACCGACTTTCAAAATGGGGGAGGTGTTATGTTCGTTTTTTTATATTCAACCTATGATATTCTTCATTGTATTCAACGATTACTCCCCCGTTTGTTAACCGATTTTCAAAATTTTTCTTTTGGTGTATAGGGTATCATCCCAATTTGGTATTATATTCACAAAAGTGGTGATCTGATGAAGGATCCATAAGTAATCGAGGGAACTCCTCAAAACTTATAGGGAAACATGTGGTGACTTTGGTTTCGTGAGAAGTATTCTAAGCATATGCTACCAACAAGTAAGATTTTGCACCGAGATATACCTGATATACCGTGGTTCGGAAGGTGCTGAGAGAACTCCTGATTCTTTATAGATACTAGTTTGGGAGTTTCGGCGTTGTTTTAAGAACAGAAAGCATATGTTACTATGGAAATTACATTCATCATCATCATCATCATCATCATCACTACCATATTATACCATTTTATAGTCTTTTAGGTCGAGACTCGAGTTTGTCAAGCGATAATTAAAAAAATCTATACCTACCTAATATTATAAACCTGAAGAGTACCTATGTTTGCTTGAACGCGTCAATCTCAGGAACTACAGGTCCGATTTAAAAACTTATCTCAGTGCTAGATAGATCATTTATCGAGTAAGACTATAGGCTATATTATATTATCACGCTAAGACTAATACGACCGAAGAAACTCAGGAAAATGTGGGAAAAACGGGGGAAATATTTTTATGTAAAAATGTACGGTTTCTGTAAAATTCCTAATTTACGCGGGCGAAGCCGCGCGGGACATCTAGTTGTTTCATAATGTAGGCGATAAATATTCGTTCCCGCATGATAAACTAATTTTTCTGCGATCGAAGCTGAGAGTGACATATTTCTTTATTCTATTCTATTTAGGGTTTTATCCGTAAAGTTCGTAGTTCGTTAATATTTCACGTGTCCTACGTAAACCTATCTTATAGAAAATCGGGCTTTGGCCCACCACACATTCCCACCACTGTATCTCCTGTGTCGTCATATCGACAGCGGTATCCAACCACGAAAACACTGATATTATCTCAGGTAGCCCGAGCTAAAGCTGTCTTGGCACCCGCATCGAAATGAATCAGAAAAAGATAGGAGAAGTAAAACCTATCCTAGGCCGGTCCTACAAACCTCATATACCCCCCCTCGCCCCAATGCCGTCCCCACCAGTTGAGCAGCACCCAGTACTCCGGCGTGTAGCCCACCAGCAACATCGCATGGTTCATCTTCCACGGCACGCAGAACGGGTCGTCGTAGATACCACTCCTGGAATATGGTCTCACCAGTTTAGTGAACGTCCTATTTGTTGGTATCAGGCAGTAGGCTGTAGGCTCCATGTGCGCTGTTATTATTATTGATAAAATGCTGACGGATTTTTGAAAATGCAATACACGCCGAATGACTTGAGTTCGATGCAGTGAATGGACACTGCACTACGTACATGGTTACAGGTTGTATATTATAAAGTATAGGAATAAGACGTTTTCATAAAGAAACTTATGATGCTGATTGCTGACTGGTAAGTCCGAGTTTTTGGGCCACTCGACATTAAAACTACGTGCTTTGCGCTAATAAAGACACATATTTCTTTCCATTTCACAGATTGCCGAGCAGGAGTTTTGTCCTGCTCGGCCATATAATACCCAGGATCGGCTTACAACTAAAACTTCTAACCTGTACAATTGGAACGTGAAAGGTTCAGCATTAACAGCAACAGCCATGGGTCCAATGGTCGCCAAGGCTCGTTCTATAGCACGCTCGTCACCGGCCGGCAGAGTCGCCCATCTCCGCGGCCGAGCGCTCACCTCAGCTGAGCGGTAGTGGCAGTGACCTCGCTGAAATATGACTGACTGTAAAGCTGTGGAACGAACTGTCACCAGCAGTATTTCTGGAACAATAAGACCTGCAAACCTTCAAGAAGAGAGCGTATTCCCTTTTAAAAGCCCGACAACGCACCTGCAGCTCTTCTAATGTTGCGAGTGTCCATGGGCGACGGTAGTTGCATTCCATCAGATGACTTGTTGCTCGTACTCGGATGCCCCTTATTTTATAAAAAAAATATGGCATGAAATGTAGATGTTGGCAAAGATGAGAGCTAGAGGAAAGAGGCGTCTTGAGTCGCAAAGATGGTGTGTTAGTCCAAATCATCGAATACTTGCCAAGTTCTCTACAAAGCTGTCTCTGTATAAGGACCGTTTGTCGATTGACGATCGTCTGAAGAGTGAGGAATTAGCTACCCGGAAGTTATGTCGCTTCGTTTTTCGCGCGAGAAACATACATTTTATCGGGTTAAAAAGAATGCCGTGTCCTTTCCCGGGACTCTATAATATAGTGGTTTGGCCGTGAAGATAGACACTTTTGAATGTATAATATTAGTATGGATTCGCGCCGTAGTCTAAAATATCTAAAACCGTGGCTTACAAGTATCTAACATACCTTGCCACGGTACGGGTAATATGATTCTCGGATAAGACCAGCTCTGGAAGCATACCGAAGCGCTGCCTCCAAGGATCCTCCGTTGCAACCCTGGTTACCATCAGGTAGACTGCAGTCTACGATCTGTTGAGGGCTGTAAGGAATAGTCTTATGAACTGCAAAAACTTAGAAAATTAGTAAAGGAAGGAAGGAAGTCCGTTATGCAATAACAATGGTCTGTCCAAATATTGTTACGGAATGATTAGATGTACTTTTAAATAATAACTATATCGACATTATTTTTTTCTATTAATAGTGGTGATTTTTCACCAGATTGTAGAGCAATAATTTCATTTTATACGTAGGAGATCCATGCTTCGGCACGAATGGGCTGGCTCGACCGGAGAAATACCACGTTCTCACAGAAAACCGGCGTGAAACAGCGCTTGCGCTGTATTACGCCGAGTGAGTGAGTTTACCGGAGGCCCAATCCCCTACCCTTTTCCCTTCCCTACCCTCCCCTTCCCATCCCTACCCTCCCCTATTATCCTATTCCCTTTTAAAAGGCCGGCAACGCACTTGCAGCTCTTCTGATGCTACGAGTGTTCATGGGCGACGAAAGTCGCTTTCCATCAGGTGACCCGTTTGCTCGTTTGCCCCCTTATTTCATAAAAAAAAAACTTCACAATATTTCCACTTATTTTCTTCCATCAAATCATATGCTTAAGTTTCCCCAATAAGGTAAAATACCCACCTCAGTTCTCGCCAATCCCCATGATGTTTGTAGACCTGGGCCTGTAGCGCATGTGTGATGGCGAAGGCGTAACAAGCACCGCAGTGGTACTGCTCCTCCAGGCGCGGCTTGTAACCCCTGTCACGCCAGTCCATCTGGAAATAATAGATTTTTTTTTATGAAATAAGGGGGCAAACGAGCAATCGGGTCACCTGATGGAAAGCAACTACCGTCGCACATGGACACTCGCAGCATCAGAAGAGCTGTAGGTGAGTTGCCGGCCTTTTAAGAGGAAATAGGATAATAGGGGAGGGTAGGGATGGGAAGGGAAGTGAATAGGGGAGGGTAAGGAAGGGAATAGGGTAGGGGATTGGGCCTCCGGTAAACTCACTTACTCGGCGAAACACAGCTCAAGCGCTGTTTCACGCCGGTTTTCTGTGAGAACGTGGTATTTCTCCGGTCGAGCCGGCCCATTCGTGCCGAAGCATGGCTCTCCCACGTATATTTACTTATCACTGGTTCTAGTACTGAATCAATGTAAACATGTCTAGTATCTAGTAGCTGTATGCAGTGCGGAATTTATATTTTTTATAAGAGCAGGCCACTATTTGCGCCGCCCCATGTAAGAAATCTGTAGAGTGTACTGTGGAGGGCCTCTATGGACATTGCCCACTGCCGCCGTGGCCTATAACGAGTGGTGCTGGCTGTATGCCTTCTTTTACGTTCTCAATATAGATTAATCCAAAAGGGAACTCTATTTTCTATCACCAAAATTTATATTTGTCATCAAGTTGTATCACCTAATAAATAGATCTATCGCCACGAAATATTTTCGTTCTCAGATAAACAAAAATTGTTCCCAGGTATGAATTATCAAATTAATGTTAATTATATGTGTAAAATAAGAGATCGATAAACAATAAAATTATATTGCATTACATAAATATAAACTTCGTTCTTATAATAACAGTTTTGTTACTTAAATAATAGCTCTGTGCTCAGAATGGTAGATCTGTCACCAAATAAATCGATTATCGATCCCTGACTGCGACTCCTTTTTATTTGATATTTTGTCACCAATACAGTAGTAACATTTTATTTCGTTCAGATATTAAATTAATAGTATTCGTTACCAATTTAATACATCAATTTATAATTTTAATGAAAAAATGATCAAAGGGGCGGAGACAAATTGGCGCGCTTTAAAAATTGACCAATCCGGCCTCAACGATGGGTAGTAGGTAACTAGGTTCGATTTTTTTTTATTATTTTAACTTTAATTAAGTGTTTTATCTACTATTCTGCTAGCCATAAGCCAGCTATTTTAAACCAGCGCTGATTGTTCAGTGGTAATTATTTTAAACAATAAATATTGATTATTTTGACTTTAATTGTTTTATTTACTACTCTGCTAAAAATTTTATTTAAATATAATTTATACTACCAGTGGAAATTTAGAACCTTGGGAGTCTAGTTAAGTAGCAGAATCTTTTGGTTGAAACGATGATGACAACACTAATTTTTTATTTGAACTTAATGCAATTTTCTAGTAACATAATATGATTTATTGGTGATCTCTTTAAATTGGTTTGCTTAAATACTTATTAGGACACACCTATTATAATACATACAAAAACATTTATTTGGTACTAGACCTTATATCTCAGGATTTTAGGTGATTTATTGTGGAACTGATTTTGCATTGTTTGGTGACTACATTTTGGTGACAGATCTACTATTTTGAGGACAAACCCTATTATTTAAGAAACACAAAACTAATTAAATTGGTGATAGCTTAAATGATACCCAATCCAAAACAGGCTCTGATGTACTATTCAGAGGTTAGATATTAGGTAATATGCTCAAAAGTTGAAGTTAACAATTTGATCGAAGTTTAAAGATTCAGAAACAAGTAGATAATCTGGTAAGAAGGTAACTTACGGCTTACCTCTCTTGGAATCTTCTGATGGAGATTCCTCTTGTAGGCTGTTCTGTGTGGATCTCTAGCTGGATCGTAAAGTGGAATCGTCCATATTAGTTTCAGCAGATCTTCGACGTAAGACATTATTGGCTGAAAAATACGTTTCTCCAAATACTTAGAATAAAAGAATAGGCCTACTAGCAGGTAATATATAATAATATATAGTGACAAATAATAATATAGTGACAAGAATACAAAATGGGAAAGTAGAAATATTAAAGATATTTTACCCAGTCTCCAAACATATTAAGATGTAGAGTATAGCTCCTTTTCCCTGAGAGGTACAGCTGATTGTGTTCAGCAACTTTCCTCAAGTTATTTTTCCATACCGACAGCGCTGCCTCCTCGTGAGTTTGCGAAACATATTTCTTATTGTAAATGGACTGAAAAGTCACCAAAATGTTAAGAAGCACCAAACATACAACTAATGTTTAAATATTATTTGTTAATTCTAAAAAAAGTCTAGAAACTCTAGATGTCAAGGGTCGTATGTCGAAAGGACGCACAACAATGCAGTGTTGCAGCTGAAATACATACAGGGTGCAATTAAACCTTCCTGCCAAATTTTTTCCAGGGCTTAATTATAATTAGGAGAGACCATTTAACCAAAAAAATTGGGTGTTATTTTTTTCAATGACATAATATTTTGTCCCATTTAAAATCGCTGCAGAACGGTCACTCGCGGCGGGGGGAAATGAGAGGGGGTGACGCGGGATGAGGCGCGCGCGCGGGGGCACGTCACGCGCGGTCGATGCATCGTGTCCATTAATTGTAGTGTTTTTTAGGATAACTTTCGGAAGGTATTTCCCAACATTTTAGTACTGAGTGACTATAAAAGAAAAAATACGTGTATTGTTTAATTGCACCCTGTATTATTATGGGTACTAGATGTCTTAGTCATGTCGAAAGGACGCACAACAATGCAGTGTTGCAGCTGAAATACATTTTATGCGTACGTCGTGCCTCTTCTCGTTTTAGTGTGTTAGTGTCATAACAAATTTTAGATCAATATACATAATTGTATCATACCTTACCTTATATTCATTCCAATGGGTTTCTGGCACATCATCAGTGGTCAAAAGACCGTCAAGAACATGACGTCTAACATAATCCGCACTTGCCTCCCCATCACAGTCACTAACGTTAAAAACACTCAAATATTCACTCAATCTGTCCGTATTTCTCATAGCTTTCAGAGTCTTTTCAGCTAAACTATCTACATTCATCCCTAATCTTGGGACACATCTTGTATGCCTACAGCTCAAAATGTATTTCAATTTATGCGCCGTTTCGTTAATATAAGGGTTTGAAGCTACAAAATATAAATGAGTAATTAATAGTAGTAATTGCATTATGAACAAGTGTGTGTGGTCTACTGCCATTTGAGTTTGGCGATGTGTTCGCAATTGCTAAATTGGCATGAAATGTATGTCATTGTTACAATGCATGGTAAGCATTAACGTTGAAATTATTGATTTAATATAGATTGGAACATAATAATAATTTTAGTTACATAAAAAACCTCCGATGTAAGTTTAAGCTCTATTAATATAGGGCCTGGCATAATGCAAAATATTAAACTAATCGAATCACTTGAAGTTGCTGTATATAATAACATCTTTTCATGAACTAGATGAACCCTAACCAGCACTGAGCGGACTGTCACTGATGATGCTCAACTATAATAGGGATGATGACAAGGTCAAAGATTAGCAAATTTTGTTAATAAAATAAAGAAATTACGGTAAAAAATAAGTGCTCCCAAAATTTCAGTTCTATAGCATTTGTATTTTTTTTGTTATGCGCCTTGAAAGTTGGATAATCAAGTCGAATTTTTTTTCGATTAAATTTCTTAATATTTGTATACCATTCGATAACTTATGCAATTAAAAGCTACTTTTGTTAAGAAACCACTTTCATAAACGCAATATTTAATATACCTATCGAACAAAGTTCTCTCCCGATGCGTACAAACTACGAAAGAGTGACGTCAGTCTTTCGTAGCACTTTGTATGGAGCGTTTCGGGCCGGTCTATTTTATGAGATGTTTGAATTGTCATATCTTGGTGAATTTTTAAGCTATCAGAATAATTCTTTCAGCGATGTTTCTATTTTTTAAGGGTCTTTCAATTACCAATAAGAAAAAAAAATTAGTCATCATGCCTATTGCTAAGAACACTCTTGATCTTGTCAACTTAAAAACAAAAAGTCTATATTATAGACTGTCACCTCTTCACACTCAACTTTAAAGAGACGGGACCGGACAAAAGTTTTTGATGCGGTTTTCCCACCGTCATAACAACGGCTGACGGTGTTCTTATTATTTACAAAATAGAAACATTCACCTGTATAAATTTTGTACGGCATGAAATGATTTTACTTATGATACTTAATTTTTTTTTACATATTCAGTAACGCGACTGACGTTGAATCCCCCGTCTGCAATACGGCTGACGGTGATTTTTTGGTTTAACATGACCTCAATAATCACCCATCAAATTTTCATACGGTATAAAATTACTCTTAGCAAAATTTTTTTCGACAACTTTGAGATACTCTCAGTTTATATTCCACCCCGGGTGCGGCGACTGACGCTCATTATGTTGATTATTAAATATTAATCTACTACTAGCCAAAAATTTGGTCGGTATGAAATGACTCACAAATATGGAACCCCAAAAAGTAGCACCACCTACTATAATAGATGTACGCGGTTCAGCTGATTTCCATGCGACATGACGCGCGCGGAGTCGCCGCAGTACCTAACTTAAGAGGATATACCAAGGGCTAGAGAAATTGAGAATATGTGTTTTAAAATGTATTGCTGTCTCACCAGTCTCAAGTCTCCTACCGCAGAGCGCGATAGAGACAACATGACAAAAGTTCTAATAAAAGAACAGAAAATCATCGATTCGTTGTCCGCTGATTTCTTCTCCAAAACTTAACCGATTTAAGTACTTTTTTCATTAACAATTAAAGCAAGGATTGAGCTGTGTTCCTATGTTTTTTTTTGTATATTCTAGCCAGTATTGTTTTCTGGGTGTTTGAACACAGAGGAAAATCTGGCCATTTTTTTGGGTTTTTGAACGTTCATATCTTTTTTATTAACTAAATTATGAAAAAAAAAAAACATAGGGACATTGTATTAGTGGCCATAGATATTGAGGAAAAAAATTATAAATCTACCGGCATTATCCAGGGAGGAAACAGCGGACAACGTTTGTATGGAAAAACGGCGGTGTGGACTCCTCTTAACTGTGTACTGGGAAATATAAGGGTAGGTGGAAAACTGAACCGCTCAACGTCAATATACTACCCTACATAGGTATTATAATATATAAGATGAAGAAATATGTTTAATGTTTAATACCCGATATCAATGATATTATATGAAAACCCAAAGAGAATATCAATGCCTGATATATTATGTATCGGGTATTTATTGGCCCTTAAAATTATAATTTCAACAGTAAACACTAGATACGAATTTATATACCTAAGATATACATTAAATAAATTTTTACTGGCTTAAAAATTTGGGTTAAGTATTAAATGTTTTAATGATAATACTCGTAGTTTATGTTCAACTAGGTCAAAATTATATTCTGTAGACCTAGACGTGTCAGCATTCCGAGTCTACAGAAATTTGATCGCGTTGTACTAGAATAAATTTAACTAATTTACTTTTTGTTTGGGTATAATTAATAAAAACATTGTTGTTTCATATTTTTTATTTCTGAAAGAATTAATATACAAATATTACGAGATTTGAGATGGCGTAAAATTAAATACAATAAATAGTCTACAAAATCAAATAACAGCTGATATCCTTGTCCTAAATGAGTTTAAAAAATGTCGATTTCACTTGTATTACATAAAAAATAAATTAATATATACTTACGTATCAAATTCACGCTAGTTTTAAACAAATATTTGATTAAATCTACACATAAACATAGCTTTTTCAATGAAATAAAAACATTCCTTTTTAATTTCTCTGATGCAATGTATCACTTAGGCTTCAAAGATTAAAATATTTTTATGCCATACAAGCGCAGGTTTAACAAATATTAGTACAGTGAAATCGACAGTACATTGACTATTTGAAACCACATCCTCATAAATGCAAGCACAAAACCTATTTACAAGTCACAATTAGAATTGTCTACTTAAAACTAATTAAAAACTAGTTAATACTTGGTAATACCTATTCACTAACTCACTATTCACAAATCACTGTAGTTCGTTCGCGTTAAAAAACGCATTGTCTACAGAACATTTCTGTAGACTCGGCCACGTCACAATGACGTCTTCGTGAATAGTCTACAGATATTCCGTCCGTGTCATAAATGTCGAGATGCAATTTTTTCCAACGCAAACAGATACCAGTATCGAAACATATATGTATCAGTGTCAAATACTCAAAGTTAAGGTCCAAACCATGAGCCTAGTCATAAAATATAGTCGAGAGACAATACATATAAAATTTTGTGGTTCGCTTCATGGTTTGGACCTAAGTGCCATCTGTGTATATTTCTGAAGTCTTTAACAAGTAAAATCTTTCAAATTATACACCGCTATTTAAAACAAAATTATTTTTTGCATTTTGGCGAGCTTAGTTTTAGTGAAAAAAGTAATCACAAATTAATAATTGTTTTTTGTTCATATCACAAATCACAATATTTGATCACCGAAATGTTTAGACTACTTTAAAGACCTTTTAAATCATAAATGACAAAACATTTACTATGGTTTAAACAAATTGTGCACATAATTTCATGTCATATTTTATAACCTACCTCATCATGAAATTGTTTAAAACAAATAGTATATTGTAAGTATAACGTATTTATAGACAAAAGTAAAATATAACAAAAAATAAATAATTGTACAGATTGTCACAATATGAAATATACAAAGAATTAAATATGATTTCAAATAGCCAGAGTAGTAAGTATTGACTAAACTGACACCATTTCATTTGCTATTATAACATTTAAATAATTTAATTAATGTTACATAAAATACCTAGCAATATGAGCGATTGCTACGGTTTGACCATAAACAAACTTAATCCCACTGTTATTGTTAATCCCTTGCGATATATCATGCGTCCTCTTTAATTTAGCTAAGAATTAACTGTAACTCAAATTCCGCTAACAAAATATATTTTAATCTTATATGAGATAACAATATCATTCTTTAAATATTCAGTGTCACTTATAATTCTGTAGACATGCCACATAATATACAGGCTAAAATATATCTGTAGACTCAGCTGGTTGACACGGTTGCGTCATAATGACGTCATTAATCAGGGCTACAGAAATTTCATCTGTAAAAGAAATGTCTCTTTTTCAGTAATTAGATATTTACGTATTACATTCTATCAACACTTAATAATTCTGAATATCATTATTGTATTTGATCAAACTAGGAAAAAAAATTAACCCAAAAAAATAATTGTTTATATCAAAATATTTACCAGACTTCCAAATATGTGACTAGCTGAAAAAACTGTTAACTGTCCTCACCGTCAGGATACTTTTAGTATATACTGTATATACTAAAAATTAGTTTGTATATCCTGTATATACATTTTTCGTATGTTTGTAGTCAAACCGCAACAAATTTTACTAGGTGTAAATCTATACAAGCCAAACTAAAACCGCTTACACTACTATATACATAGAGTTCAAAATTCACAGCACATATACTGATGTCACTCGCTCCACTAAAATACAGTTCGACTGAAATTTAATTGAATGCCTAGTCGACTAGTTTAAAATGTTCAATCGTTGAAGCACTTTAAGCTTATTCTTAACAAAGCTCCTAGTCAATTCATTTTCTTTATCGCTTCTTTATAATAGAATCGGCGATCGAATTGTATGGAATTGACATAAGCATTCGATAATTATAAAGTCGACATTTGACTCGTGTCATGTCAATTCCATACATTCTGATGAAGAAGCGATGAAAAAAACGTGTTGGCAAGGGGCTCTGATTATATATAATAAGGCTTGTCGTCTCTAAATAACAAAATAGCTTTTTTCACTGTTATTTACTCAAGTTGAGACTGTATTCAGCGAGAAAATTTCGTTCGAGTGAAGACCATATTTTGCTTACGTAAGATTTTAAACTAGTCGATTTGTCCACAGAGTATTATGTTTTAAATCGATTCCGATCGATTTAAACTAAGCTCATATCGATTTCATCGAAAAAAATCGTCGAAAAATAAAAATATTTTTGGATTAACATAATCTGGATACCTACTAATTTGTGAGGTCATAATAATGTACTTTAAATTGCTTGTCTATTCTATTAAAATAAATAAGAAAACTAACATTTTATTTACGTTAAACCGTATAATTGATTTAATTATGCCCTAACTATAGTTTCTGAGTTTTTTTTTGACAGAAGTATAACTATTCGCTTGTTAATTAGTTAATAGAAGCAAGGGTTACTTTGCGGAAATCCATAGCTTAAAATTTAATACAATTATTATTATTGCAAGCAATATTGCTAAAAATATATAACTACTAAATTTTAAATTACTCGCTTGTCTTTTGATTGGCTAACGTCAAATTAATTACTAACTATTAACATATCAACAACGCTATCGAATAAATAAACTTCTGTCAGAACCTAAGAAACCGGGTATTAAAAAACGTATTAAGGATAATATATTATTAATTTTAAAAAAAAATTTCAACCCATTTTTTACTCGCGTCAGTTTTTCAACCCATTCTAATTGCGTCAGGTTGAAATCTTCTAGAATAGACAAGTAATTCAAAATTTCACCCGCCGGCGGGAAATTCATTCTCTCTGAAGATCACAGCGTAGCATTACCTAGTGAGCCTAAATGAGCATTAACCAAGATAAAAGTTTCACCAAAATCGGCTATCCTGCCAACACCAAAACAATAGCAATGGTTCTTTGCGCATCTTTGGGACCCGCTTTGTATAATAGTCTGGAGCATATAAACGACACTACTTGGATAATAATTAATCCAGACCCTTTAGCCGAGACCTTTTCTTTATCGCTTCTTTATAGAATCACCGATCAAAATGTATGAAATCGGCATAAGCGTCCGATAATATGAAGTTGACGTTCGACTCGTCTAATGTCAATTCCATACATTTTGATCGGCGATTCGAAACGATAAAGAAAACGTCTTGTCTAAAATGCCTCATCTCCTTGTTCCTTGTTCTTACTACTTAATAAAGGGGTGCCGTAATAAAACGGTCGTAATACAACGGCGAGTGGCGACATATTTTATTGGTAAACAAAATGGCACGGTTCCCTAGAAAAGTAAACGTTATAATTTGCCACATTTTTACATCAGAATCACACGCAGTATTACTGCCGATATAAAATGGCCTTCGGAATTCAAAACTTTAGAAAAAATTGGCGAATATTCAAACATTAAATTTTTAATACTGTCAGGTGTGTGTTCCGAAAGTAATCAAGACGTCAGATGATACTGGCCAGTATACTGTTTGAAGTTTAGGAGCACACTATATAAAGATACCACCAAATCTGACTACCACGAAAAGTATCACTTAGTAGAATTGTTAGATGGGAAAATATATAATTTATTTCAATGAGCCTTTGATTATTCAGCATGTTTATATGCTCATATATCAGATAACAAAGGAATTCAACAATAATGTTAAATTTTTAAAATGTAAGATTTATATTTACACTTAAAATAATCGTATAAATCATTGCTATTTGTCACGTGGGGTTACATTTGGATAATGTCAGAAACGATATGTCGATAATGATTGATCGAATACACTTGCATATCGAATTTGAAAATTTTACGCCACTTTAACATAATATCGTCAACAATGGGCATTGTCCAAAAAAAAATCACATGTACTTTTTATATTTTTTTTCGTTAAAATAGAGTATTTTAAGAATATAAATTAAATAATTTTGAAATTCATTGACTAGTTTTTTCTCAATAAATTTTTAAAGTTTCGCTCTGACGTCATCATCGGCGGTCAATAATTGACCTCTGCAGTATGTTTTTCATTTCAATCTTATAATGACTGGTTCGTCAAATGCAAGTTCTCATTATGTGAAAGCTGATACGAGAAGCTTACCAAAAGTTCGAAACATAATGTTGGTCGAATTTATTGCTAATTTAACGCCATTGAAGGTCAAACAAAGGTTAAACATATTTGTTCAAAAATATAAGTTACTAATGGGTATTTTTTTCGTTTATATACAGAAAAACGGTCACTGACCTTATTCCTCGAAATGTTTTTGTAATGAGCAAAATTAAAAAAAAAATAGACAATCCCCATTAAATTCAGAAAACAATTCTCCTGCATTGTTAAAAATAAACACTTTCTTTTTGCTAAGTTCATTGCAATGGAGTTACACATTTTTATAACTAAGTCGACGATAATATGTAGTACGGTAGCGGTTGAATATTGAAACGGCTTAAACTTTTGAGTAGCTTAAGCTCCCAAACTTTAAATAAACGAAGAACAATAACTAATCCATATTTCTGTCCTTGTCTTATACGCTAGAAAAGCTGTTTGACGGGCAAAAAAGGAACATGAAAGAGTTATACCTACATACTTGTCCTTTTCTCATTTACAAATAATGATTGTATTTTTTATAATAGTTAGTTAATGTAAGACAACTTTAGATTCTGTTAACTACCCAAAACTTTTTTATTTTCTCGTTTATAATAGTCTTCCGTTTGCAGAGCGAATTCTAAATCGATATGAAATACCTATTCGAAGCCTTAAAAATTGCATTCTACAATTTCGACGTCAGATTCAAAAATAGAAAGAGGATTGCGTTAAATGACCTAGCACATTGCAAGCGCCATGTCACTTATCGAATCCCACACATTCTAATTTCGCTCAAAACTATCGAATGCAACCTGTCTAAGTATCCATGTGGTCTTTCATCGTACTCTCGATGACCCGTTGATGTTCTTCAGTTCGGTGTACGGTCTTCGGCCCAGCAGTTTGATGTCTTCGCCGATCGTTAGCGGTGTGAAGTAGTCCCCTCGCCTTTTTCTATAAACGATAAGTCTGGAAAAAAGAAAAAATATATTAGTTTACAAATGTAAGATGAAGGGTACCTTAGGTGAGTACTGAGTAGTTAAAGGTAAATACATTATTGTTGTCTAAACTGGGGCCGTGCCACGAAACTGCAGGCCTACTACGAAATTGTTTTGGGACTCAAACAATCAGACGAGAATGCCGCGTCCTGCTCTAACAACGTCATTTCACGTTTGTTAGAGTGGGACGCGGCATTCTCGTATGATTGTTTGAGTCTCAAAACGGTTTCGTGGTACGGCACCTGTTTTGAGACTCAAACAATCGAACGATAATGCCGCGTCCTACTCTAACATGTTTGAGCAGGACGCGGCATTCTCGTTCAATTGTTTGAGTCTCTAAACAGTTTCGTGGTACGGCCCCTGATCAAGTTTTACAGACAAAGTCAGGGAATATAATAGTTGTTGATAAAATTGATAATTTTGCAGTTTCTTAAGCAAATATTAAGTCTCTGGTGATCTGAGAATCCACTGTTAGCATTTGTGGCCGCATACCTATACTAAGAGTCCTGAGAGATTCGGTAAAAGTGGTTTTTCGAATTTTATTCTACATAAGTTTAAATTAAAACATTGCTCCGTCAAAATCGTTCCGTTTACAAACTTAGTACATAGAATTAGCAGATAGGTTTGCAAGTTTTTATAAGTAACAACTGAAAGTACATTCTGAGAAACTGTACGCTCAGCCAACTATTATTATTTCCAAAGGAGCAACCGTGGATGACATAACACAAACACGGGTAGCTAAACATCAGTTTCCCCGACTGTACATTGTTTCATTTGGAACACATAATGGAATCCTTTGTGTGACGAAGGCCGAACAGATTAATTTGCCCGTATGTTTGTTTATTCATATGCAGAGGGCATTACCTGCTCATATGGAGGTGATTATAATTTTGCTGTTATTGCGATGTAATTTCTAACCTACGTACGAATAATAAAAACTAAGAATAAGTAACTCCGTCAAAAAACATATTCTACAATACTTGTCAAAAATGTGTACCAAGGTACACATTTTCAATATTTATGTGGCCTTCAGCGGTATCAGGCTGACGTTACATCATACATGAAATGAAAGTTCGAAAGGAGCCAAAAAAGCGGTAATAGTACTATGGGAGTTACGTTTCCTTTATTATTCGTAGTTTCTAACCAAATAATTTAGGGTTCCTGAGTGTTTTTTGACCGGCGCGGAGTTATCTCTTGAATAGTGTTGTTGATTGGTCAATGTTAATGACGCTACTCGCTAGCCAATCAAAAGCTGAATAGTTAAATTTTAGTCAATAAAATCTTAGAAACTGGGCTGTTACCCAGTTTCTAAGATTTTATTGACTAAAATTTAACTCTATCCTACTAATATTAAAGGCAAAAGTTTGTGAGTTTGTGTGCATGTTTGTTACTTCTTCACGCCCAAACCACTGAACCGATGTTACTAAAATTTGGTATAGAGATACTTTGAATCCCGGGAAAGGACATATAATACTTTCTGTCCCGGAAAAATGTACGGTTTTCACGCGATAAAAGAATTTTGACGCAACTGAGTTGCGGGCGTCATCTAGTCTTTCATAATTTTGAGTTTGCTAGGGGTTCAAAGTAATAAAATATCTTAAAATGCGTGGCTTTATGGCATAAAAGTGGGTTAGTGTTTTAGGGTACCGTACCCAAAGGGTAAAAACGGGACCCTATTACTAAGACTTCATTGTCTGTCCGTTTGTCCGTCTGTATGTCTCCAGGCTGTAACTCTAGAACGGTAATAGCTAGAGAGTTGAAATTTTCACAGATTATGTATATCTGTTGCTGCTATAACAACAAATACTAAAAACAAAATAAAACTAATTTAAGGTATATGGTATGGGATCCCCCATACCACAAACGTGATCTATATGACCTTTTTTGCTCTACATCAATAAACAGGTATGTATTTGCATTTTTCACACAATCCTTAGTTTTATGTGTACTTTAATATTTAATAACAATATAATTGATATACAATAAAAAATTAAGAGGGGCTCCATACAAAAAACACAAAATTTGGCCTAATTTTGCTCTATAATGATACGGAACCCTTGGTGCGCGAGTCCAACTCGCACTTGGCCGATTATTTCTCTCTCAAAACTAGATACTACCGCCTAATAGTATGAAGATATTATTCACTTGAAGACGACCATGAATTGATTAAATCCGTATTGCCAAGTTCTTAGAAAATGTAATACAGCCTTCAACATCTTAACATCGGAAGTCATAATATACACTCAATAGTCAATACTGATATTTTAATGCATATCAATATTGAGGTATGGTACCTCAATATTGATATTTTGAGGAAATTGATTCCTAAGCAGTTGACAGACCAACGTCATTTGGTCGGATCATGTCAATTATGATCTGTCAGCTGAGTTTGACGTAATGCGACCAAACTACGTTGGTCCCCCATCCGCCTAGGAATCAACTTCTCTGATAGTACATATGTGAATGGACGAGACGTACAATGATAGTTATTATGAAGGTTGATCCATAGATAATCGTATCTTTACAGCCAGAACCAAACCAGAGAATAAACTCATAACCAACCAGCAAGTACTTAATAATAATATTAATTTGACGACCTCTGTGGCTCAGTTGGTGGGCTGTTGGTAGCTCAAGCCGGGGGTCGCGGGTTCGAATCCCGCCAACGGAACGGTCATGGATGTGTATTAAATATGTGTATCACATAATAAAAATCTTAAATATATGTACTTATAACTATAAAAGTATTAAATATATTTCCGTTGTCTGGTACCCGTAACACAAGTCCTTCAGGTACTTAGCACGGGGCTAGACTGACGTGGTGTACCTAAAGCGTCCATAGATATTATTATTATTATTATAATTAGGATATAATATTGCAACGTTTTGACATGACGTGTGCAACATGTTGGATTTTGGTCAGACTTTTTCTGTGTGTGCAATGTGCTATTAGCTAAGATATTAGCGTTCTCTGCTTGGGCTTTTGCGTAATATATTAGTAGATAACTGATTCAAAAATTGATATCTTCGAAAGATAAAACTGTATAGAAGAGTTAGGGCCTGTCTCACCACTTTCTGATAACGTGCCGGATAGGCTATTCACAACTTATTTGACAGATGCTCCATACTCTATCTGTCAAGTTAAGGGGTGGATAGCCTATCCGGCACTTATCAGGAAGTGGTGAAACAGCCCCTAACTCTCATACTTTTGACCGCTTGAATATGGCTACAGTTACTGCAGGACAATAAAAATTATCAGACTGACCCTAGTAAGATAATCAACTGAAATAATTTTTCACGAAATGCATTATCTAGGAGTGTATTTCTTGGAATCATTTTTGACTCAGTTACTAGATTCTATTGCGTCTATTATTCGCAGGAATAAACTCGTAAAAAACAAGTAGGTAGCTAATTATTATAAGATTGATTAAAAAGTTATTAGCGATTAATTGCAATTTATTTAACATTGAAGTGACATTGACAACTAGGTACCTGAAGTTATATAAACTTTACGATCAACGAGATTTTAATTAAATTAAAAACTTTTCTGATGTTTTTATGCACTTTAAAAGGCTAAAAAGTCAGTAACGGATATTCGAAAAAAATCTTGACTGTGTACTAAAAATATGTAGAGATGTGATTGTAGAGTAACGTATGGAAATTCCACCTCCTTTATTTTTAGAATCGGTTGATATTACTTTTTTATTAAAACAGCACAACATATATATATTTTTAAATACTTACGTAGAGAATTAGAGTCAAACATAGAAACATCAGCTTTTTGGAAACCGAATAACACCAAAATTTTCTAATTTTTTTTTTCAAAATAAAACAATCCCATGTTATTAAAATATTTTTTAAATAAAATGTAGCGTCAAACATAGAAACTCCGCTTTTTACTAGAAAACATTTTTTTCCATTAGAACACGCTGTATATTTAAAAATATAATGAGGCGTAAACGTGGGCATCCTGTACAGGTAACAAGGTGCGCACGCGCAGCGCGATGTGAGAATTATGACAAGCAATCACTAGGATTGGAATTGCCGGCCGCGACGCACGTGAGTCCTTTTTATTATTCATGTATGAATGTCAACATTATTTTTGTATTATTCGTCTTGTTAACAGTGACTTTACATTTTAAAAGTAAAAGTTAAATTTGAAAAACACTAGTTGTGATTATTTTCAACAACGACAAAAAAAAATACAATTCAATTGGAACATACTGGGTTTTTTTAAATCATTTTGTATATAATTTTTTATTAATTTATATTATTATTCGATTATTACACATAATATAATACTAGCTATAGACCGAGCTTTGCTCGGTATTCGATAAAACACGAATTAAATGACATTTTCTAAAAATGATTCCTAGCTAGATCGATTTATCGCCCCCGAAACCACCTATATACTAAATTTAATGAAAATCGTTGGAGCCGCTTCCGAGATTCCAATTATATATATATATATATATATATATATATATATATATATATATATATATATATATATATATATATATATATATATATATATATACAAGAATTGCTCGTTTAAAGATATAAGATTTTTATTGATTATTTCAAAATCTAAGTAATGAAACAAATTAAATGCGAAAGTATTTTAAGTTTGTGGCCTCTGACGCTTTAATCACTGAACCGATTTTGCTGAATTTTAGTTAAGAGTATATTATAACTCTTAACTCAAATTAAGGAAAATTCAGGAAAATCAATTCTGAATATAAATTCAGTCCCGGGAAACATAGGATAATTTCTATTGCGACAGATGGTGCCTTTCTAGCGAGTCAAACATTTCCACGCAACGAAATTTGTAGTTTAAACATGTAGTTTTAATTATTAATATTGTCATTATGAATTCCAGTAATTATTGTTATACCTATTAACCCATCAAGCCCCATAAGCTCACCGGTGAGCGAGACATAATAGAATAACGATAGATTTCCAAGAATCCACGATCGAAGGATTAAATTTAAAAAACCTACTATGTTAAGTATACAAATAAAAGTTTATTATTTCTTTTGCAGATCGGATGAGTACAAGTGAGGCTTAAGAGTTAGGGTAGCTGCAGACTGCAGTACTTCGTAGATTTCTGAATAATGAATATTTCGTCTATAACTTCTAAGATAAGATTCAGAGGGTAAGTATTTTCATAACTTTTTTACAGCCGTCATAAAGATAGTTCGCATAACAAAACACGACATGAAATGTAGATAAAGATTTATTTTCCATTGAACCTGTGTTTATCGTGTGAGAAGAACTTACTACCTAATCATAAAAACAACAAAACCGAGTTACGAGACGATAAAACACAGTGAACTTTGAAATTTGTATTATCTGACAGGTTACTTATGATTCTTAATACTTACTTAAAATTAAAAAAATATATTACATACATCAGATATTTAGCCCTAACCCCTAAGGCTATCCCATCTTTCTCCAAAAGCAATCCTATCTTCCTATGTTTATAAAATATATTCTACGTTAATTGATCAAAATTAACGTAGAATATATTATAAACACCAAAATATCCACAGCCGAACATATAACCTCCTCCTTTTTGGAAGTCGGTTAAAAACTATACCACAGCGTTTAATAATTAAAATATTATTGTTACAGAATTCCTCTTTCCTGCAAACCGAATGTATGCTACGAAGCCTTAAACACTTGATAAGTTAATAATATTGGTTCAAAAGCTAAGGTCATGATAATCAGGGTAGGTTTACGAGATTTTGCTCTTTTTATATGACAGCAACAATGTCTGTGTGAGAATTTATATGATAACCATCATATAAATTCTCACGACTATACAATAGAGAAATACTATATTTAAATGATTGTTTTTAGAAAATTACATATCATATTTCGGATATAAATATAAAATTGTAGAGCTTTGAATTTTGATACTATTTTCGATTTCGTATTAAACTATTTTACGGACTTGCGTTTTATTTCAAAATTTCCCATTACGTCATAGAATTTGGTAGTTGGTACTACTAATATACAGGGTGTAACAAAAATAAGTGATAATACTTTAGGGTGTGTACGTGTTCCTTGTAGAGAGTTCACTGTGAAAGTAGCAGTGCTGAAAGACGAATTTTTTTTTCACTTTTGTATGGGCAAAGGCCCGAGCGTCACGAGTTAGAGAGTTAGATACAAAAGTGAAAAAAAAATTGGTCTTTCAGCGCTGCTACTTTCACAGTGAACTCTCTACAAGGAACACGTACACACCCTTAAGTATTATCACTTATTTTTGTTACACCCTGTATATTCTGTGATAGAAGTATCTTTTGCAGACCGCACTTATAAAACTGATTCATAGTATGTGGTAGTTCTGTGTATTGTGTTGTATGGTCCGAACTCCCAACCACAAGATGAGTCAAAAAATTTACCAAGATCATAATATTTGTGGTCAGTCACGCCTGAGTTGGATCATAAGCACGGTAAGTCTGGACGTCGTAAAGACATTTTGAAAAAGGCCTAACGCTACATTATATCACAATCTCTTTACGCCGACGCGCGTATTTAGTACTCTTTACCCATAGAAAGAGAGAAAACCTTTAATTCGTTCACGACTGAAAGAAACTCTGTATTAGGCCTTTTTCTAAATGTATCCCTATTCGTCGACTCCCTAATAATATTGTAGTAGAATATAGTATCCACATTAATATTATAAATGCGAAACGTCTGTCTGTCTGTGCTGTCTGTCTGTTACCTCTTCACGGCCAAACCGCTGATTTTGCTGAATTTTGGTATGGAGATACTTTGAGTCCCGGAAAAGGACATAGGATACTTTTTATCGTGAAAAAATGTACGGTTCCCGCGCGATAAACGAATTTTGGCGCAACGGAACGAAAAACGGTTTCGGGCGTTATCTAGCAGTTAAAGTGTATTGCAAATTGTAATGTACCTAAGCCCGGGCGCGCACTAGCGGCCAAGCCGCGGCGGCCAAGCCGCGGCGGCCATCGAGGTCGATACCTTCGTATGAAACCGCCATACGTCGCACCTGGCCGCAACGCGACCTGCGGCCACACCATACTTTCGATGGCCGCCGCGGCCTGGCCGTTGCGGCCTGCCTGCTAGTGCGCGCCCGGGCTATTAAGTAATAACACAACAGAGCCGATGCACAGCAAACAACTGCACAAACAAGTGTTGTTTGAACAAAGAACAACTGATAAGATCGCACTTGTCGCGAACATTTCCTGCACCACAATCACGACTCGCAAACATTTGCCAACCTTCCAGATGCCCTGAACGAATGACATTGGAAATATTGCTAATTATCAATCCATTCTAAGATTATAAATGCGAAAGTGCGTCTGTCTGTCTGTTACCTCTTCACGCAAAATCTGCTGAACGGATTTTGCTGAACATTGATAGCCACAAAACGAATATTTGGAGAGTATATTTAGTAATATTATCGGTTGAACTAATTATAGTTCAACCGATAATATTATTATGGGGTAAGTATACTCTAAAAAGTATTATATAATTATTTTTACATGTACACAGAAGAAATATAACATTAATTATTATTGTTATATAACAGTTGGGGTATAAGGGGCCCATCTTACACCTTAGGAGCCCAAGCCAACCTCACCTGCACGTGGTATACCCTGCTGATCAACGAACGAGGCTCTGGCGAAAACCCCCCCGCCAACACGCATTGGACAAGCGCGGCGGGTTATATGGTTTAACCATATAGTCCATCCCCCTTCTTATCATGGCACAAGTTCACAGACACAGGCCCCAAGTTCCCGGCAACTCCAGATGCCGGGGAGACCAGGACGGGGGTCGACCTGGCGCTGGGGTTAGGGGTGCGAAGAATCTCCGGGCGAGATGCTCTGACCGTTCGACGACTTTGGCTTACTCCAAAAAGGACACCGATACTCTAAACATTTTGACGTTTAATGCTAGAACACTAAAGGAAGACGCTCGACTCGTAGAAATGGAAAATGCCTTACTACACATCAACTGGGACATTTTAGGACTCTCTGAAGTCAGGAGAAAAGGCGAGTCTACCGAAGAAAGGGACAATGCAATATTTTATTACTACGGTGAAACCCAGGGGCAATACGGTGTGGGTTTTATGGTATCTAAAAAGTGGAAAGATAACATATCAGAGTTTATCGGCTACTCTGAGAGAATCGCAGTTTTAAAATTAAAAATCACGTCAGACAAACAAATTACAATTATACAGGCTTACGCACCTACAAGCACGCATCCAGATGAAGAAATTGAAGAATTTTATGATGTTCTGAATATGGCTTGCACTGAAAATCCAGGTACTTGGAAACTGGTTATCGGTGATTTTAATGCAAAAATTGGTCAAAAGCAGCAGTTGGATAATGCCGATACGATAGGTCCTTATGGTATTGGTACCCGAAACGAAAGGGGAAGTCGGCTTATCCAATTTGCATTTGGCCAAAACATGAAAATCATGAATAGTCACTTTCCCAAAAAACCACAGAGACGCTGGACATGGGTGTCGCCAAATAACAATACAAAAAACGAAATAGATTTCATATTATCCTCTCAAAGACATATTGTTTCTGACGTAAGCACAATAAACACATTCAAATTCAGTTCCGACCATAGACCCATAAGAGCTAAACTCAGATTTAACTTCAAATTCCAACGCTCCATTTTATTTCGCAGTCATAAAAGACACACAAAAGATAACCTTATCGCTAATAAAGAAAAATTTAACCTTCATCTTCAAAATTCATTTAATGGCCTAAATATAGAAGAAAAGGACACAGAAGTAATATATAAAAACATTAAAGACAGTATCGCAATAGCTAATAATAAAATAAAATATTCCCACACCAAACACAAGAAGTTAACTGAAGAGACTTTAAAATTAATCAATGAAAGATCCAATTTGCAGAAAGGTACAATAGAATATAATAATGTTGATAAAATAGTTAAGCGAAAAATCAGACAAGACCTAAGAAAACTAAATACTTTAATAGTTAAAAACGCTTTAGAGCAAAATACTTCATTAAGAGTTGCAAAAAATGGAGTAAACCACAGAAAATTTTGGATAAGCTATTTAAAAGACGAACAAGGAAAAAAACAAAGAAGTAGAGAAAAAGTAATGGAAATTAGTACTAAATTTTATAAAAATCTATACAGCGACAGCACAAAAATATTTGAAAATATTAATTACACCTGCCCTGATACAGTTCCATTAATATCAGAACAAGAAATACACAAAGTCATTCTCAGCTTAAAGTATAATAGAAGCCCAGGAGAAGATGGTATTACCTCAGAAACCCTGAAAATTTGTGAACCAATTATTCTTCCACATTTATGCAACCTTTTTAATAGAATCTTAAAAAAAGGCACTCTTCCCGACCAGTTTTGTAGTTCCAACATAATACTTCTACATAAAAAAGGAGATAAACCCGACATATCAAATTATAGACCTATTAGTTTAGTATCACATATATATAAAATTTTCATAAAAATAATACAGAATCGCATAGACTGTCAGTTAGATTATCACCAGCCTCCTGAACAAGCCGGCTTTCGGCCTGGTTTCTCAACTACGGATCACATCCATACTTTAAATCAAATTATAGAAAAGTGTCAAGAATTTAACCTCCCATTATATTTAGCCTTTATCGACTTTAATAAAGCTTTTGACAGCATATATCATAAAAGCATCTTTTCAGCTCTCAACAAACAGGGTATTGAACCTATTTACGTAGACTTGCTTAAAACAATTTACCGAAGAAGTACAGCCGCCATTAAATTACAATCTGCAGGCCCAAGATTTTCTATCGAGAGGGGTGTTAAACAGGGTGACCCAATTTCTCCACGCCTTTTTACGAGCGCCTTAGAGGAGGTTTTTCAGAAAGTCTCAATTGGCTGGGGAGACAAAGGTGTTGTTATCGGCAAGAAAAGGTTAACAAACCTTCGCTTCGCCGATGACATAGTTCTGTTTGCCACTTCAGCTCAAACCCTACAGTCAATGCTAGACGACCTCAGCATGGCGAGCCTCGAGGCGGGACTTCAAATGAATCGAACAAAGACCAAGCTCATGTCAAATAGCACGAAACGTAGAGTCAAAGTGGATGGGGAGGAGATACACTATGTCGACGAGTACGTTTATCTAGGCCAACTAATATCTTTTTATAACAGGCAAGACAAAGAAATAGACCAACGTGTTGAGAAGGCATGGAGAAGCTTTTGGTCAATGAAACATCTGATGAAAGGGGACCTACCAATATGCCTAAAACGTAAACTCGTGGACATGTGTATCTTGCCTATTCTGACCTACGGTGCCCAGTCCTGGTCTTTGACAGCTTCACAGAAGTCCCGACTCGGAGTTTGCCAACGAGCTATGGAACGCAGCATTCTAGGTATAAAAAGGATTGACCGCGTCCGGAATACCACCCTGCGTTCCCAAACGAAGCTCGTTGACGTAGGCAGAAAGGCAGCTAGCCTTAAGTGGAGCTGGGCAGGGCACGTTTCCCGTATGCACCCGGACAGGTGGGCGCGTCTAGTTTCGGAGTGGCTACCGAATGGTCGGCGTAACAGAGGCCGACCCAAGAAAAGGTGGCGCGACGAACTAGATGCGTTTGATAAAGAGTGGCCAACAACTTCACAGGATCGTGAACTTTGGAAAGAGAGAGGGGAGGCCTTTGCCCAGCAGTGGGACACTGTAGGCTGATAATAATAATAATAATAACAGTAACAACTAAATGTTTTTAAGACGCTATTTGCAAAGGATGTAGTAAATTACACCATTAGAATCAGTAACAACTTGAAGAAACCACGGTAAGATTACACCTTAGTACTAATGAGGGCTTGGAAGAATCGCATTTTTCCTGTAAACACTGCCACTGCGTAATAGATGAAACCGGTTTAAAATTTATTTTTAGCTGAACTGAGAAAAATGGGAATAATGTAGAGTTTTACGCAAGAAAAATTGCCTTGCAACTGGAGCAAAGTTTTGCATATTTATCTGGTGTTAATAAACAAAAAATATAAGATGTTAAATCTAGTTTAGACTTAGTCAAATATACAAAAAGAAAAATTCTAAATACGATTAAAACACATTTGTGAGACAACGTAGACTTGTTTAGAGTGAAAGCATTATTTGAATAACGAAAAAGCATTTACAAACTTCAGGAACTACTGTACAATGGTAGTTTTTTGAGTTTTTAGTAATTTAAAGCCAACACGAAGGCGAAAACTCAAATATAGCGCTGTTAACAACGCAACGTAAATACCTTATTTTCGGTAACTAGCCCTTAGACTTATCCTTCTAGCTGTCTGTCTGATTGCACCCTTGTTTTTTATTACTATTAACGCTAGCATTCTGTAAATGTAATAAAATTTTATTATTCGATACAAAAACGTCACACTTGAAAAATTTTAACGTATAAACGTCGCAACAATTTTCAGTGGCAGGCAATGGGTTAAGAATGTTTGAGTATAATATTATAGTATAAGAAGACTAGAAGATAACCTTCACAAAGTAAGTCACGAAAACATATTTGTACAAGTATTACTAGAGTATTTACTAAGCCATTTCTAAACAAGATAATTTTATAGATAGGATTTGTATCAACACAAAATTCGTTATTTTCCATTATAAATATTTTTATTGAACTAAC
Organism: Aricia agestis; assembly: GCF_905147365.1. Lineage (NCBI taxonomy): Eukaryota > Metazoa > Arthropoda > Insecta > Lepidoptera > Lycaenidae > Aricia > Aricia agestis. Next base: position 7,216,903 of record NC_056424.1, on the reverse strand, counting down.
TCATATGTTTTGTGTCATCCAAGGTACACAACTTTTACCTTCGTAAGTATTTCAATATTTTTGGGCCAAATTTGATTGGTGTGCCTCAAGGTAACGTACTAGGTCCATACTTTTTCAATTAATTTATCGATGACATTTTTGATTCGATTCAAATGTAACTACAAAAATTGACTGAAAAAAGTAACTTTAGGTGCAAAGTAAGAATAAAATCCGTACCATAGAGTACTAGGAACGTCCTTGAATGTGCTATGACCAGTGACCATTATAGTATAGCCGATGAAATAACAATGCTGTAGGATGTACTACGTCATTCCTATTGAAACATTTAATAGTATTATGTACTGAAATTACACTGTATTGTAAAGTTCTTCATGATAGAGTGGTTATGAATAAACGTTTGTACAACATAATGTCTTTTTCTCCATCTAATACTAGTTTAACGTTTGTAAATTGCAATTATTATTGTTTGTAAAATTAGTATCCTCAAACCAAGGTATGTGATTTACATCTAGATTTACATAAGTTTACATCTAGACACGCTAGCGTCTCGAGCCAAGTTCAAGTATAACAGAACTGGCGAGCAGCTCCGTGTGTAATATAAAATAATAGACGAATCATTACAGAATAGTAGAATAAGGATAAACAAACACTTTATACTCTATTGTTACAGAATAGTAGAATAAGTATTGACTTATTACTTTATTTCCTATTGTTATTTATGTATGACTTCGAAAAATGTTAACTATAATATCTAAGGACGATGCCTTGGACCTAGAATGGACAAACTATTTTTATATTTCCTGATATTTCCTCCGAGGATATTTCCTATGCTCGCGTTAGAAATCTCGCGAAGATTCTAGACCGTAATCTAGATTATCATCTAGAACAATCAATTTACTCTATCCCAGGTCTCGGACAAGGCTATGTATAAATAGAACCCGGACGTGGTTAAGACGATCGAGAGTTCCTGCCACCGGATTTATACTAATTGAGGGATTCGTTACGTCATTTTCATTGAATTATACAAGGTGTAACTAAATATAGTGACATTTTAGGGTGTGTATGAGTCCCCTGTATGGAATACACTGTGAAAGTAGCAGCGCTGAAAAAGTAACTTTTTTAAAGGTTTTGTATGGAAAAGTTCGTCGCGCTGGCGCGCTTGTCAAAAAACAAATCACAACAATTTTTTTACTCTTTTAAGGGCTGCTACTTTTACAGTGAACTCCATGCAAGGGACATGTTCACACTCTAATATCACTAAGTTTTGTTATACCATGAATATATAGATCATTTTTACTGATAGATAAGGAATAAACAGATATATTGGAGGGGCTAATAACTAATAAGCCTTGACTAGCCCAAAATATATTTCTATAAGAATATTAAAAAGCTGTAGAGTCTGTTTGTTTGTACGTGCTAATTTCAGGAACTGTATTGGTCTGATATAATATGACTCTAAGGCCAAATTTCACAAACGTCGGTTAGTCTTTACAGATTGTTAAAATGTCATGTCTTCTCTTTCATTCATACGAAAAACGAAAGAGGTAAAATCATATTAATTGGATCGTTAACTTTAACAGTTGTTGTTGAAATAGGGTCTAAGCATTCCTATTAAGGAATTAAAGTTCAGATAATAAGATAACTCTTTGACAAAATATAACTTAGGGTGGGTTGCACCAACTGTTTACTTTAACTATACTTAACTGTAAATTTAACTACAATGCAAAATGTCAAATCTTTGGTTAAAGTCAATAATGGAGCCATATTTAACGATAACCTCGAGCTCGACAAGGCTTTAAATAAACGTAGCGAAAAAAGGAACTAACGCTGTCATCAAAAACGCCTTTTTGACAGTTCTCCTTTGCCAGCAGCCGCCCCCGCCTACTTTCATTTAAAGCCTTGTCGGACCAGCTGTCATCTGTCAAATTCTGTGGTCAAAGTTAAGGTTAAAGTTAAAGTTAGCCTTAACTATAAATAACCATAACTTTGACCATAACTGTAACTATAACCACGCCTCTGGTGTAACCCACCCTTAGAATATCTATAAAAATCCCATTCTCAAAACGCGAAAGTACAAGTACACACAAAAGTAAAAAGATATATTTATTTCACTTGAGCCGCTAAAACGACATATTATTCAGTCACGATTATATGAAAGTACACTCGAGTATAACTCAGGGTTAGCTCTAGACTTCAAGATATTTTAAAAGCGTGTTGGACCTAAATCCTTTTATACTTGAATTATTATGTGAACGCGCGAAAGCACTCTGACCATGAAGGAATATGAGCGTTCCAAAATGGCGGGCATCGATCAAGAGTATAAGAGACCTATTTTATATATTAGAATTTTTATAGTAACTAGAATTTTTTTTGGGATATATAAGATCTATATATATAAAACTCAAAGGTGACTGACTGACTGATTGACATAGTGATCTATCAACGCACAGCCCAAACCACTGGACGGATCGGGCTGAAATTTGGCATGCAGGTAGATGTTATGACGTAGGCATTCGCTAAGAAAGGATTTTGATAAATTCCAACCCCAAGGGGTTCAAATAGGGGATGAAAGTTTGTATATAATAATATTCTTAACGCGAGCGAAGCCGCGGGCAAAAGCTCGTTTTTTTATATACTATTATAGAAATTGATTATGCCTATGTAACTTGGTTGGATTACGTCCAGTCTAGCGGCTCGATTACGGCTTACATTGATTTGACATAAGTCATAACGCGACTATATACAGTAGGTCTGCATTCTGCCTATGAATAAATTTCTCTGGTGGTACAACAAATCTTATTTCGAGTACTTATTTAAAAAAAAAACGGTTTTTAACGCTACAATAATATATTTTGAATGAATATCTCTTTATTTAGTATGACGAAATAATAAAATATATTGCACTGCGCAATAAAAAAAAACATGTCATGAATTGATCCGTGAAATGAAGTCGATTCTGCAGCGTGAGATTGACTTTCAATGACGCCTATAAGTTAAAAGTATAAATAAAAAATCCAATTGTAAAGTTAATAACTATTTTTAAAGATATAATAATATATTTTAACCATGAAAATCTCTGTATTTGGTATGGCAAAATAATAAAAATATATTGCACTGCGCAAAAAAGTGATATGAATTGATCCGTAAAATGAACACGATTTTGCAGCGTGAGATTGACTTTCAATGAAAAAATCAATTACAGATAAAGATTTGCAAACATTAAAGGAAATGAAATAATATTTTATTCAGTTGTATCATAAAATAGATAATATATTTGTATACATTCAGTAAAATATTGTGTATAAAGCCACAACTCTACTGTCTAATATACATTAGCTACAAACTAAATAACTAAAATATAGCAGATATCGATTAGTTAAGTCAACTAAACTACATTAATCTAGTATTCACAACCTAAAAACAACGCAAAATAGAACAGTATACAGAATAATTATAATAATACTTGTACTTAACTAGGAATAGAATAGAATTTAAATAGGAATAAAAATGCATTTAAATAACTCTTATTTATCCTTCACCCATAAATTAAATTTAATACTTATTAATAAATAAATTTACTTATTAACTTTTCTGGCTTAACTGTACACATAAAATTAGTTCCTTGTGTACAATCAGCAAGAATTTATTAACAATTTGTACTACAATAACGTCCTTACTAATAAAAGATGCACACTTTGCAATACAGACGTCATTGTAATGTACCATAATGTAATATTATAATGCCATACACGGTACGGTCTACCGGAGAGGTCCACCTGTGCAGGTATACCTGCGCAGGTAGACCCGAATGTGTGTGGGAATAGACCTGTGCAGTTTTTTGGATCTGCGCAGGCGACCGGCGCAAAACCGGAAATCAGTTCTTTCGACTGACACCGGCCCAGTGCGCAGGCATACCTGCACAGGTGGACCTTTCCGGTAGACCGTAGAGTGTTACCGTGTTATGTCCTTATCTCTTAAGTGACTATTCTTACGTCTAAGGCAAGGACAGAACATTTTTAACAATAAAGTCTTAATAGTGTGGATTTTTTTATCAGTAAGGGGATAGTAATATAATCAGGACTCAACTTGTAAGATCTAGGCCAAAATTCCATACCTGGTATTATTGACTTATGGCCATTTAATTGTCATATAAAAGCATGTTTCTAATATTCAAGAAGCTCGCTATACTGCTTGTAGTATATGGTCCTGTAGGCCTACTACGAAACCGTTTTGAGACTCAAACAATCGGACGAGAATGCCGCGTCCTGCTCTAACAACGTCATTTCACGTTTGTTAGAGTGGGACACGGCATTCTCGTACGATTGTTTGAGTCTCAAAACGGTTTCGTGGTACGGCCCCTGATTAATAATATTCAAATGCATTTTTTTGTATAATAATGGAATGTTCTTACTTGATACCGCATCAAATATTTAAGTAACACCAAAATGATCCTGTAACAAAAGAAACATAATGTTAGATAGTTTCACACCTACAAGAAAAAAATATTGGACTGAAGCTGTTAGAAAATTTATTTTTACGAATAAAATTATATTCTATTCACCGAAAAATCCTCTAAGTACTATAATTTTATTTTTGACTAGACGACGACAACTCCGTTGCGCCATTCCGTTTCGTCGTTACATTTTTGCGGTTACCGTACATTTTTCGGGATGAAAACTTCCATTATTAACTTTACGTCAACGTAACAATCTAAATATATGAAATTCTCGTGTCACAGTGTTTGTGCGCGATTTTATATGCACTATCAGAGGAGTTGATACCTATGTAGATGGGGGACCTACGTAGTTTGGTCGCGTTTAACGACAAACCCAGCCGACAAATCACAATTAACATTGAATTGACATGATCCGACTAAATGACATTGCTCTGTCAACTGCCTAGGAATCAATTTACTCGATGGTACATAGGCCTGCGAATAGGTTTTCATCTACTTAATTTATATTGATACTAGAAATAATTTATATGACAAAACAACGTTTGCCGGGTCAAACTAACTAACTAATCGCGCTGGCTCAGCGACCCAAAGTGGATCTTGGCCTCCGAAATGAGCTTCCGCCATTGAGCCCTGTCCTACGCTACTTCCTGCCGGTTACTGAATCGAAGGTCACGCAGGTCAGCCTCAACAGCATCTCTCCAGCGATACCTGGGGCGTCCAACAGGACGACGGCCGGGTCAGCCAGTTACTATTTAAAATAAAATTAATAAAACCAACGTGATCACTCACCTCACCCTAGCGCGCCGGCTGCGACGCTCGCGATCACGACGAGCACCGCCGTGGCCACGCCCCCCGCGCCGACGTGCGCGCCGTACACCGCGCCGGACTCCGCCCCCGAGCCGAACGCCTCGGCTACCGAGATAGTTTCTGTCAAACAACCACCGGTCAGCCGACCAGTGGGCTTGGGCTTTGTGGGCGGTTAGGAGACGTGGTCGTTGAAGGGCAAGTTATGGGTATATCGTGGTCACTCAAGGAGTTAATCGGGTCATTAGGAGACGTGGTCACTCAAGTTATGAGTTGTTCAACGTGATATGTCAGGGAGTTACTCGAGTTAGTGGTTAATTTGGTTATTGGAATTGGGTTTGTTTAATACCCCCCCCCCCCCCCCCCCCCCCGCAAAATTGGATGGTAGTGAATAATTATTAGAACCCATTTCAGGGTAAAAAGGGGTACCGTGGATACTTCGTTATCTGATTTTCATCTATTCAAGATGTCTAGAGGAGAAATAACTTCAGTAAAATACCAAGAGACCGGAGAAATAAATCGTTCTTGAGAAAAAAAAAACGGATTGGATGTTAAATATAAAAATATAACAAAAGTACTAATTCTTGAGAGAATTGGAGAAAATTGAACACTGCTGGATATAAATTAGGAAAACAAGGATCATTCACATAAAGGAAGTAGGGTATAAAACTAACCAATATTCTATACACAGACAAATAATATTTACACTACCATTGCCATTACCTCTAGAGTTAGATGTCACACTACATTATACATTCTAGAACGCACTACGTGCTAACCATAACCACATGCCACAAAACCCAAATATAGCCCACTGATAGCAAGTACATAATATTATATTAAGAAAATAATAAATAAGTGCAAGATAAATATAGAAAGTTAGTTGTCATTCATTTAATAGCTTTTGTAAGTTATAAATAATAGTCGTTGCACTTATTTGATAACAAAATTTGCCAGCAAAGAAACTTTGTTACAATCGTAAAGAGATAATGTTGCTTTATTTAAAAACTTTCTTTGCTGGCTGTACAACATATAAAATAATCTTAAATTATAGTATAATAACGACTAGCAACATACTAGCATACTACATATAACATCCATTATTCACGTTTTAACCCTAAGAAAATCTAAGTTACGACTATAATAATAAAATACAAAAAATATTAGAAAAGAGAAGGCAGCTGTAGCATAAATACTTGCAAATACTCTATAAATATTACGTTTATTATTAGTAGTGCCTGGTAGTGCTAATAAAATATAATATAGTGTTCAGTAAGTAGATATAATAATAAAAAATAATTAACTTAAATAGAGCCTTCTGTAAAATTACAATTCATTTGTTAAATATAAAATACTGTTATTTAGAATGTATTTCGAACAAAAGTTATAAATTTAATAATTTATATAGATAATTATTCTAAAAACATATTAAAAATAATTTTTGTGGTATCATGCATAATGTGCAGCCGAAAAAAATATAATTTTGTTAAAAAAATTGAATCAATACACAAAACATCGAATACAAAGTAAGTAACATTGATGTTGAAATAAAAACGTACCCAGCTGATCGACTGAATGTTGCCAATAATAAAAATATGAAAAGAAAGTAATTTTAAAAACTGTTTTGAAGGACAATTACAAATGAATTTAACTTTCATTTTAATAAATAATTCCTTTATAGCTTCTATAACTTATAAAGGAAATTAATTTATAGCTACATTAAAACAATTGATGGTAACTTAGATTAGAAAATCAAGAATGAAAGAGATGGAAAATGTTCTGAAATGATGTTGAAAGTGGCATTTTTATATCTATTAGCCAAGTATGTATGCTGATATTTTAAATATATTTGAGACTTGGCCGTTGACTCCGTGGTCAAGACCAAAATATTTAAAAAAAAACTTCGTTCCTGGTAACCACGTTTTATGGAACTGGACATGTTCGCTCAAGTAAACTAAAGATTAATTGAACTAGAAAGAAGAACTAAACTTAGGTGTTAGCACACTATTACCATTGCAAAAACAATCCTATCCCTCGTGACATAAGATTGATTTTCATTCTATAACCAAAGAATTTCCTAGTAAATAAGGACTCATACCTCCATATCTGTTGAGAAGTGCCATGATGACGCCATTCGACCAGCCGAAGCCAGTCTGCACCACGTATTCGCCACCACCGCCGAAACCACCGAAAATTGTAGCGTCGTACTGTAAGTATATAAAAAGTATTTTTACAATTTACTTGGCAGATTTAAATTATTTTTTATTATTTATTGGATTTAAAATTTATTTATTATTTAAAAAAAATCAATGCAGTAAGGTGTTGGGTAATAATTTTGACAATGCGCGAAAGTAGAGAAAAGGATTTAGAGTACGAAAAAGGTATTATAAATACGACGAAAATAAATACGACGACAATAAAGGGAAATACTTTTTAGAGTACGGCTAACAAGCCTCAAAATATGACGACAATATGTTAAACCAAAGCTGTTACCCCAAAAATTGGGCTAGTTTAAGAGGGTTATGCATTTGTCCCTCGATAGTTATAAAGTATGGTGGCGACATAGAAAGAAATACGACCATTGACCTATGGCCTTATTCACTCGCACACATTCCCACCACTGTATCTCCTGTGTCGCCAGGATTGACAGCGGTATCAAACTACGAAAACCCTTCGATATAATCTCAGGGAGCCCGAGGGACATGCTAAAGCTGTCTTGGGACCCGGAACGAAATTAATCAGAAGATAATAGGAGTAGGAAGAATTTATTACAATTCTTCTCTCTTATCTTATTTCAAAGAAAAAAAAGCTAACCTTCTCCAACATAGCGGTCTTCTGCCTCCACACCTCATAGTTCGACCTGACCCATTTCGTGGCCATTTCGTTGGCCAGTCTCATGGCGTCGACGAGGCCAGTTTCCGCCAGTCCCATCACCACCATGTACTGGAGTGGGGGCCACGCGTTGGGGTAGTCCCACTGCTCGCCCGAGTGCTCGAAAGTCGTGGGAATACCACCCTCGAATATGTCCACCTGGGAAAAACATATTTTGGTATAATAATAATAATAAAACGTGTAATAAACGAAGAGCGCATTTGAATGTCAGAAAAATTGAATCGTTGGCAATGGCGGACCTAGACTAGTAATTTGGTTAGACTATGTCAAAAAATTAGTCCGACCAAATTATGCAAGTCCATTTATGAATAAATATTTCTTTATTGACGATTATGTTTAAACTAATAGCTGTGTCTATTTTGTTTAACATTTCAAATATACTAGTATTTTAGACAGTAATTAAAAAAGCTTCATTATTTTTAAATTGTATACTATTATTTTGTTTAAAAAGGAAAAAGCTATTATAACACATGTGGTAGGGTAGCTGTATCTCAACTGCACCTTCCCCTACCTTCACTAAAATAAGGTCGCAAAGTGCTAATAATATTCGTGCACCAGTTCATCGCTAGTTATCTCTTACATTTGTTATCTTAGCTCACGACCATTTTAACGTGAGCAAAATAGCTCCTTAGCTATGTAAGTACGAATTTCTACATTTTCCGCGACCGGACTATACCTAATAGATTTTTTAAAATGAAATAAAGGGGCAAACGAGCAAACGGGTCACCTGATGGAAAGTAACTTCCGTCGCCCATGGACACTCGCAGCATCAGAAGAGCTGCAGGTGCGTTGCCGGCCTTTTAAGGGGTAATAGGGGAGGGTAGGGAAGGGAATAGGGGAGGGTACGGAAGGGAATAGGGGAGGGTACGGAAAGAAATAGGGGAGGGTAGGGAAAGGAAAAGGGTAGGGGATTGGGCCTCCGGTAAACTCACTCACTCGGCGAAACACAGCGGAAGCGCTGTTTCACGCCGGTTTTCTGTGATATGTTATATCTATACCAAAACCAACATCTCACCTTAACTTTATCCAGATAATTAATGACCCTATTCACGTAGTACTCCTTTCTCGCCCTATCGAAGGAGCCGGTCCATAGAGGCGCGACGTTAGTGGGATAGAAGTAGTCGCGTCGTCTGCCTGACTCCAGGCTGAAGTCCAGCCACGCGCCGACGTCTTCGTGCCAAAGCACCTGAAAAAGCAAGAAGCATTAGCACTAATATATTACCTTTTAATTGAAACTATCTATCTTTGTCGGACCAAACTTCTCGGCGGGGTGGTTCCCGAACCGGTGGTAGGCAACGTAGTTTCTTCGTTCGACTTTTAAAAAGTGTATCATGATACCCATTTTGAATAAAAATATATTTTATTTAATTTTATAAATATTTGAAAACTTAGATTCGGTCATTTTGACAGCAAAGTTAGATTTGAGGTAACCATAAAGTTAATATACCTAGCGGAATAGAGCAACAATCTCGAGCTGTCAAACGTAACCAAAATTGGTTAAACACTTACACAAGCATGATTGAACATGAATTCTATGAGATTAAATTGTCAACGTGCGGCACGTGCCGACTGGACGTCAAAAAAAGAGTGCTGCTGTCATGTATGACACGTCTCTTTTTACCACGCAGTGTTACTGATAGTGACATCACTCTTGCTCAGGCCTTTGTTTCTCTAACAAAGAACAAAAAACAAGCGCAACGGATCGGGCCATGTCGTGACGTGACGTGCAGTTTTACGGTGACGTTGCCGTACCGTACATTTTTTCTATTCGAATAACATACCCTAGTTAATGCACAATAGGTAGACTTTTGCAAGGCACGGCGACATGCAACGTTGCGTCGTCGTGACGTGCATTTTCACGTTACGTTGACGTAAACAGTTGACAGCTGTTTGACACGATAGACCACAGAAATAAATCAAGATAGAACGGCTCGTTGAACGTTCATTTAGTCAGCGCGCACGTCTCGACTTGATTACACCCGAGCGGTTGTGCAAAAATGCCTCATTGCGCAGTGTCTAATTGTAAAAACAGAAGTACGAAAGTGAATCGGTCAAAAGGAGGTATTTCTTTGCACAGGTAAATTATTTGTTCTAACTAAATGCAAAGCAAAAATTGACACGATCGATTCCTTAGCAACGCACGTGCGTCACCGTTCTATCTTGATTTATTTCTGTGCGATAGACCCTACGGCTACATAGCGCTCCTTGCCCCTCATTCTAGTAACTCACATCCTCAATGGCCTCCATGAGTTGAGCATGTACGTTCCTGTAGTAGCTGGCTTTGGCGTCGTTGTTCAGTCGCGTGTGGAACTCCGTCATCAGTTGCGCGTTCCAGCACATGAACGCGTTCAAGTCCACTGGGATGATAGAACGAGTCTTCAAGTTGGTTAGGTTGCCTGGAAATATGCATTAAAATGTTAATAATAATCTAAATAACTACTGAGCACTGTTAAGTGAACAGTTCTACAAGGATATTGACTCCGGTCGTGGATATGAAACCAATACCAATGGTACTATAGATAATAATATAATAATAATACTAATAGAGAAGTTGATTCATACTGTGGGCCTCTTACCTATGAATCAACTTTTTCTTCCAATGGTACTAAGTGTCTAAACACACTATGCTGAAGTTCCGCGGCAGAAATTCCGCATGATTACGTCAGCAATGTCAAACGCATACAATATAACGCGACGGAATTTCGGTGTGGTGTGTCATCGGTGATTTAAAATATGTACCATCGAGGAAGTTGATTCCTATGCAATTGACAGACCTTTATTTGGTCGAATATGTCAATTCAATGTTAATTGTGATCTGTCAGCTGGGTTTGACGTATCACGTAACGCAACCAAACTACTTAGGTCCCCGATTTGAATAGGAATCAACTTCTCTGATAGTACATTGCAGGCGGAATCAAGCCGAACTTCCGACACACAAATTTGGCATAGTGTGTTTAAACACTTAGATGACATTATAGAAGGGGTAGTTTTGAAAATCTGTCTGTTTAGTGAAACTGTAATAGATGGCGGCGATACTTTTATTTTATTATTGCCATGCACCAAAGGATCCTTGTGACATTGTAAATGTATGGCGGCCTGTCAGTGTGTTATTCAAACATATTTTGTGTAAGTTTCAATATTGTTCTATTAGGGTTTCTGTTTAATTTATAAAAATATGAACCACATACCATTTCTCACTGCAAACATACATGATCTTTTCAAATAATTTTACAGATTTAACTATATTTTACAAGACACAAACATACATAAAAACATACATGATCTTTTCAAATAATTTTACAGATTTAATTATATTTTACAAGACACAAACATACATAAAAACATACATGATCTTTTGAAACACTATCCATTGATCACACTCTACATTAATCTATCGTTTACAAGACACAGACAGACCGACATATTAATTACCTTTATTGGTTCCGTTTAATATGAACCATCTTGAGGAGAAATCCCACCCAGACTCAGCGGCCGCCTTCAACTCTGCGTAAAGTTCTTCTTTCTTGTCTTGCGTCTCAAAATGTCTGAAATTATTGACAATTTTATAAGATCTGAGTAGATGTCAATAAGCTATTAAAAATAGCTTTTTATTTCTGTTTCCATGATATTTGTTTCTCGCGGGAACCGTAATTTTTTTTTGGGTTTTAACCCTATATGCTTATCTTTATCTTTAGGCTAAATTACTGGGACTTCTACTAGTATTACTTACCTACCTATATACTAGTTTCTCCCAAACTTATTTTTATCAATTGCCTCAGAGGTAGCAGATAGACACACTTTCGCATTTGTAATATTAGTATGGATAATACATAACTACTTACTTGGCAACGTCAATATCTTCTTTGTAACTCTCCGGCCTGGGTCCTCTGGACTGGTCGATATATCGGAACAGGTTGTATCTGCAAAAATATCACAAAATCTATCAATAAGTGTCTTACGTCAATCTTAAGTCTATAGTCAGTCAAAAAAGTAAATAAATTAAAAAGTGGCAACATCGTAGTGTCATCCCTTTCAAACCAATCTAAGAAAAAAGGGATGACACTACGATGTTGCCACTTTTTGATTTCTTCACTTTTTTGACAGACTATAATATAAATATGAATATTTTAAGAAATATAATTATAAGCAAATGAAACAAATAGTTTTAAAGTAGGCGTAAGGTTCAGTTTAAGGTCACAGCACACATATCAACTCGGAAAGGGATCGGCACCGTATCGCCTCGAGCCGTTCAATATTGTTTGTATGAACCTCCATGCTGCAACGCACACTAAGCGGAACCGTAACGTAATTGCCTCGCCTCGGAAGGCGACAGCGATCGGCGAGCCGTAAGCGAGGCGTCGCCTAGCCGTAGCCAATTCAATGTACCATCGAGGAAGTTGATTCCTATGCAATTGACAGACTAACGTTATTTGGTCGAATATGTCAATTCAATGTTAATTGTGATCTGTCAGCTGGGTTTGACGTAACGCAACCAAACTACTTAGATCCCCGATTTGCATAGGAATCAAATTCTCTGATAGTACATATCTTCTTATGTAGAAGTTAAGTTTTGAATTACATCGCTTGGCATCGACGACTCACGTTGCGATGCAAACTGACCCTGAGCCGTAGTTAATACTTACTTGTGATTATTATATTCCACTTCCACGGTATGGTTCGTCATCCAGTGTTCGAACTCCCTGTCCATCGTGTGTATGTGCTGCCTCAGATACTCTATGTCAAAGGAGTCGTCCATTAGCAGTTTCACCATGGGAATCAGGAGCGGCGGCTGTGATCTGGAATGGGAAAAAGACAAAATTAAGCATCATACGATAAATTATGTAAATGATGTTTATAAAAAATCGTGGAATAGTTTCGGGCTGTTTTAACGGGAAGATATAACAAATTTACAGAAAACCAAATTTAAGAGGAGTCCACACCGCCCTTTTTTCCATACAAACGTTGTCCCCTGTTTCCTCCCTGGATAAACTAATACAATGTCCATATGTTTTCTTTTTTTGTCATAATTTAATTATTAAATAAGATATGAACGTTCAAAAACCCAAAAATATTACGCTCCGCTATGTTCAAACATCCAGAAAACAGATTTGGCTAGATTTTCCAAAAAAAAAAACATAGGAACACAGCTTAACCCTTCCTTTAATCTCTTTAATGAAAAAAATACTTAAATCGGGCAGCCGCCCCCCAGCTGGATCATGTTGAAGTCCCTACTAACTATATTATCTAGTACTTTTGTCTATAAAAATTAAAAATTAAGAAAGCTAATTTTTGCCATTTGTTTTCAGATACAATTTTTTTACAACTAAAAATTATGAATTTTTTATTCTTCATAAACACCTAGCTTATAATTAATTTGCCCCCCCCCCCCCCCCCCCCCCCCCTCCGGCCCAGAACCTGGGTACGCCCATGATTTGGGTTATGTTGTCGATGTCGGTCGGCTGAGTTCCACTTAACTCGACCAAATTACGTAGATCTGACATTTACTTAAAAATAAATCAACTTTTGAATCCATGTTAGTAAAAAGCCAAAACTATCATTTGATCGTTTACCTCATAATATAATAAATTCTGCCGCCATTAGGTATATGCCCGAAGCGGTCCACAATAGACAGGAAGTTGGAGACCATCCCCCGGGCTGTAGACCGCATCTCGGACAGCAGCAGACCCTTGATGATCCAGTACGAGTCCCAGTAGTAGAACTCGCGGAAACGACCGCCTAGAAAGAGAAACTAAAGTTAAAATGTTGGTGTGACTATCGACAGCGGTGCTTTAAACTATAACGGTCTGACCTTTAAGGCGGGGATCAATCTCAATCCAAAACGATAACCTTGCACACAACCAAAGACCAAGCGTATACGCATCGCAATAAGATTCATTTTAGCTTAGCATAAAACTGTAGTTACTAGGGGCGGATCTTCTCTATTTTTCACGTTTTTTTTAAATATCTTTGGAAATAAATATTAAAGAAACAAAATTGCTCGGTTCACAAGATTTTAATATATATTTACTAACAATTTATTCAGATAAAATGTATATATTTTCCTAGTTAATACTTATATTTCGATGAAATGGATTTTTGTCGGAGGTGAGTTTGTAAATTAATTAAAGCCAAAGTATTACGTTTTATTAAAATGTTTATGGTTTAAGGTATTTTAAATATTGTGCTTTACATCTCATATTTTTTACATATTTATTATTATATTGGAACTAGGTAAACCGGGAGTCACGGAATAACAAATTGGGGTTTATCCTCGCCTTAAGGAAGGAGCGAATTACCTCTTTACGCCTCTGCGAAACGACGCTGCGAAACGCGAACAGCGGCGAACCGATTTGTTGTCTCACTCGCCACACGGCAATGCGTTATATGGCATCTCGCTCTATTCCTGTTTCGCAGATATTTCGCGTTTCGCAGCGCGAGGCGTAAAGACCGGCAATGCATTCGCATCTTTTGTGATATTCAGAGTATTACTAGCCGACGATAGCCATAAAATATTCAGAGGATATGGATGTTATGGTAATAAATATTGAGCGAGCTAATGATGAAGTAGCTAAACTCTCGATGACATCAGCTTTCAAACAAACATAACAATAATAAATAATTAACAAACACGTCGAACTTAACTTTAGTACATAAAATAGCACATAATAAATAATTGTTTAATTAAAATTCTCATCAGGTTAGTTGCCGCTCGTTTGTAGACAGTCTATGCATATTGCATGTTATTCACCATCGACGTCGATCATAGAAATGACGATTGTTGAAATTGTATTTGCCACCATTCCATTGGTCTATCGTGTCAAACTGCTGTCATATGTCACGATATAGCTGTCATGTGCCATGATAATATGCCTATTTGACACGATATTCATTAGATCCAACTACAACCAAAAAGCTAACCAACCTGGCACAATAACGGGGTTGTCCACGTATATGATGGAATAGAGGTCCTGGTTGTCCTTCACGTCCTTCTTCATCTTCCTGCCCAACTCCAGCCACAGCCGGTTGAGGTCAGAAGCCCATTCGTGAAGAGAGGGATCCTTAATCCTTTGGAGGAATGCTGGAAAAAATGGAAAAACGTTAATAAAGATAAAAGAGAAAACAAATGAATATTGCATGCCAAAATTTTAACCTTCTTTTTCTTGAAAGTCATTTAAAAATACGAGAATCGTTAACTTGGAATTCCAATTTAATCGAAACCAATTGCACGAGCCCCGAGGATTTGCCAAAAATGTTGCGGGCTAAGTGTTTTTTCTAGTGGTCTAGTGCTTTTGAGCCTGATCTCAGAGCTTGCGCGCGGAGTAGCGACCCTTGACAGTTGGCATAATGACTGGAATTCCTATAAAAGAGGTTACGTATAGCAAGTGTAGATAATCCTAATTGTTGTGGTTTTAATATCATATGACAAGTGACACTGACCACAGACATCTAGGTGTAAACAATTGTTTAATATTTACTATCAGGTGACTGCAGCTACCGTCTTACGCTATGATAATGGATTGATTGTCACAGTTTATTCTGTAAAACTTTTTATTATCATTTTAATCGTTTAGTTTGAAAGTTTGAAGTTTTTGAGAATACAATTTTGCAATTTTATAGGACTCGATCGAAGCTGTATTAATGTTAGATTTACACAGCAGTGACGTCATTTCTGTCGACGGTGTTGGACGGTGTTTAAAAAAAAGGAATTCGCAGGTGAACAATAACATAAACAAGACACTTCCCGGTTATTATACAAATTGATTCCGTTAATTGATTGTCGTGTTATCAGTTCTTGACCCGCAGTCGGAACAGATGTGTCATACATGATGGATGTAGGGTCCAATGCCAAGAGTAAATGACAACGACGGATTAATTACTTTACACATTTTAATTAAAATTACTTCTTTTTCTCTTATTATCTCAAAAATATACACATCGGAAAGATGATTACAAATTTTGAACAGGTAAAGAACAAGCGTTTGACAGCAGATCTGTTGTCAAACTCCTGCTGCTTGCTTGTCGCAATTTTCAAGTCATCACTCATCAATCATCCTGCCGGTGTAAGAGTTAGGTGGTCTACTCCGAACGTCAAATACCAATGTTTTATGTTTCGGCCGAATTATTGAGCCGTTTCAGGGGCCGTACCACGAAACCGCTTTGAGACTCAAACAATCGTACGAAAATGCCACGTCCTACTCTAACAAATGTGAAATGACGTTGTTAGAGCAGGACGCGGCGTTCTTGTCCGATTATTTGAGTCTCAAAACAGTTTCGTGGTACAAGGCCTGACGCCGAAATAGGTACTTTCGACCAGAAGTTCGGCCCGACTGAATTTCATTCGACTTTTTTTACATCGAACTATTTACTTTGAAAGTACACTTTCAAAGTAAATAGTTCGATGATGATGATAGATTTAAGCTATACACGACCGATGTTTTGAATTTTACACAGCTACCTTACAACTAAAACTGATACGATTTTTACTAACGAGACTGATTAGTTTCAAATTGAGCCGCAGAAAGATCGTGCGCTAGTATAGCTGTCAGGTGGGAAAAAACCGTTGAAATCGAATTAGTTCCAAATTGAGCCGCAGCGCGATCGTGCGCTAGTATAGCTGTCAGGTGGGAAATGCAATTGAGACCGAATTAGTTCCAAATTGAGCCGCAGTACGATTTAGCGCTAGTGTTACATATGTCGGAAGTAGCAAAAGCTTTGGGATCGAGCTGATTCGAGTCTCAATTCGGTTCTGATTCTGTTGGGAGTAAGGTAGCAGGTATTTACCAGGATTATCTTTCCAGTCAGTGGGCGTCCAGTCCTCGAACTCGGAGCCCGCCGGGTCGAAGTTCTGGTCCACAAACTCCTGGATATCCGCTTTGGTTGGTAGACGACTCGTTCTGGAAAGCACAATTTTTCTGTTACATTCTGATTTCTGATGTTGAGTTAAACTTTAGTTCTGTAGTCATGAATCCGCTCTATGTTAGTTATTGCCTATGGATCTATGCCCATGATTGACGCCGATTGAGCATACTGTGGACTATTATGGCAATCAAGATAATCAATCATAACCCAAAGTGAAAAGGAAGTGAGGAGATGCGAGCAAACACCACCTTATGTCTAGTTTGATAAATTCCGGAGCATTCGTACATTAATTGAGCCATTAACCATAAATAATTTTATATGGCGTTTCCAAAGATATGCGAGAGCCAATTTTCAAGCACTCGTGAAATATTAATTACTGCAATCTACACTTGCATCATCAACCAACCTTAAACCTAAACTTCCAACAACCACTTTGTTATCTTAAATAACTGAATACCTCCTCATCATGTCGTCGAAGTGTTCCATGGTGATGTTGGGGGAGAGCTTAATCTTCATGTCCACGAAGGTTTTGGAGTCGTTGTACAGCCCCGCCATCTGCACCGTGTCCAGCAGCGGCCCATGGCAATATATTAAACTGGAAAAGAGATATGAGGACTTTAGATACAGTAGGTAAAGTCCTATAGATAGATAGAGAGTATTATACTTGTATCTATAATATACACTGTGTTCCGACACCGGTGTCCGATCCTTTAATGTCATGATCTATGGCATATTTTATCGACAAATCGGTCCTCAAATTTTATCTCTCTCTCACGGTTGTAAAATGGCAGCCCATTTTAGTTTTTCTCGGGCTTTCACACTAATCTGACCAGTACTTCTCATGTAAATATCCTATGAAGATAAAAAAGGTCTCATTTGATAGCTAAGCTTGTGGACTACGCTTACACAGGCAATATGTTATAAATTTCGTGGAATTAAACATAGAACAACCAAACTTTAAGAAAATAAATTGTGTATTTTTTAAATAATGGCTTTTTGTGAAAAATCTAGCACATTAAACTGGTTCTTTTTTATTTTAAAGAGATAGAGGAGGTTTTTATCATAAATAAATTCTTTACTTCAATGCTCTAAGTCAGATAGTTTAGAAGTTGTAACGATTTTCCCGTGAAGTATAGGTCAGATTAGTATGAAGCCAGAGAATTTTTTTTTTTCAAAAGTTAGAGAAAAATAATATTTGAAAGCCAATTTGTCACTAAATCATGAGTTCGATTTTTTTTTCTCTAACTTTTTTTTAGTGCTTAGTGTTAGCTTTAGTTTATATGTTATGTATGTTAGTCTATAAGGTATATATAATATGGGCCAAGATGCCAGATTTAAATATATAAATTAAAAAAAATTAAACGCGAGCGAAAAACTTTGTATCCCTTTTGACGAAAAAAGCGGAAACGAAGGAGCATTAAATTTTGCACAGTTGTAGTTTATGTGGTGAAGAAGTGCATCCAGCTAATATTGTTTTGAAATTATGCTTTTATCATACATTATTTTATCATACAGAAATACATAATCGATGAAAATTTCAACTCTCTAGTTCTGCCGTTCTTGAGATGCATCTTAGAGACAGATAGACATACAGACAGATGGAGAGACGGACAGACGGACAAACATCGAAGTCTCAGTAATAGGGTCCCGTTTTTACCCCTTGGGTACGGAAACTTAAAAATAAGGTGAAAGTTTATAATTTATATGATAGTCGCTAGATGCATGAGATACATCCAAGAGACAGATAGACAGACAGACAGACAGACAGACGGATAGCGGACAGACAATGAAGTCTAGTAATAGGGTTCCGTTTTACCCTCTGGGTATGGAAACCTAAAAGAAATACACAAGAAAAAATAGGCCAAGTGCGAGTCGGACTCGCGCACGAAGGGTTCCGTACTGTAAACTGTTATAGAGCGAAAGGAGGGGAAAAGTATTGTGTTTTTGTATAGGAGCCCCCCTTAATTATTTATTTTATTTCAATTTTATTATCAAATATTAAAGTACGTATATAATTAAGGATTTTCTGTAAATTTCAAGTGGCTTAATGTTTGGGAGTCCCCCTTAAATATTTCCTTTATTTTGTTTATAGTATTTGTTGTTATAGCGGCACCAGAAATACACAATCTGTGAAAATTTCAGAAGTCTAGCTATAGCGGTTCTTAAGATACAGCCTTGAGACAGACAGACGGACAGACATCGAAGACTCAGTAATAGGCTCCATATTTACTGTTTATACTTTATTTACTTCTTACTGGTTGTCGCAATTAAAATGAGCCCAAACACGAAACCTCTGCTCTAAGTTGGCGAGGAGTTGGATATCCTATTGATTACCAGATGATGCTGCAGCGCCAGGTCAACTTACCATTATCATGTGTATACGTTTATTGTATATTCACAATGTCACGAACTAGAATGAAATATAAAACCCATCAAACGACTACAAGTTGCTAACGGCCTTTCATGAACCAGATAAACCCTGATTGTCCAGCACTGAGCAGGCTGATGATGATGAATTATAGCTAAGAACACTCTCGATCATGTCATTGTTTGAAACAAAAAAAACTAGATCAAAATCGGTTCACCCGTTTGGATGCTACGATGCCACGGACAGATACACACACAGACAAACAGACAGACAGACAGACGCATCAAACTTATTATAACACCCCTCTTTTTTGTCGGGGGTTAATTAAATGCAATTTGGGAGACTTTGGACATAGTATTTTAAAGCTATTAGATATTTACGGGAGACTTTAGACATATTTTTTTTTATTTACTCGGTTATCGCCGATTGATTTCATATTAATATTCTAGTATTAGGTATATTATGTATTATAATTTTGTAAACAGAACCTCATATTTCCAGATAGGTAAGAATTGATTGAGACCTCTTTTAACAGGAAAACGACCAAGTTTCCTCAATATTTACTGATGTAAAGTAATTTTTACCACAATTCTATAAGTATTAAATGTACATTTTTCTCAAATACAATGCCATCAGCAGTAGGTATTCTGGATGTTTGGGAATTAAATGGGATTTTTTGTAGATCTTCTATTGTCTGAGACTAGAATATGATAAAAATAGATAATTTCAAAGTATCTTAATCTTGAACACCTATTATGTTATTTTCTCACACGAACTGGATATCGCTAGTTTTTACAAAGTTACTTCAAATTTATTATTATGATGATTATGACGATATGCAGATGTTATATTTTTGATCCTGTTAAAATAATTTTAACCCACAGTTAATTTTCAGATTAAAAATAACAATTTCTGCTCATAAGTTACTTTCAATATGTACTATACATAGTACGAATAATAAAAACTAAGGAATCGTAACTCCCATACTATTACCGTTTTAAATTTGGTTCCTTTTGATCTGTCATATAATAACGTCAGCCTAGTACCGCTCAAGGTCACCTAAATATTGCAAATGTATTGAAATGTGTACCTAAGGTACACTTTTTTGACAAGTATTGTGGAGCATGTTTTTTGACGGAGTTACTTTTCCTTAGTTTTTATTATTCGTAGTATACATAATATATATTATGTAGTGTATGATGTTATTTACTGTGTACCTGTGGTGGTGGACGAAGTCGAAATTTTCTAGGACTTTTCGCGAACTTATTTTTGGGTACTGCCGTGTTTGGGTTCTCCCCTATTAACTAGCGGCGGTCACCCGCGTTTTACCAAAAAAAAGTGATATTATAACATATTCCCGCAGCAAAACTTAGTCTATGTGTCAATCCAGGGTATCATTACCAAATATTAAAATCGCTTCAGTCATTAGACGTGAAGTAACAAACGTACACACGCACAAACATTCGCCAATAAAATATTAGAGTCATGTCATGTGCCTAGTAGAACCAAGTAGTAACCTACTCCTACTTTTTTTGCAAACGATCAAACGGGTCACCTGATGAAAAGCTACTACCATCACCCATGGACACCCGCAACAATAGAAGAGCTGCAGGTGCGTTGCCGGCTTTTTAAGAGGGAATACGCTCTCTTCTTGAACATTTGCAGGTCGTATAGGTCCAGTAATACTGCTGGTGACAAATTCGTGCATGCCCTACTGATCACTGCTTGGGTGAACTTAGTACACAACGCCCTCTACACGATAAGCTGAACCCCGATGACGGCCAATGTAGTTGGCAGTTGGCACGGGGAGCAAGGCCAGCACTTCCGGTATCATCTCTCTGTCACCACAATGTGTTCCCTGATCGCTATCTACAGACAAACAGGCGGATAACTATTGTTAGGACATAATTTATTCCAAAGAGCGTCCTTGGTTCGGTATGTAGGACTCTACAGACGCGGGAGTCTACCAAGTACCAAATGAAACCCACATGGAGCTTTACTCCTTTTATGGCAAAGTTGCGGGAAACGATCAAGCCCACTGCAGCAAGTCCTTGGCTTACCCTACTCTACCAGACTTGGAAAATATCAGGGATCTCTACGTTCTGTTCGATACCCGAAAAATTACAATAACGTTCGTTTTTTTATGAAATAAGGGGGCAAACGAGCAAAGGGGTCACCTGATGAAAAGCAACTTCCGTCACCCATGGACACTCGCAACATCAGAAGAGCTGCAGGTGCGTTGTTTTAAGAGGGAATAGGGGAGGGTAAGGAAGGGAAGGGAAGGGTAGGGAAGGAAATAGGGTAGGGGAGCGTGTTTTCTTCACATAATCATTTGAAAACTTTTTTGGTAGCGCTTCTAGAGTGTCGGCAGAAGTGAAAAAGAGCAGCAGAGGCAGGCAAATATTTTGGACAACGCTGCATTCTTTAGCATCAATCATTGCAAAACCTACAAAAAATTATAAGCAACTTACAAGTTTCAATTTCAACATTCTAACTACTGCAGATCTCATAAATCTTTCAATATCTAAAATAACTAGTTAAAAATATCACCGCGTTTATTTTTAGCGGTGAAAAACATGGAAATGATGGAAGACCAGTCATTACTTCATTAGTATCATCAATCTCTGACGCTGGTGTACAAGCCGTGTGATACTATTTAGTGTGTTTATCACTTGTTATCACGTGAACTTGGGGTACAGAGTTTTTATTACTTCCTGGCTGTTTCCATCGGTATTGCTTCCCTTTGCCTATAATCTTCTACTTTAAACAAGACAATCTTGAATATTTATATAATCTTACGGCCGTTCCCAATATTTGATCTATCTCTGGTTTTGTCCTACTAGAGATAGGAATAGCTCTCATTAGGCATTAGAGACATATATTTTATGTCAATTGTGAGCTATTCCTATCTCTAGTAGGGCAAAACCAGAGATAGATCAAATATTGGGAACGGCCGTTAATCGGTTTGAAGTTTCTTGGTTCAACAGAATTTCTCTCAACTTGAATCGAACAGTTCTTATGTTCGAACTAGCTGTTGCCCGCGACTTCGTCCGCGTCAACATATTATAGTAGTATAATAACAAAGAATAAAGATGGATAGTCCGCTAACAAATATGAAAAAAGTAAAATATAACCTCCTCCTTTTTGGAAGTCGGTTAAAAAGTAGCCTAAGTTACACCTTACTACATCAGCTATCTACCAAAAAAAAGTTTCGGCAAAATAGCTTCAGCCGTTTCAGAGATTAGCCGGAACAGACAGACAGACAGACAGACATACAGACAAAAATGGTAAAAAATGTTGTTTTCGTGTATGTATCGTATATAGATTCATATGCATGTAGTAAAAAACGGTTCTTTCAATATTACAAACAGACACTCCAATTTTATTTATATGTATGTATAGATGTATAGATGTAACTTAGTATGTAGTGAGTTTTTGGGTAGAATGTATCTACTAGAATGTAGGTCATAATCGTTATTAATCATGGCGAGTGAAGCGAGCCCTAGTACATCCCACTTAACTATCACGCCTATTGATTTGTGTTTTAACATACTTAGTAATTTTTATTTATATGTATCAAATCAAATCAAATCAAATCAAATCAAACTCCTTTATTGCCAGAATGTAGTACATAATCATGGTCTTTTAATAAATAATGAAAGTTTCAGTACATTCTTGCCATTACAATGGCGTGCAATTTATTATATAAAATTATAAAATTACATAAAATTAACTAAGTAATAAATACAATATATTATAAAATCACTGTTAAAATTGATATAAAATTAAACGCTGTACACCAATAATAATAATTTAAAAGAAATATGTAAAAGATAAAAGAAATAAAAAATATTGTCGAATAACTAATCATGATGGAAAAAATTAAAATAATGTCATTGTTAATAAGAAATTGAAATAAAATAATATAGTAATCTATTTTATCTCTTCAACATATTTCATGTATTCGTCAAGTTTATAAAAAGAGTTTTCTAATAGCCACTTCGTTATTTGAGTTTTAAAATTAATTAATTTCAAATCTTTAAATCTGTCAGGAAGTTTATTATATACTTTAATAGCACTAATACAAACATGTAGATGTGTTATCATCAATCAGTTAAGGTTTTTTATTTTTAGATGTGTCATCATCAGTCAGTCAAGGTGTGACGACGCGAGCCCTCACAAAGCTCGGCTTTTAGCTAGTCATAATATGTAGTAGGTATGCAAAGGCATATCTGCCTATCTGTCGCCTTTTCACGCATAATTCATAAACCACTGAACCGATTTGGCCAATTTTGGTCTTGAAATATTCGTAGAAATAATAGGTAAGTATAATAATAATATATATATGAAGTGTATGGACGCTTTACACCACGTCAGTCTGGCCCCGTGGTAAGTACCTGATGGACTTGTGTTACAGGTACCAGACAACGGAAATATAATATATTTAATACTTTTATACTATAGTATATAATATTATATTTAAAAATTTTATTATAACATGAATCATGATACACATATTTAATGCACATCCATGACCCAGGAACTTCGAAAACATTTTGTTCCGTCGGCAGGATTCGAACCCGCGACCCCCGGCTTGAGCTACCAACACGCTCACCCACTGAGCCACAGAGGTCGATCCAGGGAAGGTTTACATTAGGAGAGAAGTGCTACGACAACCGGGT
Organism: Aricia agestis; assembly: GCF_905147365.1. Lineage (NCBI taxonomy): Eukaryota > Metazoa > Arthropoda > Insecta > Lepidoptera > Lycaenidae > Aricia > Aricia agestis. The sequence continues at coordinate 7,192,842 of NC_056424.1, read as the reverse complement.
CATCTAGTAAGCGTTGAGAGAGCGCACATTAGAGACACGACAGTTTTTAGACAATCTTGTTTCACATAGACGAGTCAGCTTTACGATTAAAGAAAAACAGTTGTGTCTACCACGCGGCGCATACCAAGACGAAACTGTTTTGTCTACGATGACGCAACGCATACATCAGACTAGGTACACCGCTTGATTGTTTTGTCGTTGATGTGTACATTTCAAAAGGAAGCCGACAGTCGTTAGTCAGACTTGTCGCCGTGCAGTTCTTGTACGCATTAGACAATTTTGTCTATGAGACGTTTTGTTTCAAATGTGCGCGTCTAGTACATTTTATTATGCGATAGTCTGTCTAAAAACTGTCGGGTCTCCAATGTGCGGTCGCCCTAAATCCATAAAGCAGATGAAACTTACCTATCACAAGTTGGAGGTAGATAACTCCTGTTGGCGGCCACCGCGCCCAAAACGAGCAGAATTATCACATACATTGTCAATTACCTATGGCACAACACTTAACTAATATCACTTTTTTAATAAATAAAGGAACTTAATATATCACTGTTATCACTGATTGTTTTTTTTTTTAATTTGGAGTATAGTTTTTTACGTGTTGAGATACGTGGCGAGGATCTTGAATGGCTTCCTTCTGAAAGGTTGGCCGAGCATTCTGGACGATATTGTCACGAACTATCAGCAACCATAGACACTCTTGTGCCCAAAATCTGAAAAAAAAAGAAAAAAGTCAGAATATTTGGTTTGAACTAGGTTAGAATTCTTTTAAAATAGACATTGCGGGCATACATAGGTTTTTGTTACAGTTTCAGGTTTATGGACTGTAAAAATAAGTAACCAATGTTTGATTGGCAAAGACGTTATAAAATAACAATTGAAAGGTTACACACATCCCATATCAGGATGAACCAATAAACAAAGAAAACCTAACTGAATCTAAAAGTATAGAAAAGTAGACTTATAGGTATAGATATACTGTAAGTGACGTATAGGTATAGATATACTGTAAGATAACGCCTCCGTGGTCTAGTGGTATAGAGCGCGGCTCTTGACTCGGAGGTCGTGGGTTCGATTCCCGCGTTGGAAACATGTTATTTCCAAGTTTGGTTAGGACAATGCAGACTGATCACCTGATTGTCTGACAAGTAAGATGATCCATGCGTCGGATGGGCATGTAAAAAGTCGGTCCTGCGCCTGATCTCTCGCCAGTCGTGTCGGTCTTCCGTCCCACTGGGTTATGAGAGTAAAGGAATAGAGAGTGCTCTTGTGTACTGCGCACACACTTGGGCACTATAAATTACTCCTGCGTAGCTGGCCTGGTTTCAATGAAACCGGCCACCGTCACCGAAACCGGTGTGGGAGCTATTACTGTAAGTGTCTAAACACACTAGGCCGAAAATACGCGACCAAAGTTCGGCATGATTACGTCAGCAATGCGCTACGTATACGATATAACGCGACGTAATTTCGGCATGGTGTGTCATCGGTAATTTAAAATACATTGCAGGCGTAATCAACCGTGAACTTCGGCCGCGTATTTTCGGCCTACCGTGTTTAGACACAAAAATACATTGCAGGCGTAATCATGCCGATCTTCATCGCGTATTTTCGGTCTAGTGTGTTTAGACACTTAGGGTGAAGCCAAACGAGCGCAATTTGTGAGGTGTGAGTCGCAGAATTTCGGCTGGCAGAAATTATGCTGCATTCAGTTTCATACAAAAGTCCTGTTTTATTCACACGAGCGTAATTTTGTGAGTCATTATTTGTATGAAAAGATATTTACGCGACCGAAATTCTGCGACTCACAACTCACAAATTAGTAATTACGCTCGTTTGGCTTCACCCTTACAGTCATAAAAGTATTCATCGATCAATATTTCAAGACGACGATCATAATAAGGACAGATTTATATGCGTCCTTTGAGAATAAATGTCTAACAGCCTTCGACAGGGTGAATCACAATTCCCGTTGGATATCGATTCGAAAAATCGAGACTCAGCAAGAATCGAGTTAAAATCATTTTGCTACTACTGCTGAAGAAGCTTTTGAAGAGGCCTACTAACCCAAAAAATCAAACATCGTCCTTCTCTCTTCATACTCACGCCCGTCTTTCATATGCCAGGTGAAAAAGGACGACGCGGAATCATCGCCAAGTTAGTTTTCTATCATGAACAAAAGACGAACTATAGTGATTATGAAAAAAGTATTTTGAGCAAATTTAGGTTTTATCAATGCCTTTTTTGATATTAAAAAATAATTAAGGAAAAACAACAAACTTAGAAGATCCAAGCATTTTTGCTTGGCACATAAAACTATCGAGTCTTCATGAACTGAAGTTACTTGTGCACCTGCAGCTCTTCTAATGTTGCGAGTGTCTATGGGCGACGGTAGTTGCTTTCCTTCAGGTGACCCGTTTGGTCGTATGCAAGTTGCACCCCTTATTTTATAAAAAAAAACTGTCAATTCAAAGCAATTTTAGAAATGCATCTACGCGTCGCGTTGCGGTTGAGTTGACCCTAACATTTCTTTTTTTTGGGTCTTTGAAAATAATAGAGCCTGAATATATAATTTTAACAGCGGTTAAATATTTACTTTTAAAGGTGATGTTTTTGGGACCATTAAATATTTTTATAGCTACAAATTTTTATATTCTAACATAAAAACATATAAAACCAAGCGCATATAAATATCTTTGTTATCGTTGCATAAAATTATGCATTTACTTAATTATGTAGGAACAAGTAGGTGTACATTTTCAGCAAGTAAAGTAAGTTAACTAAGTTTACTTAAAACTAAAAAGATATTATGACAATGAGAAAACATATTGGGAATAGCCTACGAATAATAAAAACTAAGGAAACATAACTCTCATACTATTACCGTTTTAAATTTGGTTCCTTTTGATCTGTCATGTAACGTCAGCCTAGTACCACTCAAGGTCACCTGAATATTGCAAATGTATTGAAATGTGTACCTAAGGTACACTTTTTTGACAAGTATTTTGGAGCATGTTTTTTGACAGAGTTACTCTTCGTTAGTTTTTATTATTCGTAGGGAATAGCGAAGGTTTTTTTCTTTGGAACATGAATTATAAATTTTTTGCCTGAATTAAAAATTATGAAAAAGTAAAAACAAACCTTAAATTTTTCTCTATCTCAACGATAAAATCTCAGATCACATTATGCAGTCAGCACGTTATAAATACAATGGATGTATGTTACTATAGAATGGTGACGGTGCATTTTGCGCACGTTGTATTGTCACTCTATAAATAGTCTATACACGTGAGTTTAGGGTTACCTAATAGAGTAAGCGATTTTGGGATAAAATAGAGTAACATTTTAACTTATTATAGTGTTTATTCCGATTCAAAACTTTGAAAAATGAATTTTGATTATGAATTCATCTGCAAAAGTACTTTTATAACATAACTTAAACTGCTATGCTTAAATTGGGAACGGCCGTAACAGATACGGTCGTTCCCAATATTTGATCTATCTCTGGTTTTGCCCTACTAGAGATAGGAATAGCTCACATTAGACATTAGAGACATATATTTTATGTCAATTGTGAGCTATTCATATCTCTGGTAGGGCAAAACCAGAGATAGATCTAATATTGGGAACGGCCGTTAGACTTTAGTGTTTTTACACAAATTAAGTTAGGTACTTTTAAAGATAAATAACTATTTTTTTCTCCATTAGATTTTTAGTTGGGAAATTGAATTTCATATAATGCATCCATCAGTATGCAAATTACCGTCTACATACTGTTTTTCATTGTATGCTGGAGTGATTTGCATGGGAATTTGGACCAAGGTCTCACCTCTCATACCATACATCATTATCTCATAACATAGGTTTTTTAAACGGACATTGGCCCACCACCGCAGTTCCACCACTGCAACTCCTATAAAGCCAAGAACGAGAAGTGGTAACCTAGTCTTACCACGGCAAGCCTTTTATATTATTATACTTTCATACTACTATTCTCAAAAAGTCAAGATCCAAATGGAAAAATAAAAAACAATATTAATTCTTCGCCTTTTGGCGACATGACTTTATCTAGGCCTGCCATCACCTAAATTGCCGTCGCTGGTCAAGTACGACATAAATCCCGGACATTTGAAAGAATTTTAGTTATTTCCCATTCCCCGGACAATCGTTAAAAATAATTTACGATTACGTCTTATCAGTTTTGGCTAAACATTTTTCTTTTCCAACCAAAATTTGCAAAAATCTGATTAGTCCTTAAAATCGTACTTGATTTTGGTCAAACAAGAAACCGTGTATGCTTAGCTAGTTTTTATCTTTTATTGCTTGCATGACTAAAAAGTTGGATTTCTCTCAACAAAAGTGTCCGGATTTCACCCGGCCGGTCCACGGACGCCCTTCAAACTAGGACAAATGCGAGGAAATCCGGACGGATGGCAGCCCTAGCTTTATCTGAAGTCTAATGTTTTCTTAAGTCTACACTCTACAACAAAAATGAACGACGCGACATTGGCTAAGGGCCGGGATACATAAACACGATACGACGTCGTGTCTTACCACGATGCGGCGTCGCGTCGTGGGAATCTACGACCAGCATCGTAAAAAACTACGTCGTGACATCGTAACGTGTACACGGCACGACGTCGCGTCGTAGAAACTCACGATGCGTGTTATTCAAAATTCAAAGAAATTAACTGCGACCCTGCATTGTATCGACGCGTCGATACAATGCAGGGTCGCAGTTAATTTCGTAACGGCGTCGTGCCGTTACGATATCACGACGTAGTTTTTTACGATGCTCGTCGTAGATTCCCACGACGCGACGTGGCATCGTGAAACGACGCCGTATCGTGGTACGACACGACGTCGTAACGTGTTTGTGTCCCGGCCCTAACTCAGTCTTGTGTTGCGCTTCGAATTTCAGTAGAGTAGGCATTATCGTTATGACTAATATTGTCTGCAGTACCTAGTAACAGGTAGCCACACAAAGTGCCAGTTTTGACGTGCAAAGGTTAATGTTGTTTTAGATGATGTGTAAAACACATTACTAATCCCAGTTGTGTATTTCAATTAGGAATAAAAGATATTGTTATTTACATTAAATATTTATAAAAGTATAGAATTAATCCAGATCTATCTTACTACGGGATACGTAAAAATTAATTACAACCGTTAGAATACATATCACAATATTATGTATGCAGTATGGATGTAGGTCTCGCAGACTTAGCCGCGACAAGGGTGACTCTTCGGAAAAAACTTTTGGTGTAGTGGTAAAATAAAGAGAAAACTAAAACACCATTGACGATAACGATACATGATAATGAATCAGTCAGCTTGAATGAGAGCAATTAATTTCCAAATATTTACCGAGTCGTCACATCACTCGTCCTATCTAATGCAGATGTCATTTATAATGGCTACCTAATGGAATAATCTCAGTACATACGGCTACAGATATTGCTAAAAATTTATATTCATAATGCTAGATTTTAGGGAATAAAAATTTATAAAACATATAAAATACAGGAAATGAGAGAAGCATCACAGCCCTATAATAAAAAAAGAGTAGATCCTAAACAATTTTTAATAATTACTCTACGTAAAATCAACATGTGTAGGATTTGACATTAGTATTCGCTAGCGAAGCGATGACTTATGTCAAATCGCATACATTTTATTAGCGTTTACGATAATCGCTTGCCATTTGTCTGCTAGGGCAGAAGTCCCAATAATTTTATAAACACAGCTGTTTGTGTTAATTACTTGTGGACTGTATTAGACGTTAAGATGTAAAAGTATAATATATATAAAAAAGGTTATTACGTTGAATAAAAGAAAATGTTGCACCCCGGCAGGGGTGGTTTCATGAAGGAAGTGTCAACTGTCAAGTTGAAGCAGAGATTACTAAGTTGAAGGAAGCCTGTGTTGCCAGTCTTGACAGATGCTGGATTGCTTGTGTGTTTTGCCCGTTAAAAAGGGAATAACCGTGTATGGTAATTCTAATAGCGGAATCGCGTACACTGCTGTGAAGTAAACGAAAGAAACAAGCTATGGAGAGGACTGTACACTAAACACAGGATGTTCGAGCATTCACATCACCCTGTGACATCTCCAGCCAATGATTGGTATTAATGACACCGAAATTATGGTCATTTGTTTATGAGACAATCACAATGCTAGCGAACAACAGGATCTACGTCATAAAAGAAGAGACATAATGCATGAAGGCGATGAAAAGAAGTAAAATAAAGTTAGAGGAGAATTTCCTCAATGTTCAAAATCAGAACACAGGCACACGTGAAGCTAAAGTGTAGACAGTCTAAAAACTTGTAAAACAAGATACAAAAGTTCAAGGTGAATATAAAACTTTTAGTAATAACAATTTCGCGATCAAGAAATTATGCTAATTTTGACTAAAGTATAATGTATAATAATATTGTATTTACTTAGTCACATAAATGTCATTGTGTAACAAAATGAACACGGAACAGCAAAGTGTGAGCTTCCGTCGCGCCGTCAGTCAATTGATGTCTCAATTGGAAGATTACAGGTTACCTCTGCTCAACCTTGCCTCGCCGATTCTGAAGCGCAAATCGCAACACCCGTCTCAGAAAATTCCACGAACTTTGAATCGACACTAGGACTCTAGAGAATTGATGAGATTCGTGAATCAGGGTACTGTTGATAGAGAAAATAAGAATAGGATTGAAGTGGAAGTCTTAAAAAAGTACAGTTATATTATTTTGAAAAGCGTAATGAGAGTTATACTCGTATAGACTGAAGGTAAGTAATATTTTTTCAGTGCGTTTTATTACAATGAAGAGTGAAGCTGCTTAAAATAATATATTGAAACACTTGGCATTTTTACAAGTTAAAAAATACTAGAGATCGCCCAATGGTCGAAATTCGACCTTAGTCTCAACGACATTATGACTACTATCTATATTTTGTAAAAAAATATTGACTTTATCATAATTTTTTTTCAACTCTTGTCTCTGGGACTCAGCTGATCTCAGACTGGCCGTGTAGCATTGTCTAATAGTAGCTAAGATTCAATAAAAAAAAACTATAATCCATTTTCAATTTGTCAACTTGTTGTCAACAGACTTCAACCATTAATAAAAGAGTATAATTCGTATGTATAGGCTTGTCACTCAAAAATCTGTCATTTTTCCTAGTGTGTGTGTTGTAGTGTGTGTAATGTTTTATTTGTTAAAAATATATGAGTAAAGGCTTTATTTCAAAATAATTTTAGCCGATGCACTCCTTCACTATGTAAACTATAACTGTGCAAAATTTCATTCACCTACGTTTCCCCGTTTTTCGTCAAAAGGGATACAAAGTTTTTGGCTCACCTATTAATATATAGATAATATAATCCGATGTCATTTAAAATCCACGCGCTTAACTTTTTGAAGAAATTGCCAAAAATACTTTGTAGTTCATAGTATTCCCAAACTATTTATAGGCCAGCATAAAATATCTGGACTCTGCTGGAGTAGGAAGTCCAATAAATGAGTAGGTACAAACATCAGTTTAATTTTTTTGAATAAGGTCAAGGCTATAAGAATGATATTTTTTTATCCTACCACTTCGAATAATTAATCAATTGATGCATCTGCACCGAGGAAATAAAAAAAAAACGTATTATATTTTAAAAACATTAAGATTTTTTAACCGTTGTAAAAATTCAGCCTTGAGCCAGCAGAAAAAATACAATTGCCATAAAGAGTTAATGATTGCAGATGTTAATGTAATACGTGCAAGTGGATAATGAGGAATTAATTGTCCTGACGTTGTCGATAATCACGTGCCATCTACCCACAGCATGGGCTGGTCACGGGCTTTCATCCAACGTAGGCACACCCACGTGACGTCAATCGAATGATCTCTGGCATGCCAATTGAGTGTCGATTGGGGAGATGCCAGAGAATTGAAATAATCATGCCATTGAATTGGTAAATTGCAATCAGGAAAGTCAAGTTAACAACTTAAATTAGTCACATTGATCAAAATTTAACCTAAACGTAATGTAATATTAAAATTGGCATCTCAGATAAAATTATATATTATATTATCAAAGCGATGAAGATAGTTACAAGTAAAAGGAAGATATAATTAGGATACATTGACCATTGTTCAAGATTTCACATCGTAAACGATATAAAGTGGGAATACAAAAATATATCATTATGTTACATTGTTAAATCCAAAAAGGATCATATGAAGCAACTACATAAATATTTAGATGGTTAATATTACATATCACTTATAAGACGACTTGTCCTTTGTTAAAATTATACGAAATTTTACGATTTTCCCACGGTATCGAATAGCTGGTAGTTGAATGCTTCGCTTAAAATAAAATCCGATAGCGAATTATGGCATACACTATTAAGTATATTAAAGATTATTGTTGCGATTAGATTAAAGATTATTGTTGCGGTCAGTTAAAATAACATGTGGAATTAGGAATAGATAAACGATTACAATTGTTTAAGGATTTAATCTCCAAAATAGAATCTGATTACATTTTACATTCAGTTGATCCTCTAAAACGATACAAAATATAAAAGCAGTCCTAAACCATATTAGTAAAAGTAACAAGAAAGGACTAACAGCTTGTTTTGAAATACTAATAAGCTAACAGCAATTTTCTTCCTCTGGTATTATCAGTGAAGATTTATTTGACATTAATAACTGTACGAATATGCAATTTAATAATAACCATAAATTATTTAGTCGTCACATCTTCAGTGGGAGTGTTCACTTCGTGAATGGCATCTATACTAACATGTATAGGTTACCGATTGGCAATGTCATCTGCCAGCTGCTGTGTTTCAATGACTTCGGGTATTTCAGTTATATTTAGTTCAGCAATTACAAACAAGTATTTGCTGACAATGTCAGACGTCAATGAGGGATTTTAACAGATACTTAAACGTTTTACTCAGGGTCAGGAATGACACTTTTACGATGATTCAGGTTGAACTTTTGAAGGAACTAGATAATGCTCGTGACTCTGTTTCGCCGGACTAAGTTAATCGGGCGGAATTCTATGTCCTTTCTCGGCACTTAAAGTGTCTGCATACCCATCAAAATCGTTACAAACAGCCAGACACACTTTCGTATTTATAATATTAGTATGGATGACTATAAATCTTGCCAAAATATTATCATAGCAAAGGAATCATTTATCAGTACTAATTCATCATTAGAAACTGATATAGTAATTAATATACGTAGCAAATCTAAATTATCGCAGACTTGTGTCTGTAGTAGACTTTGAAATATTTAATGAAATTCAAGTAAAGCATAATGACGTCAAAGATATAACGTAAATGATGCGAATTGCTGTTATTGTTGCCACAATTATAGCATACATTTGCAAATTTTAATTGACGTTACGTTTAAAAGTGGGAAGAACAACAAAGTACCTATAAGATTTTTAAGACACCAAAATCGCGCATATCTATACTAATATTATTATAAAGAGGTAAACTTTGTTTGTTTGTTTGTTTAATTGTAATGAATAGGCTCAAAAACTACTGGACCGATTTTAAAAATTCTTTCACCATTCGAAAGCTACATTATTTACGAGTAACATAGGCTACTTTTTATTTTGGAAAATATAGGGTTCCGTAAGATATTTCAGTTTTTCGGAAACAACCAGAAAATTTTCTTATTTTGCGTACGCTGCCTAAACTATAAAAGATAGAACTATACAATGTTCAAAGTAAATGTAGATCTTATAAATATCTACAAAAAAGTCCGCGACACACTATACCTATCTATGTCAAGTGAGGCACAACAACCATTTTTTTATTTAAAAATCTTTTTTTTGGACTACATTTAAACGCATTTATTTTACTCATGCTAATAATCCTCATCAAAATAAATTATTTCATCACTAAGTACAGTCTATGTAGATTATATTGGTTTCGAATGATTAAAATTGGACGTTTGGTTTAGAAGTTATGGCGAAATTAAAATATTGCGATTTACGCCCTATTCGAAGTGGCGGCGAATTGGTAGCGCCACCAATGCGGGGGTGCACTCGCGGGAAGGGTATCTGAATATAAGTATTGTACACATTGAAAAGGTCTACAGAAAACTCCGCGATGGTATATGTATATCTCTTATGCATATCCCATAATAACATTTTTTGTCATTTACTTTTAACTTCAAATAATGGCTAATTTTCGAAGCGATTTTAACCAATACGGCAATAATCCTTATTAAATTAAATACTTTAAATACATTATTGATTATGGCCCTCTACAGCATAATATTATTATGATTTAAATTTTAAATGAATATTTCCGAAGATATTACAGATTTAAAAATTGCGGGACGTAGCTTTTGCGGCAGTACCGACCAATGCGGGCCACGGGTAGTAATGATAATGAATATAAATTATTTAAAATCAAAACTACTGAATCGATTTTAATCATTTTTTCAGTGACATAGGCTATAATATATTTTATACCCGTGCGAAGCCGGGGCGGGGCGCTAGTTTTAAAAATGTTGACTTTAAACTTATCCGTTAGGATATTGGTCTGTAAGTAAAATGTGAAGAATGACCATTTACCACAAAATTGTCTCTAAGTACCTAAACGATTCTTCTGATAATAGGTTAGCTGTAATATTTCATGACTAAGGATTCGAAAAAAAATCTACAGGAAATTAATTTTAGTTTGACTAAATCCAGAACACTTATCAAGTTTGAGCAACAGTATATAGCAGTCAGAAAGTATTACAATGAAAGCGCAAGCACTCAACAACGCAGACTTTCAAGGTTTGTTCATTGTTGGTTTTATCGCAGAATCTATACTCTACAGTTTGATGACCGAGACACTCTAGTTTTTTTCACATTGATTCTACATGATATAATAATACAATAAATACATTTTTTGGTCTGTTACCTCAAGTTTTTCCCAACAACTGCTTTTAAATGTAGACGCTTGGCACATAAGCAGTTTTTTCCAGAGTTATCACAAAAAATATGCGCAGATCTGGATAGAAACTTTGTTGGTGTTTTATCCGCAAAATCTGTAAATAATCGTATATTTCTTTGGTTTCTTTGCATAAACACTCTTTTTTCTTTGCGTAAACCACGTAACAGTCTAAGGCCAAGGTTATCATTTGTGTTTTATACTTTCGCTCAAGGCAGTTAAGGAAAGAAATTGAGGAAAAGATTGTCCCCTCTTTTTATCAGTAACTTTACATAACATTAAGATATATCATTTTAATGGCAACAAAAAGAATTAGTAGAAAATATTTTTAACATAAGCAGCTTTTCATGCAAGAGTATTGAAGACACAAAACTATAAAATATATTATAAGAGTTGACTCGTCATTTCAATAATATTATAGTAACTTAAAATAATATCTTATATCTTTAAACGTGCAATTCTTGTATATATACAGGTTGTAACAAAAATAAGTGATAATACTTTAGGGTGTGTACGTGTTCCTTGTAGAGAGTTCACTGTGAAAGTAGCAGCGCTGAAAGACCAAAATTTTTTTTCACTTTTGTATGGGGAAACTCGTGATGGTCGGGCCCTTGCCCATACAAAAGTGAAAAAAATTTTTCGTCATTCAGTGCTGCGTCTTTCACAGTGAACTCTCTACAAGGAACACGTACACACCCTAAAGTATTATCACTTATTTTTGTTACACCCTGTATATAATTGGAATCTCGGAATCGGCTCCAACGATTTTCCTGAAATTTAGTAAATAGGGGGTTTCGGAGGCGATAAATCGATCTAGCTAAGAATAATTTTTAGAAAACGTCATTTTATTCGTGTTTTATCGAATACCGAGCAAATCTCGGTCAAATAGCTAGTATTATTAATGTGGGGTACTTCTACGTTCAAAGAAATACGTCAAAAGAGACTATTTATGTTTTATACGATTGCAGATTAATAAGAAGTCATTTACCTCCTTAATCAAATACACCTCAATATATTTTTGTCACGAGAACAGCGCGTGATTGAAATGTGATAGTTTAAACATAAATAGGAATTATTTGTATTAGAATAGATAAAAGAAAGGAGGTAGTACAGTTTTTCAACCACGCTAAGCAGACCAGGGCCTCTATCATAAGCTCTTAAATCCATTCTTTTTACGTCCTTATCTGACTGTATATCGACGTAAAGTGAATGGATTTAAGAGCTCATGATAGAGGCCCAGTCCTGGTATGAAATATATTTATTTTAACCTCTACATTTTTAACCATTACTTTTCCCACGGTGGTAAGATATAAAGACGGTTTTAGTAGATTTGGGAAATCTTGATAATAGTCACAGATCGAATAGGAAAACTCTGTGCCTATCATGAATTTTAAATTAATCATTGCTAAATTTGTTAAACCGGTCTAACATCTTAACACTTTATTATTATTCTGTAACCTTTCAAAAACAGAACCCGGAATTGCTAACCATCCAATAGTGGAAAATATCTAAAATAGAATACCAGTTTTTATAGACAGTGAACTATTTAAAACGTCTAGGCTAGGCTTTATATTTAAAGAAACGTGGATCTATAGGTAAAAAAATATTTAACAAAACATGAACACTGATTTAGAATTAAGCTCCTGCAATGAAGTGGAAAACTCCTGTATCTTAAATCCTGATTACCTAGACAAGTACCAACTACAATAAAACTATTAATAATTATGGAAGATCTGAAACTGGAACAACACTTCAAGCTAAAAGAATATTAAGACAAACATGTTATTGGTGAACCATTATAGTTCTGAAACCTTAAGAGGAGTCCACACCGCCTTTTTTCCATACAAACGTTGTCCCCTGTTTCCTCCCTGGATAATGTCGGTAGAGTTGTGATTTTTTTCCTGAATATCTATGGCCACTATTAGCATGTCCCTATGTTTTCTTTATTTTTCATAGTTTTATTATAAAAAAAGATAAGAACGTCCAAAAACCCAAAAAAATGGCCAGATTTTCCTCTGTGTTCCAACACCCAGAAAACAAAACTGGCTAGAATATACAAAAAAAATAAAACATAGGAACACAGTTCAAGCCTTGCTTTAATACTTAATGAAAAAAGTACTAAAATCGGTTAAGTTTTGGAGAAGGAATCAGCGGACAACGAATCGAAGATTTTCTGTTCTTTTATTAGAACTTTTGTCGTATTGTCTCTGTCGCGCTACAATAATACATAATACAATATATACAATAATACATTTTCTTTAAAAGTTCTAATAAAAGAATTGAAAATAGGTATTTGAAAATGTATTGCTGTCTCACCAATCTCAAGTCTCCCACCGCAGAGCGCGATAGAGACAATACGACAAAAGTTCTAATAAAAGAACAGAAAATCTTCGATTCGTTGTCCGCTGATTCCTTCTTCTAAACTTAACCGATTTAAGTACTTTTTTCATTAAGAATTAAAGCAAGGCTTGAGCTGTGTTCCTATGTGTTACTTTTCTTGTATATTTTAGCCAGTTTTGTTTTCTGGGTGTTTGAACACAGAGGAAAATCTTGCCATTTTTTTGGGTTTTTGGACGTTCTTATCTTTTTTAATAATAAAATTATGAAAAAAAAGAAAACATAGGGACATGCTAATAGTGGCCATAGATATTCAGGAAAAAAACATAACTCTATCGGCATTATCCAGGGAGGAAACAGGGGACAGCGTTTGTATGGAAAAACGGCGGTGTGGAATCCTCTTGATGGATAACGTAAATCGAAAGAGCAAAGTCGCTACTACTACGGGAGTAACTAGACCCATCAACTCCCAAGCGGAACCAGGGTGCCGCATAACAATTGAATACTTATAATTATAATCTAACTTTACCAGGCAGCAGCAAAAGTTTTTTTTTTAATTATTTTTTTTTTTAATCACATTAAAACGATATGAAGTATTTATAGTAACTAGTTACTACTAGTTACTAACTTACTATAAATACTTCATATCGTTTACTACTAGTTAGTTACTACTAGTAGCGCTAAAGTATTGAAACTTCGAATAATTCGGCGCAGTGGGAGGTCATTGACTCGCCCGTGACCATGTACGTGACCTTCCGAGGGTGCCCTTCGTATAGTGGAATAGATTTCTATGGATAAACGAATGATGTCAGCATAATGTTGTTATGAAAGAAAGCTATTTCTTTCTAATTCATGTTATTTTTATTCAATTTTTGCTCGATATCAATAAATAGTAACTGCTGTACTGTTTATCTAGTTACTAGTCAATGGGGCTTCCGCGCCTCTTCCAAGCTCGACTCGCACTTGGCCGGTTTTATTACAGTTCTTTCATCATTGCCTCTCATTTGAGAAATTTGCTCCTCATTAGTAGATTTACAAACTGAATAACTACATTATAAAGTCTACTTTCAGCGAAATCCACGCGAATAACAATTAGACAAACGTTTCTATTCGCTCTACATATTTGGTGTTTTGCAAAGAAGGCTAGCGCCTAGAATAGTAAAATATTATCAAACTAGATGACGCCAGCAACTCCGATACCCACAAAATTTGTTATCGCGCGGTAACCGTACATTTTTTCCAGATCAAAAGTATCATAATATTTTGAAGAGGACGTCAAAGTATAACTATACCAAACAGCAAAATCGGTTCAGCGGTTTAGGCATGAAGCGGTAACAGACAGACACACTTTCGTATTTATAATATTAAGTATGGATATCTTTCTTCTTTAATCACAGCTTCGATGAACATTCATATGGTAACAATCAATGATGAAAAACTCAAAACAGATATGTTACTACCGCACGCGTTGTGAAGATTCAAATACGGCCCAATTGGGCCGTCAGCCCCCCTATCATTAACTTTGTCAAAACCTGAGCTAATCCGTGCAGGTATGTAAACAGTTGTAAAGTGAATGGTTATGTTTCCGTATCATGTGCACTTTTACTTCTCAATGGTTTTAACCTGTAATATTTGTCTCTGAACTGGATTAAGAAATGTCAAACACGAACGTCAAATTTGACTAACGGAATTGTTTTTTTTTTAGGAATTGAAATGGCTTAGCCATAACGACTAACGGAAAAATTGTAAATCAAGATGAAAATATAGTTTAAAAAAAGATTAATATTTTTTATTATAAAATATACTATTTTCTAATATAAAACGTGGTCAATGTAGGAATAGTTACTTTTGCACCGATTTATTGTATTTAAAGGTAATTATTATAAATGTGTAAATGGTTTTATTTATATTTTTTTGTATTTTATAAGCCCTTTATGAAAACACTGAGAAAATAACACTCCTTCATGTTTATATTATCACAAGCATGGCGATCTAGAGGAGAAAGAATTCTCTGACATTGGCAACTAACTGAGTCGGCAATTAAAAAAGAGAAGAAGAAGGAGACAAAAAAAAAAGATAATTGGATATTGTTATTAGGTTTATAGAGATTATGTTTTAAGCAAGAAATTGATAAGTTTATTATATCCTATACCTACTTGATACCTACGCTAAATAATCTACCATGAAAAAGTCTTAGAAATGCATCAAACTTGTGGATTACAATTACATGCATTACAACAGAGTTGATGTCATGAGTTGAACATAGTTTGTTGAACTTGAACTCATTCTTGAACACCTACGTTTTTTTGAGCTTTCAAATAGGTATTATTGTAACATAAACAGGCAATTTATAAGTTTAATAATCCCTTTTTTGTGCCTTGTAAGGCATTTTACATTATTAGTACTGTGTACGCTGAACCAAATATTTTTCAGGATAAAGGATGATTGCTAACACTGAGATACTATAAGTACTACATTTTATAATAAAGAATTGCAAGTGTAATGATGACGAAGTCCTAGGAAGATAATATATATTCACTCAAAAGCTTTAATTAAAAGAAATTTAATAAATACTCGTTTTTAAATGTTTTTTCATTTATTTTCTCACTTAAATATACCTACCTTAGATACATATTCATACACAGCTTTCATCAATAGGTACTACATTTGTCTTACACCTTATTATCAACCTAGTATCAGATAGGCAAGTGTTAAATCTCTTTTATATTATACTTATAAAAATATTTATACAGCGGAAATCTTAAACAAGGTCTTGTCACTTAAAATCAAAGAAGATGAATCAAATATCCCTTGTGTAAATATTAATTTATTATTATTAAAGGAGTTCAAATACCAACTTTTGATGAAAGATAAAAACAATATTATAATTTCAGACTTTTATTTGGCAAACCAATAACAATTAGAAACTGCATTGCAAGTTGCAACTATGGGAAATTGCCTGGGATATCTCAGACAGAGAGCGGTCAAGGGTTTTGTGTTCTTTGTGTTGTATTATGTTGTAGAATGCCTCCCGTGTGAGTATCTCTATATACTCACCCAGGAGGAGTTCTGAATGTGTTAGAATTGCTCCTTAGTCACACACTGACTGCTCCAACGCAAATGCTTCAACGCGTGACCACTCTGTCTGATAGGTCCCTAAAACGACCACATCTTTTTAAAATGTATAATACATGAGGACTTACTAAAGTCCTCATGTATTTTAAATTTTAATGTAATAAGTAATATAAAACTAATATTATTATTATTGAGGTACAAAAGAATTTTTGGTAATAATAATATAAGTTCCAATGAAAATATTATGTTTTATGAACAATAAGTATGTTTGTTATGCAATTTTTGTTATGTCTTTTTGGAAAAAGTACTATAAGTAATGTAGGATTATATTTTTGAGTTTTAGTGACTATTCCCATTGTATATTAAGTATATCATATTGTAGTCAAGAGAAGTTATAAATGAAAAAGTGCATATGAAAATTTAGCTAATTTGGATTTTATATTATCAATGATTTAACTTTTCTAGTAGTTTAGGTGTATGTGTGTGTGTCAATATTTATTCGTGAATATACATGAATCTAAAGTTTCAAAGGTTGTGTTCTCAAAATTCTTGTTATTGAGAAAGTAATACCTTTGAATTTACCTCTTTGGTGCAGCGTTTATCATGCATGGTTTACAAGGAAATAGTTTGTGAAATAACACAAAGACCTACTGCAATCAAAAGATTGTACGAAATGCTCCTAAGATAGGTTCCTAAGAAGTACATAGTAAGTTTTAATTTAATATAAAACTAATACTTATTATTATTATTGAGGTAAGTACAAAAGTATTTTTGGTAATACATAATAATATATGTTCCTATGATAATATTATGTTTTATGAACAATAAGTTCCATATGTTTGTTATGCAATTCTTATTAAGTAAGTCTTTTTTGGAAAAGTACTATAATGTAGGTTTTTGTTTTTGAGTAAAATTTAGTGATTTACACTATTCCCATCATATAATACCATATTGTCGTCAAGAGAAGATGTTATAAATGAAAAAGTGCTCATATGAGAATTTAGCTAATTGGGTTTCTAATTGGGATTGATAATATCATATCAATTATTTAACTTTTCTAGTAGTTTAGGTGTGTCAATGTTTATCCGGAGCATGTTATACATACATCTAAAGGTTAAAAGGTTGTGTTCTGAAAATTCTTGTTAAAAGTAAGTAATATTGAATTATTTACCTCTTTGGTGCAGTGTTTATCATGCATATACCAAAATACTTCAGGTTTACAAGGAAATAGTTTGTGAAATAACACAAAAACCTACAATGCAACTATAAGATTGTACCTGTAGGTTTTTGGTGAAAATTCATACTTGTTTTACAGTAATTATACACAACACTTGTGTTCCTTATACCTTGTATGTGTTTCTTGTGTACTAAATCAATGCAGTCTTAGCTCATCGCACAAATGCAAACCTTATTGTTGACTAGACATATAGGTATACTACACCTCACTTATGTTATTATTCTGAAACCTCACTAACACTAAATGGATTACTAATGTCTCTACGTCTTTACTTATGTATCAGTTCGTGATTAACTTGAGAATACTTAATCGTTTTCCAAAAATTTGGACACTTCGAATGTTAAGTTTTTTGGTTTTAATAACGAATTATTTTCACTAAAATATATGCTACAGACTAAAATATAACTTATTAAGTAACTAACCAACTAAATAGCAATATAATTTAAGACTAAAAAGTATGTAATATTAATAAATAAAATTACTAAAATGTAAACTATTCAGTAAAAGCTACTCGTTGGTTGGTGTTTATTGAATTGCTGTATTTGACGTAAAAGCAAGCGAGCTTATGTCAGAAGTGTTGTCATGATACCAAATGATACGAAATTATTACTCAGTTAACAATGGAGAAGTGAGTTTTGTGCCACGTGACCACTGACTGGCTGGAAAATAGAGGTCATGGTACCAAAATGCGAGCCAGTCAGTATTCTGGCTGGCTTTAAGAGCTCATGATAGAGGCCCTGTTATTTAGTCTGCATCGAGTACAGTCACGAACGTGCCGCGTCCTGTCTTACCTAAATAAATTGAAAATGACGTCGTGCGTGTTTAGAAAATGTACCAATTATGGCTCGAAAGCAAACAAAACACATGGAATCTCTTACCACATGTCTTGATTGCAATAAATACCTCGATTATTTACATTTTCAATTATTTTTTCGAACAATCTGGAAAAAAATAAATTTTCGTCATAGCTCAGGCGAAGAAAGAGACAGCGATACGATTCGACGTTTAAAAATAGAACTGTCTCTTTTATGTAAATGGTTTTTCGTATCTTTTGTTTCACTTATCTGTCAAATTTGTCAATGTTCGCAATTTTGAATTTGAAAATTGTTCGGAAGAGATTTAAGCCGGAAAATAGTATGGACGTAACATATCTGTATAAGTAGAATATCATTGGTAACAATCAAGACATGAGTGAACGCTAAAAGGCATACTGATAGTCAGTCACGTGTCGTTTGATTCGCACGCCGCACCACGTGGTCCGTTTTCCTTGTATAATAATTGTGTTCGTATAGCCGAGGAGAATAAAATTTAGCTTATCGGTGTACTCCTGAATGTCACATTCCTAATTTAATTTTCTTGACTAGAGAAAAATGAAATCGCTTCGGTTGTATGTTCGCTTAGATAATTTAAACTGTTTTATCAGATTTTTATGGAATTTTAAGATAACTAGTATGTAATATTTCTGAAAGCTGTGTTGTACGAGAAAAAGTTTTATTTCATCTAGTCTTCGCACGCGTGCTAAGCCAAGGCAGCTAATATAAAATATTGTAATAATTCTCACAGATAATGACGATTTCCTGGACGGTACATATGTCACATACTTGCAACTAGCCGACGAACAGTCTTCGATTATATTATTGGACTACAATAGAACGACTATGCGAAAATGTTTTGTCATGTACGACGTTAGATTGCAATTTGCTAGGATAATGCCAATGGTAGTACAGCGATGGTTGTAAAACATTTGTTTATTTGCATTGAATAAAGCTCGGAAACAACTGTCCCAGACAGAGTTGACCACCGGGAAGGAAATAGGCTACATTTTACCGCGAACAATGTAAAATATTGAAGTGATTTTGCATAATATGAGATTACGGTCAATATCGTAAATAATAAAAGTTTAATGTAACTGTGATTTTGTTATAATCAGATAAGATTTTATTATCAAATGATGTTTACATAATTTGCACTGATTGGCTTGATCCTTTATTGATATGATGCTTTTAAAGGATTCCTACTTTATCTATAACTTTAAATATTATTTCAAAAAAGATTTCATTGCATTGATTAGGCTCCAAGCCGAAATCGACAGTAACAATACCAAAAAAAAAACTCAAATGTTTTCTAATAATAAAACCACCACGATGAAATAAATCAGAATTTAGTTAGAAAGGAAATATAACAGTACAAAACATAATAATAGTAATAAATAAACTTATCAAAGAACACTTCCTACCGGAGACGATCTTTGAACGTGTTGACCGAGGGACAATATGTCAAAAAGGTTAAATAAATAATAACAAGTTTGACCTATTGAACATAAATATTGCAATATAATTGCTGTCGAAACTGTATTAAAGTCAAAAAGAAAAAAAAAGTTTGAAAGATGATAAGACTAAACAGAAAAGGAGACCAACCACCGACCACGACCAACTATATTTACATAGATTTGCATGGAATCTTAAAATTATTTTTTTCCTGCAGATCCTGCAAACACTTTTTTTAGCAGCGACAGGTAAAAAAAAATAGTTAGTAGACACAAGGCAGGTATTCTTACAAGTACACTCAAAAGTACAAGTACTTCTACACCTGTAGTGGAAAAAAATATATTATTATCTTATGTTATTAGTTATTACAAGCAAAAAACATAGGAGATAATTATGATGCAAAGTGTATTATATAACGTAGAACTGCATTTTATTGCAATCTTTATAATAGATAACTTTATAAATCATAGTTACTGGTTAATATTATTAAAAAAAATCAATTTTATACAATATGGAAGAAATTTTTTTAGTGACGAAATTGGGGATTAGAGTTTCCAAATTTTTCGTTTCAATTTCACGCCATTATTTTTGTCCCACTCTTAAACCTTAATTTGCTAAAGTATTAGTACTTTAGTACATTATTTATCACAGTGTTACCTTTTTTTGGTTACATTGCAAAAAAATTTAATAACTTAAAAGAAATAAATTTTATGTTTAATCTTGTTACTCGGAGTCTTACCAAAAAAAAAAACTTTTTTCGCTAACTTCTTAGTAATTTATACCTTTCTGTTCATTTTTCAAGCGGGTACAAGACTCATAGTACTCGTATGACTATCTAAGGACGTCAACTCTAATTAGATTTTCCTGTTATTGTCTGCCCACACAAACATTCTCTTGCGCGATTTCCATCTATTTATAAACTGTCTGATGCCTAAATTGAGGACTGAAACTGTTTTTGCTATATTCTGTCAAAATTATTAAAATTTTAGTTATCTAAGTACATTCTTAACTTCCTATAGAAACTCAATTTATTTTAATTTCACGGAACCGTTTCCGTTTTTCTCTCTTTACTTTCAATCATATTTTTACAGAGTTGATAAATCAAAACAAATCTTAATATTTCTTCATAACGGATCAACCAAACGAGTAGAAGCTATACTAAGCTAAACAATACTTAACAGCTGTTAGTCCTGTTGCTTGGTTGTCTTCTGAATATTATCGCACTGCTAGTGTCATACCTATATACTATGTAAATATTTACAGAAGGACGTAGTAAATTGAAATGTAAACTGCAGTGATTCGCTGGCAACATGTACTTTGTACAGGTTTGATCTGGATCCACGCAATAAAAACTGCCGTTCACGACAGTTTCACATCTTATTACATTACATGATAACAAATATTGTGATGCAATCAAAAATTTTACAGAACAGTTAATTATTTACTTAAATGTTGTAGATACTAACACAAAGGGAAGACAAATGAAACTCACAAATGAAACATACAAAAAAATGAGAATTTTAAAATAGACAACATATTTATAAAACCAGTTGAAAAGAAAGACAGAAAATTGAAAGCAACAAGCTATGTCAATGCCATGTTTAAACTGGCTACTATTACACTAATCAGACGAAGAAATCTTATATCAAACTTTGCAATAGTGATAGCTCTTATCAAAGAAGACTATGCAAAAGATATCATGATGACGTGACGTGGATGAGGTTACGCTGAAATCTCATCCACGTCGCAGAAGACACGTCCGGCGGACTCCGGACGGAAAATTTGATGATGTGTGACGTTTTGTTTGCTTATTCAATCAAGGATCATGACGTGATGAATCTGCAGATCGGGATCATAAATAGAATTTTATTGGTCTGACTCGTTAATACAATATTCATATTGTGTTTCTTAACGATATTAAAAATGCGCTGTTGACACGCCTATAATACTTGCAATACGTTCCAACCAACCGTGAATAATATTACAAATTGCCAGACAGCAAGGAGTTACTTTTCAAGTAGCAATATAGCTACGTTTACTGCAACAATGAAATTTTGATAAATATTCACCACGATTTTCGGCGATTATTTCTACAGACTACACCCAGTTTCTTACATCTTAAGGGTGAAGCCAAACGAGCGTATTTTGTGAGTTGTGAGTCGCAGAATTTCGGCTGGCAGATATTCTGCTGCATTCAGTTTCATACAAAAGTCCTGTTTGATGACACGAGCGTAATTTTGTGAGTCATGATTTGCATGAAAAGATATTTACGCGGCAGAAATTCTGCGACTCACGACTCACAAAATTACGCTCGTTTGGCTTCACCCTAAAAGAGAGCCTTTAAGTAACCTCAGCTCAAGAGCATTTCTAGTTCATGACCTTTGAACAACGGGTAACGAAACTTATGAAAGAGTTACAGCACCTACAGCAGATTTGCATAATGTGATTAGACATATACGATTATATATTTGCGCAACACGTTATATCATTTTTAATCACATTGCTTCTAATTTGCACTCGAAGACATTGAATGAACTAAAAAGGAGATTGCATTTGTTATCAGAGACAACGTATTGGCTGAACTAAAAATAGACCCACGTGAAGTCTATGATAGATGATAAATGCTGATATGAAGCCAGTTTTAAGTCAAGGATAAGGAAGATGATGAATATTGAAAGTGGAGTACAAATGTAACAATTATTTCATGCCAAAGACATGATTGTTGGAGACCATACATTTGTAAAACTTATGAAGCGTGAGTTATCCCAAAATACAACAGTGACTTTTGCCAAATACCGAACGGCCGTGTACACGACATAAAACAAATTACACAATAAGAACATAAAATAATAATTGAAGCTATATTTTAACGTATTTAATTAATAATATATACGAGTATAAACAAGAAAAATATTAAATCGTGCAATAAAAAAAATGATAATTTTAACTTTAATTATTTATTTTAGTTTTCTTTGCAGAAAAAAAAGAATTTAAACTGGACAGAAAATATAATTTCATAATTTTTCAAAATTAATTTTTAAAAGACGAAAATCCCAACAGGATCAAAAATTGTAATAGATATAGATATTAATGTACTTACCTATTACAACAATGAGCATTATTATCACTACTTTTTGCGGTTACTTAAAAAAACATTTTTTACTATTTTTATAAATGGAGTTTTCAGAGCACTTCAAGCGTTTAATAAAATCAATTCTATGTAACATTTGCATTTTTTAAGATAAACATTTTTTGTCAAGAAACATTTAAATACATATTATAATAAAAATACGTAATTGAGAACTCCTTTTCCGAATAAACTACACAAAAGGTGCTAAAATTTAGTTGAGACATAAACATAATTAGACGAAGATAAAGTAATCCTGATAAAGAAATAGGCATCTTCCTGCAACCGTTTATACTGGCATAGAAGCATCTTAATAAAAGTCAAGGTGACCGATCGTGTTCACATTCCACCTGAGCCGACTACGGAAATCGAAGTAGACTAGATGCAAAAACGATTGTTACAGAGTATGTTCTTGAATCGAGAAATTCAATTAAAACCCGTCACTTTGCAATCCATTATGAAACATGCTTTGCAATAGCATTGACCATGCGCGCGGAATAAATTGACCTAGCAACTTGTCCGAAGACTGCTGAAAAAAGCAACGCATATACTCTACCTATATTGATGAATACAATTATCGAATATTGCTACATAATCGTCATATTTCAAGGGTAGGGCAAGCTCTGCCAAGAATATTTTTGTACGGAACGAGATCAATGATAAAAAACGTACTCACCGAGTGCTAGGTACGAACTAATCCAACACGATACTAGCGCACAAGTTACGAGGAACTCAACAGAACTGCTACACGTCCGTCCGCAGTGACGGTCTTGTATCAACTGTGGAAAAAATTGTTTTGCGGTGTATTGTATTCGCATTTGGCACGCACACATCGACGGAGGAAAGTGACGTTGACAACCGAGCGTGTGTGACGGATATCACAGACTATAGTATAACACTTTGTCGATTGCGTTTACTGCCAATTTGGTTTGGGGGACCATTGCACGATTATGACAATTGGCGGTACGCTGAATTTATATTCCTGGCTCTACATGTTTGTTGGGATTAAATTACTTTCTTTTTTTTGTTTCGACAACTCGTATCGAGTTATGATCCTTTTGTTTAAAAACTAGGACTTCCATTATATCTATTATATTGCAATTTTAATTTTCAAATTGAATGCGTAGGAGATGCTACTTGTTACAATCAAAAATGACCAAGCAATGTTAAATGCTTCTACTGCACAAATTTGAAGAATATGTCAGTAGTAGTAAAAGCAGTATATTTTCTTCATTGCCGGGTTTGTCTAAAACTGTATCTAGAGTTAAAAAATCTATTAGAACGATTATTTCACAGTTCGCTGACTGTAAAATTGGCAATACATATTTTTCCATAACAAGAAAAGCGACAACGCATTATCTTATCAGTTCTGTTTCTATAATTCAGAGCACACGAATAAATTATACTTTAATTACTTCGTCAACATTGCGCTTGAACGGCTTTAATGAATTGGGTGCAGAATCAGCTGGTTTTTGTGAAGCGCTGTATTCTCTGAGGCCGGTGGGTGCGTCTACAGTCCTCCGCTGTGATTGGTCAGGAACACGATCACATGATGTGGTTTGTTGCGTTCAAATTCCATTTCTTTTGCTGCTAAGTCTTTGGCTTCGATAATTTCAGCATTACTTATCAACTTTGTTCTGTAGAAATTCGATTATCACGTGCGAAATTTAAAAAAAATCTCTAGGTTTCAAAGTACATTAACGCGTGTGAAATTTCAAATATATTCCTCAGGTTACAAAGTATTACTAAGCATTTTCAGAATCTGTTCCGCGCATGGAGAGTTAGCAGACGGACAGACATGCAATTTCGCATTTGTATGGATATTCGAGTTATTTATAACTTGTTTATCGAATTCTTGAGACACGTGGTAAGGTAAATAGGGCATACGCCGATTTGAATAAGTCAGCTGTCTGCGCGAGACTCCAAGTAGATCTGAATTTGCATTTCTGTTAGTTGTTTACCCATATAGTGTTTCAAATTGCGCTAGGCTCTTGATGAGTTTTGTCTTGAAAACGTAGCCTTTATGAAACAGGAAATAATCAGACGCATCACTTGATGGTATATACTTGATGGCAGTAGCGGCACTCCATGGACAGTCGAAACACTAGGAAGGTACAATATGCTTCTAGTGTTCTCGAGTTTCAGCAAGGCGTTCAAATTGGAATCCGATTTTAATACTTACGTGTGTTTATCATTAATCTTTTTTATATTATATTGTAACGATTATTAAAATATATATAAAAGGAATAAGCAATGTTAATAACCTGCTTATATGCTATAAATGATATGCAAATCGTTGATAGTTGCAACAATTTACATATAAACTATCTCAGGGCTCCATTTTTATACCTGTTTTATTTACAATACATACAAATATTATAAATGCAATAGTGGGTTTGTCTATTACCTCTTCAAATTTGGATTGGAGATACTATGTCCAGTTTTCACGCGATAAACGAATTTTGGTGCAACGAAGGCGCGGACAATATCCATCTAAGCAAGATTACATAACTATATGTGTAGTTGCATGTAAGTAATTAGAATAGTTATCATAGCATATAGTGATTTGCCTCTCCAACATACTGTGAACATTGCAATTCGCAAGTAAACAACTTTTTATAAAAGTAATCAATCTAATAATCATCAACTTTTTGAGCCCTACCCTTGACCATCTGTGCATATATTATATGTCTGTCGATTTTTGAGATGAAAGTAACAAAAATATTGTTACCAAAGTCTGTTACAGGCTTATCACGATTGACAATAAAGAGTCGGACTGCGCCAGATTTTTCGCCAGTCCCATCGATTTCGTAACCCCCTCTGGGTTACAAAAGTAGAAGGAAGTTTAGTCTCCCTTCTTACTTACTTCCTTTTCCTTTTAAAACCCAGAAGTCTCAAGAGAGTACTCTTGTGTACTGCGCACACTTGGTCCAGTGGTTTAGAGCGTGGCTCTTGACTCGGAGGTCGTGGGTTCGATACACCGCGTTGGAAACGTGTTATTTCCAAGTTTGGTTAGGACAATGCAGGCTGATCACCTGATTGTCTGACAAGTAAGATGATCCATGCGTCGGATGGGTATGTAAAAAGTCGGTCCTGCACCATACGAATGTTTTTTCGATAGTAGTTCGTGCTTACCCTACTGATCTCTCGCCAGTCGTGTCGGTCGTCTGTCCCACTGGGTTATGAGATTAAAAGGAATAGAGAGTGCTCTTGTGTACTGCGCACACACTTGGGCACTATAAAATTACTCCTGCGTAACTGGCCTGGTTCCAATGAAGCCGGCCACCGTCACCGAAACCGGTGTGGGAGTTATTATTATTACACTTGGTATCTAGGCACAGTCACTGCAATCTGTCTAGGAGACATTTTTTCAAATGTTCTTGACGAAAAACATATTTATCATAGGATTAAATATAAATATTCGCAAAAGTTTTGCAAACATTTCTCCTTAACCTAATAAACGGCCTTTGGTCTTGAAACTTCAATCAGGAGGTGACAGTAACAAGCAGTTAGTTTATAACTAGGCATCAATTTACTACGCAGACTACGCAAACTGTGGTTTAGACTGTAGAGGCCGCAATATAAAGTAGCACTTAACACTTAACAGGCATAGTTACTATACTTCTTCTGTTGTTACTTGCTAGCGAAGTTTTTGCTAACGCACAAAATATAAAATGTTCTTCCTATGGACCCCTGTGTTTCTTTTTTTTTCAGTTCTTACCTTGTTTATTTTTATAATTGCCACTCTTTTGTATTTTTAAATGCATCCATACTAAATAATATATTATAAATTTCTATTTTATAATGTAAATCGCAACGAAGTTGAGGGCAACATAAACCTTAGATACAAATATTACTCAACTTAGGTTAATAAAATAAAGGTTCATTTTGGCAGGGTAGTTCGCATTGAAAACTCTTTTACTCGACAGTGGAGTGAAAGCGGAGCACCCACAATTTTTTAGTGGGTAGACACTAAGACTACCATCTTACCACACTCTCGCCGGGTTAATAACACCACCAACTTTAGAAATGTTTGTTTCATACCCGTGCGAAGCAGGGGCGGGCTGCTAGTTAGTTATAAGAATAAATGATGTTGATGTGAGATTTTGCTGGTGTTGGCGTTATTTATTTATAAAATGTTTAGGTCTCCTGAAGTGTAAGTTTTTATGCAATTTCCTAAAACTAACACTGTACACGTAAAATACGTGACAAATAAAGCCACTTTCATTGAGGGGAAACCTCTGAAAAATGTAATTTTATCATAGTTTTACAGGTAAACATTTTATCTCCTCTCGGGCGTCACCCGCTATACAGAAAAGCTACCCGTGATGCCTATAGGTAACATCCGCACGGAAACGGTTAATCTCATAAAATTCATGTTCAATCATGCTTGTGTAAGTGTATACGTACACATATTTTTACACACAGATGAAACCAATTTTGGTGTCGTTTGACAGCTCGAGATTGTTGCTATCACGTGTCTTGATTTGTGTTTTAACATAGTAATTTTAATTTATAAGTAGATGTGTCATCATCAGGTCATCATTAATACGTGGGAGAGCCATGCTTCGGCACGAATGGGCCGGCTCGACCGGAGAAATACCACGTTCTCACAGAAAAATGGCGTGAAGCAGCGCTTGCCCAGTGTTTCGCCGAGTGAGTGAGTTTACCAGAGGCCCAATCCCCTACCCTATTCCCTTCCTTACCCTCCCCTATTCCCTTCCCTTCCCATCCCTACCCCCCCCTATTAGCCTATTCCCTCTTAAAAAGCCGGCAACGCACCTGCAGCTCTTCTGATGCTGCGAGTTTCCATGGGCGACGATAGTTGCTTTCCATCAGGTGACCCGTTTGCTCGTTTGCCCCCTTTTTTAATAAAAAAAAAAGTCAGTCAAGACTCAAGGTATGACGACGCGAGCCCTCATAGACCTGGATCCCAGAAGTATAAGACATAACTTACTCTCTGATGGATGAAACCATAGGTTATTAGTAGTGCCTCGTGTACTTAGAATACCTGGTCAGGTACCAGGTGCCAAAGTGGACTAAAAATTAGTCTCACTTTACTTATTTTGTTATGTCTTATATTTAAATATAATTTGTAGAATATTATTCTGAAAAAGTATCATCTCATCACACGTAGAGCTGCACAAATTCGCAGGTATTCTAAGTACACGAGGCACTACTAAGAACCTATGGTTTCATCCATCAGAGAGTAAGTTATGTCTTATCCTTCTGGGATCCAGGTCCATCACAAAGCTCATTTTAGCTAGTGGTAGAATCAATATGCCAGAAACAGACGATCAGACCGTATATAGTTTATTTTTATTAGTAAGAGAGCTAGTCCGCAATAGACAATATCGCAATAGCTCACATCTACTAACGTCTAGTGTGGCCTGTGGGGGCCTACTGACAACTTTTTACCTTCACTTTCGTCCGGTCTGTTTACCCAGTGCCCTGCTAACGGCCCACTTACATGGCAGACGTGACTTTAGCCACGGACATATCGGTCCCATCAGTCCAGAGCATTAATTGGGATAAGAATCACCTTACAATTCTTCTTTTCCGGGCATAAATTAATTGAGTTGGGGGTGATGTTCCTTCGGGAATTTACGTCTTAGCACAGATAACAATTGCATAGTGGATCTCAGAAGAATAATGTTTAACTTTTTTCATTTAGAAATCTATGTAATTTACAACGCGACCTGAATAATTAAAATCAAATCGGATAGGTTAGGCGTCATTTTTGAACAATAAACATCTATATATAAAAAAATGGATTTTCAAATGTGTTAGTCGCGCTAAAACTCGAAAACAGCTGGACGGTTTGGGCTGATTTTAGTCTTAAAATATTCGTAGAAGTCCAGGGGTGGTTTTAAAGTGACACGAAGTTCACCGGGACAGCAAGTTAAATAGTAATAAATAAATTAAAATATATGATTGAGAAAACTATAAAATTCAACCAATTCTTCAATCAATCATAATTTTTATTATTTTCGTGTCATGAAATGATAAAAATTTTTAGGATGACCAACACAAACTTTTGCAGCGTCATGAGTAGTAGAGTAGTAGAGTAGTAGTATCAAGAAATGGGCGTGTAACCAAACTGTGACTAATCTGTGGCCAAAATAACCCCATTATCCTTATAACCAATACCATGATGAAATATTAGTTAGTGTTGCAAAATTATGTGATTTTAATGCTGAATAATATGTGATGGGTCCTTATTGCTGAAAACTCTTTATTTGATGAAAATTGGCAACTTAAGCTATATTCCGTAGGCCTACTACGAAACCGTTTTGAGACTCAAATAATCGTACGAGAATGCCGCGTCCTGCTCTAACAACGTCATTACACGTTTGTTAGATTAGGATGCGGCATTCTCTTTCGATTGTTTGAGTCTCAAAGCGGTTTCGTGGTACAAGCCCAGAATAGTACTGAAATGAGTACAAAAATTCAAATAAGCTTTTACTATCACAATTTTACCGTTATCCCCGTCGCTTTTTGTTCGACCTACGGATGTTTGACATAATATTTAAAAACATAGGATTTCAAGGCCAATAGAAGGGATTTTAACGTTTACTTTAATTTTTAACGAGCCTTCAAAGTTTAAACATCATCGTTCCATCTAGTCTACATCAGGAGCAATTAATACAATGTATAAATAGAGCAGAAGAATCTCTACAATTATTGTTCATAAGTGTTGATGTCATTTTAATTGACCATAATTCGTTTGATTTAAAAATATGGCGCCCGCCACACACGTACGAGATTGGACGCACGTACGTACAGATGAAAAAATGGAGGAGGTTCTGTGTTCTACTTGTATTTTCAAGTGTTCAGTGTGTCTGTCTGTCTGACCTCTCCACACCCAAATTTCCACCCACTGAACCGCCAAATTTCAGCAAAACAGCTGAAATTTGGCATGGGGATACAATGCGAACGATTGCGGAAAAAATGTACGGTGCAACCGGGGCGGGACACTACTCCCTAGTAGGCTAGTATTAAATAATAATATACATGATAGGACCATAAATTTAATACTTATATAAGTACCTAGCGGAATAGAGAAACAAAGGCCTGAGCAAGAGAGATGTCACTATGAGTAACACTGCGTGGTAAAAAGAGAAATCTGGTGCATGACAGCAGAACTCTTTTTTTGACGTCCAGTCGGCACTTATCGGCACGTTGACAATTTAATCTCATAGAAAGATGCTTGTGTAAGTGCATACGTATACATATTTTTCACACAGATGTAAATCAATTTCGGTTTCGTTTGACAGCTCGAGATTGTTGCTCTACTCCGCTACATTATCTTTATGGATAGGACACAACAATAGCGGAAACTTTGTCGAGATTACAACTGATAAGGAATCAGTTGTAATTCGATAGCAAGTGGAAAATGAGCGAATAGAGATAAACTGCGTACGTGCCTTTGATAAAAAATAAACGATATAGTTATTGCGTAATAATGTGGCATCATAGTCTGTAGTAGTTTAAAGAGATTGCGGATTCCACAATCCCTTTAAGAGGAGTCCACACCGCCCTTTTTTCCATACAAACGTTGTCCCCTGTTTCCTCCCTGGATAATGCTAGTAGAGTTATAATTTTTTTCCTGAATATCTACGGCCACTAATACAATATCCCTATGTTTTCTATTTTTTCATAATTTAATTATTAAATAAGATATGAACGTTCAAAAACCCAAAAAAATGGCCAGATTTTCCGCTGTGTTCAAACATCCAGAAAACAGATTTAGCTAGATTATACAAAAAAATAAAACATAGGAACACAGCTCAAGTATTTCTTAAATCTTTAATGAAAAAATTACTTAAATCGGTTAAGTTTTGGAGAAGGAATCAGGGGACAACGAATTGTTGATTTTCTGGATTTTCTGCAGTTGTCTCTATCGCGTTCTGCGGTATAGGCTTGAGGTAAGGGAGACAGCTATAGATATTACACGTACTTTTTTAAATTTCTCTAGCCCCTGGTGTATCCTCTTAAATAGGTAGGTATAACGTGGAATTTTATCTATCTAAAGTGGTCATAATAGTATCAAACTAAAAATAGAGCTAAATAGGTTTACACTACACTCGTTTGGAGGCTATGATGCTATCGACAGACACACACGAATAGACAGTTTAACATAATACGGAATACCCCTCTTTTTCGTTAGGGGTTAAAAAATCACACGAATGCTGTACCATGTCTGCACCATCTCTCGAAGTAATAGACTGATTTTAATGTTCTTTGGCACATTTATACAAGAGTAGATGTCCCGCGCGGCTTTGCCCGCGTAAATTAGGAATTTTACAGAAACCGTACACTTTCCCATAAAAAATATTTCCCCCGTTTTTCCCACATTTTCCTGAGTTTCTTCGGTCGTATTAGTTTTAGCGTGATAATATAATATAGCCTATAGTCTTACTCGATAAATGGTCTATCTAACACTGAGATAAGTTTTTAAATCGGACCTATAGTTCCTGAGATTGACGCGTTCAAGCAAACATACTCTTCAGGTTTATAATATTAGATAGGTATAGGTTTTTTTATTATTATTGCTTGACAAACTCGAGTCTCGCTCTAAAAGACTATGAAAAGTAACAATAACAGGGTCTCATTATAGGCTCATAAGTCATAACTCATAACCATGGGACGATGTATGGTATAATATGGTAGTGATAATGAAGATGATGTTGATGAATGTAATTTGCATAGTAGCATATGCTTTCTGTTCTTAAAACAACGCCGAAACTCCAAAACTTGTATCTATAAAGAATCAGGAGTTCTCTCAGCACCTTCCGAACCACGGTATACCAGGTATATCTCGGTGCAAAATCTTACTTGTTGGTAGCATATGCTTAGAATACTTCTCATGAAACCGAAGTCACCACATGTTTCCCTATAAGTTTTGAGGAGTTCCCTCGATTACTTATGGATCCTTCATCAGATCACCACTTTGGTGAATATAATACCAAATTGGGATGATACCCTATATACCAAAAGAAAAATTTTGAAAATTGGTTAACAACGGCGGAGTAATCGTTGAATATAAGAAAACGAACATAACACCTCCCCCATTTTGAAAGTCGGTTAAAATTGTAGCCTATGTGTTATTCTGATGTATAAGCTATATTATTGTAAAGTTTCATTAAAATCCGTTCAGTAGTTTTTGCGTGAAAGAGTAACAAACATCCATACATCCACACATCCATACATCCATATTCCATACATCCAAACAAACTTTCGCCTTTATAATATTAGTAGGAAGTAGGATGTAACAAAACTAGCGCTGAAAGAACAATATTTTTTTTCACTTTTGTATGGGGAAACTCGTGATGCTGGGGCGCTTGCCCATACAAAAGTGAAAATAATAGACCACCGGAAAGCAGATAAGCTACTTTGTTACAAAATGTATAGTTCCCGCGAAACACTTTATTTACGCGGGCGGAGCCGGGCAGAACGTCCAGTTAGAAGATAAAATGAGGTTGAATCGTGGAGGGCAACAGTTCTGATAATTTCGTGTACGGTTAGGGACTGGTTAGAGTCTAGAGACAGGTTTCTAAGAATTGCACAACCAGACGCCATTTTGCCGCAGGCGAGCCTCTGGAATGGCGGTCGCTGATTGGTCGGCGCGCCGAGCCTCTATGACGTCATCCACTCCGGCGCACACGCAATACATATTATTTATTGCACATAATATTATTTGAAATTATGACATAATTAGAACCAAGATAAAGAATAAACAATCGGCCAAGTGCGAGTTGGACTCGCGCACGAAGGGTTCCGTACAGATATAGAGGAAAAAAAAAGGCGAAATATTGTGTTTTTGTATGGAAGCCCCCCTAAAATATTTATTTTATTTTAATTTTATTATTTATTATTAGACTACAGATAAAATTAAGGATATTGTGAGATGATTGTTCAAGTATGTAATTCAAAGTCTGATGTTAAGATTGCTAAGTAAAAGATTTCAACGCATTTTGAATTTTTCAACTATAAAATTCATACAAAAAACAGCTATAAATTATACGAATATTATGTAATGCCTTCATTTATAGCTTTTATTATAAATTCAGGAACATTTTGACTAACAAACGACCAAAATAGTCTGACATTTAAAATTAAATGTTAGAATTTGTGTAAATGCTAATTAGGTATTATAATTTGTAATTACTACCTACTCTACATTTTATCAGAGTAACTCCGGTTTTGAGTTCTGTTTTGTATTTTATTATCCTGTTTTGTATTTTTTCGTAATACGTATATACGTATACGTGGGAGAGCCAGCCTTCTGCACGAATGGGCCGGCTCGACCGGAGAAATACCACGTTCTCACAGAAAACCGGCGTGAAACAGCGCTTGCGCTGTGTTTCGCCGAGTGAGTGAGTTTACCGGAGGCCCAATCCCCTAACCTATTCCCTTCCCTTCCCTACCCTCCCCTATTACCCTATTCCCTCTTAAAAGGCCGGCAACGCACTTGCAGCTCTTCTGATGCTAAAAAAAAAAACTTCGGCCGCACTAAGAGGCATTTCATGATCACTTAATTTGGTTGTAGCGATATCGATTTTTCTCAGCAATGACTAAAGCTAGGAAATTAAAGTTCATTGTTAGTATTCATCATGTCTTTGTCTTTGAATTACCCATAGCATAGCACGAGTGTTCAAATTTTATAACACAGAATAATCAATCAAAAAGACCTCTCTAAAAAAAGGGATTACTATTTTGCCAACAGAGGAGAGTGATTTAAGCTTCCAAAATTTGTACATAGATTGGTTCAAGCATACACTTTAATTTGCCCATAGCTTATATGAAATGTATTTATGGTTTTAAAAGAAAACAGGTAATCTAAACCATATCCAACAAGGTTTTTTACTTTAACGCAGCGTCACCTTAACTTTAATTTAACAGGGAATATAACGCGAAGGTCGGAGGAGATAGCACATACAGTATACACAAAATATAATATAATCCATAAAGTTAATATACCTAGCGGAATAGAGAAACAAAGGCCTGAGCAAGAGAGATGTCACTATCAGAAACACTGCGTGGTAAAAAGAGACGTGTGATACATGACAGCAGCACTCTTTTTTTGACGTCCAGTCGGCACGTGCCGCACGTTGACAATTTAATCTCATAGAAATCTTGTGCAATCATGCTTGTGTAAATGTATACGTACACATATTTTTACACACAGATGAAACCAATTTCGGTTTCGTTTGACAGCTCGAGATTGTTGCTCTATTCCGCTAGGTATAATAACTTTATAGTCTTGTGCGATATGTCTTGTAGAGATTCAGCCTGCAATCAAAGTGACATTCTAAGGCCCGTATTTGTCGGTCGTAAGAATGTCGCAAAAAGCGATGGTTTGCCGTAAATAAAAGAAGAAGAAGAAGAATGTCTGTGCTGGTGCCGCCAGCGTGATAACATTGCAGTAATAGAGTTTGTCAAAAAAACTATATTATGAAGTAGGAATTTATTAATTTTATGACAGATCTAAAAGCAAGCCGATAATTCTCTGATAGGTACGTCTAACGGCGTTTTCCACTTGAGGGTGCGAAGTAAACATCTGCCATAGACTGTTGTTCTTTCAGATATGGGGTATAGCGTTAAACTATAACATTTTAATAGTTTTTACGATATAAAAATGATGTGTAATATGACAAATATATTTATAAATTCAAACATACTCTACATCTTCTTATTTGAACCTATTTTCGAGTTCTGCATCATCAAAAGCATAATAATAAAAACCTAATACTTACGTTGAAAAACGTGACTATTAAAAATGATTGCTATGCACCTAAATCGTCTAGACCTAGAGAGTAATGCACGTTTCACATAACTAGGTTTAATAATAATTGATTCATTTGCCTGACAAAGAACTGAATGTTTTTGCCCGTTCTACGCATGGATCGACTTTCTAACAGCGAAACCAAGTTCGCGGGGTCAGCTATAGTTTGTGCGTTTTATGATGATATGCGTGACACATTTATAATGGAGAATGTTACTAGGTATGCCAAATTGCTTGAAATTTTGTCACAGTAAAGCCTGTGTGTATACAAATACACTAGTTTTTGTTGCAGTCAAAAATACCTAGTAGTTTTGATTTTATAGGGATTCAAAGTTTCGAAAAATATCGATTCCCGCTTACAGTCCCGAGACCGCTTGTGACGTCATAGCACAATTCTGCCGCGCGGGCCCCATACAATAAACGTGCTTTTTTGCTCTTTCTCAACAACGGCAACAGGTAGGCACTTGAAATTTTCACCAAGGTCTTAATTATATGTGTACTTTTATAATTAATAATAATATTATAATAAAATAAAAAATTAAGGGGGGCTCTCATACAAAAATCACAATTTTTGGCCTATTTTGCTCCATGA
This sequence comes from Aricia agestis, assembly GCF_905147365.1. Taxonomy (NCBI): domain Eukaryota; kingdom Metazoa; phylum Arthropoda; class Insecta; order Lepidoptera; family Lycaenidae; genus Aricia; species Aricia agestis. The sequence continues at coordinate 7,157,464 of NC_056424.1, read as the reverse complement.
ACTATATTCTCTATTTTAGACGTCGTCTATTTTATACGTGGGAGAGCCATGCTTCGGCACGAATGGGCCGGCTCAACCGGAGAAATACCACGTTCTCATAGAAAACCGGTGTGAAACAGCGCTTGCGCTGTATTTCGCCGTTAGTGAGTGAGTTTACCAAAGGCCCAATCCCCTACCCTGTTCCCTTCCCTACCCTCCCCTATTCCCTTCCCATCGCATCCTTACCCTCCCCTATTACCCTGTTCCCTCTCAAAAGGCCGGCAACGCACCTGCAGCTCTTCTGATGCTGCGTGTGTCCATGGGCGACGGAAGTTGCTTTCCATCAGGTGACCCGTTTGCTCGTTTGCCCCCTTATTTCATTTAAAAAAAATCAATATATATAAAACTCAAAGGTGACTGACTGACTGATTGACATAGTGATCTATCAACGCACAGCCCAAACCACTGGACGGATCGGGCTGGAATTATTTATTGATTCTTCAATCAATAAATAAAACGCGATTTTTTAGCTTTTTTTGCTCTTTATCAATTACGGCAATAGGTAGGTAGGCACTTGGAATTTTCACCAAGGCCTTAATTATATTATGTGTACTTTAATATTTAATAATAATATTAAAATAAAATAAAAATTTAAGGTGGCCTCCCATACAAAAATCACTGTGGCGGCACGGAATTCTTCGTGCGCGAGTCCGACTCGCACTTGGCCGATTATTTATTTGTATTTTTTTACTAATTGGACTCGCTCATGAATACACATACCATTATAGAGCAAAATGGGCCAAAAATTGTGATTTTTGTATGGGAGCCACCCTTAATTTTTTATTTTATTATAATATTGTTACGTGCTGGGGATCGAGGATTTGGAGAGAAAGACCTGGTGACTCTCTTGAAGACTTTATTAACACAGCACTAAACACTAGGTCACAACACTTAGCACTAAGTCCAAACACTAATCAATAGGTCCAATCACTAAGCACTATCACTGTCCTAGGTCGTAGCCAAGTCGCAGGTTTCACTGGTTCACTCACTATTGATCACTTGTTGTCGCCTCGAAGATCGCTCAGATTAAACTGACTCGCCGGGCCTGCCTGCGGCTTTTTATATGGCGAGACGAATTCCAGAAAGTTCCCGATTAACGGAAACAAGTAAACAACCGTGGGAACTTTCTAGGAGGCTCGAGCATGTACCACAATAAAACTGCCGTCCTTACGATAAGCGCAGTAAGTTGAATTTAATTTAGACCTTATGGACTCAGTCATAAGGTCTAAATTAAAACACGTAAACACGCAAACAAATAAACGGTAAACACTTAAGCAAACATTGGACCTTTCTAGAAGGTTCGAGTATGTACTTGCGCACCTCATGCCATCTAGTATTGAGTAGGGGATTTATGTTGCCTGTGCTCCCTCGGTAAGCTTCGCTGGTTTGTCGCTAGATGGCACCACGTGTCCGTATACCATGTACCGTAACAATATTATTATTAATTATTAAAGTACACATATAATTAAGGCCTTGGTGAAAATTTCAAGTGCCTACCTGTTGCCGTTATTGAGATAGAGCAAAAAATCACGTTTATTGTATGGGGCGCGACGGAATTGTGCTATGACGTCACACCGTTACCGGGCGCCCGCGTCATATAGTTACAACTTGTTTTGCTTATAAATCGGAAACTAATTAACGTATTCAAGTAATTCTTTCACTAATATTCTTTATTTTTGACACAGAATGTGGACTGCTAATAATCAAAATTAGGTAACATTCTCCATTGACAATAGTAGGGAAGTTACCTAACAAAAATTAATCGATAATTTAAAAAATATCGAATCACTTCGTAAAGGAATTGCAATCGAAATTATCGATTTCGTACTGACATTTCAGTGGTGCCGGCGATTTAAGATGGCCGCCCTTTTTTATCGATTTGATTTCGATTCAACAGAGTCAATCTCTATTGACATAAGTACCGTTTCATGCATATGCCATTTTTCAAATGTTTTCGTAACAATAATTTTATACTCCTATTTCACAGTTAATATTTATAATTTTTATTAATAAGTTAGCATTTTTATTAATAATTAGCAATAAGTTAGCATATTTTTATTTTTATTCATTAACAATTATAGGAAACATTTGTTTTTGTAGATGGGATATAATTTATTACATTTTGATTTTTTTGTTTTCTTGTAAAAAAAACCCGTAGCAAGGAACATTAAACCGTCACCCATATCATCTTAGAACGCACAAACTGTAGTACTAGATATTCTTGGAATTATTTTGTTGTCTGCCATATCTGTATCTTTTTCGATCTACGGTAATAATTATTAAAATGGAAGACACGAAAGTAAACCCACGGAGCGGAAAGCTACCTAAGATTATTGTTTTACTAGACAGCAAAAGTTGCTTTGCCATGTAGAGATGCCACAAATATTAAGAATGCACCTGACCTTGACTTGACTACATACTTAAACCTAAATCTCAATCAAAACCTTTTAGATCTAGAAAAGTGATTTTTTTACACAAGTAACTTCAGTTCATGAAGATTAAATGCTCAAGACGAAAACACGATTACTGAAAAAATGCGCGATAGTTTTATTTTTACAAAAAACCTCGAACCTTCCAAGTTTGCTGTCTTTTCTTTAATATTTTTTAATATCTAAAAAGGCATTGATAAAACCTAAATTTGCTCAAAATACTTTTTTCATAATCATTATAGTTCGTCTTTTATTCATAGAAAACTAACTTGGCGATCCGCGTCGTCCTTTAATTTCACCTGGCATATATGAAAGACGGGCGTGAGTGTGAAGAGAGAAGGACGATGTTTGATTTTTTGGGTTAGTAGCAGCGTTGCCAGATTTTTTTTGTGCCAAGTCGGGACTTTGAAACTTTTTGAGTGAAAAAGCGGGATTCTTCAGTCAAAAGCGGGACAAAGTAAAAGAGATATAAAATCAAAAGTGTTTTTAATTTTTATCTTTTTATTTGCGTTAAAATAACGTTTACGTGACAATAGATAGCAAAAGTAGTCAAAGAAAATCCACCCCTCTACCGCCCACACTTATCTTCATTACGTACCTTTCTTTCTCAGCACGCTGCACGTTACGTTCGGGATTACCCCGAAAAGCGGGACTGAGGCTGTCCCGCGCGGAACATTTAATTTTGATGAAAAAATCGCCCGTCCGCCCGCCAAAATCGGGACGTCTGGCAACGCTGGTTAGTAGGCCTCTTAAGAGTACTCGTAATTCGTATGGGACTTGATATAGCTCATCGCTAATTGCCATGTTCCTTGCGAATTGCAATATTTTATTGTGAAACCCCACATCTATATTTCTGATTGCCAACTTCGCTGTCCAAATTATCGAATGCAAATTGATCAAAAGATGGCAAGATAAACTGGATGCCTACAAGCCAGGCTGGCCTGCGGTGGCGTCGGTCCCTATTCGCTTCCCTTCCCATCCCTAACCTCCTCTATTTTTATTTTATTTTTTTATTTATTTATTTAATTCAGGCGTCTTGGCCCATATTATAAATACCTTATAGACTAACATACATACAATTATACTAAAAACTAACACTAACACTAAAACACTAAACACGTATTGTCTGCGACGTGGGGCGCGACGTGTTCGGAAGTCGTCCTCGGAACCTCCTGTAGACGACTCCAATCGGCCAGAACTCCTCCTTCTCGAAGGTCGGTAGATGGTGCGTCGGGACTCTCACCACAAAGGAGCTAAAATTCACTTTGTGGCGGGACTCCAATCGCTCGACTACTACTATATTATTACCCTATTCCCTCTTAAAATGCCGGCAACGCACCTGCAGTTCTTCTGATGCTGTGAGTTTCCATGGGCGACGGAAGTTGCTTTCCATCAGGTGACCCGTTTGCTCGTTTGCCCCCTTATTTCATAAAAAAAATACACCTAAAGCAAAATTTACTCACGAAAATTGTTTGAATGCGTATCTTTTGACCTTGGATGCCAGTTAGGCTGTACGCGACAGTACCCAAAGGTGCAAGGCAATATGCACTTTGAGTTCAAGATCTTAAAGCTCAACTTGCTAATGACGGCCGGATGACGCAAAAGCTAATAATCTGTCATGATGTTGGGCTGATGATTGATGGAGTAATTTCGTACTCCATCTAATCTACGGGATGTAACAAAACAAACTGATAATACTAAATACTTTATATGAGTACCCTGTATAATGTGTGAAAGTAGCACCGCCAAAACAGTAAATTTTCATAGTAAGTAAGTACCTAAAGTATAATCAAAATAACGAGGCACTTTGAATGAAAATATTTTGATATTTTAAATGAAGGTTTGTGCCTCGATTCGCCATTTCAACCTTGCTAGGTACTCTTTTCTTTACATAATAACATACTTAGGGTGGGTTGCACCAGAGGCGTGGTTAAAGTTAAAGTTATGGTTATAAAGTTAAGACTAATTTAACTTTAACCTTAACTTTGACCACAGAATTTGACAGCAGACGTTCCTGGTCCGACAAAGCTTAAAATGAACATGGGCGGGGCACTGCTGGTAAATAAGAACTATCAAAAATGGCGTTTTTGTATGATGACAGCGTTAGTTCCTTTTTTCGCCACGTGCATTTAAACCCTTGTCGAGCTCTATGGTTATGGTTGAATATGGCGTCCATTTTTTACTTTATCCAAAGATTTGACATTTTGCATTGTATTTAATGTTAAAGTTATAGTTAAAGTTACAGTTATTGTTAAAGTAAGTTAGTGCACTGTGCAACCAACCCTTATTAATTTGATAATATTCTGATTAATTAAAAAAATGGTTAAGTAAAGCTTAAAATGTATTAAAATAGATTATATTATTATTAATATCATTATCTAAGTGGAAATATCCTATCTTAGCAACTATTATCTATTCTGTGATTTGAGTCTAAATTGCAATATTAAAGTGGTTATTTTAATACACGTGAACTTAAACACTTCCTCATATTTGGTTCCTGTTTAATGTTATGCAAATATCTTAAAAATTTTCCACTCAGCTTATTCTATTAAAATTTAGAATTAAAAATAAAATAATATTGCCGCTTAATTTAAGTTCCGACTTTAGTCCTTAGTTTAAGTGCCAACAAGCTTTATTCATCTTGTCATCTCTATTCTATACCGTACTATAAATAGTTAATGTTATTTATTATGTTATAATAAAATTATGATTATGCATAAAGAATTATACTGGGGATACTTTTAAGTCTTATAGCCACTGAAAATTAATATACTTACCGTACTTAATTAAGAAATTTTAACGCTGCTTTATTTAGTCATAACTCATAGCTCACTTGACATTTATTAATTATTATAATATTATTATTATTATCTAAAGATAAAATAGCAATTGTTATCACAACTTTCAAGTGCCATTTCGATTCTTAATTATTACGGGGCTATATTATTAATTATTATATTATCGATACGACAGATAAAATAACAATTATCAGGACTTTCAAGTGTTTTAAGTTATTTCAAGTATTTGAATTTGGTATAAGAAACCTGTCAAAAGTAAAACAATTCCCTAAGCAGCTATTATTGGACCTCGATTCTTTTATCTTAACATGTCAAGATACAATTTTGCTGTTTGATATGACCGAATCGAACCATTGACGAAGCTGTATCAGTATAGTAGTATCAGGGTATCGCTGTACGAAAAGAAGGAGGTTTCCGCTATCGACGACTATACAGTCCATGTCCACTACCGACACATCTAGATCAGATACCATCCATACATGACTGCAAAGACGGCTACCGAGCCAGAACCGCGTTTGTAGTGCCGTAGGTAAACACGAGTGACACAGGTCACAGCACGGTCGCCGTGCCATGTGAAAGCTATCTAAGTAGCTCATACATATTTACTACTTTGTACGGCACGGCGACCGTGCCGCAACCGTATGCATGTGGAAAGAGCATTTTGCTTCTAGGAAACGTTCTCTATCGAACGCGGTACGAATCTGCATCAGTATAGTAGAATCAGGGTACAGCTGTACGTGAGGAAGGCCACGTGCAACCAATGGCTGGCCGCCACAGCGGAGGCGCGGCGTGACGCACGAATGACGCAACGGTGTCGCGGTTTTGCGTCGGACACATTCTGCCGACTCCGGAGTAAACAGGTTGGTGTTACCACTTACCACATTCTGATTTCCCCGACCACACAATGCTCAAGGCCCAAACAGCTCTGGATTTATATCGTATAGGCAGTAATCAGTATAGGCCATGTGAAATTGCCTATGGGTGCAACGTCCTATGGCGTCCTAGGAGGGGTGGCAGCGTCCTCGGATTGCGGCAGAGTTCGTACATACTGATAAAAAATATAAATCCGGCCCTGGGCCCTGACCCAACCCAACCAGTGGTCCGCAGGATATGGTCGACTAATATGGCCGACCTACCGTACCGCTAGGGTTGCCAGGCGTCCGGATAAAGCAGGACACAGTCAGGCTTTTTGATTGCTTGTCCGGCCAAAATTAAGAGGAGTCCGGCTTTTGTAGAGCTTTGAATCGATAATTTTATATGAAAATCTACTATTTTTAGAAGGTTTTAAACCTAATAAAATGTAAAATTGTATGTAAAATTGTATGTAAAATTGTTTTTAATAAAACAGAAAATTACGAACGTATTCCTACACTAAGGGCCTGTTTCACCGCTTCCTGATAAGGGTATCCACCACTTAATTTGACAGATGGAGTATGGAAAATCTGTCTAATAACCCTATCGGGCACCTTATCAGGAAGCGGTGAAACAGGCCATAAGAGTTCAGATTCTAAGTACTCGATAGCAGGACTTTTTTGTACAAATGTCCGGCCAAGCTGGCTCCTTTGTACGGCTTTTTGGCTAAGCGACCTGGCAACCCTACGTATCGCTATTGTGTTTTTTCGCGTTCACGAATATTTAAAAAAAAATAGATAGCTAACATCAATACAAACAAAAAATAATCTTGGACAAAACCGCGTAAGGTGTCACATTTCGAAGATTTGAGCTGCCAAAGTTGCAATATCTTAAATTGGTAAAACTTTAGCAGCTCATATCTTCGAAATGTGACTCTTTACATAGTTTTGTCCAAGATTATTTTTTGTTTGTATTGATGTTAGCTATCCATTTTTGAAAAAAATATTCGTGAACGCGAAAAAACACTTTTAGCGAAGTAGATCGGCCAAAATCCATACCCCTTTTAAAAACTACATTTGATTTCCTAAACATGCTTTGCTGCATGGGCGAGTACAACTCGCACTTGGCCGTTTTATACATTAGGGACCCCTCTAACCAAACCTATATATATTCGCTCGTGACCAAACATGTACCAAACAGCCAGTTGACTAATCAATCACGTACGAAAACGCGAAGTAGCGTAGTTTGATGCATATGCGTGCGTTAGCACCTTTAACAATGACCTCAATAACACCTAATACCATTCATTTTTTGTTTTTTAAGGGTTCTGTTCCCAAATGGTGAAAACGGGACACTATTATTGGGACTTCGCTATGTGTCCATCTGTTCGTCTGCCTGGCTGTCCATGTGTATGATGAGTGAAGGAATCTTCACTTGCACTCCAAATTTAAAATCAATGATTTGTGATAACAAAATGTTGGAAATATTCCTGATAATGTAAGTAATAAGTACAAATCTTTAAGAAATAGCAAACTTTTTTATGATAAAGCACAACCAGATTTATATTTGCATGTATTTTTTTATCAAATTCAAATATGATAATACTATTATCTATGAGTATCAATGCTACTCACTTATGGTTAATGGTTATGTAATATTTTAAACAATGCAGACGATGCACTGATTTTATTTGATAAAGGTATAGTCTAAGATCCGGCCATAGAACGACCCTCACCCATCGTATTACGGGATGAAAATGATTTTTTTATAAAATTAAATATGTTAAAAAATTTATTTACAGGAGGTTGTCTGAAAAATTTGGTGCAAAGTGTAATTAATTAATAATTAAAAAATGATTTTTTTTCAAACATTACACTCATTCCCTTACGCAAAAAACTGTATACTAATCGAAAGTATGTAGCTCATAGAATATGCAAACGCTGGGTTGACTTTTTTTTTCCGGTGCAATTATCAGGTAGGCAGGTATATACAGGTAAATCGATACTAGTAATTTGCAACGATCCAGTTACGCGATAAACCTTATATCAAAATAAAGATAATTTTATTATGAATAGAATGACATAAGGTTGGCTGCAAAAAGTTGGTGCTAAATCCCGGTTGTCGATTTAAAAAAAATGTAAAATTCGTGCGGTTGAATACGTGCGAAAGAGAGGTCCGAGGAACGTATCCAGTGCGATAGAAAAGGACGCAGCATTGCAGCTGTGTGCCGCTCAATCGTCGAAAGAAAGAGAGTACGCATGCTCTTTGTTTGTGAAATTGAGGAAGATAGCGATAGACTACAGTAAGTGTTGAGCATTATTTCGGAGCATCCGGCAATGCATTTTTGCACAAAATGATAAAATTATGTATGTAGTACATATATGTAAAGATTGTATATATATATATATATATATATATATATATATATATATATATATATATATATATATATATATATATATATATATATATATATATATATATATATATATATATATATATATATATATATATATATATATATATATATATATATATATATATATATATATATATATATATATGTCGCAGGGAAAAGAAGATATCAGGGATATCCCGAAATCCCTAGGGATGTCACGAAATCGCGGTAGATACCGAATATTCTTGTTTCTTACGTCTTCTTACTAAACAAATCTAGTGATATGTCATTTCACTAAACTAAATCTAGTGAAATGTCAGAAAAGCCGAATAAAAATCGAGCTACGCATTTCTCTCGCTCGCTCTAATACCCTATCACTATCTTATGGGGGCGACTAACCCTAAATTGACGATTTTATAATTCATTTTTATACTTGAAAATAAGTCCCGAATTGTTTCATTTTGTAGACATAGGTACTACATTATATTTCCGAGAATCAGACCTAGCAAAAACACGATATCTTAAAATTTTCTCGATCACAAAGATGCATCTAATTTTCACGAATTTTTCATATATTGCCATAACCGCGCATTAAACTAAGTTAATATTTTAACACATTGTATAAAATTCTATCATTGAGGAACTGACATAGCGGATTTTTTAAATGTTACATATTTATTAGGAAAAAAATAATTTTCTTTTTATTTAAATGAATCCGCGTCCTCCTTTTTCACCTGGCATATGAAAGACGGGCGTGAGTGTGAAGAGAGAAGGACGATTTTTTGCGTTAGTCGCCCTCTTAACGCGAATCGGGCATTATCAGCGTGAAGGGATCTTATTATCGGTATTGAGTTATTAATATCCCTATAATATACATTTAACAGGCTATCGACCCATGCAAGTAACATGCGCGTAAGTCTGGAAAATATTAAAAAATGTTAAAACTCGAGAGTCGTAAAAGGTGATATTTAGAAAATCGCATTCAAACTTAACGTACACGTAATAATTCCTCGGACCTCTCTTTCGCACGTATTCAACCGCACGAATTTTACATTTTTTTAAAATCGACAACCGGGATTTAGCACCAACTTTTTGCAGCCAACCTTATGTCATTCTATTCATAATAAAATTATCTTTATTTTGATATAAGGTTTATCGCGTAACTGGATCGTTGCAAATTACTAGTATCGATTTACCTGTATATACCTGCCTACCTGATAATTGCACCGGAAAAAAAAAGTCAACCCAGCGTTTGCATATTCTATGAGCTACATACTTTCGATTAGTATACAGTTTTTTGCGTAAGGGAATGAGTGTAATGTTTGAAAAAAAATCATTTTTTAATTATTAATTAATTACACTTTGCACCAAATTTTTCAGACAACCTCCTGTAAATAAATTTTTTAACATAAGTATTTAATTTTATAAAAAAAACATTTTCATCCCGTAATACGATGGGTGAGGGTCATTCTATGGCCGGATCTCCTACTAGTACTTAAATAACAGTCAGAACTCAGAACTACTAAAATATTAAAAACTTTCAAGTAATAAATGATTATTTCAAAATTAAAAAATTGGTTATTGTTAATAATAACAAACATATTATTACAGCTAAATATAATTTTAGTTGTACATAAATTTCATACACAAAAGCAGACCGGTAGCCAGGTATTGTCCTAATTGGTCCAATCCCCTACCCTATTCCCTTCCCTTCCCATATTTACCCTCCCTTATTAACCTATTGCCTCTAAAAAGTCCGGCAACGTACCTACAGCTCTCCTGATGCTGCGAGTGTCCATGGGCAACGGAGATTGCTTTCCATCAGGTGTCCCATTTGCTCGTTTGCCCCTTTATTTCTAATTAATACTTACCTAATTTTGATTAAAAATGCAAATTTTTGACATTAGCATGGAGTGTTTGACAGAATATGTATGGTATATGGATACATATTCTGTCAAACACTTCATTGAAATAAAGAGTTTTTATCTATACTAATATTATAAATGCGAAAGTATCTCTGTCTGTCTGTCTGTCTGTCTGTCTGTCTGTCTCGCTTTCACGCCAAAACTACTGAACCGATTGCAATGAAATTTTGTACACAGTTATTCTAGAGTCTGAGAAAGGACATAGGCTACATTTTGATGTGGGAAAATATCTTATTTCCATGAAAATATCGATGAAAATTACTTCGCATTGCGCGTGGCCAGCGCTCATCCCGGGGGTCCTGGGTTCGAGTCCCGCAGGCGGAACAAAAAGTTTTCAATGTTCCTGGGTCTTGGATGTGTATTAAAATAATATTTCAAAAATCTTAAATATATTTTATGTATAATATTATAAAAAATCCAGAAATATATCGACGCGATGCAATGAACATTTTAGTTCTAATACGATTCAACAGATGGCGCTTTTTTTTTACTTCGTTGGAACATAGAACTAATCATACTTATTAGTTATTATATTATTATAATATCATAAATGCGAAAGTATCTCTGTCTGTCTGTCTGTCTGTCTGTCTGTCTCGCTTTCACGCCAAAACTACTGAACCGATTGCAATGAAATTTTGTACACAGTTATTCTAGAGTCTGAGAAAGGACATAGGCTACATTTTGATGTGGGAAAATATCTTATTTCCATGAAAATATCGATGAAAATTACTTCGCATTGCGCGTGGCCAGCGCTCATCCCGGGGGTCCTGGGTTCGAGTCCCGCAGGCGGAACAAAAAGTTTTCAATGTTCCTGGGTCTTGGATGTGTATTAAAATAATATTTCAAAAATCTTAAATATATTTTATGTATAATATTATAAAAAATCCAGAAATATATCGACGCGATGCAATGAACATTTTAGTTCTAATACGATTCAACAGATGGCGCTTTTTTTTTTACTTCGTTGGAACATAGAACTAATCACACTTATTAGTTATTAGGTTTTTGTTTATAGTTTTTAATACGTTAGAATATTATGTTTAATAATATTATCACTTGCTATAATAATAATCAATCTATCTTATCTTATAGAACTCCTACTGCATTTCTAAGGAGTTCGAGTGTGTTGTGTTGGCCTATATTCCATCCAGAAAATATATCAATGCAATCAACATTTTAATTCTAATATATGAAAACAGATGGCGCTTTATATTTTACTTCATTATTATAACAGAACTAATCATACCTACTAAAGTAGTATTATAAAGTAAGTCTTGGATGTGTATTAAAATAATATTTCAAAAATCTTAAATATATTTTATGTATAATATTATAAAAAATCCAGAAATATATCGACGCGATGCAATGAACATTTTAGTTCTAATACGATTCAACAGATGGATATATTTTACTTCATTATTATAACAGAACTAATCATACCTACTTTATTATATATTATTGTTTTTATTCATAACTAGCTGTTGCCCGCGACTTCGTCCGCGTGGACTTTAGTTTATAGCGCGCGGTGTCAACAAAATTTGTGTCAAATTTAAAAACTTTTTAAAACCCTGGTAAGTGGTACCCCTCTTAGGGCCGCGCTACACCAGAATGGCAGCGCTGAAAGTGCTCGCCTCGCCGCTGCCATTCCGGTGTAGCGCGGCCCTTAATTAATCAAAATACCCAAAAACAGCTGTGCAGTATGCACATAATCTGTACTAATATTATGAATGCGAAAGTATCTCTGTCTGTCTGTCTGTCTGTCAGTCTTGCTTTCACGCCAAACGCCAAAACTACCGAACCGATTGTAATGAAATTTTGTATACTGATAGTCTAAAGCCTGAGAAAGGACATAGGCTACTTTTTTACTGGAAAAAAGGGTTGTAAGGGTCGTAAATTTGTTCAAAAAATTCATAATAGATGGCGCCGTGCGTCTTCTACATCGCGCTGACGCTTGCTCAAAAGTCTTTCTATAAGAGGTGGTATCATCTTACATTTAAGTCTCGATTTTTTTCGATTGTTATATCTATTCTACGGTATTAAATAACTCAGTACTTTATCTGTGCAGGCAGTGACGTAACCTTAAGACCAAATTTCACCAACGACTGTTAAAGTTAATGCTCGAATTAGTATCACGTTAGCTGTTTTGTTTCTCATATGAATGAAAGAGAAGACAGGATATTTTAACAAGCTGTTAACACTAACAGACATTGGTGAAATTGGGGCTAAACCTATCAATGATAAATAGTTTATGGGTAAAGTTGTGTAATTGGGGGGCTAAATAAGCTTTAAAATTTGGCATAATATATAAAATTTAACATACAAAAATGAAGTACTTATTGTTTGCACACTGCACAGCTGTATTGATTTAAGGGGTACCAGGGTTTTTTTATAAAAGCTTTTGACACCAATTTTGTTGACATCGCGCGCTATAAACTGAAGTCCACGCGGACGAAGTCGCGGGCAACAGCTAGTGATTTAATAAATGCATTCAGAGACATAGTAAACGTCAATTGAATGAAGAGTTTGACAGAAAATTAATGTATGGGGGCAAATAGGTTACCATACTTGATTAATATTCGTTTCTGAGTGTGGTTGCAGTAATAAGATTTTTTTTATTAAAATTTTAGTTATTTAATGTCTCTGAGTTCTCAGGTCTCTGAGTTGAGATCATGATTTAATGGCCGGTTCTCAAAATTGTCTAGTGGGATTTGATTTAAAAGTTGTTGTTTTGGTAATCTTTGCCCTATTTTGTTCTATACTAAATTAAAAGATATAAACCAATTAAATAAAACCAGACTAAACAGATAAAGCAATACAACAAAATATAAGCATTGCTATAGTAAATTTTAAGGCACTATAATATAATTTCAGTGCTTACTGCTTACTACTTCATTTCAATTAATTTTGATGTTAATGTGAACAAAAAATTTCAAGTCTTCTAAATTATTGTGCTTTTTCATACTTCATTATAAATGCACATTTTATATAAGTATAACAATTCATTACTAATTACTAATTAAAGTGTCAATTTTTGTTGATTGTTGTAAGAGAAATTGGTGCAAGCTATTGACATTAAATCCTGGAGATGTTCATCAGTAAGTCGAGTCCAAAATTTATTTTTAACAAAGTTCATCAAAAATGCTTGGTCCGCACACAATGGGTCCGGATACGGACCATGGTCTGCCATTTGGTGACTCCTGGTTTAGTGTTTCTTTTTTATTGTAAGAACTTAAAACATAAAGCATACAATACACCTTTTAAGAGATTGTCTGTTCTAAAGATCAAATACTACTTTGTTTATTACAAGACATATTATTATTCATAGATATCACTCTGCATATCTTTATAATACCATAATATAATACAGTGTAAACTCTATATAACGACACTGAAGGGACTGTGCATTTTATGACGCTATATAGAGTTGTCGTTAAATGGAGAGAAGAAAAATCTAAACTTTTTCGTCAATATACAGTGATTTTCTTTTACTAACCATAATTTACAGTTTAAAAGTTTATGTTCAACTGAGAATATGATAACGGATAGATAATAATACATGACTCCTTCTCTTAATAGTTATGGTCAAAAACAGCCTACACGTGCAAGCAATCCCAATTTGTAAACAAAAGAATGAATTTCTTACAAAGGTCGGAACTCGGAATGCATGATGCCGAAAGTCGAGTTTATTGCGGGCTAGGATAACAATGCGACAAAGAAACGTGCATAGCTGCACATTTTTAACAAATTTTAGTAACTTAAAAGGTACTTTTTATTAATCAATCGTTGTGATTTTGTTGCTATTGAGAGTGGGTGTGATGTTATGTAGAGTGTATCATTGTATGGTAGAACAGCTAAACCAACCAAAGTCAATTGATTTCGACGTTTTAGAGAGTTTGTCATTAAATAGAGTGACGTTATATGGAGTTTACACTGTACATCGTTTTGGGATGCCAAGGGAGTAAAAATCCTATAATTAGCTATCACCACTACATAATTTAATTTAGATGTATAATTTGCCATTTTCTTACAGATTTGTTGATATTTTTATATATAATTGAATTAAAAAGGAATAAGAATAAGAAATAACATAAAGGACATAATATTATTTTAATGTTATCTATATTTGGTTATTTTCTCAGTTAGTAAATAGAAAAATAGCTGCAATATTGAGAGGTACAATCTCAGAACAGAAAAAAATCTGTGGGTATAATAGATGTGAAATATTATACGTTATTTGTCTTGAAGTATGAAATATAACTGTGTTTTTAGAAAAATTACCATAGGTTGGAGACACAAAAATATTGAAAATTATAAAAAAAGTAAACAAATACTCAGATGAATAATATAAAGAAATAACTAATAAGTAGGTAAGCATATAAAGAGAAAGACATCATTTTTAACTTAGTATTTACTAAGAATATGCATAGTTTTAAAACTATAATCAAAAAGATTTGTAGTTGTACTTGTCTTTTATTTAAAACAATTCAATTAAATAGACTCACCAAAGCTGCAATTTCGGCCTCGACTTTCGAGAGATATGCACACAAAACACAAGCTTTTGAAACAAAACTGTGGTCTTATTTGATACTGCTTGAAAATATGAATTTAAGCAAAGTGGAAGATGGAGGTGAATAAAATTAAAACTATTTCCTTCGTATGTATATGCGGCAAACTTAATCAATATTTATAAATTTTACAAATCACTGAACTACGCGGATTATTGCGGAACGCCATGACAATTGACAAGTGACTTTGACAAACAGCTGATTGTTATAAATTTATTATTCTTCTTCTTCTCATCTCTCCCGAGTTATACCCAATTTTGTATTTTCGTATTTTTTCCATAGCTCCATAAAATCAGCTGGTCAGGGTTCCGTTTTTGGGGTACCGTAGTCAACCAAGTTTTGTTGATTACAGAACCCTAAAACGGAACCCTAACCAGCAGATTTTTTGTATAATAGATATTTAATATAAGAGTAACATTGTCCTACAAATAGAACAATCCATATTTTAGGACCATCAAATTAAAGTATGAAATCCTTTCTATCTCTGTTATGTAGCTACCACTTTCAAGATTTTTCGCAGTTAAAATGTTGTTTGTCTCAACGAAATGAAGATACTCACAAAAAATTAGCTTTACTTATAGTAAGTAATAAAAAAAAATGTTCTAGGGGCTCCCGGCTCTAGGGTTCCCAACCCTCCCGGATTGCTCGGGAGACTCCGGTAATAATACTTAACCTCCCGTCCTCCCGGAGAACGATAATTTCTCCGGTTTTTCAAAAACTGATAATTATTTCATAATTTATAACTGACTTAGTGAAAAATTGTAAGATGAAGTTGGATTGGACAATCCTATTTAAATCTGTTCGAAGAAATTCGCTTGGATTAACGACTACCTTACGAAATTGAAATAGAGAAATTGTCCTGAGACTATGTTCTTTCTCAATCCCCCCCCCCCCCCTACAATTTTCCCGGGTTGGTCCTTTCGAGAGTTGGCAACCCTACCCGGCTCCCTGACTACAGTTCGACAAGGCTTTATTAGAACGTGGCGAGAAAAGGAACTAAACGCTTCTATCATACAAAAACCCATAGACTTATAATATGCAAAAACCTCATTTTTGACATGTGTTTGACAGTTCTCCTTTACCAGCAGCGCTCCCGTCAATGTCACCCACGTTCATTTAAAGCCTTGTCGAACTCTAATACGTTCGGGTATAAAATAAAGTAAGTATTTTTATTTTTTATTAATACTGAACCATGACTGAACGTTTCGGATTTCTGCAATTTAGTAAGTTTTATTAAAATAAGTAGTTGAACAAAATATACTCGTATTTTAACAGAGGAGGTTTTTAAAATTCAAAACAAAACATATTTCCTAAGTTACTTTATTTTTTTGGTATTTTTTCATTTGCTGCTTATGTCTATTCTAAGTTTTCATAATAATACTATAATAAGCACAAATAAATACATAAACAATAAATATATATACAAACGATATAAAATTTGGATACATAAATACTATAAAGCCGAAATATTCTATAAGTACGTTATAATAATATGATACAAAATTATGTTTATTCGTTATCGTTAACATGCCTCGTCGTTGGTTTGTAGTTTGTGATGTTTACGCTCTGCAAGATCCGGGTACCCTGTACTGCTTGGGCTGGGGCACTCCGCTGATCTTAGGGTTACCACCCTGGCGAATTTGGTCCCTGTACGCCTGGAACTGTTGGTCTAGCTTCGGTCGGCACACCATCTGCGCCCCCTGCACCTTATAGTTGTCACCCGTGCAGTGGGACTGGCAGGCCGGGAGGGCCTTGGTGGAGATACAGATCTCACCGTAGTTCTCGTAATACTGAACTTGCTTTTGCACTTTGCAAGGACCCTGCTCCCTAAGGTAGCTCCTGGACCTGTACACGTCCTGCGATCCCCACTCCTCCTCCGATGATGAGGATTGCATGCCCGCTCTCCACTGCTCGTCGGAGCGGAGGATAGCTGTGAATCTCTGCTGCGGCTGGTACGCTGAGCTCTTAGCTTGGTTCTGGAGCTCCCTGGTCTGCGGGTCGCTGTTGCCGTCGTCGAGGGCGTACGAGGCTCCGTAGTGTTCGGGCTTGTCGACGAGACCGTTTGGCGTAAAGAAGTCGTCGCGAGGTTCCCCGCTCATGTATCCACAGATACCGCGGTTGTTGTTACGGTTCTTGCTGGCTAGAGTGACGAGTCGCTCACCGTCGTACATGATGCGGAGACGGCCTTCCCTGATGTTCATGATCCAGACGCCGCTCTTGTCTGTGTAGTAGTCGAGGATGGGCCTCTCGGCCTCGCCGTCCCAGTATACGGTGAGATCACCTTCGGAAACCTTGTTAGCGCTGGTCTGTACTTTCACACTCGGGGGATTGTTTCCTTGGGTCGGTTGTACTTCGATTTCTAAGTCTTGGCCGCTTGGAGCTCTGTAAATAAAGCAGCATTTTGATTTCGAAGTATTACATAAAAACTTTGGTCTGTTCGAGTTGTTGTAGCAAGATATCCATAACTAAATAATAATTATTATTACCTGTATGAGATGTAAACTTCCAAGTTCTTCTGCGTTGGTTTTCTAGCCAAAACCACTAACTGCTCCTGCTCCTTCTGTTTCCAATCTTGCAGAACAACATGCCATGATCGGCTCAGCGGGTAGTCATAGCTGCGACCGCTGAAAGTCCTTACGTTGGATCCGTCAACAGTACAATAGGCTGCAACAACAAATTAAGGTAAGAACATATTTTATACGATGTTTTATATCAAATAACAATTTAACTTATTTTTTAAAATAATTTAAAGAATAAGTACTTACGTAGATATTGAGATCTGCTAAAGTAGTTTAGTACATTTTCATGGGACTGGATTGGCCAGTAGATGGATAAGGCGTAAGCACTACCACGTGGAATGGCGATATCTCTGAAGCGCATTTCACCAAACTGGGAGTTAAGCTTCAAGTCTAATGTGTTTGTCGGGTATGAGGCCTCAGCGATAATGTCTAATTTTCCATCAGCGGCGAGTGGAGCCCTCAATACATCTACCATAGACTTCCAGAGAGTCCAGCCTTGTGAAATTCTAAGCATTTGGGTCCATATGCCCCTTACTGAGTTGCTCAAGTCCTTGTATGACACAGTGAATCTAAAGTTGTTAGGCGCATGAGCTCTTATGATCATTTGTTGACAAGCCTCTTGGTAATAATTTTCCTTTGCTACTTGTTCAATGCACTGTTTGGCCAATGGATGGTTACGTAGTGTTTCAGTGTATTGCTGGCTTCTTTCACCGTTACCCCTGATATTGATGTTTTGTTTGGAGCCAAATCGGATGTCAGTTTCGAAGCTCATCTTTGGGTTCTGTTTCAATGCTTCGGGGAAGTTCAGCGGAGATATCTGTGAAGGCTTAGTGAACGTGCCCACAACATTGATTTGCTCCATTCCCGTTTGGTCGGGGTTGCTGCCGGCGAAGAATGCAAATTGCACCTTAGGGTCGACGGGGCTATGAGCTAATGCAAACGTCGCAACGTAGTCCTGTTTCTGAGCTCCGTCGAAAGTTAAAGCCAAATCCAATACGCGGGACTTAGACGTGTTAATTCCAGTAGAAACGCGTTTCAACAGTTGACCACGACGATTTTCGCTGTTCGGTGAAACGTCCTGCTGTTCACTTGCTACTGGAGACATTTGACCTTCCTGCTTTTGGTTGTAAACAACGTCTGAAATCATGAAAAAAAGTGTTTTAAAAAGTGATTTCTTAATGTAAAATCCTATTCGAATACTTATTATATATTTTGTAAAATAAACTCACCATAGACGGCTGTGAATTTCACTGCTTTAGTCCTAGACTGCTTTCCAAGATATTTCAAGTTGTAGTGAGTCTGAGCAACATCGTTTTGCTTGAGAGCGGTGATCAGATTGTACCAAACGTTGTCCGACCTCCATAATTTGGCAATGTTCCTGTAATCTTCAGAATATGAGTAGCCTTGTCCTTGGAAGAGCATGCCAACTTTCTGTCCGAACTTGTAATCAAAAGCCACAACCTTGTTTGGTCGGCTGATAAGTTTCGTGGTAGGATCGTGAGAAACTGTTGCTAGTGAATCTTTTTGTTGGTTCGCTGCATAAGGCCATACGCTGTAATGGGCAATAGTTGTATCCTGCTCAGGGTCAAGAGGTTGTACACTGAATTTCACAATATCAGGTAGAACTTGTATGGAGATTTTGTAAGGAACATGAATTTGCAGTTTTGTTACTACTCCCACAGTCGCGATTCTGTTTCCAAGGGTGTCCAGGAATCCAACACTTCCATCAAAGTTCTGAGCATAAGTGTAGTGAACCTCTCTGTCAGTTGAGGCCTTGAACTCATTCTTGTCAGAAGTTCCAATTTCTCCGATCGCTTTTCCTCTGACACGTACTACGATTGGCTCCTTGTACTTATATATGAAAGGCATACCAGATGCAACTGGGAACATGATCGATACCTGGTTCTGGTTCAAGACATTGGTGTAATGTTTCGTTGTGCCTTGTGATAGTTCAGATATATATTGCTTCATCATGTTGCCAATTTCGTTCATTTCATTTTCATTGAAGGTATACAGTCTCTGTTGGCCTAGCAGGTTCATGTAAATAGAACTTTCCAAGGGCTCTTCCTCTGGGCGTTGGATTTGGAGCATTTCTGAGATCTTGCTTGCCGAGTATTTGTGGTTCGGGCCACTGCCATAGTCCTTGCTTTGTTTGTTAGATACCACTTGCATGAATGTATCCATCAACAAGCTAGCCAGTCTCTCGGAGCTTGAGCTTGATACTCCGAACTAAAATTGTATAGAACGAGGCATATAATATTCGATTGTTTTATAAAATGAAATATTAACTATTATTATGTTACTATGTGATTATACATACCATATCAACTTTTTGCCATCCTCCAATCCTGGTCTTCTTGGTATATTTGAATGTCTTGGGGAATAAGCTATCTTCACTGCCAACAGTCGAGTACAAGCTTACAATTCCCAACTTGTCATCATTGTCAAACTCCATCACATTCTTTCCAGAATATTGTGGTCCAAACTGTTCTTTGGTAAGCATTCCTCTGACAGACCTAGCCGTTCTTGCCCTGTAAAATTAATATAAGTTTTACATTGGTGTCTTATCTTTACCACACAATATTATAAGTATTTATAAGAATTACTGAACAGTAATAAACATGATTGCTTTTTTGCGTAATTATAATGTAATATTATAGTTGGTACTTACAGCATAAAGTAGTTTGAGTTCTTCAATTCCGCTGTAGTCAATATAGCGGATTTCAGCATAGCACGCACTTGAATGCTTGGATCATCGTGTGTCATTTCAGCCATGGCTTGCATCATTGCACCACTTGGGTTTGATATCATGATGTTACGGATAGCTGCAATACGAACTTCGTAGGGCTCAGCAGTGTTTCTTAAGATACTGTAAAGCACTGCACGTGCATGTCCGTCTTTTTGTAGAGCCAGGATCTGCAGGTTTTCCACCATTCTCGCCCTTATGTAAGTCGTTGCTTGCTTTTTGCCTTCTAGGTATGGTGCGAAGATTTGCAGAATAGCGCGGTGGCCAAGGTTACCAATAGCCTTGATGTAAACTTGAGCTTTGTGACTGTCACCTTGTTCAATAGCTTCATTCATTTCCTTCGCCAAGCGAGGTAAAATATCGTCAATGACGAAACGATCGTGTTGCTTAGCCAGGCGACCGTACATATGAGTAGGATACTGGTGATGAGCAGTGTGATTGTCGACGTGACCCATGTTAATAAACCTTGTAGCGGCAATAAGCAGTGTGGTGTTAAGAGGGCTTTCCTCTCTAACCTCTGGGCTCATTGCAAGTTCAAAGAACTGAGACATAGCTTCTTTCGTTGGATAGCGGAGTGATTGAGACAGGACGGATACGACGTGTGCAGCTGCTTCACCTTGGATTTTCTTGCTTTGTATCCATGTTCTGATCTGTTTGAAAGCAGGCAGGGTTCCAGCTTGAGTGACAGCGTCTCTGTAGATCATCCACATATCGTCACGTACGACTTCATTTGCTGACTTAACAACTTCAATATTGTGAGTCAGTTGGCTCAACTGACTGGAGCTCATGGAAGCGATCACACGCACAAGAATGTTGAATTTAGACAGGAAATCTCCTTTCGGCATGTTATTCGGGTTTTGCAAAAGTTGAGCCAACTCTTGAAGAAGTTTCTGAGCATTCATAGTGTTTTGTTTCTTGTCACTGTGAGGTTGAGGGTTCATATACAAAGCTGCGTATGCTGGTTCATCGCTGGATGGAATCTCGTCATTTACATAAGCAGATTCAGAACTAGAACTTGAAGAGCTTGATGAGCTTGAGCTGTCCTTTCCACGCTTGACGACAACTTTGTTTATAGCTACAACTTTTGGTCTAGCAGAACGACGTTCGCGAACATGGGCGTGCGAATGAGAGTGGTGTTTCTCATGTGATTCAGAGGACGATGATGATGACGAAGATGAGCTGTCCCAATTCTTCACTTGCTTATGGGTCAATGAGTACAACAAACTTTGAACTTGGCGGTAGTTCTCGGGCGCTTCCCATTCAGACTCATTATCCTGTTCATATGTCACTAAATGAAGTGTCACTTTGCTGAGAACTTCAGCGTTTTGCTTGCCATACATTTGCGGGTGTACGTTAACTGTGCTCGTGGTTTCCGCTTTGTAGATGGGACCAGTCTTTCCTGCGAGGATTCTGGATACAGTAGCTCGCTTAATGAGTTGATCTTTGTATACTTGATGAGCGTTACCGGTCCATTCAGCGCCAGTTGGAACACCAAAGTGGTAGTCGACGCGGCCATGGCAGTGGCCGTAGTTCTTGCTTTTTCCTATTTCAATTGGCTCCTCTTGGTCAACGAAGTTAGGAAGTTCACGTCGCCATTCAGCCGGTACGGGCGATATGGTGTAAAGTGTTTCGCAGTCACCAGTTACGTCAGTTTCGAACTTGCGGAACAAGCCTTGCTGGATTTCTCTGTCGTATGTATCATGCGAGCTGTGGACATTGCGGTGGGTAGACAGATCTACTTGAAGAGCACTGATGAGACCCTTGAG
This sequence comes from Aricia agestis, assembly GCF_905147365.1. Taxonomy (NCBI): domain Eukaryota; kingdom Metazoa; phylum Arthropoda; class Insecta; order Lepidoptera; family Lycaenidae; genus Aricia; species Aricia agestis. The sequence continues at coordinate 7,135,427 of NC_056424.1, read as the reverse complement.
CAAATTCTCTTGCGGCAGCTGAACTGAAGTGGGAAGATTTAGAGAAACTACTCTTCCACCTTCGAAACGAACCTCGAATGGTTTCTCGAGATTCTGCACCGCTTGGTAGCTCAAGTCCTCCGGAAGGTAGTCCTTGTTTACCAGCTCCTGGTAAACTTGTGCGTACTCTGGCTTCTCAAGACGGGCTTGAATTTGGCCAGGTGCCTTCACGCGGATGATGAACCGTGCTCTAAATGCATATCCTGTGGCTGCGCTGCCGGGCAGGCTGGCGAGGGTGCGGGAGTCGACATCGTATTTATAGATGTATCCGCTTCGCCACGGCCATTGGGAGTCGCTTGTTTGATTTTCTAGCCCTTTGTTACTGGCAAAGGTAACGGCCACTGTAACAAACCGATTGCTTTGACAATGTTGTCACATTATTAGCCTAATGCCTTGAAAAAGATTTATAGGATAATATTACTTATACTGTATACAATGTTGAAATATTTTTCCTTATATATTTTTCCCATTTTCATGTATCGGGCGGTAGAGTCTTATAGAATTGGTTGATTTTGAAAAACTTATCAATTAATATTATTAAAAGTTAAGGAAATGTAATGCATATGAAATAGGTACATATATATGTAACTAAAATTATAGAAACGGCAAAATAATAAAATTATTGTAAAGCAGCAGACCTTAAAAACGAAGTAAGCATGGGGAGCTTAGCGGCAAAGACAATTTTGAAATAAACTTAGGAAAAAACGATGGAGCAACACAAAACTCAAAGAAAATTAAGAATTTAAAATAAAAGAAAATGTCTTACCGAGTATGGCCGCAAAGACCAAAACTTTCATGATTAATAGGACCCAATCCAGTCAGATGTTATTGGTATCTCGAGAAGAACGCTTCTGAAAATCCACCAGAGACCTAGGGCTTATATACCCCCTGGCACACGTGTAAAGTCTGACCCTAAGTCTAGATAGCTTACTTTGTATCAATTTGATGTCATGGGCGGCGATAAGCCTAGGATCTGATAGGATCAGAGGGCAAATTAGACACAAATAGGAGGGTTATTGACATTGATAAGTGACATGTGTCGCATCGAGGGACAAGGAGATATGCATACGGAACTGATGCATGATGAACCAAGGAACCATCTTCGGCATTGTTAAGTAAAACGTCAGGACATTTCAGGGTTGCGGAAATAAAGTGGCCAACACTCATAAAAATTATTACATTCGGCACCTGTCTACGAGGAATGATGAAAGGGTAATAAAGTCTAATTCAAACTAAAACACAAAAACTAATAGGAAAGACGTTACTGTGGCAAAATGTATGCCATGAAATTCTGATAAGTGGCTTTTCCATAACATTGGACAAAGACAAGCAGACAAGGTTATTGGCTGTGTAAAAATTTGTAAGGGGATAATATATAAATAAAATAAATAAATAAAAATAGTTTTATTTCTGAATAAATTTGAATCAAATATTTTCAGAATGTTGAACTACATGTTGCCTACCACAGGATCGGGAACTAACCCGGCGAGAAGAACCGGCGTAAGAAACTCGCACGGGGCCACTTTTTAGTAAAAAAGTGGAAAATTTGTCTTTTAAAAAAATAAAATTTACAATGTAAATAACTTAATCTATACAATATGAATACACAATTGTAAGTCACATATAATAAATGTAGAAGCAGCCTTGCAAGCAGCCATCCTACTCCCAAGGTGTGCTATCGTTTAGGAAATCGTTGACCGTATAGTAGGCTTTGGCACACAAACGTTCTTTAATTACTTTTTTAAATTTATTAATTGATAGATTTTGAACGTTTTCCGGGATTTTATTGTAAAGGAGTACACATTGACCTTTAAAAGATTTACTTATTTTGCTAAGTCTGATCACTGGTATTTCCAGCTTGTGCCTATTTCTAGTGTTTCTACCGTGACTATCACTTTTAGTTTTAAATTTAGTTAAATTCTTTCTAACATACTCGTACAATACATTATCCAAAATGTATTGAGAAGCAACAGTTAGAATACCAATTTCTTTAAACTTTTCTCTCAGAGATTCAAAAGCTGACATTTTATAAATTGAGCGTATAGCTCGCTTCTGCAGCACAAAAATTGATAAAAGGATACCATAGGACATTCTACTGTGAAAATAACTAAAATAAACTAGTCTTGCCGTGTCTTCATCAGAAATTTCCCTAATTTTTCTGACTGCATATGCTGCAGAACTGAGCTTACCTGCAAGATTAGCAATATGAGGACCCCACTGTAATTTACTATCTAATGTAATGCCTAAGAATATAGTGGAGTCAACCAAATTCATTTTCTCATCATTTAATAGTAAATTTGGTTTTCTTAGAGTTTAAAAGTAAGTTATTAACATTAAACCAATGTACTATTTTTGAGAGAGCACTATTTACCTCGTCGTATACGAGTATATTATCTAGTACTTTCATCTATAAAAATTACGAATTTTTGCCATTTGTTTGCAATACAACTAAAAATTATTATTTTTTTATTCTTTATAAACACCTAGCTTATAAAAAATCTGATTTGACCCCCCCCCCCCTGGCCCAGAATCTCCGTAATTTGCGCCCCCCCCCTGGCCTAGAACCTGAGTAATTTGCCCCCCCCAAGAACCTAGGTACGCCCGTGCCTAGGATACTTTCTATCCCAGAAATATCGTGCGGGGAGCGTACATTTTCTGGGATATAAAGTATCCTATGTCCTTTTTTCTGTGAATGCCTGTGAATTCGTTGAGTTGTAGGCATCAACTAGTGTCTAGGTATAATAAATTGTCCACTAATATAAATTAGCTAATCTAAAATAAAACAAACTTCTAAAATACTTAAAGATTTATTTAAACTGAGCATTATAAGGCAGTTTCTGCCTCTATTACTTAAAATAAATGAGCAATTTAAGAGATCTTATAATGGAACATAGCTTACGAATACTAAAAGGAGATACCTTGGAAAGCATGCATATTTGTAAATTAAAATTACGCTAAAACTACAAAATTATTATTAAAATTAAGTAATTTTATCTTCTTTGATATTTGCCTCTATTTTACCTACTAAATCGCAATTAGTAAGGTTTAAGAAAAACATTTTTTATGGAAATCTAAATTAAAAAACAAGATTGTTATGACATGACAAAATCAATTAACATCAATACCTAATCTATAATTAATTTAACAAATTTAATAAGTACATAAATATCTACTAAAAATATTTACAAAAAAAAATTATTGAGCAAAAATAGGTGCATGGAAAATGTCCCCTTGGGATTCTTATAAAAATATTCAAAAATTAATTTGTTTTACAAACTCATGTTTTAAAAATTCATTGTACATTTATAAAAATATATTTTATTAAAAAGTTGTTGCCAGTTGCTAATTATATTTTTTACAAAATAACAATAAAATATTTTGTACGTTTATTATATTTAAAATAATACAATATAATTTTATTACACTTGGTTACATTGTATCTTTGGTCCAATAATAACTATGTGTTATACACTAACATTAGGAAGAACATGTTGTGTTGTCTGTAGTTAGACTACCTACTATAGTCCGGCCGTGAACAGAGAACTATTCGTTCATTGACCTATTACTGCTTGTTTGACGTCTGTAATATTTAAAAAATATATTTCGTTTAAGCGTTTATCGCGCCGAAACTGTACACTTTCCGGGACAAAAAGTATCCTATGTCCTTTCCCGGGACTCAAAGTATCCCAATACCAAACAGCAAAATCGGTTCAGCGCGGCGCGCGGCGGTTTGACACACTTTCGCATCTATAGGTAATATTATTATTGGTCTGGATAAGCTTTAGGATAATGATCGAGTTTTTCTCTAATCGACGACTGGATTTATAAAATCTTAAATAACAAAACATTACTTAATATCTTAAAGTCAGGGAAAGTCTTTTATTTTAACTTGTACCCACATTTTATTACCTATATATTCTAGTAGTTTTCTATATAAATCTATAAAAATAGAACATTGGTCTCGCGTCGATCAGCGTTACTAATATTTATAGCTATCTATTATAATTTATAACCTATAGGTACTTACTATTTTGTTACAACACAAATTTGAGCAAAAATTTAACAATTTTGAGCAATTCAATTATTAAATTGAGCAATTTATACCTATATGTTTCTACATATAGGTAAAGCCTGATTAAGTATTAAGAAGTTTCCAAAATATACAGATTAATTATTTTGTTCCTTGTCTGATGAGCCTCCACTCGATTGCTGAGCATGCAATTTTAGATTTTAGCAAACACGAATAACATCTTTTGCGATTTCTTCCGTTAATTGTAGAGATCATGATACCTATAATTGACGTGAAAAATCCGAAAAATAGAATTGATTATTATATTTACCAGACGAGTGCTGCCACATATAGAATCTGCACGGTTCCTATAGATTTTTATTATTGGTCAATTACTGCGTAAAAAAATTACAGAAATTATTTTAAACGAAACCTCTACATTTTCTGTAACCTTGGTACCGCAATTTTGTCCCGGATACACCTCAATGTGGCGAGTTTAGCTGGTGAACTTGGCACGAGCTGCTCCTCCACTCTTCTGATCGGCCTGGAGGGTGGTATGCAGGTGCGCGGCACGTTGATGTGGGGGTGGGACTTCACGTGTTTGCGAAGGGATGAAGGGTCGGTGTACCGCTTGCCACAACCGACAGCACCACATGCGTAGGGCCTCTGAAAGAATTAACTTAGTTTAGTTCTGCGTTTTGACATTTTTGTCCACTTCCTAAATACATCCATCCATCCATACATCCATCCATCCACTCTACTGGTGTCCATGCTTGGGATATAACAGGGGTCTTTAAAGACCTCAGAGTGAAAAAACATATCTGTAATACACAATACATGCACGCGAGTTCAGATAAGTCATAAGTGGCAATTATATCGAAATATAATTCCTTTTAGGAAGCTACCTGAAGCGCGGAGTTGCTACGATTAATTTAAATATAGTTTTTTCTCGTTTTCGCTAACGGGCTTTTAAAGACCCCACGCGGCCAACCGAGGGTTAAGAATAAGGGTATTATTAAAATTAGGGGACAGTCAAGTAAACGATGTTTGCTTGACTGCCCCCTAATTATAAATGATGTGGATGATACATAATCTGACTTCACACAATCAAGTTTTCTCTAAACTTTAGGCTGGTGTTTGCTGTTAATAACAGCAAAAGCTAAAAAATCCTGTAAAACTTCTATTAGAAAGCGTATTCTCCCTTAAAAGGTCGGCAACGCATCTGCAGCTCTTCTAATGTTGCGAATGTCCATGGGCGACGGCAGTTGCTTTCCATCAGGTGACCCGTTTGTTCGTTTGCCCCCTTATTGCATTAAAAAAAAAAAAACATGCTCTATGCAACCAGAAACACCAGCAGGTAAAGTATTTTCCCTGCTGGTGTTTCTGGTGAAAATTGTCTATCGTATAAGTATGAATTACTTACAGCATTAAAATGTGTCCTCTGATGCTTGGCTCTGTCTGAGGAGTTGGAGAAGGCTTTCCTACAATGCGGCGCTGGGCAGGCGTAGGGACGCTCGCCGGTGTGCGAGCGAACGTGGATTTTCAGGTTTTCTAGCCTGGAGAAGGCTTTACCGCAGCCGGGATGCTGAAAACATTTGAGGCTATTGCTGTGTTTTGTTTTCGGTCGAAAATCTTGCAACGGGTCTAAAGTTTTGTTACTTGATCAAGCTTTATGTTTGATTATGCGATTTATACAGTAGCTCGTACGTTTATAATGTGAATTAATTTGAATTGCAGAAGCGTCAACTTAGTTGCCGAAGTGAAGCTCGCTATGGTACTGTAGCTCTACCATGAGTTTAAAGCTATAGACAGTGTTTGTCGATACTCGATACCGACTACGTAAATATTTAGTTTTTTTTTTTAATGAAATAAGGGGGCAAACGAGCAAACGGGTCACCTGATGGAAAGTAACTTCCGTCGCCCATGGACACTCGCAGCATGAGAAGAGCTGCAGGTGCGTTGTCGGCCTTTTAAGAGGGAATAGGGTAATCTAAGGGGAGGGTACGGAAGGGAATAGGGTAGGGGATTGGGCCTCCGGTAAACTCACTCACTCGGCGAAACACAACGCAAGCGCTGTTTCACGCCGGTTTTCTGTGAGAACGTGGTATTTTTCCTGTCGAGCCGACCCATTCGTGCCGAAGCATGGCTCTCTCACGTAACAAGTTAGTATGGCGATTTTAGTTCCTTAAATAACCGCTAGAGGCACTGTAAAATTTGCCATACTAGAAATTTACGTAGTCGGTATCGAAAAACTCATGGTAGAGCTACTGACTATAGCAAGCTTTACTTCAGCAAGCTTCAATTAACAAATAATTTTCCCCATTAAATCCCATTATTGTTTGTTAAGTTAAGTTAGATCGATTACTTAATAGTTACAATACTCACATGACATCTATTAGGTTTGTGTCCAGAGTGAACTCTCATGTGGATCAGCAGCTTGTATCGCGCGTTGAACGGCCTTCGGCCTCTTGCACAATCTTTCCATAAACAACTGAACTCATCTCCTGTAGAAAAAAGAAAAAAATTGAAGATAAGAAAAAGTTCAGTGACACACCAAAAACGAACAAAAAAGTTAACGATTATCTTCAAAAGTTAAAAAAATAAACAAAGCTAATGGACGATTGTTCGAAAATCTAAATATTTATGTTACCTTTATAAGTGTTAACGTGGGCCCGCTCTATGTGCTCCACCAGGGTGTTCTGATTAGGATATCTTTCATAACACAGCTCCCATAAACATACCCTTTCACCTGAAACATAAACAATATGATTTATCGAGAACACGTCGAGAAAAAAGTCTTTTCTACGCTATTCAAAACATTAGATTTCTGTTTTAATGTATCTTAGAGTTAGAATTTTTATATTTTTTATTAAGAATACCTATCTTACCTTGCGTTTTATCCTTTTCAGGCTTCTTGTGTTGGAAATGAGTTCTTACATTGTCATTACTGCTTTCGTCTTTATCAAATTGCAAACCGAAGTCGTCCAAATTTATAAATAAATCGTCTTCATCGAAATTTTCAGAGTTATCATCGTAGTAACAATTGCTCTGAACGTCGCTTTCTATTGAATCGCATACTGATATTTTTCGTTCGTGTCTTTCAAAATTAAATTCTGTACAACTCGTTGGTGTGTCAGGTAGAATATAATTCTTTTCAGCGTCTAAATTGTACAGAATGTTGTTGGGATAGCTGTATTGCTCTATACTGCTCACAACGGGTGCATTATTTGTAGGAACTACTGTTGATTGTATTTGAAAGTCTTGCTGTACTGTGAATTCTTTATTATTGTAATTGCAATACCGCTTTGAAAACGCCGTTTCTATAGACGGCAGGCTTGCTTCGTTACTAGTTATTTTCAAAAAGTCTTCATTAAACTCAGGAGTTAGGCACGACTCGCCATCTTCCCTACACAATTCGTCTATTAGGGATTCGTCATCTATGTAATCTGGAGGTGATTCGAAGTTTGTGTCACTGTTATTTTTACCGTCGCATGAATCAGATTTGAAGCTGCTGTCGTCAAATTCTATACTATCTAAATCTAAAAGGACATCTTTGATATTCTGCTCGCTAATATTATATTCGACTACTTCGTTCGTGTTTTCTAAATCGTTTCTGACATTTTCTGTAGTATTCCAATTTTCAATGACCTCGAAATCGAAGCTTTCTTCCACGCCGTATTTGAAGCTGTCGGTTTTTGGTTTGGCTTTACAATTTTCTACTTCCAAATTGAATTGGGACATGTAGTACGCGTGTAGGTCGGTTACATCGTTTTTTTCTTGGAACAGCTCGGTGTCGTACGCCATGATATCATAGTCTGCCATGGCTACAAGTTCATTTGCCTATCAGAGTTCAGTAATCCCCGGGTTTAGGTGTAATTAATTGACATGTGGCCTGGTCGGTTCGCCGCATATGGTTTTGCTATTATTATAAAAATAAACTTTCTCCGGGCATCATCTCGCGTGGCTGTCGCATCTGCGAATTGAAATTTAATTACAATTGTTATTACACATTTTGCAACACGTGTTGTAAATATGGCTACCTTACTTCTAAGTGTTTTCTTTTAATCGACTTCAAAAAAAGGTGGTTATCAATTCGACGCGTATGTATGCAATATTTCCAGAACTTCCCAATTTTCGTATAATTAATATGTTCTCACATCAGCGTCTGACCAAATGTGCCGAATTTCAAAAGTGTATACAAGTATGTATGTATTTATGTATGTATTTAGGTATGTATATATAATATGTATGTATGTATGTTTTTATGTTTGTGTAATTGTGTTCGCATATATCTGGAACTACCATTCCGATTTCAGTTATTCTTTTTTGTTGTACATAGGTATTATTCAACTTAGTGCAGGTTTCATCAAAATCGGTTCACTGGTTTTGGAGAGTTTTAATTCTCAATTACGTACACTTTTGAAGTCGGTTTTATCTTTTTAAAATACAGTTATTATACCGTTATAGGACTTTAAGTCAAACAATTGAGCGTTGGTAAGTTGTTGACGCAATATCACAATATTATAGTTAAATGTTGTAATATTGTTTTATACGATTGAATTTAAGTAAATAAATTCTTATGATTCTCTAAAAAATAATTTCGGAGTTCAATAATACAATAAAATATATTAATATGTTAAAATTGTCATTAATTTTTATTTTATTTTCATAATACCTAAAAATACGTAGAATGCACATAGTACGTTACTATTATCGGAACTACAAATAAAATATAATATGATATATCGTTATTTATGTTTGTAGTTTGCGTCACGAATTATTTAATAATTTTTGTCATGTACATATAAAACATTAGATTTAAGTAAGTATAAAAAAAAAACAAAAAAAATATTGAAAATACACTAATATTAGACACGCGAAAATGTGTCTGTCCGATTGAAACTTAAGCTACTGAACCGTTTTAAATGAAATTCGGTACGGAGAGAAAAGTTTATCGCGGAAAATTTATTGTTCTCGCGCAATAAATAAATAGTCGTGTGACGAAGTTGCAGGCAATAAGTAATTGTATTATAATGGATACAAATGATAACAAAATACATTATCATTATTAAATTAAATTAAGTATATATTTAATCGATTCCTGGACTGATTTTTTAGTACTGTATCTTGACCAGTGCTAAAAGTTTCAAGTTGTGAACCAACACACAGGCACAGGCACAGGCACAATACAATAAATAAGGAATTTATATGACCATTGCCATCGTTATTATAAATGGTTATTCATTAGAGAAAACTCTAGGTTTTTAATATTTTATGCATCAACAAAATATAAAATTAAACAATTATTGCTTTCTAATTTAGAAACACTTCAAAATACTTACCGCCAAAAAAGTTGTCAAATTCACACCTCGATACGTCACAAAAATGGCGCGACGTCAAATTGACACTTTACTTATCCACTCACTAAGGACAGGTCCACACTGATTGGAACACCAATTGGGAATAACACGGGAGCTACTGGGATAGCAAAAACCTAAAACTACACATGTGCCTCTTACAATTTTAAATATCTCTACATAGCGCCGAGAAAACCACGTATAAACTTTATTGCCTCGTATTTAAGGTGGATTATGGCGTGGCTATCTTAGATTTCTACGCAGGACGCTGAAATCGTCCTTCTTTACAATCTTTTGGCGCCAATAATGCTCTAATAAGTAGTTTTTACGTCACCATATAACATTTCATTGAGTTTTTGCTATTCACACGCTTAATAGGTAAACATTTTCTTTCTAAATTGGACCTTTTTTGTGACTGAAACAGTGGTGTTGAAAGTTCACACGGGGGTTAATTTTTCAAGTAAAATTAATAATTGGCAGTTGTTTCTAATTAATCCTTTCTTATAAGATAATCCCCAAGGTTTATGTACCAGATATTCTTTATAACAATCATCTATTGATCACTTAATTTTAATACTTTCATTACCTAGATGTTTTATCATTTGGCTTTTTCAAAATAATATTCTTATCTCAATTATTATTACTAAGCAATATTTTTTAAATCAAATATTAAGTAAATAATTATCATCATGTTACATATTTAAATTTATTAGAGCATGATTTTGTCGAGTGAGAGGGCCTATGGTTTCACCACTTCCTGATAAGTGCCGGATAGGCTATCCACATTCCACAACTTATCTGAAAGGTACCGTACTCCATGGAGTATCTGTCAGATAAGTTGTCGATACCCTAAACCTTTTTTGTGTTCTAATATATACAATACTATTTAAAATTCTTCATTTGTTAAACCAAAATTTTATCCCTCAAATAGAAAAAATGTAGAGTAAAAAATATATTTTCAAATTTTCGAACATCATTTCTCCGCATCTTTATGTCAGTTTGACATGTGTCTTTTTTATTTCAGCCTCAGACGGCAATGAAATATTACCATTGGTTTTATTTAAATGTTCTACAGGTTTTTATTACCCTTTATGAGTAGATGTCTCTACTTTTTGCTGTCGTTTAGTCAAATAATATGAGCATAAGGGCATATTTATTTTACGATTATTACACTTTAAGAAAATCGTTATGAGCTTCTTAAATATTAGTTGGAAGGTAGTTACAGTTAGTAGTGTACCTTGTAGGTACGATTTCAAATATGAACTTTGATACTTGCGTGTAAAGTTCATTTTGTAAAACTTGAAATACCAACAGTGAACACTCTTTTGAAGCTATCTAGCTTGTTCGTATCGTGGGACCCTAGACGAGCAATATTATGGCGCAATATCTCGTATCCATAGCGTAATTATTGAACGTCTAGGGATGGGGATATTGAGCATCGCGCATCAATGTAATGGGCATTTTCCAAAAAAATTTCACATGTACTTTTTATATTTTTTTTCGTTAAAATAGGGTATTTTAAGAATATAAATTAAATAATTTTCAAATTCTTGGGCTAGTTTTTTCTCAATAAATTTTTAAAGTTTCGCTCTGATGTCATCGTCAGCGGCGTTATCTGAGCTGTTCAATTAACTTGAAGCGTGATATTGACAATATAATTGATCGTCTAGGGGCCGGCTAAGGCTAAGGCTTTTTTCTTCTAAATTCTAATACGTAAACGAGATATCAAAAAATGTTTTATCATATTCCTACTACTAAACTAATCACGCAGGAGCAGTTCAGTCTTAGACAGCTTTTTAGAGCCTAGCTGAAGCACCCCGGCCCCCGGGGATGTGGAACTGGCCGACGAGAAGTCGACCCACTAAAACCATCGGATTTTTCCATCACCCGTTGAAAGGAGAGTATCCCGGATCTGTCTAGCACAGGACACCCTCCATGACCGGCCGGTATAACTCATAAGTACTTCCACTAAAATAAGGGAACATTTCGGCAGATTTTTAGAATTCAATTCAATTCAATTCAATTCAATTCAATTCGTTTATTTGCTATAAAAGTGGTGAATACAGTAGGTGGTAATGGTTATTTTCTTAAGATCTAACACTTTTAGCTATGTATAAAATAGCATGCAAATATATATTTAAATTATAATCATGTACAAAAATATGTTTTACACTAAAAATATTCAAATCAATTTTATACATAAGTTATCAATCATCATTAATAATAGTAATAATTAAACATATTATCATAAAGTTATAATATAAGTAATTATAATCATACAAAATATATTTTACGCTAACAATACCTATTCAAATCAATTTTTACATACTTAGTAATAATTAAACATGTCATGAGAGTAATGAGAAATCTATATATTTATGTCAAGAAATTAAATAAAGTAAAAATGTCAATTAATTTAAAAACTATTGTCATAAAATAAAATAAGTTAATGTCAACTGTTTAAGAATTCCTTTACATCATAATAAGATTCATTTATTAGCATTCTTTTTAGTTCTCTAATAGACTGTTTTTTAGACAAGTGTTTTATGTGATCTGGTATTTTGTTATAAATCTTTACACACATTGTATATGCATTATTTAGAAAAAGAGTTGTTTTTGGTTTTTTATTTATAATTAATCTATTATAAATAAAAAACCAAACCTATATAATCTATTATAAATAAAGAACCTAGGTCCTAGGCAATGCCAGACCAAAGCTACCTCCGTTGTGGCCTTACAAGTCATAATCTAGATCCGTGACCCAAAAACACTGATGAGTGACGACTCATCAACAAAGTTGCTATCACTATATTTACATTAATATCTACTGTCATGTCCACGTGGAAAATTCTTACGTAACAGTCCACTGCGTCAGACTGCGTTGTTTCGTATTGGGCTGACCGCATACACGTTTTCCGAATTCGATTTCCTAATATGGAATATCGATATGCGATTCCGTGAGACTAGCGCAAACGGGCGTTTTCCTTCACGAGCGAACGCGCTGGCTCGCACTCGAAACGTATGTGCGAAATTCGTCCCGTTCGGTAAAAAGCGAACGCGAAACGAACGTCAGTTTTCGTATTTTCTACAGACTCCGTGCATTCGGATTTCCGAATACGGAAAAAGAATTCGGAAATCGAATAGGTACGGAATACCTCTGTATGTGGCCAGCCTTAATAAATGATTTTATCGTTAAGTAGAGTAGATAAGTAGATATTTTATTAAAGGATTTTAGTAGATATCAGGTAAGTAAGTATTATAATTTCAAAAGTGTTTGGAAAACGCTTTTCTGATTTTTTCAATCTAAAAATTGACTACAGAATGTATACTGCCATTGTATTTCAGGTGCGTGGTTTGTACAGTGTTCCCAAGGTGTATAGAAGTTTTCGAAATTTTTCGGCAACGGTCGTATTTCCAGAGCGACGGTAGACCATATTGCATTTTCTAATTGCATTGCGTTTAAGATACATGTATTAGTCAAAGTTCGTCGTGATATTCCTGTAGCTTTTGTAACACGGTCGTTATTCACGGCCATTCATGCGCATTATTAATTTTGGAGTACTGTACGTGAAATTGAAATATGGTCTCAGAAGAGGTGTAACATGGTGGCAAAAATGTTTTTATTTTCTGCCTTAATTTGGTAATACAAAAGTCTGTATTTAGGCTTAAATGCATAAATTGTCTTTGAAAATATAACATTAACATCTGTTACAGTATTGTTATTGAAAGGTTACTTATTTGTTTTCTGATCGTATCTTATTAATAATTACCATGCAACGTTATAATAAGAAAAGGAAGAAAATGAAAGTGCACTTATAGAAACAACAAGATGTGAGGTAACATTCACATTAGCTGGATCATGGATGATCGTCATAATTTTTGCCGATGCCAACATATAATTAGTGCAAATCGTTCAAAAACAGTATTATTATTTACTTAGTGCAATTCCTCCACTTATTACTTCGGTCAAAATGACTTTTCATGCAAACAAAATTAGCGACAACAAGAAATTCATTGATACTACACGGTAATGTTGCGTTTTGTAGCAGTTAAAATAAAGCTCCACCAAAGGACATACAGATAGCCAGACACTACCAAATTACGTGAACAAACATAACTTTCCTACTAATGGGCGTAGCCAGGCTTGGGCTCAGGGTGGGACAGCAGTCAACCTACCAAAGCGACGGGAGCGTTGCTGGTAAAGGAGAACTGTCAAAAATTACGTTTTTGTGTAATGGCAGCGTTCGTTCGCCACGTTCATTTAAAGCCTTGTCGAGCTGTACGGGTATTATGATTGTAGTTAGTTGATAATTTTTTTTTTGTTTAGTTAGGCACCTTATAGGTCAGAGCCAGGGTGGCGCAAGCGCCCCAGCTTGCCCCAGTGTGGCTACGCCCATATTCCTACTTGTTTCCATGGGTAGTTCATCTTATCATTTTCCTTCTAAAGAAAGGCTGTGTTGTCGTTCAACCATTGTAATGTTGCACTGCACTTCAGTATTTTGCTATACTCTCTTGCTTATGAAGAGATCCGCACTGCTTACATAATATTGTGTTAGGTACTTATAATGTTTTGTGCTTGTTGGTAAAGCCGCTTTTCCATAATACAGGACTTGATTACACATACCGAATAGAGTGGGGAGACGTTGCTTTCAGAAGTGCTCGGCCGAGGGCACTATCTGGCTCCTCGATATTTATAATCAGGCTATTCAATAAGAATGGGTCGATATAAAACATTGCATAAGTAGTACCTAATTGTCTTTATACACAAAGCCATATTTTAAGTAGCCGAAACTTTTTCGTTTTCGCTTCGTTATAGAATCGCCGATCAAAATGTATGGAATTGACATAAGACGAGTCGAACGTCAACGTCATATTAACGAACGCTTATGTCAATTTCATACACTTTCATCGGCGATTCTGTAACGAAGCGAAAACGAAAAGATTTTGGCACACCCCCAAGGTGTCTTTTAATAAGTAAGAGGGACTTGACAAAATTTAATTGATCTTCTTTATTAACCTGCCAGTGATTGTGAATGCAGCCGGTGACTATGTTGTGTTATCCGGACGCACTTGCGCGACACGTGTGCGCGTCGATATGATTTAATGGTTGCTGCTTAGCCGACAATTACATTTTATCATCTTACACTATGTACCCAGTTTACCCCTCAAGTGTAAAACAAATAATCGGCCAAGTGCGAGTTGGACTCACGCACGAAGGGTTCCGTACCATTATAGAGCAAAATTACGCCAAAAATTGTGTTTTTTGTATGGGAGCCCCCTTATTTTTTTATTTTATTTTAATATTATTATTAAATATTAAAGTACACATATTACTAAGGGATTTGAGAAAAATTCAAGTACCTACCTGTTGCCATTATTGATATAGAGCAAAAAAGGGCAAAATAATCACATTTCTTGTATGGCAGACCCCCTTAAAATATTATTTTTATTTTGTTTTTAGTATTTATTGTTATAGTGGCAACAGATATACATAATCTGTAAAAAAATCGGAAGTCTAGCTGTAGCGGTTCTTGAGTTACAGCCTGGAGACAGACAGACAGACGGACAGACATTGAAATCTCAGTAATAGGGCCCCATTTTGACCCTTTGGGTACGGAACCCTTAAAAAACGCCTCCGTAGTCCAGTGGTTTAGAGCGTGACTCTTGACTCCATGTTAAAACCAATATCCATATTTTACAAGTGACAAGTCGTTTGATTTGAGACTTCAGCATGAGTCATCGGGACGTCAGACTTTGATTGATTGATCCCTAATTTCCGGGACAAGTAATTAGTAATACAATTATTACTAGCATTACAAATAACAGCTTCCTAAAAGTAAAATTGGAAAGTGTGTTTTCTAGAAACTTGGAATTTTTTCATGACGGAAAGAATGTAAATTTGTATTTGCACGGTAAATTAGTTTAATTTAAACGTAGAAAAAAAAATCACGGTAAATTATTACTTAATTATAATATCATATACCCTGTCACTTCGTTTATTAGGATTCCGTACCCAAAGGGTAACAACGGGATCCTATTACTGAGACTTCGATGTCTGTCCGTCTGTCTGTCTGTCTCCAGGCTGTATCTCAAGAACCGCTATAGCTAGACTTCTGAAATTTTCACAGATTGTGTATATCTGTTGTCGCTAAGTGTAACAAAAAATACTGAAAACAAAATAAAGTTAATATTTAAGGGAGGCTCCCATACAACAAACGTGATTTTTTTGGCTTTTTTTGCTCGTAATCCATAATGGCAACAGATAGGCACTTCAAATATTCACAAAATATTTAATTATATTCGTACTTTAAAATTTAATAATAAAATTAAAATAAAATAAATAATTAAGATAAATATATCCCATACAAAAACACAATTTTTGGTCAATTTTTGCTCTATAACAGTACGGAACCCTTCGTGCGCGAGTCCGACTCGCACTTGGCCGATTTTTTTGATTTGTATTGATTACTAAAATTAAGGATAGCCACGAAAAGGTAGGAACATTAAAGTTTACTGTACTTTGATGTACCTTGATGGCTTCACACATAGTAGATATAAGGTAGGTAAACTAACTTACATTAACCTACGTTTTAATCAAAGCTTAAAACCAGAAGCGTTGTAGTTTCGCTTGCTTATAACCATAGCAGTTTCAGTTCTTTGAGAGTGGAAAAATATAGAGAAATGTTATTCAAAATATCAATAAAACAATAATAAGACTTTGAAAATATTTCTATTTCTATAACAGGAAAAGTTTAAAAGCTCATCTGTGATTATAATTTTTTTCGATACATAAATAACTAATAAGTCAGTGAATGATGAATGTGTGCTATGTATTGTCGTTTATCTGGAACGATATGACGTGAAATGCTTACACTTGTCGCTGCACTATGTTTCCCAAACTTTTTAAAAATAGGTACTTATACGAAATAATTATATAAATAAACACAAAATAAATTACGTAATAAAATATGCAGTTATTTAAGAACTATGGCGTTACTATCATTTATATTTATTTTCTATGATTGTTCATTTTAGCAGATCTAAAATGAACACTCATAGAAAATAAATGATTTATTTTCATAAGAATATAATATTAATGATACATATTATATAGGAAAAAAACTTTCAAACGAATGAATAGCTTGCAGCTTGCCGCAATGGGTTAATGTTAGAACATGAGAATTACCAAAATTCAGAGACAGAATTAATTTTCGTTGACATTAATGATTAATAATAAGTAATAATTATTAAGAGAAGTTATTTTTGAAATAGAAAATTTAGAATGCAATGTTATTACTTATTATATCTTATCTATATATTACGTGAGCCAAAAACTTTGTATCCCTTTTGACGAAAAACGGGGAAACGTAGGTGAATGAAATTTTGCACAGTTATAGTTTACATGGTGAAGGAGTGCATCGAATATTATTTTGAAATTATGCTTTTATCCATAAGTCTATGCTTTTATCATACATTTTTTAACAAATAAAACATTACACACACTACAACACACACACCAGGAAAAATGACAGATTTTTTAGTGACAAGCCTATACATACGAATTATACTCTTTTATTTATGGTTGAAGTCTGTTGACAACAAGGTAACAAATTGAAAATGGATTATAGTTTTTTTTTATTGAATTCTAGCTACTATTAGACAATGCTTACACGGCCAGTCTGAGATCAGCTGAGTCCCAAAGACAAGAGTTGAGAAAAATATGATAAATAAATATTTTTTTACAAAATATAGGTAGTAGTCCTAATGTTGTTGAAACTAAGGTCGAATTTCGACCATTGGGCTATCTCTAGTATCTTTAAACGAGCAATTCTTGTATATAAGTATAAAATTGCAATCTCGGAATCGGCTCCAACGATTTTCATGAAATTTAGTATATAGGGGGTTTCGGGGGCGATAAATCGATCTAGCTAGGAATCGTTTTTAGAAAATGTCATTTTATTCGTGTTTTATCAAATACCAAGCAAAGCTCGGTCAAATAGCTAGTAGGTACTTATATGAAATAATATACTTAAACAATATAAATAACATAATAAAAATTATTATATTATATTAAGAACTATGGCGTTAGAATAATTCATATTTATTTATCATTTATTTTCATAAGAATATAATATTAATGATACATATTTTATAGAAAAAAACTTTCAAACGAATGAATAGCTTGCAGCTTGCCGCAATGGGTTAATGTTAGGACATGAAAATTACCAAAATTCAGAGACAGAATTAATTGTCGTTGACAATAATGATTACCTAATAATAATAATAATTATTATCAAGAGAAGTTATTTTTGAAATAGAAAATTTAGAATGCAATGTTATATTTATAATACATGATCACGCAACGCTTATCATGTTTTAGCAAATAGCAAATGCAAAAAATATTGATATTTGGCATAATAAAATCATTTTCATAACAATTTTGTAGAAATTTTCGCGCAAGCTGACAAAAACACAGTAAAACAGTGATGATGTAACAGCACATTTTAAAATAGTCAAGATTAAAAGTTTGAAAATCACTGATCATCGCGGTGGTACACAGAATTAACACACTCTTGTTCCATAGAAGCTAAATCTTCGGGTCGCAACTCGCAATGCAAGTAAAAAAAATTAAGACCTATTTTTTTTATATTTATATTTGAAAAAATCGTTATTTATTAATGTTACCTTAAATATGATATCCCTATTTTTTTTATTTATAAGTTTTTGAGTCAAAACAAATAAAATTTAGGACATACCATCGAGACCTATTTTGTCGTTTTACAATCAACAAGGTAGAATATAAGTATCAATAAATATGATAAAAGTATTCGTTTTGACGCCTCCGTGGTCCAGTGGTTAACAGCGTGGCTCTTGACTCGGAGGTCGTGGGTTCGATTCCTGCGTTGGAAACATGTTATTTCCAAGTTTGGATAGGACAATGCAGGCTGATCACGTCCTGATTGTCTGACAAGTAAGATGATCCATGCGTTGGATGGGCATGTAAAAAGTCGATCCTGCGCCTGATCTCTCGCCAGTCGTGTCGGTCTTCCGTCCCACTGGGTTATGAGAGTAAAGGAATAAAGAGTGCTCTCGTGTACTGCGCACACACTTATAGGCACTATAAAATTACTCCGCGTACATGGCCTGGTTTCAATGAAGCCACCGTCATCGAACCGGTGTGGGGGGTATTAAATTCGTTTTGACTTTTGAATAAAGTCGGAACCAGTGCTTGCGGATCTGTCCAGACTGTCTTCAAATTACTGTTTTATTCTTGAGAGTTTCGAACGAAAAAAATTTTTAAATGATAAAACAAAAGCGGGCCGCAAGTTGGTCATCTCTGGTATCGATATAGGCGCACGCGCAGATGTGTAGCACAGAAATAAATATAATGTTAGAGTAATTGTGCCGCACGACCCACACTGCACATGGAAAAAATATTGTATAAATAAACTTTCTTTGAAAGCTAGATGTTTGTTTTTTATGTTATCGCGTTTTGAAGTGCCTCGTGATACAGCACATGTGTTTAAACTTAATTAATCTGTATTAATAGATAAAAATGCTAAACTAGGTGATACAGGCTCCGCTGCTATTTTGAGATGACACAGTTTTTCGCGAGCATTTTTGCGCTTTTGCTTCTTTTTGGCTTTTGGTTTTTGGTTTGGTTGGGCTTATTATCTGAAATAGTCGGAAGGTAATTTAAATAACGAAAGTAGGCTATATGAAAATAGAGACTTGAATTTAAAAATATAAGTGGAGTAGCAATAGTAAATAACTAGGAAGATAAATTGTCGCCAATGCCTACCTGAATAATTATTTAACAAAATATTTAACATTTAAACTGAGTTAGTGATAAAATACTTGCTTATTATATTGTATGAGTACACAAAATTGCAATTACTAAAATTAAAATGCACTAATGGCAGAGGACCTCCACCACCTCTCAAAGAAATCAATCAATGATATTAAAGACTGAAAAAATAAAAAATAGAAAATAAAAAGAGAAAGATGCAGATTAGTCGAGTTTGGGGACAACACAGCTGCGAAAATTCGCAATGTCCTTTTCTTTAATTTTACCGCTTTCCCTAGTAAAATTCGAATGCACCATCCTCCAGCCTCAAATTTTTACCACTCAACAGACTATCATCTAACAAATAAACAGATTATAAAAACCTCACTCCCACGTGTTCCACAAAACCTAATCACAGACACATGTCGTTATTTCTATTTAAAAAAATAAAATATCGTTTGGGAATAGTAAATTAACCCCTAACTTTCCATTTCGAATCGAAATGACACTTTTAGTGAAAAAATTTAACCCGCTCGGGGACATGTGCTCGAAAAAAGTATTTTTTTTCGAACATCAGAGTTCAGTAACCAGATCGGGATTAAAAAAGCAGTTATTTTAGATTTTTTGTCGGTTCAGTGGTTCTGTAGTTGCGTACGATATGATTGAGGGGCCACATGTCAAAGTATAGGGATGTGACGATATCGATAAAATCCATCGTTACATCATAGCACATTATCGATTGTTAGATTGTTAGCCTAACGCTACTAGTGTTTTACTCGCAAACTTCAGCTTACACAGTACAAGCGCCATAACGACGTTTTCGCACGCAAATGAAATGCCTATTCACATGTAAGGAAAAGTACTTACAGGTCAATTAGCGAGTTTGTACGTGTTTCGTCACCGGTCTTTTATAATACTCTATCAAAATCCTAAAGAATTATACAATTTTTATAGGGTTCCAAAATACTGATTACATTTTTTATTTCTCCTGTATTAGAAATATTACTAATTTCTACAAACAGTTGTAATGCAAAGTATATTTTATGTTTTTTTTTAGCTGAATTATACTACATTGACTCTACATTTACTTTTGTTTGAGATTTTCACAAGTTCATGGAAGCTTAGGTATTTTTATCTACCTATCTAATAATTAATAATCCATTAAAATATAAAAGTGATATTAATAATAAAAATCCTGCTGATATCGATACCCAACTTACCCATCCCTACCGCGCACTTGTTCGTGACATTACTCAAACTAGCGCTTCAAAGCGCGACGCGATGTATTGATGGAACAAATGAAAAAATAATCACTCCTTATTTGTTTATTGATTATTTTGTCGATAGATTTGAATATAACAAAGAGATTCTTGGTATTTGTCATTTTGCTTCTTTTAAAAAGTCTATAACTGCTGGCTGCTGCTCTTATAAATTATTAGGTACAGAAATATTGATATAGAGATCTCTTAAACTGTTTCAGGATGTTAGGAAAGTCAAGAAAAATTTATAATTGACAATGCAGCGACTTTCACTTTGCAGGCATAGTATGTACGACGTACCCACGTAAAGTCAAGTTTTTCACAAACAGAAACATAGCGGAAATCGAACCGAGAAAAGCCGTAGATATTACTCATAAAAAGAAATTTGGAGAATTAAGAAGAGTTTATTACAGTACTCAGAAGCATAACATTTACTACTTATTGTTATGTGGTAGAGCTATATTATAAGTATTCGGCAAGAATAGGCCGGCTGAAAACTACATTCTGAGTACTAAATCTTATCTAAGCACTATGACGAACCACCAAAATATTTTGCTAAAAAAGATGATGCGTTTTATGCACATAACAGGATATGAGTAGTCAACAGACAGACAAATGAGTAGTAGAAATCATCTGATAGTATTAATCACCCTGGGACGGGTGTTAAGCAAATGTTTCTGAATCATACTGTAGCGAGAATTTCCGAAATGTTTCTCTGAATTAAATTAGATGTTAATTTAAAATACGCCCAATGCCTAGGTACTGCCTACGTCTAGCAATGTGTAGATAATATCTTTTAAAAAATGATTTATGTAATAATCACACTAATCACAAGATATTTTGTAATCGGAAACCTTTTTTGTGTACCGTCACCAATAAAAGTGCTTTTTAAGATCTTATCAGCATGCTGATGCAAACAAAATCTTTGTACTGTGTGTTTTAAAGACAGGCATTTAAATAAGTATATAAATATTTTCGATATACCCTTATTTTCGTCTTTCCCATCACTACTAAAAATACTTTCTAGTGCGGTTCAGGTCGATATCGACCCGCCAATTTCCCTGGCTTATTTCTCATTTCCTGTTTGGCAGATCGCGGGGCGAATCAAATCTAAAGAAGTTGGGTTCAAGCCTCGAGATTATTCCAACAGTTCAAAATCTATACCTACACCTACATTATGTTTTCGCAAAGTTATAGTAATTTAATCTAACCTTGTGCTGGTGGGTCGATAAAGGCCTACCACACACTGGCGGAAAAATCATTGTGGGTACACTTTGACCCGCCGCCGCACCAGATGAAGGTTTAAGATTTTACTTACCGCAGTGAAGGTGTTAAGGGATGTAAAATAAATATATCGATATTATACTTGTAATGCTTTATTACAACACTAATTAGGTATAATTTACAATTGATAAATGTACTGCCCGCTTACATCACTGAGGCAGAATCTCTAGCACTAAATATTTCGTTATACATAGGCAACAAAATTGGCCAAAAAATATGAAACCGTTGGTTTTACAGCGAATGTTGAAAATGTATGGAATAAACAAAAAAAAATATGAAGTTTAGTCGTTGTACTCGATTTCTTCTTTCTATACTCTCTTTTCATCACATTACATTGCCAATAATCTCTAAACGAGGAAGAAAATCTAATGGCATATAATAGATATTGTGTGTAAATAAAAATGTACTCCAGTTTTGTATAGAACTTTTTGCTTCTTTCTTGTAATCTAAGCTTGATTTTTTTAAATAATTATTTTCTACAACGACTTAATGGCTTCTTTTCGGGATGTTTTCCTTTTCAAACATGCTCCATTGTTATGAATAAAATCTGCTTTTACAGAGACATCGGTTATGAAGAACTCCATTTAATTAAAAATTATAAGAGTAAGTTTAAGTTACAAAATAAAAAATATAAATGTTTCTCTATGAAGCGTAACTTAGTATTCTTACAATTTAAAAATAATATACAGACCAACATAATATAACCTCCTCCTCATTGGAAGTTGGTTAAAAAAATACCCACAGCAATGAAACATGTTTGAAAAATGCATTCATGTCTGTACATAATTTTCTGTTTAACATCACTACACAACTTAAAAGTACAATCGTAACAAAAAGTTTGAAAAAATATTAATAAAAAAATAACTTTGCAAGCAAATTTAAAGCATCAGTAACACAACATAAATCATGTTCTGTTTAAAAAAATAAATTAAACGACACCTATAATAAAATATTAAAGTACAGTTTGTGCTTCTACGGTGCTCGGCAATCGGTTTTGGGTGCGATCACCCAGAATAAGCTAGAAACACATTTGCCAAACTTGATCAGATCCAACGCGAAGTCAGATAGCTTAGAAGGTCGTATCGTCCTTTCTTTCCGGATTTCCATCCAAACGGACGTACGTTACATTTTAACGTACGTTTTTGGAGTGTTGACCGTCCATTTGGTTGATTAACATACAATGCACAGCCAAATATGTCTCCTATAAGGAGGCCAGCCCCTCTAGCATACGCCAACGAGAAAATTTTGTCTACACGTATTCTCGATGTTTGATGGCTTTTCTCTTCATATCTATTGACCCTAACATGACATACATTTTTCTCGTGTAGATCTGTCGTCAAAATCTAGCGACATAATGTCAAAAAATGATTTTGACATTATGTTATTATCGACAATATAATGAGAGTGAGATATCTCGAGATTTTCTCGTTTGCGCATCTTAGGCCGGTAGGTCGCGACATGCGTAAACGTTTGATTTCACTTTAAAACGCGTATCAGATCTTGTTTTACATTGTGTCTCCAGCTAAAAACTTTCATTATGAAAGTACGTAATTCTAAAAGTTAAATGCAAATTTGAAAGTCGATTAGTACTATTTATTTCTATAAGTACATAATAACTGTGATATGATTATTTCCACCCTTAGTTATGGAATAAATTGGTATAAGTTATTATAGTGACGACTGTTTGATGGTTACGCAAATCAAATTATGTTAACAACAAAAAAAAAATGTCAAATAATGTCGGAAAATATTGTTCCATACTTTAACAAGGACAAGAATAAAAATTTAATAATTATTATGAACACTTTCGTCACTAAGTGTACCAATAAAAAAACTTCAAATAATCACAAAATCGTCGAAATACAGTGAAAATTTTACTACTACTATAATATTTAATTCTAAATTTTCTACAACATGAACGATTTAATATGCAATATTTATAAGTAAACGCTTATGGCTAGGATTTAAATTTCTTAAACAATTTACATCGCTCGATAAACGAATATTTACACCTAAAAAACAATTCCACAGAATCACAAATACCATGTCCTATGGCACGCTAAACTACTATTAAACATCTTTCAGATCATCGATCAATTCCTACAAACTCAATGTTTTATGTAACCTAAAAACGAAATGCATTATTTTACAACTACCCCCCAAATCAAAATGAATTTAATGGCCAATCTAAATCAGATTTGACAAAATTAAATTATATTTTAATCATCGAAAATTAAATGACATTACAGAAACCACAAAAGAATCCGATAGCGTGACATAAATTAAAATATGTGATTTTCTAGACATACTTTAATCATTGTAGTCCAGCAATCAAAATTATACAGAAATTCTCCAATATATTATATTTAAATCAGAAAAACATTTAAACAAGTACTAAAAAAAGTATTTAGAGAGGAAGTAAAATCATGCGCAAATTAATTGTGGAAAAAATATTGAGATCACATTACATAAATGTTGATAAGTAGCGAGTTCAAGGAAACACTCCAACTAAAACGCTAGGCGCAAATCATGAAGCAAATCGAATCATTCATATTCAATACGTCTACTTATTGTTCTTATACATGTATTATATAATATTTTAAATATTGATATGGACCTTTTAAGGTTTATGCTGATCTCTCATCTAAGTCTAGTACTTATAACCTAGAGAATGTCCTTAGAAACAAATTTAACCTATAATACTTGAATCCCGATAAAACCGGGCAAAAATAAACAAAAAATATTTGGTTACCTAACTCGCGATACAAAATTCCAACAGTGAACACATAAACGTCCTAATAACATGAAGTAGAGCTAAACCCGTAAATATTAATATTGTATTATATACTGTGATATTAGACCTAAATCTAGTCTACTGATTCCACAAGAAATTCGTTTCCACAAATCACTTTATTGCTATACACAAAGTCACAGACTGAAACACGTCTATGGTCACTTCGCTTAAAATTAGCATTCTTTAAAATAAATGCTGTTACAATGTTGAAATTATTGGTATCTTCAATGGAAGAACAAGCCTCCGAAAAGAATTTAGAAGTGTATTCAGCCTCTTTTTTGGATGCTCTGTCCAATTGGTTTATTTGTCAGATCTCTGCTCGTTAAGCGAAAGGTTTTCAGCCTCATCTTTGATATTGTGGGACATGGACGCGCGGTATCTGTCCTCGCGGTTGTATTCATTGTAGTGACTTGTTTCACTGGGCCGGTGGCTGGACGATTCCTTGTTGGAATTCGGGTAATCTGAAAATTTGTATTATATCTCAAAATGATTTCTACTAGCTAATGGTATTTTACGAAGTTATTCATTTTTAACTTTAATGAACCTATTGATGTCAATAATTTCAGATTATAAGTTATCGATACGAATAGATTTATGAAATTAGAAATACGAAAACTCTTTCTGATACAAAATAATTATTTGGGCAAGTTTTACATAAGTACCTTTGTTGGAGTAATCAGAAGCTTGCATTTCATTCTTCAGATTGTATAAGTTTGGTTTGATATCTTGAACTTCATTTGCACTCAGATCTTCAGCTTTGACATCGTGGGACGAGCTGCTGTTTCCATAACCATTCATGATTGGTGGACGACTAAAAACAAAAAGTTTACGAATATTTTTCTGACAAGTGTTAAAGTAATTTACAACAATTTTATAAGGTTCAGATATGAATAATTACCTGTATTCTTCGTGTGATGATGCGTAATCATCAGTCTGCATCATATGGTCGTCGCCAGAAATATAAGAGAGATTGCAGTCCTCCATCATGCCCTGTAAAATTAAATTATTTACCACGTTATGATAGCAAATGATAAATTTGAGCAATTTTTAAGTTGCAATTTTTTAAAGAGATTGCTCTTACCTGCAGATTTCTCTTTAACGCTTCGCTGTATCCATGAGGACTTGTCATCATTGGAGGACTTTGAGCTCCCATGAATCTGTAGAAATACGTTTAATTATAGTTCACTGCAAACTAACATATGAATAATATGGTGAAACAAATAATATTGGTGAAAAAAAGAAACAAATTTTAAATAAGTTATTTTCAATTTCGAAAATTAGGCTTCGATTAAATAAATATATTTTACTACGTTAAAATAAAAATGTATAAATTCATACCCTGTCTGCCATCTCAAACCTCTTCTAAACATTTATGACGTTCATAGTGTAAGTGTAGGAAAAGTGAAGTGTACAATTTTGAATGAAGTCCAATTAGGTTGTGTTCGTATATATTGTTGTGATTGTGGGTATGTATGTATGTAAAAGTGAAAAGATAAATAGAATAAAAAAGATAAAAAAGCAAGCGTATAAAATGTTAAAATAGATAAAAGTTTATCTAGCATGCGATGAAAATGCGAATGCTAAGCTTCATGCAGAAACACTTACCAAAACATTTGAAATTGTAAAAGGAATCATGCGAGTAGTAAATGGGATTCCAAAAAACAATCTTACTTGGATATCCAACGACGATCCTTCCTAACGATATAAAGTGCAAATCATGCAGTTCGTATCTCATAAACAATTGTATTCGATTTAGATTATGTCTTGTACCAAATACAAATAAAAATATCTATAACATATTCGCAACATATCAGTTAAAGCTTCAAATCAAGTAGATAGTTATTAAAATACAACGGTTAATACATTTGCAAAAACAAAATACTTATGACTTTGCGATAATATTTTTTCTAACAAGTGATATGTTTATTTTTTGTAGACGATGTGTTAATGATTTTTACAATCAAAAAATAAACACACACAATGAATCTATTTCTTTGTTATGAAAATGATTGTTTACAACCAAAAACATACCATTTTGGTTCAATCTAATTTTACACTGAGTGATACACTTTACAAAATGATCACATCGATCTAATGTGAAACCGAAAGTTATCTCATCCTTGATAACTGTCAGTCGCTACTAAAACATACAAATGCTTTGGACACGATCGCCCAACGATTACAAGAGAATTCGAGAAATATACAAAGTATGACAAGAAAGTTAAATATACAAAGTTTAAAATTATTCAGCATTCGGCAAAGATCAAGATATTATGATGCTGATTCATAAAATTTTTGCGTATAGTTTCGTTGGACGGTCGCTTGGAGTGCGGCTGCGCCCTTACTGTTGGGGGGCTGCGTTGGTCCCGGGCGATGGCTCATACTTTCTCGGCCTCCCTCGACTCAGATGTCGTCTTTTCACAAATTCGGCGTCGTCCACCATCCAGAACGAGCCGAAGTCGTCCTCGTAGCGCACGAAACATTTGTGGAGCGACAGGTTCGTCCGGATCGCATTCTATAATTCATCTCTTTTTAGCAAATTCAAAAAATCGAATACTCCGCTAGATTCCATTGCTTACAATGTGCCCGTATCGCTTTTAAACGAGGAGTTATGTTACGTAACAGTGATAAAAATGATAGGAGCACATTAAGATCGTCGTGGAAGAGTAGACCATGGCATGCAGGATCTGTGTTGTACCCGAGGGGAGGAAACGAAGGGAGCCAGGTTAAAAGGCAAGCGAGAAAGTCTTATTGATCCTTGCGTTAAAATCCACGAACACACACATATAATGAAACCTAAATACCATAAAATACAAAAACTCATAGGTAATGTTGCAACGGAAATTTTCATAGCCATCGGTTGCAACATTATTCACAATCCATTAAAATCGACTACACAAATAGTTGTTATATCTGAAATATAAAAATGTATTTTTACAGTAGGAGTTAATACACTTAACCAAATTAGAGAGAAAATGATTAGAAAAAAGATTAATATGTAAAGTGTGTCTTTGTGATGTGTTAATACTTATTAGGATTGTATTTATTGTAGTCAGACCTTTGACAGTAAAAAATGTTTATTACTAAATACTAATGTTTGTGACAATTGACTATCTTCATTTTGTCACAGACCGTGATTTTGTATTAATATTTAATTCACTGTTCTTGAATTATTGTAACATGTCTTCCTTGTTTCAGTATGCCTTTATTGAGTTATTGTTTTTAAATTATGGTTTGAAATGTTTCAGTGTGAATTTTTTATATATAATTTAAAGTGATTTTGGATTCACTTAGATTGCTACTTTATCACTACAATTGGCGAATAAATTAATTCAAGTATTCTTAATCCAGTTCACTCGTATATTGCACATTCGTAAAATGATTTTCTGTGTACCTTTTTATGTGAAAATTTTAAGGCTCTAAGTTGTGAGGTTTTAATAATGTCATGCGGTGCTAAAATTTTTGCAGTTGTGTCGCTAGTGTACTTTTGATTAGGGTTCATTAGAGTTATTAGAATTTGACCTGGATTGCAGTGTCATCAGTATTGTTAGTATACTTAATAGTGTGTAGCTTGAGTAGAGTAATAGATAATATTTGAGCAGAGTATTAGAGCAGTCTTTTATAGTTGGTTTACGAAACGACTTTAGCTTGAGTAGAGTTTTTGTGCAATATGAGTAGAGGTATAAGATGAGAACCGACTTGGTAGGTGGTTAACGTGTTTATGATAGTCGAGGTGCAGATATCCATAGTGTAAGTGTAGCTTGAGTAAGGTATTGGTGACATTTGAGCAGAGTATTGGAAGCAGGTGTTTTGTGCTTATTCGCCTTTATTTTGCTTTTATAATTGCTTTTTTAGTAAGATGCTTACATCGGTCGTGTAGGTGTAGCTTGGATAGAGAATTGGTGGCATCGCATTTGAGTAGAGAATTTTAAGAAGTCTGGTGTATTGGCGTAAGTGTTAATGATACTGTCGGTGCTATGGATAAGAGCATTTGTCTGTATTGAGTAGAGTATTAGGTGTAGCCTGGATTGCGGCATCAGTAGAATTATAGGTATTTTATATTTTATGATCATGCGTCCATGGTTTATCAAAATCAATTTGAATAGTGTATGGTGTATCTTGAGTAGAATATTGGTGTGTATTGAGTGGAGTATTAGAAGCAGCCTGGTGTTTAGTGCTTATTCGCCTTTGTTTTGCTTTAATAAGTTTTAGTAAGGTCGTTGAGTAAAGTGTTTGAAGCAGTCTAGTGTGGCTTATGAAAGGTGTTTTAAATATGAAATTACAGGTTCTTATGTTGATAGTGTAAGTATAGTAGCGTGTTGGTGACTGGTGTGTATTGAGTGGAGTATTAGAAGCAGCCTGGTGTTTTGTGCTTATTCGCCTTTATTTTGCGGTGATAAGTAGAGCATTGGTGGCATTTGAGTAGAGTATTTTAAGAAGTCTGGTGTGGCGTATGAAAGGTGTTTATATGAAGTTACAGGTGCTTAAATTATTGAAAGTGTAAGTGTAGGAGAGTATTGGTGTGTATTGAGTGGAATATCGAGTGGAGTATTGAGTGGAGTATTAGAAGCGGCCTGGATCGCAGCAGGCCGTACCCGGCTAGTGGCGGGGGCGCGTGCGCGGCGCGTTGGGGCCGCCGCTTGTAGAACTCCACCTCGTCCACGGTCCAAACGGCCCCCTTCACATTCTCAACCCGCATGAAGCACTTGTGCAGCGACAGGTTGTGGCGCACCGCATTCTGTTTGTACTTGTCACTTGTTATATGCCCTAATCAACACTATGGGGTACAAATTACCCCAAACCTACCACTAAAGCTAAATTAACTAATGTGGTAGAATTACCCCATCTTTTTTAACAAAAAAGTATAAAAAGCCAACATTTGGTTACCTTACTCCAGTTTTACATCAATGGCTGAATGTAAAGTGGAATTATTATTTCACAGTTTAATTTACTATGTAAGAGATAAATGGGTGCGAAATATACCTTCCACGTCGCAGCATTTCGTCGGAAGTAGCAGAAGGTGCTTTGGAACCAGTTGTAGATCTCGTTCAGTGTGAGCTGCTTGTCAGGAGATTCAATGATGGCCTAAAATAATAGGACAATCTTCATTATGGTGATATTTAATTTGCAAAAGCTGATAAAAATTAAGCATAAAATTCTGTCATCCCTAAAATACTACGGATTTGTGGTGGATGGAAATATTGTTCACAATTTATTAAAAGCTATGCTTAGAAGAGATTTTGTGAGAAGACTAAGGGGTTCAGGGTGGGAAGAGTTTAAAGGTATTAAAGGAGCATGATAAGAGAGTAAACTATGAACTGACCTGTCGGATCAAAGAGGCGTAGGTAAATGGAGGCCGAACATCCGCGCTCTTGTAGAACTCGCGGTTGCGTTGGATTTCTGTAAGTCGATAAAATTATGTTAGGTCCTGCAAGATTTATTTAACCAACAACTGCAAGGAGAAGGATACGTCATATTACATTAGAATCTACAGTTACCTTGTTGAACATCTAATCCAGCTCTTTCGAGCATATACGGAAGACCTTTGAGAAAATACGAGGGATGTAATATGGATTGTGAAAGTGGTAATTTTTCATGAGAGTCCAAAAAAATTTCATACAAAATAAGTTATGGAGAACTTACCACCAGCAATGGCGACGCCAGACTTGTCAGAAACACGACGTCTCACTGGGCCAGGTGAGGCACCTTCGCTGGCAGTACCTGTAAAAATATCAATTAAACATAAAACTAAAGATTGAAAAGAAAATAATTAAAAAACTAAAAATTTCATAACTATACAGAAAATAGACAAAAACACAGCAAGGATGAAGACTTACCATGGTTATGCTTGTGATGGTGGTCTCTAGCAGCATGCAAGTGACGCATCATGGCGGCCAGGCGGTCGCGCTCCCGCCGCAGCTGCAGTTCCAGTTGAGCCACCACCTGCATCTGGACACGAGCCTGAGCTGCCGATCTGTCGTCGAGAGTGTGAGCGCCTTCCAGGTGCCTGAGAAATGGTTAAAGATATGATGAAGACAATGATTGCACTTTACAGATGAATTGTCAATGGTTACCGTTATTACAAATGCAATTGCAAGCGTCTAAAGATTTCGGCTTTAGGCAAAAACAGACAAGTAGTAAGTTTTAGAGACAAGTAGTAAAAATTACTTGAGGAATGCTTGAAAATCTTCAACCAATGCATCACAGCCGGGCCATTTGCAGACACCGCGACCAAACAGGGGATGCTCCTCCAACTCATTGCCCCATAGCATCAAACCTAGGAAGAAGAAGTTGCGTCATGAAATAAAAAGCCACAAAGAATTTACAATTTGGATGATTTCGGATGATCTTTATACTATCATAATATACCACAGTTATGATTTCCCTAAAAACATGGCTATAGTATAAAGAACCATCTACAAATACACCAAGTATTGAATAAATACAAGAATTACCATTAATTGCCGTACCTGGTGGAGCGTTAGGTGGCACAGAGAGTGGTCCGTGCATGAGGTACTGTCGCTGCACCGCCTGCAGTTGCTGCACGAGCTGCTGCTGTTGAGCTCCCAACTGTTGCTGGAGAGATCCTGTATGAAAAACAAACAATTACACTAAAATTGCTGGAACCTACTAAATACACGGTATCTGCACTTTGTTCCGCATAAGATTGAAAAGGTTGACGGTTCAGTTAGACTTTGGTATAGTAGTTTACCTGGTGAGCTATCTGGAGGCTGTAGATGAGACTGTGAGAGCAGGTTGAGATTGATTTGCTCCTGAAGTCTTGACTGCTCCAACTGCCGCTTAGCCGCCTCCGAAGACATGTGCTTTAAAATTGAAAACAATTTATAATGAAACTGTGTTAAGCCTCTGTGATTTTGTACTTCACTATAGAACTGTTTTGACAGGGTCGAAATCGGCTCCTATAAATGTAGATGTATAAATGAACAATACCTGTTTCTGCATCTGATGCTGGTGGAATAACCGCTGTTTCATCAACGCCTGCAATTGGGAGTGCTGGTCGAGCAGCTGCATCGCCAGGAGGTCGGGAGCTACCAGCGGTAGTGGCGACCTGGGTGTGGTGCTACTGCCAGCTGGGGAAACCGGGGCTGGGCTGGATTGTGGTGACCCAGCCGATGGGGATGTTGGTGCCGACGCCTAAAATCAATCGTTGATTAACTGATTGATGAAGTTAGCAATTGATTGATTTAAAAAATGTTTGAAAAAAGTATGAAAAAGTGTATTTTATGGCTGCGTTTCCACCAGAGATTTGTTGCGAGGGATGTGGTTTTAAGATCCAATAGCATAGTCGTGCTAAGCGAGGTCATGTCAATGAAGCGATTCAATTGGTTCTCAAAATCACATCCCTCGCAACACATATCTGGTGGAAACGCAGCCTTACGGACTGACGTAGTGAAGATTAATGTGATAGCAAAGTAAACGTAGGTAACAGAATGTAATAGAAGAAATAAAATAATAATCCTATGAATAAATTAAAAGAGAATGTGAAAGATAAGCACCTATAATCTACCGGATCGCAAGTAATCACAATATACGAACTATATTTCCATTATGTATACCCACATTAATAACTAAAACAAACGTTTCTAATGTTGGTTAAGCTATGTTCGTTTGTGTACATTCTACTATTTGCTTGGTTATTTGTCTAGACTTATTAACTGATAAAATTGGTCAGATAAGCAGAATTAATTGCTGTTTGGTTCGGAAAATAGCAAATTGGTTCTACATTCATCGTCATTTTATAGCTTCAATAAATTTATTTGCTTTTAACGCGATGGTATTTGTAATCGATAACGGCATAAACGAATGGTTACTATGAACATAATTCTAAGGAAATCTTTATGGGACTGTTTTCTTGAAAAGCATCCATAACATGCCGTTGTAGACAAACATATTATCAAAAGCCTCTTTGAGAACGTCCGGCATCCGGCATGTCACGACCTGACAGAAAACCAATGAAAAACAATTTTAATTTTCTGTTTCAGTGGGTGAGACAATATCAATGGGGTGAGGTAAACGGAGACCTAAGTTTCGATTGATTAAGAACAAGTCGTGACAGCGTGAATGAGTGTCTATGGGCGGCGGCTATCGCTTATCACCTCAATCTTTTATCTCCTCTTTTTTATCAAAAATACTGTATAGACATCTATCTACTTCTTTCTGCGGTTTAGCTGCATCTTGAATATCTCTGGAAAGTTCTAAATTCCATAGATATAAAAAAAAATCATGGCAAGAACAGCAAGTGTGACACTTGCTGTTCTTGCATATGGAATTCACAACTCTATATTACTCACCCTGGCAAGAGAGAGTGGTTCATTTTCGCGTGGTGGCGATCGTCTCGGTGGGGAGCTGCGTCGGCGCCGCCGCGCCGCTTCGCCCCACCTGCCGGACTCGTCTCTGCAGAAAAACACACATTTATGACCTCTGAGTGCTTTGTCGAATGAAGTTAGATATAAAAAATGTATGTAATTTGAAATAACGCGTCGCTAAGTTTCATGGCGTTTGCGATGCGTTATGTCCAATCTACCAATTGATTATATTTTTGACATCTAGATTTTTGGATGAAATGATGAGAAGTGCATTTCGTGAACTATGCGGTGCGTTCGACGTGTACGGCGCGTACGGTGCTGACAAATGTGCGATCAGATTAACTTCTCGCTATCAGTACAAGCAATTAATGTTAATCGACTCAGTACTTGTAACTTATTACATTTTATAGTAAGAAGACTCATTGGACTGTTTAGATTTTAGTTATTATAACAAATTCACCTGTTTCAACCTCGAAGTAAAACTACGAGTGATCGTCACTTGCAGGCGTCGTTAATTAAGAACGTCAGCATAAAGACATTAATCAAATAAAAGTCTCCATTTAAAATATAGTTGGATTACAATTTACAGTGAGCGTGAGTCAAAGAGTGACGAAAATACTGACGGTTTGGACTTAATGGGTCGTTTAGATTTAGCCCTGTCGCGGTCGGGCAGAAAAGTGAGCAGCGCGAGAATGTAAATACTAGCGCTGCCACTGCAGCAGCTGGCCGATGCGGCAGAGTATGTGTAATGTAGAGGGCTGAGTGTATACGTTCACTAGCGTCGTTACTGCCGCAGAAGTCGCGAGGAACAGCGGCTGTAGCTGAATCTGAACGTCCCATTAGATATCAGATAACCTTTTACATCGTCGATATAAAGGTCCTGAAAAATATATTACAGAGCTACTATAATCCAACCGAGTAACTCTTCTTCTGGGGCATATCCTAAGAAAGCTGAACTAGGTATTTTTTTTTTTTATTAAATAAGGGGGCAAACGAGCAAACGGGTCACCTGATGGTAAGCAACTACCGTCGCCCATGGACACTCGCAACATCAGAAGAGCTGCAGGTGCGTTGCCGGCCTTTTAAGAGGGTATACGCTCTTTTCTTAAAGGTTTGCAGGTCGTATCGGTCCGGAAATACTGCTGGTGACAGTTCATTCCAGAGTTTTACAGTGCGCGGCAGAAAGTTACGCGAAAAACGCACTGTGGAAGACTGCCACTCATCAAGGTGATGAGGATGGTATGTTTTTCGCGTGGGACGATAGCGAAAAGTTGCAGGTGGTATGATTCCGAACAATTCCTCAGAGCACTCCCCGTGATACAACCGATAGAGGATGCAGAGTGAAGCAACATCTCGGCGTAATTCCAGGGGGTCCAAGCTGTTTGAAACACTATGGCAGTCAACAATTCGAGCAGCCCTTCGTTGGATACGATCCAGAGGGAGCAGTTGGTATTTTGGCGCCCCTGCCCAGAGATGAGAACAATATTCCATATGAGGCCGAACCTGCGCCTTGTAGAGTTGCTTCTTCGAGCTTCTTCGAGGCTAATTTGGCCTTACCCTCAAGATGATATCGGAACTGGACTTCGCTCGATATGTTGACGCCAAGTATCTCAATGCTAGGGGAGATGGTTAAAGATGTGCCCTCGAAACGAGGATAAACGACCATTGGTGACTTTTTAGTGGTGAACGCGCAGACTTGTGTCTTGGCGGAGTTGAATTGGACTAAGTTACGTCTACCCCATTCAGAGACCTTCTCCAATGAATTCTCCAACTTAGACACAAGTTCGTTTCGACTCTCAGTGACATATTGAAAGTGAGTGTTTGTATGACGTTAGTAAAAGCACTGCGTCATAAAATCAGCCTTTGAGGAAAAA
The DNA here is from genome assembly GCF_905147365.1 of Aricia agestis. Classification (NCBI taxonomy): domain Eukaryota; kingdom Metazoa; phylum Arthropoda; class Insecta; order Lepidoptera; family Lycaenidae; genus Aricia; species Aricia agestis. The sequence continues at coordinate 7,100,697 of NC_056424.1, read as the reverse complement.
GTATACCATAACCAAATGATATTGAAACAAGTGAAATACAGTCTAGAGGAGACATGTGGTATAAGGTCAGGTTTAAAGTGACTCTATATCTATGTACTCATTAATAAACACGTATTTTCCATAACTTTCTTACGTCTGCCAGTCATGTTAAAATATCGTAAGGAACCCGCACACGGCTGGTCCTAGACGCACAGATCTGATAATTTCTTAGCTGTTCTGGATTTAGCCGCCTACATTGCGAGAATACATTATAGTTTTTGGGTAATACGGACAAATTAAAACCTGTCCCAGGCAGCACAGTATTTGAAGGGTTACTTTCTGCAGTAGACCCCCGCGACACTTCTTTCCCATAGTACGTGCTTTCATATTATCTATATAAGGTGGTAGGCAACGTAGTTTCTTCGTTCGACTTTCAAAAAGTGTATCATGATACCCATTTTGAATAAAAAGATATTTTATTTATTTATTTTATTTTATTCTTACAGTAAGAATATTACTATAATATTATAAATGCGAAAGTGCGTATATCTGTCTGTCTTTTACGAACAAACCGCTGAACCGATTTTGCTGAAATTTGGTATTATATATAATATCTGGTATAATATTTTGAGTCTCGGTGGAACATATTAAAATACTTTTTATCCCGGAAAATGTAGTTTCCCGCGCGATAAATTAATTTTGGCGCAACGGAGTCGTGGGCCTCGACTTGTAAGGGAGATCGCAGACGGCACACTTTTTGTGTGATCGAGTCAGAGTGCAGATACAGTCTGCAATCTGCAATCTGCATGGCGCGGCCATGCCAGACTGTATGTGCGCCGTAGACTCGATCACACAAAAAGTGTGCCGTCTGCGATCTCCCTATAGAAGATTTATTAGCGTCGTGTCGCGTCGCTGCTGCTACCGCCGCCGTATAGTGCAGTTTCGCTTACGACTTACCTGTCCAAACAGCGGTCCAGTTCGAATGAGTTAAGAGGCGGCGGCTTGGCTGCACCACCCGGGCTTGTGTTCAGTGCCGGCTCGGGACCCTGAGAACAAAAACGTGGACTTAGTTATGAAGATACCAATTACATTACTTCAGATCTTTAATCACATCGATAGTACACAGCTTTATATTTTCGTTGGAGTCACTGTATAACTAGATTTTACAATCCTTAAAATATTATACAACTTTGTAGGTTAGTCACTGGGAGATCCTTCTGATTAACCCATAAGGTACAGTAAACAAATCAAAGTGCAATAGCGGTTGATGTATCATCAATCATCATACGTATTTTTCTTTTATTTTACGTATTTCTGTGTAGTAAGTATTATTATTATAGTATTTTAGCAAATATGGACAATAAAGTTTTCAAAGGAAACGTCCCTTCCTCAAATTAATAATTTGACGATAAGTCGATATAAAATCTAAAGACAAAACTAGTGGAAATTATTATTTTAGCAGTCTAAGGTTGGGTTGCACCAGAGGTGTGGTTAAAACTTAAAGTTAAAGTTATGGTCAAAGTTATGGTTATAGTTAAGGCTAATTTAACCTTAACTTTGACCACAGACTTTAACAGAAGACGTTGCTGGTCCGACAAGGCTTTATAAGAACGTGGGCGGGGCGCTGCTGGTAAAGGAGAACTATCAAAAGTGGCGTTTTTGTATGATGATTGATGACAGCGTTAGTTCCTTTTTTCGCCACGTGCATTTAAAGCCTTGTCGAGCTCTATGGTTATGGTTAAATATGGCGTCTTGATGGCGTCTATTTTTAACTTTGGTCAAAGATTTGACATTTTGCATTGTAGTTAAAGTTATAGTTAACGTTACAGTTACTTATAGTTAAAGTAAGTTGGTGCAGACTGCAGCCCACCCTTAGTGTAAAATATACAAAGGTGCACGGTTTAACAAAATGTGAACCAACGAACTTCACATTTTGTGAGACCGTGCACCTACTACTACTGACTTGATTCTAATAAAACATTCAGACGAACATATTTATAACCTCCTCCTTGTTCAATAGATTCGTAATTAAATGTCACACGTAACATGGTAAAGCAGGGGTCACCAAATGGCGGACCGCGGTCCGCATCCGGACCGCGCCGACCCATCGTGTGCGGACCAAACATGTTCGAAGATGAACTTCTTTAAATATAAATTTCGATCTCGACTTACTGCTGAACATCTCCAGGATTTAAGAGGATACCACAGCGGCTAGAGAAATGAAAAAAAAGTACGTGTAATATCTATAGCTGTCTCCCTTACCTCAAGCCTATACCGCAGAACGCGATAGAGACAACTGCAGAAAATCCAGAAAATCAACGATTCGTTGTCCCCTGATTCCTTCTCCAAAACTTAACCGATTTAAGTACTTTTTTCATTAAAGATTAAAAAAAGGCTTGAGCTGTGTTCCTATGTTTTGCTTTTTTTGTATAATCTATCCAAATCTGTTTTCTGGACGTTTGAACACAGTGGAAAATCTGGCCATTTTTTTGGGTTTTTGAACGTTCATATCTTATTTAATAATTAAATTATGAAAAAAAAGAAAACATAGGGACATTGTATTAGTGGCCGTAGATATTCAGGAAAAAAATTATAACTCTACTAGCATTATCCAGGGAGGAAACAGGGGACAACGTTTGTATGGAAAAAATGGCGGTGTGGAATCCTCTTAATGTCAATAACTTGCACCAATTTAACTCCAAACATGCAACAAAAATTGACACTTTGCTCATTGATGGGTTTTTATTTACCTTTGTTATATATTTTTTTTATAATTTGTGTGGGCCGCGAAGGTCGAAAATGGACCCCGAGCGAAACTAATTGGTTACCCAACTGGTATAGCTCGTTCCAGTTCTAAACTATTAATAAGGGCGTTTGTGCACTACACAGAATTTTAATGTCCGGCGTTCATAACTTTTACATTTGCTATATCAAAACGTAAGAAATCGGGACATGTCGGGACACCCGCGCCGCGCCTGCCCGCGCCGGTGCTAGATGGTAAACCTTGTAGTGCACAAACGGCGTTATTGTACTGAAATCAGTAAAAATCGTGTCAGATTTTTGACCGGCCAGTATCAAGTGGGCGTTAAGTCAACAACACTCAGTATTTAACATATTGACTATTGACTTATTTTTATTACGTCTGGCGAGTGGCGAGTGCCGCTTATGTGCTTTTAGTTAGGGTTGTCACTTGTCACTTAACAACAGCAAAGAATATATTGAATAAATTTTGCACTAAGAGTACACACTAAGTGTATAATTAGGTAATAAAATATTGGGTTAGTTTACTGCTTAAAGTAAATTTAGATACACTATTTGGCAATCGTAATACTAAAACACTTATTATGATAATCACTTTATAACGTAAGATGTAAATTTTACAAAGTATCGCCAATTTTAAGTATTTTTTTAGGCCAGGCATAAATTTTAAACTCATTGCATCTTAGAGAAAAGTTTTATTTTTTAATATTTTATCGCAGTTTGTTCAACCCTAATGTAAAATAAGAAACAGTGTATAGTAATTCGTAGACCGTAGTATAATCATAATTTCATACATCATGCCCAGTATAAGTTGAATACAGTTAGGTAACTCTGATGCGCGTAACGTATGTTTTAATTTTTTATCCTGAATTCGCGCTATGTACATGCGATCTGGCGAGCCTAGCACGCCCGGTCCAAGGATTAAAATCTAGTTAATCAGTAATCACTGCGGAGCTAAAATGGTCGCTTTGAAGAATCATGATATGAATCATAATATGATTCATTTTTCTAAAATCGCAAAATACAACTCTGCTTGCAATTCATTTCTTCTTCTTCTTTTTTAATGGCTAGCTCCGTGAGTTGCCAATGTCAGAGTGGTTTAGAAAGACTTTGCTCTACATACTCGTATAATGCAGGTCTGGTAAAGCAACAAGGGTACAGTTACGTGAATTATAATTTACAAATTGATTTACCTAAAACAAAAACAAGTGTTAGTAAAGACATCACAATTTAATATTGTTATCACGTGCAATTCATTTCTGTATTTTTGTAATGATTTGACATTTGTCAGTTTGACAGTTTTGACAATTTTAGCCCTGCTGATCACTATTTAGTCCTTTATTTCAAATTGAAGACTTTTTACCATTCGCGAGTCCAACAACATCGGACTCGCGCCTAAAGTTTCAAGCTGCTGCCGCCTCCATTCCTACTCTCGCATGAAGAAGGTGTACTCTATATTGTTATATTGTGGTCAATGTTTGCCGTATGAGCTCACAGTGTTATGATGTCGCTAAGTCAACATAGGACCAACAAGTGCTCAATGTAAACTATGTCATACTGTTATTTTTCTATCCGTCCACTGTTTACACACTAACTGGGCTAGGCAAATGATACATGAAGGAGCTCTCGATTATACATATTATTACTTTAACTCTTTTAATTTACCAAGTGTTATAAAACAGTAGTTAACACACCTATAACAGTATATATTAGTAGTCTATATTATTCTAACTTAATAGTGCTCTATAATACGGTTCAATTACAAAGAAACGTCGAATACTAAATGAATGTGCTATTGCATTTCTTTATTGTTTATTATAATATGTGTCATTCAAATGGGTACTAAGTATTATAGACGCCCATACTGAAATCAGATCAAGATGCATCAAAATATTCAATTTGAAAGTTAAGAACACTGAGCTATGATCTCTACAAAACTGTTTTTTAACTAAGGCCCTGTTTCACCACTTCCTGATAAAGTGCCGGATAGGCTATCCACAACTTATTTGACACATTCTCCATACTCGTATCTGTAAAGTTAAGTAGCGGATGGCCTATCTGGCACTTATCAGGAAGTGGTGAAACAGGCCCTAAATGTTACAACTTTACTCGTAAGCAACTGTAAGCAGTAAGATTAGTATCTAAGTTGATGATAAATTATTCTGTCCGTAGTCTACTAGCGCTAAGACTCCAAGACTTCAGGGAATCGTCAGTGTAATATTATACTCAATGAAGGCTTAGGGTCAATTCAGACCGCAACGCGACCTTAAGAGGAGTCCACACCGCCCTTTTTTCCATACAAACGTTGTCCCCTGTTTCCTCCCTGGATAATGCTAGTAGAGTTATAATTTTTTTCCTGAATATCTACGGCCACTAATACAATGTCCCTACGAATTATTAAATAAGATATGAACGTTCAAAAACCCAAAAAATGGCCAGAATTTTAGCTGTGTTTAAACGTCCAGAAGACAGATTTAGCTAGATTATACAAAATAAAGCAAAACATAGGAACACAGCTCTAGCTTTTTTTTAATCTTTAGTGAAAAAATTACTTAAATCGGTTAAGTTTTGGAGAAGGAATCAGGGGACAACGAATCGTTGATTTTCTGGATTTTCTGCAGTTGTCTCTATCGCGTTCTGCGGTATAGGCTTGAGGTAAGGGAGACAGCTATAGATATTACACGTACTTTTTTTCATTTCTCTAGCCCCTGGTGTATCCTCTTAATTTGTATTGAATTGACAGATTTGCAAGACGTCTCACCAAGCGTCTCACGCAATTGAAATCTGTCACTTCAGTACAAAAGAAGTACATCCGCGCGTTGCTTTGCGGTCTGAATTGTACCTTAAGTATTAAGTAACTCACATTTTTACTACAAGGTTCGACTCTATTTTTTAATTCGCACTCCTAGTAACAGAAGCAAGTAGGAATAAATATAAACATATTACAATTTATACAAAATATAAACAGTGAAAGATAAGGCTAGATATCAGATATACTGCTCACGAACATGCGGTAAACAATAACATAATATTATTATATGGAGCACGTATGTAAATAGTTTAAATACGTGACTGTCGGGTACCTTTCGGAGAATGTCAAATCGCAAATCTTTAACACAGTACCCAAACTGTACTGAACTGCAATAGCTTTGTCCACATTGTGCCTTTTTCTGTTCATTAAGAGGAGTCCACACCGTCCTTTTTTCCATACAAACGTTGTCCCCTGTTTCCTCCCTGGATAATGCTAGTAGAGTTATAATTTTTTTCCTGAATATCTACGGCCACTAATACAATGTCCCTATGTTTTCTTTTTTTTTTTCATAATTTAATTATTAAATAAGATATGAACGTTCAAAAACCCAAAAAAATGGCCAGATTTTCTGCTGTGTTCAAACGTCCAGGAAACAGATTTGGCTAGATTATACAAAAAAAGCAAAACATAGGAACACAGCCCAAGCCTTTTTTTAATCTTTAGTGAAAAAAGTACTTAGATCGGTTAAGTTTTGGAGAAGGAATCAGGGGACAACGAATCGTTGATTTTCTGGATTTTCTGCAGTTGTCTCTATCGCGTTCTGCGGTAGAGGCTCGAGGTAAGGGAGACAGCTATAGATATTACACGTACTTTTTTTTCATTTCTCTAGCCCCTGGTGTATCCTCTTAAGGGCATGCCTTATAGCGCTGTCAACAGCGAACGTGAGGCATGCCTGTGACGCGCGTTGAAATCGTAGCGCGCGCTATGACACTTTTCTTTCAACGCGGGTGGATTTTGACGCGCGTCACGGGCATGCCTCACGTTCGCTGTTGACAGCGCTATAAGGCATGCCCTTGATGAACAGAAAAAGGCACAATGTGGACAAAGCTAATGCTCATACAGGTTCGATCCTTAACTTAACTTGTTTTATCTATCAATGGAAATCTGTCAGTTTTTCCCAAAAATCTATGTCAGTGATTATTTTCTTTCGGATTTATATTGTGGTAAAACCATAAAGTTAATATACCTAGCGGCATAGAGAAACAAAGGCCTGAGCAAGAGAGATGTCACTATCAGTAACAATGCGTGGTAAAAAGAGATGTGTGATACATGACAGCAGCACTCTTTATTTGACGTCCAGGGCCGCACGTTGACAATTTAATCTCATAGAAATCATGTTCAATCATGCTTGTGTACCTAAGTGTATACGTACACATATTTTTACACACAGATGAAACCAATTTCGGTTTCGTTTGACAGCTCGAGATTGTTGCTCTATTCCGCTAGGTATATTAACTTTATGGGTAAAACTAAGCTGCAGTTCGAAACATTAAATGGAATAGAATAGGAATCAGATCATTTGACGGTGACAGCCGTGGCTGCATTGCATCGCATCGCTAACATGTCATAGCGATTTAGATGCGTTACTTTAAATCCTATTACATTTTGGATATCTAAGTTCTAACTTCTTTATTCTAGCAAACACAACGTATACAATTGTATGGCTCGACCGGAGAAATACCACGGGCTCACAGAAAACAGGCGTGAAACATTGCTTGCGATATGTTTCGCCGAGTGAGTGAGTTTACCGGAGCCCCAATTCCCTACCCTTCCCTTCCCTATTCCCTTCCTTACCTCTCCTATCCTATAATCCTATTTCCTCTTGAAAGGCTGGCAACGTACCTGCAGCTCTGATGTTGCGTGTGTCCATGGGCGACGGAAGTTGCTTTCCATCAGGTGACCCGTTTGCTCATTTGCCCCCTTAATTCATTAAAAAAAAACTATTTAACGACTACCCAGAGCAGTGGCAACTGAAAATATGAAATCCTGCGATGTTGCGAGTAGAGCCTGATCCTAGAAATCCTTATTCCTCACTCTCTTATATTCTCTTATGTAACCGAACTTTGTTTCACACCGTTTTTGTATAAGGCCGCGGTATAGTCAAGCCTATTCGTGCCAGAGGACGGTGATGATGATGATGAATCGAATGTTTACCCAAGCAGCAAATGGACGTGCTATAATGGTCGAGAGCACGTTCTTGTTTTCGCTTTAAGTTCTATAAAAGTTCTTAAAACAGTCGAGTAAAAGTGCTGTAAACGTTTACTCGACGCGAAAAAGGCGCAAATTATTCAGACTAAAGTCCTATTAAAGTGGAATAAGCGCTGAGTAAGCAACAAAAAGATGCTGTAAGATTTGAGTAAAAGTGGTAGAAAACACTAAAAGAGTTTTAAGAGTAACCAAAATGCGTATATAGGATATTTAGTTCAATAAACGCAATTGATTTGCTATTATACAGATAAAGTGTGCTATAATAGCAGACGAATTGCTTTTATTCTCCTTTTTAGTTCTATAACAGCGAATATAATGCTTTTACTCGACAAATTAGTGCTGTAAAGAGTGCGAGCTTGTGTGCTACATAAATTTAATGTAAAACAATTATAGTTATTAAACTACATCTCAATCCTTATTTATATTATCAAGTTTTTGAGAAATCAATATGTGATTATTTTTACTGTTCGTGTAGCTACTCCAAAACATCATGCGCAACAAGCTTTATTGATAAACCCAAAGGCATTTTTACATAAACATTCATGCGCTGCCTATTTTCTTAAATTTGAAGACTAATTAATATAATTAAATTTACTTAAAATATATTTTTTTACTGCCATTGTCCACATTGATAATCTAGTTGCAGTTACAGCTTACTTATTCCATTAAAAGTCGAGTAAGAGTGCTGGTCACCACATTTATAGCACAAGGTGTCGCCATGATAACAGGATTTAGGGTTCGCTTCGTAAATATCGTATAACAGCTCTTATTTACACTACAGCTCCTATACGAACGTTTTTAATTCTACTATAAGAGTTAGTCTGTAAGCGTGCAGTAACAGCAGCAATGTTGCCATAAGCAATTCGATTGCGTTTATAGAGCTTTTATAGAAACATAAAAGATAGCTGAGTAACGGCTGTATAAAAGCACCCAATTCAGCGAATCATCTATTCTACAGCTATTATACGACTGTTAGAGATCAAACGATCGAATAATGAGTATTTTAGCCATACTAATTCAGCATCTGCTAAAAGGTGGAGTAAAAGGGCTAAAACATAGTGCTGTAAACGTTTATTCGACATCCTTAAAGCACACATTAGCAAATATTGCCAAACAGTCGAGATAACCGCTATTATACGATAAATAGGTGTTTTATGAACGGTTACCCGGCTCTTATACGATTAAAGGCTGAGTAAAAAAATCCTTATTCGACTGTTTTGCTGCTTGGGTAGTTATTGGGTTTCAATGTTTTGGTCTTTTTATGTGAAGTATACTGTAGTGGGCATACTGCAACAATAACAAAGGTATGTTATTAAACGATAAACTTTATTTACCTAACCTGCCTGTGTAATTAATCACACTGAATCATGGTGCTTGTTTTGTGAAATTGAACACTGGGTAAAGGTGTTACAGTTAAGAATTGCTTACGCGTAAATTCAGCAGCTAAATGTGACATACTCCACGCACGAGCTCCGAAGAATTAGGGGCTGAGAAGAAGAAGAGAGAAGAAGTGGACCCTTGCAGATCGATTGTCGCAAAGTACTTCGGAAATATTTCTTATAATTCCTCGGAAGTCCTCATAAGAACTCTATAATATTTACAATTTTGCATTGAATCTATACGTTTACGCTAACGTCTATCTATATCTTTTACAAAACCTGAGTGATTCCTTTGTTATGCCTTTTACGTTCTGAATAGTTTATTGTCTCTGAGTCTGGATGGATATACCTAAGCGCTGGCGATAGGCCCGCTGGCCCTTTCTTTGAGTGCCGGGAAATATGAGCTAGCCGGGAAAGTTGCCTTGGAATCAACTTCTCTGATATTACATACCATTAGCTTTGTCCACACTCTGCCTTTTTTTGTGCGTCATAGCGCAGTCAACAGCGTACGTGAGGCATGCCCGCGACGCATGCGCTCTGACCGTACCCAAAACTATCGCTTAGTTCTATTTTTTCTGGAATTTCTTATGAGTTTTGACCAAATAAGCCGCACATATTCCACCCAGTAGAACGTTCTCATCGCACATGTTACAAAGCTGATAGACACTGCAACTGAACAAAAATGACAATGTTGGCGTTGCGTTCGTTGACGCACGCAATTATTGAAAGCGCCAAACGAAAGTTGAATACAAAGAATATGACGAAAATTGAAGACGAAAGCGCAATGTGTGGACATAGTTAATGACTGTCAGGCAGCCTGCCGACCAGAGCCTGCAGGGGGACTGTTAATGTGTAAACCCTTTACTAAAAGCTTACCTGTCTCACAGCGTACAACATCGTCGATTCTTCCTTTTTCTCCAACACGATTCACTAATATTCCAAATATTAATCACCAGTAATTACAATATATCACCAAATATTACTCCCATGATAAATTTACACTAGTTATCACCATTATGTCTGAAATTTTCAACGCTATTTAGTATTGGTGACTGAAACTTTACATACAGGATGTAACAAAACAAAGTGACATGTAATAATATAGGGTGTGTACGTGTCCCATATTTGATTAGTTTTTGTGATTTGTATGGACAAGTGCCCCAGCGTGGCGTTATGTATGCCCAAACGAAAAAAAATGGTACTCTTTTAGGGCTGCTACTTTCACAGTCGACATACGCACGCAAGTATTATCACTTTGTTTTGTTACACCAGTAGTATGTTGTATTCAATTTTGACATAACATTTTAATATTATGCAGTTTTGTGTATCGCTTTGCCTCGTCGTTTGGACCATAATAATCTGTGACATAATGCAAGAGATAACATTATTGTATAGGGAAAATAATCTTTAAATTGACAGTAAATCCAATATTTAATTAAATAGGTCTATAATTACTAAATTAGCAGTGTAAGTATGTAAACCTGTATTTCAGTTTGAAATGGAACGAAGGGTAAAACCGTAGCTGTTAAAAAATAATTAAAGTATCCAATAGTAAAATAAAAACTTGGTACAAATGTGGATGCTGTGTCTTAAATTCAAGAATCTAGGAGCTAAATTCGGAATAACCTAGAGCAAGATGACATCTTCTTGTTATTTCGCTTAAAGACCTCTGGGATGTTTTGGTGCGTGGATGCCAATTAGAAATGTGCTATATATGTACCTAGTTTAGGTATGTACACATAGCACAGTAACTCCTTTATCGTTCTAGTAATGCGTTAAAAAATAAGAAGTTTGTAACATGAGACACTACTAGGTACATCTTAATCCTGAGACCAAAAACTTCAAAGCCAAAATTTATTACTTTTTGTATTATTTAATGTAACCTTCATTATAAACAATGTAGGTCACTTGTTCGAACAATCTACACGACCGTCAGGTGGCCAAATTATTCTCTAGCCAAAACAAGGTTAATTAACAAATTGTCTAGATACGTCTAGGTTTTGTAATAACTAATAACGTAAACTTCCCGCAACCTTCTAGGTATTCATAAATAAATAATTACTTATATGTATACTGTATCTTACATACAAAATGGCTGATTGACAGATCAACGCACCTAGGCAAAATCTTTATGCAACTAATGTACATACACAGTACACACGCATTTTTTACAAAATACTATACTCCACTCGGGCTTGCAAAAATAGGTTAAATGATTCTGTTATAATATGTTAGAGTCAAGTGAGTTTTATTTTTCTTTTTTTTCCTAATATTTTTTTTAGGCGAATAAAGTTTTAATGTAGGTAGGTCCACTAAGAAAGGGGTTTTTTCAAAATTTCATCCCTATTACCCCCGGGAAAAAAGGCGATCAAAGTTTACATGCCAGAAAATATACAGCATTTTGACATAAGAACTATTTCGTCTCCCCTTTCCTTAATTTGGGAAAGATGAAAATACTGCATACCATGTTATATTATGCTACCTACTGGTTGACTTTCTTAACGGTCCTTCGAAGTAATACAACCAAGAATTAGGTAAACCATAACTTAATGCAAAAAGTGATGAAATATGAACGCATCCTAATATTACTTTATGTTTTATAATGAACGCATATCTTGATGGTGTTTGACGTGTACGCATCTATAATAGTCTTTGTGATCTCTATGTTCTCTTTGTTCTCTCTCGCGAATACATGATCTTTCAAAAAACGCTCCGTCCTGTTATTTTATTTATTAATCCTCTTAAATTTAACTTTCTTAATATCAGTTTTCTTCAAAAAGAAAACAAATTATATATAACATACTAAAAATATTTTATAAACAACTATTTCGAGTATTTCTAATTTGAATATAACAACAATTGATGAACTCTATGGCAGTACAGTTATAGCTCTACAATTATACGAAACCGAGTAACATATTACAGACAAAAATAAATAATTAACTGTTAGTATTAATAATATTAATCCTATCCATGAAATAAAACAATATGGAACAAAATACTAAATTAAAAACACGGCATTTTGGTACTACCATTATGTGTTCGACTTGTTTAAGCTTCTATATAAATAAAATATAATTATATTCATAACGATACTTGTTAATAAATAAAACAAAGTCCAGAATTGGCTGTAAAATAATATATAATGAAACTTTGATTTTAAAAGCGCGTAATAAAGTTATAAATTATGAAAAGCTTCGAGCTTTCGCATGATAAGCTCCGGCCCTGCCCACTCAAAAGCGCCGGCTAGGCGGCTTGTGGGCGGCGCCCGCTGAAAAGTGACACGCCCAGCCGCTAAAGAGAGACGCCTTGTGTCTCTTTCATCCCTACCTACATCTAGAGAAATGGCCTTAAAGATAGTTGAAGCTTATATACTTATATAGGTTTCCGACAATTGTGATACGGTAGTCAAGAATAAAGTACCAAAACCCGATATTGTAGAGGCTTCTGGCTAAAATGTTTGACTATGATTATAAAGGAATTTACATAATTTTAGCAGGCTATATTATCATGATATACCTATTATGTCCTCTCCCGTGGTCAACTCTATATCTTTGCCAATTTTCATAAGATTAAAAAAAAACACTTTTAAATTGTTTGCTGTGCTCCTAGATCTCTACATCTGTATTATACTTATGTCTTTTAAGTATATTGTAAGACCTTTTTGTACCACATTTATGCAATAAATCATTATTATTATTATTAAGTTTTAGCCCCTGTAAGCCTTCTACGGATAACTCTAGTGACATAATTTTAAAACTAAAAAAAAATATAGAGCCTAAACGGTTATTTTTGCTTAAGGATTGCATTGCAAACAACAATCCATAAGCAAAAATATGTCGGTTACTTTTTAGTTGGTACTTGGTGACACAGCCTGTGACCTAAATATAAAAAATATGAGTCGACGAATAGATGTAGGTACAATAGTATTTCTAGCGTACAAACTTTGATCTCTTATTTAAGCCTTAGGGTCCAAGCATCATGAAACGAACGCGTCTGCAAAATTTCACGTTTGTAGATTATTTTTTCCATAGAATGAAGATATGATTAGAAAAAAATATCGACCGGAATATTTTTCAAAATCATTATTACAACAAAAATATTGATACAAATAATAAAATGAACTCTATAAAATATGATTCTCTACATATTATACGTTACCGCATTATAGTTAAGAGATATTAAATTAATAATATTTTTATCATAAATAAAAATATTATTTTTATAGTGTAACTTTTATTAATTATTACCTCACATTCGATCAACCTTGTAGTTCACATTGCTTTATATATTACGTTCATGATGAAACAAAAGATACGAGAGAAAGAATTCGTTTTAAATTCGTGATAAATATCAATTGAGCATTATCAGATATTATCTCATTGACGTAAATAACAATACTTACAGCACGCACGGAAACCACAAATAAACACGTACATCTCGCGTAAATACTACAGATTCAGTCTCGTCCCAAAACGACTCGTCCCATTTAACAATTTAAACTTGGCTAATAATTTAATAATAGTATCATGACATAGTAGGGGAGGGGAAGGTGCTAATTGTGTAGTCACTCGAACGTCATGGAGACCTAGTAGTTCACACTAGGTAAAACTGATAAAAAAATAATAAGAGCGTTTTTTATTTTAGCGGTGGGTTCAGAAACTGCAGCCATTTTAAAGTTTTGAAAAAGAAAATTTATTCATATAACAGAAAATTGCTTATTTAGGTAAATTATAAATAAATTTTAGACAACAAGGACTAAATCATTTAGTTTAGTGCAAAAGAAAATATCTGCGAAGCCTAGTTAGGTAAATATGAAGCTTTATTTTTTTATATTTTAAAATGTCCCTACAGGCTTACTTAACCTTTGATTCGTCAGTGCTTGTGAAGCCTATACAAGCTTAATCTGACACGCTCGAGCTTATCCCGAAATCCCCTCATCCCCTCCCCAACTATAAGAAAGTCTCTTATGTCTTGATACTGAATACTGAATTATATTAGTTTTAGTTATGTCGTCCTTAAATCATTAGGCTCATTGGATAACTCGTCCCATTTAATTTCTTAATTGATAAAAAAATGAAAAACGATAAAATTGTTTTTTTTTTTTACGAAATAAGGGGGCAAACGAGCAAACGGGTCACCCGATGGAAAGCAACTTCCGTCGCCCATGGACACTCGCAGCATCAGAAGAGCTGCGTTGCCTAAATTATATTAATGCCTTACGTTAAATAGGGTAATAGAGGAGGATAGGGATGGGAAGGGAAGGGAATAGGGGAGGGTAGGGAAGGGAATAGGGTAAGGGATTGGGCCTCCGGTAAACTCACTCACTCGGCGAAACACAGCGCAAGCGCTGTTTCACGCGGGTTTTATGTGAGAACGGGGTATTTCTCCGGTCGAGCCGGCCCATTCGTGCCGAAGCATGCCTCTCCCTCGTCAGGGGAGGAATATAGGGTAGGTACTAACTATGGTAGGGTAAATGACTAGTGATTGGACAGTACCAGTCATTGGACAAAGCACAAAAACAATAATATTTATGGTTACTTTAAAACTGCCTGTTTTAGGAACGCCTGATTTTAAAGAAAAACAGGTAGTTTTTAAAGCAACCCTATGTAATAAATATTGTGTTTTTGTGCTCTGTCCAATGACCAGTACTGTCCAATCACTAATTAATCTACTAAATTATTTTGTTTAAAAATTAGACTGTTAACCGGCTGGATGGCTACAGCCACTGAAGCCATGCCAATGAAAAAAGTTGTTACAAGGCTTAAAAGTTAATGTCTACTTTTTTGTTGAAAAGCTGTCATGATAAGAGTAATCTAGGCTAAAATGCGTCCTCATTAATAGTACGTTTTATGCTCTATAATTTTTGAAATTGCCTAAAGTTATTTTAGTTATGCAATTTTAATCACTTCTCATAATTTAATTGCCTGGTGACCGCATATAACCTTTTTGTGATATTTGGGAAAAAACAACCGGTTGCGGGCCTAAAGATCAGTGACGGATTAAGACTACTTGATGCCCTAAGCAATCCATGCCTGTGTACCCCTCCCCCCCCCATCCGTATGTCAACTAGAATCTGTCTTAAAGCTTTTACCACCTAAAAACATTAGTTCTTTTTAAGACACTTTTTTGGTGAGGTTTTTGGTGAAGTGAGAGTGAGACGTGATGCCCTAAGGACGGATGTTTTTTGTCCTTCTTCTGGTGCCCCCTCAGACGTGATGCCCTAGGCAATTGCTAAATTTGATTAAAGGTTAATCCGTCACTGCTAAAGATAAGAAGTTAATAGTTATGCAACATTATAAGTTACGAATGTATACAGTATTTTGATATAGCTTGTACTTGGTTGCAAATAAAGTTAACATAATATAGAAACAAAAAACTTAATTGCTTTGATGTACCTTGTGCTACCCTCGTCAGCCCGACGTACTTTACCTTTTGCGAACTCAAATGTGTCAAACTAAGAGTGGGTTGCACCAGAGGCGTGGTTATAGTCACAGTTACGGTCAAAGTTACGGTTATAGGTAAGGCTAACTTAACTTTTACCACAGAATTGGACAGATGTCTGTAGCGTTTATTTTTTTGTTAAAGTTACAGCTTAAAAATAAATTATCCGTAAAAATCGATAGGAAAAATATTTTTATAACAACACTGTGAGCCAAATTTTCACGAAAAAATTTCGATAACTATAAGTATACTTAAGTTTGCGGTTATGGTTATCGTTCAATATGGCGTCCATTATTGAATTTGACCAAAGATTTGACATTTTGCGTTGTAATAGTTAAAATTATAGTCATAGTAAGTTGGTGCAACCCACCCTTAAATGTTTATTTCTAGGGCACGGTAAAATTAAAATCCATCTTTAGACGTATTCGGTTAAAATACTAACTTTAAGAAGTAAAAATCGACTAAAGTTGAATGCGCACTTGTCGCAGGCTCATTGAATAATTTACCAAACCGCGGTGTACCTGTTTTATTTTGAGACGACAAATACACAATATTATGTTGATTGTTGCTGCAAAATGCAAATATAAAACATACTGTAATGATAAATAATATTTAATTACACGTTTTAGGGTAGGAAGTTCCTACTAGGAACCCTACTACTTTACACTTTTTGGGGTACGGAACGCAAAGGGTAAAAACGGGACCCTATTACTGAGACTTCGATGTCTGTCCCTCTGGCTGTCTGTCTGTTTTCAGGCTCTAACTCAAGAACGGTAATAGCTAGAGAGTCAAAATTATATTAAGTACTAAAAACAAAATAAAATTAATACTTCCCATACCACAAACGTGATTTTTTGGCCATTTTTGCTCTATATCAATAATGACAACAGGTAGGTACTTGATTTTTTGTCAAAGTCCTTAGTTATATGTGTATTTTAATATTTGATAATAATAATATTAAAAAAAAAACAATCAAGGGGGTTCCCATATAAAAATGTAAAAACACTTTTTTTGGCCTAATTTTGCTCTATAATGGTACGGAACCCTTCATGCGCGAGTCCAACTCACACTCGGCCGATTATTAGTTCCGTTATGCATAGATGACATCAGCTGTATTTTTGGAGATATAGTATTTATATTTCTGTTTTCTTTTACTATTTGCTTAGTGGTTTTGACAATGACATGCTACACTCAGCAGTAACTTTTATTATGTGTAAATTTTCACGAGTCCAACGGGAAAAGTCAGCAAACGATACTAAAGTATATTTTGTTCTAACATAACTAGTGTTGTTAAGATTTTTTTTTTTGCTTTTTGCTTGATTTCTGATTGATTGCTAAATGTAAAACTGTTGGATCTCAATTTTAGGGAGGTACATAAATAGCTCCCCAACACCGGTTTCGGTGACGGTGGCCGGTTTCATTGAAACCAGGCCAGCTACGCAGGAGTAATTTATAGTGCCCTAATGTGTGCGCAGTACACAAGAGCACTCTCTATTCCTTCACTCTCATAACCCAGTGGGACGGTCGACCGACACGACTGGCGAGAGATCAGGCGCAGGACCGACTTTTTACATGCCCATCCGACGCCTAGATAGGTACATAAACCATCGACATAAACGGTATAAATGACTGTGATAGGTAATTAGCTACAGATCGACAAGGCTTTAAATGAACGTGGCGAAAAAAGGGACTAACGCTGTCATCATACAAAAAACGTCATTTTTGACAGTTCTCCTGTACCAAAACCTCCCGCTCCCGCCCACGTTCATTTAAAGCAGTGGTTCCCAAACTTGTTTTGTCTACTGCCCACTTTGAGAACAAATTATGTTTTAGCACCCCCCCCCCCCCCCCCCCATTGCTTCAGGTTAAAATGCATCCGGATAAAATCACCCCTCAAGCCTCTACACAACGCCCCATTTTTTTTTTCTGGATCCAACACACCCTTTAGACCTTCAGCGCCCATAAGGGGGCGTTATCGCCCACTTTGGGAAATGCTGATTTAAAGCCTTATCGAACTTTAATTTCATATCCGTGTTTCTTTTTATGTGATTTATTTGCCAAAGGATGGTGTACCTACATGGTCTCCTTATGTATCACCAAAATAGCAAACTTATTTGGTAACTAGCTAATATAATTTTTATGACTGTAGGATTATAAACAAAAATATGTATGCCTACCAAACAGTACAACATTTGTGGAGGATGGTGAATATTTATGACTAAACAAATAATAATATGTAATATTTCTTTCATTTCATAACACCCAACCAACAAAAGTATATAAGTTTTTGAAAATAAGGTCACCTCTTAAGATAATCTTTAGCAAACCGAAAATACACTTTTGCTTATAATAAACCTTTCCAAATGGCCGACTCTCTTACGATGTAAGGCCTTTAAATAAAGAAAAAAAACCTTTCCTTCAGTTTGCTGTATTTCAAATTTGGGGGAGCCATTAGCCATACGTCGTTACGAATAGGAAGTCTTGAAAGAAACAGCAGAAGCTTCTTAATTTGTAAACGTACGAACTAAAGTGACTTTAGTGTTAAGTATTTGAATTTCAGTTTGGTAGTGATAACTGATATACGAAAGGTAAAATGTCACATCCTGTTATTGTTGTATTTCCTATGTTTACGGTCAACGATATCAAAAGTTCTAATTCTATGTTTACGGTACGAAAACAGGTAAACTTTAATCATATAGGTTGTCCTTGTTTCGTAATTAATTGTTTCGCCTATTGGACATATTATGCAATAGAAATAATATTTGCTAAAAGTGCAAAAAAAAGTTTTCGGTTAAAGCCTTATAAAAACCATAAAAAATAAATCCAGATAAATGAAGCTAAATAAGTTATTATTGTGATGCTGGATTGATAATAAATATTTTTATATACTTATTAGTATTTGATTAGTAGTAAACAGTACAATTATATAAAAAAAGGGATAAGTACTAATATTCTGTACAAAACAATATTTAAGTAACAAAAATTAACAAATAACTATTATTTTTATTTTTTAAGCTAAAACAGTATTTGGACATAATGCGAGAATTATTTAAATTTATTTACATTTAAATGGAGTACCTACCTACATTTTTGTAATTTGGTTTATAATTACACCGCAGAAGTTTTTGTCTATTTTGTACATGATATTTTTAAAGAATGTTTAAGAATGTAATAAAATAAACGTCGTATACTGACTACGAAATATACTATTATGAATACAGTTAACTTAAGAGAGTTAAAAATTAAGTATGTATTTAATATGCAAATTATATCTAATAGCATTCCTTGTCGATAAAACGGCTAGATGTTTTAACTTTTCTCGGCTAAATATGCAGATGCAATAAAAAAAAGATTTGTTTAGAGTTTTTAGGTTCAAGCAAAATCACTTTTTCAAATAACTTCTCGTAAAGTTGGATTACGGGAAAACGCGGGAAATGTCCCTTATCAGCTGTGAGAGCGGGCGCTGTAGCGCGCCATTGGCCCCCGCTTATGAGCGACGCGCTGATTGGCGGAGCACATGAGCGCCCGGCCACGTGCTCATCAGTTCCAAACTTGAAAAAACTTTTTACGCACTTTTCCTTTCGCACCTATGCAACTATTTTATAAAAAGTTTCCAAATTGAACATTTATAATTTAAACGGTAACACATTTTGTCCAATCTAAGCGTTTTTGTGTAAACAATTATTTAAAATAGCATGTTCCGATTCCAAACTGAAATATTAAATCTAATTTACTTACGATTCGATGGCATGTCGATACATAAAACACGCAAAAATGATCGATAAACTAAAATAATTTCCGTAAACGAATGGACGCAATAAAAAATAATCACAAAACAAAATAAAACAATACACAAAAGTCCAACACTGAACAGCGATGAAAATTACCACTTATGAGTTCTCCGCAAAATGCAGTCACATATGCAATTTATTTACACTGCAGTTTACTGCATTTTAATATAAATAATTATAATAATACACTACAACATTATCGTAACGCTTCGCCGGTGCAAAAAAATATATTTGTCGAGTATCGCGCGTCTAAACAATACACAACAGCCTTGAGCGCGGCGGCAACAACAATGCTAGGTCGAAATAAGCAAGAAATATTTAACTACGTGGCGGGGAGGGGCGGCGCTGGCCCTCAGTATTGGCGCTCGGCTGTGGTAGTTATAGTTTACGAGATACACAGCTCAAATACAAATAATATAAACATCGCGACCGGGCATGCGCCGTGCCCGCCGACAGGGACGCCGCTACACCTCCTCGACACGTCGTAGCAACATTAGAGGGAAAATAAAATAGCAATAACACAGAAAAACACAAAGATTGATTAGATAAACTAGTGTAAGTGTAGTGGAGTTCCTAAATTGCTTTTTTATAGATTAATTTGCATATTTCTGACAGAGGACGAATGGAGGTACGCATGCGCGGGGACGAGAGCGCAAAATGTTATTGACGATGCAAAATATTTATTTTTTGGCGCAATACCGACGCAGCTCCCGGCTGTAACGGAAAAGCCGCCATTTTGTATTTTCAACTTGAAAGTTCAAAATTAGAACAATATTTTACATTAGAAAAATTAATAGAAGAAAATATTATATGGCTTATAAATTGCTATTATATAGCAGAAGATAAAATAATCAGCTTTCATAATATTATGATGTGACTCGGTTGCATTAAATAAATTTATTTCAATTATTATGAACGATTTCTTTTGCGCATGCGCTTGGTGCCTATTACACCGAAAACTTTCAATTAAGTAAAGTGTAGAGAAAGTTTATCATAAATAAATAGGTTATTTTTTTAATTATCATCACTTTTTTATAAAATCTAATTAGAATAGGTTCATTTAACTGACCATAAAAAAAAGACGAAAACCTACGTTTGGCTGCGGATACATAATAATTTGAAATTTTGTTATATAAAAATAATTTCTAGGAATTATTTTTAGATGTATGAATTATTTTGTAGGACGAGTTTTAATGTGCGAATTGGTAGTTTGTGTGCTCTGTCCAATGACTAGAACTGTCCAATCACTATTCACAAGTCATGTTCACCCTATATAAAAAATCATTTAATTACATACTTAGTTTATTTTCTCGTCACATTATTGTAGCTTAAATAAGGGAACAATAGTATTATTTATATTTATAGTAGTATTTTTTTATATTTTTTCATTCATCATTGGAAAAAAGCATACAAAATTAAATTTTCGCCCTTATATGATCACCACGAATGATTACCACTATCCGTTATCCCTCGGTGTGACAGAAGCTAAGTGTACGGTAGGCCATTGACATTTTTATAAGGCGATGATTTAAAGCTATCGATTGCGTCGCCGCTCGCCATGCGATTTGAATTTAGAACCTCGATCTTCCCGCCATTGCGTTTTTTTTTAATTTTAAATCAGGTTAGGCAAATGTATGCGAACGCAAAAAGCCGTTATAATACTAATAGCTTCCTTATAGTGGTGAATTTTTCACGAAAATTTTGCTAATATACAAATTTAAATAATTGCTTCTAATTAAATAGCTAACAAGATATTGGTATATAAGTTTCCTTATAGAAACAAGAATTAAAACACATTTTTTAAAGAAAAAGATAGAGCTAAAAATCAAAGGCATGAAGTTTTGTACGTTTACAAATACTTTTTTTTTTAACACATTTTTTTTTAACCCAGTTTTTATTTTAACACATCAATATTTCAACAATTACAAAGTTTGTTATTTATACCACCTTGAATTTAATTTTTGCTTGTAAAATTAAATATTAGGAACATAATATGAATTCCAGTTTAGACAATAAAATGATAAATTAAATATTTTGTCAAAAATCACATACTTAGCTCGTTCTCTTGTTTTTGTTATAAAGTTGATAAGGTTTTACAATTCACACTATTCATAAAGTCGTATCAAGCTTTACTGTAGATTAAATATGATTTAAAGAAAATAAGGAACCCAATTAATAATATTATGATCAGATAATAATATCTGAATAATAACATTTTAATTTACTTATTTGCTTAGAATATGGTACGAATAGGTGTTACAGATAAGTCATAAGTCTAGTCATATTGCTCGTATTTTCGTTGCCTAAATAGGGATATAACTTCATAGCCGTAACAAAAGTAAACATAATATTTATAATGTGTTCAATATTTATCCCAAGTAGTTAAAAATGTAGATAATTTCAATGCAATTTCAAAGCATGCCAAAGTGAGGATGTTAAAAATTCTCTACTTTTTCTTGCATGAAGATTATCGCTATCAAAATATATTTTAAGTGGTGCCGTAATATCTCGAACTTTCAAGTCTTTGACTATCTACTGAAAACATGTATAGCTAAAGCTAAAAAATTCAACAGTATATTAAACTACTGATCAATATCAATCATTCCGCCCCTAGCTCCTCAGTCCTCTATAGAACTCAAGCGTAAAAGTATAACAAAATAACAATTAAAATCATAATTACAAATCTAATAAAGCCACCGTAAAAAGGTGGAGGATTTTTAATTAAGGTGCTATAGGAGCGCTATATCAGTGTGAAAGTTCGGTGCTTATGAGTGGGCGGGGCCAGTGGAGCGACGCCCAGCGCCGCTGTACAGCGACCGCCCTACTGAAATTGATTCAGGCTGCAGTCCTTATAGTCTAGGAGACTGAAAATGACCATATTTTTGGAGCTATTTTGCTATTGAATATGCTACTTATACGAGATGACCTGGTGAACTTCCCATCACTTATTTCGGTGTCATTAACGTCGGTTTAGCGGCTGAACCGTTATTGCAAATTTTATAAATCAACTAGCTGTCCCGGCAAACGTTTCTTTGCCATATATAAAGTATTTCAATTTTCGCCCATATTATTTTATTGAAGTGACTAAATAAGACGTATGTCACCATGGCAACGTCCATCGCTATCCCGTCGCACAAACAAATGCACTTATCAATATAAAAAGTACCCAGTAGCCCATTCTGAGACCCACTGAATCTATATATATATATATATATATATATATATATATATGAAGTCACAGGTGACTGACTGACATGGTGATCTATCAACGCACAGCCCAAACCACTGGACGGATCGGGCTGAAATTTTGCATGCAGGTAGATGTTATGACGTAAGCATCCGCTAAGAAAGGATTTTGATAAATTCCAACCCCAAGGGGTTAAAATAGGGGATGAAAGTTTGTATAATTATAATAATACTTCTTAACGCGAGCGAAGCCGCGGGCAAAAGCTCGTATGCATATAAAATTTGGTTAAAATCAGTAAAGCCGTTTCGGAGGAGTACGCGGCCTAATATTGTGACACGAGAATTTTATATATAAGATAATGGCTGAACTTAAGGAAATATTCACTTTTATCGAGACTTACAAAATTTAAAATTTCTTTTTATATAAATAGGTAAGTGCTATTAAAAATATTAATTAATCGGGCAGTTATCGTATATATACTTATTGTCATCGTAGAATGTATGATATATATGGCGGCCAAATATCGACATCAATTCGGTGATTTGATAGATACGTTAAACCTTTAGGTATATTATATTAGCTGTTGCCCGCGACTTCGTTCGCATCCACGTCAATATTTTTTTCGTAATTTTTTTTTTTAATAAAAATTATGTTAATTTTGATACCCCCAAGAGTATATTGTGTACAAAGTTTCATGATGATTCGTCGAGTCGTTTTTGCGTGAAAGCGTAACAAACATCCACGTTTTCATATTTAAAATATTAACGAGGATTAGGTGTCAATTACTAATGTTACGAGTATTTACCTACTAACGATGATTAATTTTCTAATATTTATAATGTTTTGAGCAATTTATTTTGCTCAATTTAACATGATAAAGTGAGCATACTTACTGAATTAAAATATGGTCGTCGCAATTATAACCTTTTTCATTTATTGTAATTTGGAAAGATAAAGAAATTGAAAAAATATTTACGTACACATTGGTTTTCTATTAGGTACTTTTACCGAGGAGTATAAACGTTTTTCATAGATTATTCACTTTGAACAAGCAATAAGGTATACCAGGATGAAACAAGTGTTTGTGCTTTAGCATTAAAAAAATGTAAAAAAAAAGCAGCAAATTCTATCTCCTTGGCTCTCGGTCTATATTCATTAATGGCGGAGATAGCGAGCTGGGAATAATAAAGCGAAGACGCAACTCCTACACTATAATACTGTAGGTAGCTTTAAACCTAGCTCGGATACGGAAATATACATTCAAAGCTTTCTACAATCTAAAGGAAACGCGAAGAAGAAAATCTGTATTAACGTTGATAGGAAACTATTGTATGAAAATGCTAATCGTTTGAAATGCATCTTATTGGAATTGTATAAGTTATATTATAGACGATGCTCGTAACTCCGTTGTCCTAAAGTCGATTATCACCCGGAAACCGCACATTTTTTTCAGAATAAAAAGTATCACTAATAATACCACAAGAGCTTCAAAATTATCGGATATTTCCCGATAGGTTCGTTGCAAACAAATGAAGGATTCAAGTTTTTCAGGTAAAAAAATCACGAGCGCGAAGCGCGAGTGATTTTTCCTGAAAAACTTGACGACTTTATTTGTTTGCAGGGAACCTTGAGGGAAATGCCAGATAATTTTGAAGCTCGTGTGGTATTCGGGGGATTATATTTTTTCCCTCCCAAATGTCGGCCAATATAATTGCACCATGAGACACAATTGAATTCAACCTGTCAGTTTGACGTGTTTGTCTTTTATATATAGCAACTACCAGAGAAAATTTTCAAAAAATTATCAGTATAATACCATGTAACCACGTGACGTCGAATGGTGCAATTATTTTGGTCGATATTTGGGTCGGAAAAATAATCCTAATAACTTACTTACCCGGGACTCTAATCTCCATGGCATATTTTAACAAAATCGGTTCAGCGGTTTGGGCGTAAAGAGGTAACAGACAAACAGATACACTTCGCATATTTATAAAATTTGTTCCACGAGTCTACAAAATGTGTACCGAATACATGAATAAAGTGTGCATGTATTCGGTACACATTTTGTACACTCGTGGAACAAATTTTGCCTAAACACACTATGCTGAATTTCCGCGGCGGAAATCCAGCATGATTCCGCCTACTTACTTACGATGTATTTTAAATTACCGATGACACACCATGCCGAAATTCCGTCGCGTTATATTGTATGCGTCGCGTTGTCGTCGCCGAACTTCCGCCGCGGAACTTCGGCATGGTGTGTTTAGACTAGTTTTTATTTTGCGTAGAAAGCAGTTAATTATTGCTATTGCCAATTGTTTTGTGACGAGTGAATTTTTATTGTGAAGGTTTTGGCAAAGAAAACTTTATTAGGTACTTCGAGAGTACATGTAACTAATGTAGATGGTAATCACTTTTTCCGCAATCGGTTGAAAATAAACGTAAAATGGACTGACTGGTGGTTTTATGTGATCATGTTTTTCCCGGGTTAATCGTAAAAAAACTGCTTAGCCAATCCCCTGATAGAGCGTTTGGATTTATTGCGTATAAAAACTTAATTTTACTGCTTTCTTCTAGCGATGTGACCGATTTAATGGATATTGATTAATCAGGTATATTGGTATAGAAACTTTTCTGGGATTAGAACTAAACGACCTAATACTCAGAGAGATTTAATGCTTGCTTTTTGCTTCGTAATTTCAAGAGAACGCTAGAGTGCAGCACCAGCAAAGGTTTTGTTCGATGTTTGAAAACGTTTCTGTCAATATTCTGATATGACGTGTGCAACATGTCCGATTTTGTCGTACTCGTATATAATGTACTAGATGACAGGTTATGGTCATAAAGTTAATATACCTAGAGGAATAGAGCAACAATCTCGAGCAGCTGTCAAACGTAACCGAAATTGGTTTTCATCTGTGTGAAACATTTGTATACGTATACACTTACACAGGCATGATTGAACATGATTTCTATGAAATTAAATTGTCAACGTGCGGCACGTGCCGACTGGACGTCAAAAAAAGAGTGCTGCTGTCATGTATCACACGTCTCTTTTTACCACGCAGTGTTACTGATAGTGACATCTCTCTTGCTCAGGCCTTTGTTTCTCTATTCCGCTAGGTATATTAACTTTATGGTTATGGTATATAGGTTATGTGTAGGTTGCCCGCAACTCGCGTGGGAACCGTACATTTTTCCGACATAAATAGTATCCTATGTCCTTTTCCGGGACTCATAGGTATCTCCATGCCAAATGTCAGCAAAATCGGTTCAGCGGTTTGGGCGTGAAGATGTAACAGACCTGAGACAGTCATACAGACAGACACACTTTCGCATTTATAATATTAGTATGGAAATATGGATGTGCTAATAGTTAGTACTGCTAGTAGCGCCCTCTCTTTTGCTATTCAAATAAATTATTGACTTAAATGCGTTTCTGTAGTTTATTCTCTTTTTCGAGTTTTTTTTAAACCGTTGTTGATTTGTTTGCTATTCGCCAATAAAAATAGTAAGTAGATTATTTCTTGTTAAAAAATAAATAAAAAAACACGAATATTATGAGTAATTTTGACCTGTTAACCACAAAACCTAATCTATCACATACGATTAAAAAGTTAATGAATTATTCATTCAGAAACTTACAGACCCTTAATAGGTTAAGAACGGCAGCTTTGTAAAGCTTTTAGAGTTCCTTTAATCCTTTTTCTTATAACTTAGGCATACGGCAAGAACATGGGCTCCTTTACACTAAAGTTACGACTTGACAATATAGATTATTCATTAGTTAATGGATCAAGCGTTACTTTGCGGAAATCCATAGTTTAAATTTAGTTTGTTATTATTTTTAGCAATATTCCGCGAAAACCGGAATATTGCTAAAAATAATAACAAACTAAATTTAGATTATTCATTATACAGATATATTGCAGATTATGCATTATACAGCTTAGCATATTTTCTATTTAGGCTTTCTCCCTTGTTATGCAACTTTACTGAACATGAAATTTATTGCTTAGGGGCGGGACCCAAAAACACGATACGACGTCACGTCGTGGGAAACCACGACGAGCACGGTAAAAAACTACATCGTGACGTGCTACAATATACGGCACGACGTCGCGTCGTAGAAACTCACGACAGTTGTTATTAAAAATTCAAAGAAGACGCATAGTGAGTTTCTACGACGCGACGTCGTACCGTGTCGTGTCGTAGTTTTTTACGATGCTTGTCGTAGATTCCCACAACACGACGTCGCATCGTGAAACGACGCCGCGTCGCGTCGTGGTACGACACGACGTCGTATCGTGTTTTTGTGTCCCGGCCCTTATGGTCAGATTTGACGTCTGAACTTTTCAAGTTTTTCTCAAAAAGTTATATTATTTTGAATATAATTATCTCGTTCATTCTCGTCATTCTCGAACATTTGTTTTTCTTAAAATGACTTTTAATAAGTTGGAATGTCAAAATTGTGACCATATTATCATACCAATCAAGTTCATGCAGTTAATCAAAGTTACATAATAAGGATATTGATATTCATTATCTTAGCTGTATACACAGCCTATAAGATAACATCAAGAATAACAATTAATAATTATTACTAAGTACTCGTATATTTTATGTGTATAAAATATTTATATTTTTAATAAGTAGTATTAATAATTACAAGTCAAAATCCGGTATTTTGATTAGCAAATGTTTAGAATTTTCAACTAAGAATTTGTAGTGTAATAACTCAAGCATAAACAGAAAAATAAAAATATTCTAACTATGGTAAATATAATAATAATTATACGAGTAATTAACTTGCAAATATTTTACGCAAAAAAATATGTGAAATTTTATGTCGCTAAGATATAAAAAATGTAATTCTCTAAATTACTTAGTTATTTAATATTGGTTTTTGAAGAAAAAATTGTACGTATGAATTATTTTCCATGGACCATGATAAACATTTGATCTGTTACTATATTATAACATCTATACTTATTTTGAAAATCCAATGTATTACGATTAGTTCATAAAACTTAAATTAACTTACCCGTGAAGGTATTTGCACCATTGGCGTCTGAAACAAAACACAACATTATTAATTAAATTTAAATAAAAACCAATAATATTTATAGTAACTGAACTTAATAATTATAATACAATGCAAGCTTATGAGGGCTTTCGGTTCCTTATATTTTATAGGCATAGGGCTCTACGCCGCCCTTCGTAGATGCCTCTACGATGTGCTACGAGCGTGCTACGGGCTACGTTTTCCGTAGCTCCTAAAATCTCTTTTTTACTAAAGTAATTTTTGTGCAAATATTAGGTGAATAAAATCTGTTAAAAATTTTAGGTGAATATAGCAAACCTCTTTTTATTCGGAAAAAAGTTAAAGTTCAAATATAAAAATAAATGCATTAAAAATCTTAGGTCCGCACTCAAAGATTAAACTTCATTAAACTTCATTAAACTTTTATTTAATGAATAGTTTGACGGATTACGTATGGGGATTATGTCAATGTTTAGACGTGGGAGAGCCATGCTTCGGCACGAATGGAAATACCACGTTCTCACAGAAAACCGGCGTGAAACAGCGCTTGCACTGTGTTTCGCCGAGTGAGTGAGTTTACCGGAGGCCCAAACCCCTACCCTATTCCCTTCCCTACCCTCCCCTAATCCCTTCCCTTCCCATCCCTATCCTCCCCTATTATCCTATTCCCTCTTAAAAGGCCGGCAACGCACCTGCAGCTCTTCTGATGCTGCGAGTGTCCATAGGCAACGGAAGTTGCTTTTCATCAGGTGACCCGTTTGCTCGTTTGCCCCCTTATATCATAAAAAAAAAATTTAAAAAATCTTAATTTAATAACAGTTAAGTTATTAACGTTCGTCTCTGAGTGTGGCAGTATTATAAGCATTTTGATACGCAACGCCTATTGTTTGGAAATATAATCTAAACACACAAGTACCGAGACGTGTAAATCTAAAAAATATTGTATTGTTTTGAAATTTAATGCAAATATTGAAACAAAAAAGAAATCGAACAAAAGCAATGAAAAGAGCGCGACGAACAAATTTGTAAATAAACGTTTCAAATCGATATGAAAAATCATGACTTCAAAAAAAAATTGAAGTCGTAAGTGGAAGAACACAATAATTAACAGTAAAAGAATTGCCGTTTTTTTTTGCATAAATAGATGCTTGAGGGCCGGAAAATGATTCTAAATAAAACACCGCATTTTATCTATACCGATATATTAGCCAGGCGAGGCCAGGATATACGTGGGAGAGCCATGCTTCGGCACGAATGGGCCGGCTCGACCGGAGAAATACCACGTTCTCACAGAAAACCGGATAAGAAGGGAATAGGGGAGGGTAGGGCCTCCCCTATTCCCTTCCCGGCCGGCAACGCACCTGCAGCTCTTCTTATGCTGCGAGTGTCCATGGGCGACGGAAGTTGCTTTCCATCAGGTGACCCGTTTGCTCGTTTGCCCTCTTATTTCATTAAAAATAGCGATGAAGTAGATAAGTAAAGTCCGTCAAGAAAGTGAAGAAATTAAAAAGTGGCAACATCGCGTCGTAGTGACATCCCTTTTTTCTTAGATTGATTTGAAAGGGATGACACTACGATGTTGCCACTTTTTAATTTCTTCACTTTTTTGACGGACTATACAAGGTTTGTTCCAAATGTTATAAGGGAAAAAAATTGTGAATGTCCGTATGTTACAAAATGTCGAATCTTATCATCATCAATCACTTATCGAAACTCACGTCACAATAGCTCACGTCTTCAATTATGTTGTTAATGACCGAACAGGACTGAACCGTTACGAACTATTACTGATTATTTCACTTTTGATCTGTCTGTCCGTCTGTCTGTCACTAGACAATAAATAGCAGGCGCAAAGTGTGTGACTGAAAGCATACCAGCCGAACCTTTGCGCCTGCTATTTTATAGTTTTTTGATCGTCGTTTTTTATACATCAATTAAATGGAGTCAAAAAACGAATCGCCCTAGATATATTCTTTGTCTTTAATTCAGTGCAAAAATTATCTGAAAATTCCAAATAATTTGGACATAGTATGGAAATTTCGTTAAAAGAAGAGGTAACTTTGGGATTTTTTTCTATCGAGTGAAGTTCATGATATTGTGTAATGGAATATAAATTCCACTGTGTTAGATCATCCTGAACTAAAACATATATTTTTTTCAGAATTTAAATTACTATATTTTTGTGTCTACTGTCACTTTTAAATCTTGAAAATCGTCCATTTCTGGGAATACAGGGCCTTAATAAGTCCTGCTCGTACTTTTCAGAGTTTGTAGCTCTTCTTACTCCCACAATTAAGTGGAAAGTGGAAATCATCGTAGGCTGAGTTTTGAGTAAAAAAAACGTTTGTCTGATATATCAATTTTCAATAAAAAAATTGTTCGGTTCCACTTTTTAACATACCTACTTTATTATTTCTTGTCACATTTTTCTAAAATGTCACTTAAAATCATATTTTATCCGGCAACAAAAGTTGGCAACACTGAACATAGTGTTTTAGCTCAATATTTGTTTAGGCGGTGCCGTAAGCCAGATGGTTAGAGCTTTATAAAATATGCCTGTATAGTTTTAATTTTTAAAATAAGGACAAACGAGCTTTTCGCCTGATGAAATCTTCATCTCCAATATCGCAAGTGCGTTGCCATTCCTTTAATAAAGTAAGGCCTAAATAAGGTCCAAGGTAAGAAATCCCACTGGAACCATGCATTTTATGTGATTGGTCTATTACAGTGTTTCCCAAACTTGTCGAGACCGCGACCCATCTACAAGAAAGTTTAAAGTTCGCGGCCCACCTTGTGTCATGAAGACAAAAAGCGGTATGTTGCTGCCGCTGACCATATCATCATCGTCAGCCTACTGCCGTTCACTGCTGGACTTGGACCTTTTCTAAAACTCCTCAGCACACCCATTTCAGTTAAAAAACGTACCGTACGTAAGTACGACAATCGTCCTATAGTTTCAGGGCCCACCCAAAATCTACCCGCGACCCACACTTTGGGAAATGCTGGTCTATTATATTGGTGTAGACTAGTGAGTTAGTACATAAACAATACATGCCCACCTGTCATAACATACAACAACTTATCAAGTTTAGTCACCCTTGTTTGGTACTACTAATATACATTATGTGCCCTTGTCTAACAATGTTACAAGATCGTCTTAACTCTAAGGGCCTGTTCACTACTTCCTGATAAAGTGCCGGATAGGCTGTCCACAACTTATTTGACAGATTCTCCATACTTTATCTATCAAGTTAATTGGTGGATAGCCTTTCCGGCAATTACTACATAATACTTAATACGTCCAGTAAAAAATATAAAATAACTCCTACACCGGTTTCGGTGACGGTGGCCGGTTTCATTGAAACCAGGCCAGTTTCACAGGAGCAACTTTATAGTGCCCAAGTGTGTGCGCAGTACACAAGAGCACTTTATATTCCTTTATTCTCATAACCCAGTGGGACGGAAGACCGACACGGTGGCGAGAGATCAGGCGCAGGATCGACTTTTTACATGCCCATCCGACGCATGGATCATCTTACTTGTCAGATAATCAGGTGATCAGCCTGCATTGTCCTAACCAAACTTGGAAATAACATGTTTCCAACGCGGGAATCGAACCCACGACCTCCGAGTCAAGAGCCGCGCTCTAAACCACTGGACCACGGAGGCGTTCAAAATTCGTCCAGTAGTTTTAGCTTAAATAACCTAAAAATACACAATTTCGCCTTTATTATATCAGTATGATAGTTTCATTATTAACCCGCCAGTATAGAAACAACGGTGTACACTGTACATCGGTACTTGAAGTTAGATATAAATGTAAATTATATTGACACCCACATGATTAATTCAAAGCTATGCTAAAAACGAGTAAACACATATCGGCAATAGGCGACTCACAAGGTCATCCAGTGACAAATATTAAAATACTAAAGCGGAAATTTCAATAATGAATGCGAAATCGTAAAAACTATTCATCAAAACATGTATCCTTGACTTACGTGTTTTTATTTACATATATTTTAGAAAATTATATAACCCACCGTTTCATTTATATTGGATTCGACATCGTTGCGATGACACATCCAATTTCAGATTTGTCTGAAGCCTTTGAGTCACTTGTATACGCGTGGAAGAACGAGGGTCCGAGTATGGAACCCTGCGGCGCACCTCTGCCGAGCTCTGACTGAGGCGCGGATCGTCTCGAATGTTTTGAAATCAATCTGTAACATTAGAGAATAATAATAAACTTGACTGCCGTGATGAATTTAACCCAATGTTATACAAACTTTTTTGACAAAACTCTTCTATGGCTTGAAATTTCCAACAAATAGTTACATCTAAATATTTTAATATTTTAAAATAGTTTCTAGCAGTAACCATGTGGTATAAGGTATTACTTATAGAATTTAGCACAAATTAAATTACGTGATAACTGATAACATATCTATTAAAATCGGAATATTTGGTAATGTTATTATTGATGTAATAAAAATAAAAATTAGAATTAGAATTATTGATGTCAGAACAAAAGAAGAAACTTGGCGAAAATCGTACTTTATTAAAAAGGAGGAATCGTCAAGCAGTTAGCAGGTTGTTGATGATTACAACTAAGGATCAAATCACATCTGCTTTCAAAATCTAAAAACTACATAAAATGCTGAATGCAATGAGGTGCAAAAATATTATATGAAGTGGATACGTTAAAAAAGAAAGAAATCTAAATTTATAAAATACGTGTAGCACTCGGGGACTGCCGCGGTAAAACTATTGCATAGCTTTTTTATCAACCAATGCAATAGTCGCACGCACACAAACACCGTGCCGGTCGGGGTGAGGGTGTGTTAGGTTTCTTTCGTTACGGAATGTCTTTATTCATTCGCCGCGCTCAAAGCCTATAGCTATGCAATAGCATTTTACTCCATATCGACAGAGTAGACAGAATTATATGTCTATTGTGATATCGATGTCTGGGAGCTTCAAGTAATGCTTTGGACTTGACACAACACCTCCGTCGACACACACACAGAAACGTACGTTTCTGTGTGTGTGTCGACGGAGGTGTTTATAACGTTTAAGTGTAAGTACTCACATACGGTTTTGCTTGATCGAGCAGTCACCTAGAGTAAAAATCACGGCTCGGACTTTCGTCCACACATTCAAAATTGCTCGATACTTTTACTCCAGTTCGAAGGAAATTAGTTACGAATAATAAAAACTCAAAAAATTTGTCATGCCGGCTCGAATCGAGCCTTCAAACTGGCTCGATGCGAGCCTTCGAGCTGTGGGTTTTGCGGTCCACACGGTGGTTTTTGCTCGATTTCGAGTAAAACTATCGAGCAAAACCGTACGTGAGTACTTAGCATTAATGGAGGTGATGATGATTAATTGAACCTTCTGAACTTGCCACCCGATAGCGGATTGTTTTATTTTGAAACGGCACAATATTTTCTAAACAAAACCGTAATTTAATACAGCCGAGTTACAAACATCGCACAGAGACATCGAATTAAAACATTACGTGAGGTTATTGAAAACAACGAAAAACATGAGTTTTCATTATAGTTTTTTTTTATATAAAATAAGGAGCAAACGAGCAAACGGGTCACCATGGAAAGCAACTGCCGTCGCCTATAGACCTTCGCAACATGAGAAGAGCTGCAGGTGCATTTTGTCGGCCTTTTAAAAGGTAATAGGGTAGGTGAGGGTAGGAAAGGGTAAGGAAGTGAATAGGGTAGGGGATTGGGCCTCCGGTAAACTCACTTACTCGGCGAAACACAGCGCAGCCGCTGTTTCACGCCGGTTTTCTGTGAGCCCGTGGTATTTCCCCGGTTAAGCCGACTCATTCGTGCCGAAGCATGGCTCTCCCACGGTATAATTTAACGAACCTTAAAATTTTATTGGAATACCTAGGTACTTAGGGTGGGTTGCACCAACTTACTTTAACTATAACTGTAACTT
Source organism: Aricia agestis (assembly GCF_905147365.1). Classification (NCBI taxonomy): domain Eukaryota; kingdom Metazoa; phylum Arthropoda; class Insecta; order Lepidoptera; family Lycaenidae; genus Aricia; species Aricia agestis. Next base: position 7,067,129 of record NC_056424.1, on the reverse strand, counting down.
TAACTACAATTCAAAATGTCAAATCTTTGGTTAAAGTTAAAAATGGACGCCTTAAATGGAGCCTTTAAATGGAGCCTTTAAATGCACGTGGCGAAAAAAGGAACTAACGCTGTCATCATACAAAAACGCCTTTTGACAGTTCTCCTTTACCAGCAGCGCCCCCGCCCACGTTCATTTCAAGCCTTGTCGGACCAGCTGTCATACATGTCAAATTCTGTAGTCAAAGTTAAGGTTAAAATTAAAGTTAGCCTTAACTATAAACATAACTTTGACCATAACTTTAACTTTAACCACGCCTCTGGTGCAACCCAACCTTAATAAGTGAAAGCAGATCATTTTTTCAGAGTTTTCTGAAAGTTACCAGCTACCACGAAACTAAGTAAGACATGTTATATCATTATTATTGTTTTTATGTTGTGTGTTAATCTGTATTTTTTTCAGCAGTGATTCGTGACCCGTAGGTCAGGTATACCTACAAACGAAAAACTTCGAATTATTCGATTAAATTAACAGTACCTGGATGACCGAGCTTTGCTCGGTATAGCAAACACTCATTGACTTCGTGTTACTTAATAACGCCATCTGCTGGTCGTTAAAACAATTAGTTGCTAACAAAATAGTATTATTATTCGCCAATAGATGTCAGGAAGAGTCATATTTTTCAGTTTATCCATTATCGATAAAACACGAATAAAAAGACATTTTCTGAAAATGATTCCTAGCTAGATCGATTTATCGCCCCCGAAACCCCCTATATACTAAATTTCATGAAAATCGTTGGAGCCGATTCCGAGATTCCAATTATATATTATATACAAGAATTGCTCGTTTAAAGATATAAGATATTATGTAGCACAAAATTAACCTTTACTAATATATTATGCCTTCCAATTTTTTATGTTCCGTTTGGCAATTCGAGTACGGCATACGGTTTGTCCGGAAACAACAAAACCAGACACACATGTTTATTATTCTAATCGTTTGCGAAAAGGTTACATAATCACCCATTTAATGCCATTGGCAAAATATCTTACGAGTCAGGCCTAAGATATTTCAGGGCCTAAAAATGTATTTGAACTATAAAACTAATTTAAAAAGGAATTAACTATTATAGATTATTTGATCGAATGTGTGTCATTCGATCAAGATAAAGTCGAGCTCTTTTTACATGATAAAGAATCCTTAAAACTTTTATCAATCTCCTATCCGTCGATGCCTCATCCTTTATTGAATCTTAGTCCAGCTCAGACTTTCGTCACCTGAAAAATCAATACTAAGTTTCGAAGGACCAAAACGATACTTAATTTTAAAGAGCGCTATCTACAATTTTATCTCGGCATCACGTCGTCAGCTACCTTACTTATAGCAGCGCCATCTATCCAAATTAACCTATACTAGGATTTTTTCGTCGTCACGCCTGTTGCATACGGCCATTCGATTGTTTACAGAACACAAAAGACCCTTGTTTGTTTTTCGCTAGACGTTTCCTGGTTTGTTTTGTGTGTATGTGGGCTAGTGTGTGTGTTTTCACAGCCGGCTATGTGTTCATTTGTACACAATATGTTGTGTTGTTGTTTGCACGACTGAGCTGGTAATAAATTCCCTCTGAACTGAGTAGTTTTGTGTTGTAACATTAGGTCGTATGGTTTTTACTCATTATGCTTATGGCATGTCGTTTAGTTGAGAAACGATATTTATTATTTTAGATTTAGTACAGAGTTCAGACTTCACAGATAAACTATCATGGGCCATGGTAGAGACTAGAGTACCAATTTAATACAGTTATAAAGTACTATACTTTTTAACTATGTAACAAAAAGTTTGTGAGACTAGAATTTGGAAAGTGTTATTCTAATTTCTATCCTCTAAATAGAATGAACGAATCTCTACTAAGTTAAAATAGTTATATACTCTATTAACCTGTATTTAAAGCTCTACATTCTACAATAAGTATAATAAGTCTCTTCTTATTTATTAATTAGACTAATATATGTCTAAAGTTTCTTACACCTAGTCCAAGAGAAAAGCCTTCTTAAATAGACTATCCGATACAAAAATATTTTTTTGATTCGAACTAGTAGTTCCCATGTAGTTCCTAAGATATTAGCGCGTTCAAACAAACAAACTCTCTAGCTTTATAATAATATAATAAAGTATAGATTAACATAGATTTAAGATTTAATATTTCTTCAATATTTTAATATAAAATATTGTTTCATAAAGATATGGATAAAAATAAGGGAATCTTATGCCTCTGATTGACCTGTGTGTTGTTTCCCTCGATGTTATTTAAAAAATATATCTATGTAGCGTACATTTCATAATATTACTATTATAGAATATGGTTACCTCAATAAGCTTACTTTACTTAATTTTATTTTTTACTAGTTGCGCTATAATTAGTTTATCACGCCTGAACTGCTGCACTTTATTTTTTTATTAAAAGTATTCTACAGAATGTAACAAAACTAAGTGATAATACTTTAGGGTGTGTATGGGTCCCTTCTGTAGAGTTCACTGTGAAAGTAGCAGCGCCGAAAGACTATTTTTTTTTCCACCTTTGTATGGGCACGAATTTTCCCATACAAAAGTAAAAAAAAAAAAATGGTCTTTCAGCGCTGCTACTTTTACAGTGAACTCTTTGGACAGGAACGAGGAAACATGCACGCCCATAAGGGTGGGTTGCACCTACTTACTTTAGCTATAACTGTAACTTTAACTATAACTACAATGCAAAAGACGCCATATTTAACCATAACCTTGAGCTCGATAAGTTTTTGAATGAACGTGGCGAAAAAAGGAACTAACGCTGTCATTTTTGACAGTTCTTCCTTACCAGCAGCGCCCCCGCCCACGTTCATTTCGAGCCTTGTCGGATCAGCTGTCATCTGTCAAATTCTGTGGTCAAAGTTAAGGTTATAGTTAAAGTTAGCCTTAACTATAACCATAACTTTGACCATAACTTAAACTTTAACCACGCCTCTGGTGCAACCCACCCTAAGTATAATCACCTAGTTTTGTTACACCCTGTATAATGTATATCCTTTCCCGTGACTCAAATTACCACCATACCCAGCTGGGCGTCTTGACGCCCAGCTGGGTATGGTGGTAAGTAATATATACTAATATTATAAGTCTGTCTGTCTGTCTGTCAGACTTATAATATTAGTATATATTTTACCGGCCGCATTTCGGCTATCGATCAGTGTGACAAAATTTGTTTTACCAAACGTGTTCATAACGGATTTCTATGTAAACTTTACTTTGAATATTCAATTAAAATTATTTACTTTGCGCTATTCTGTGTGTCTAAGATACGTACATAATTAAATTCCTGTGTTTACTGACCGTTTTATTTTATATTCAAGAAGGTGTGTTAAAACATTTTCAGTGAATTCGGGCTTTATCACAGAATAGATAATAGTACAAGTAGCTTTATCTAGAATCTGTAGCATGATTCGCAATTAAGTATAAATAAACTTAAAGTTGGGGAGGGGCAGAGGGGATTTCGGTACAAGCTCGAGCGTCTCAGATTAAGCTTGTATAGCCGTATAGGCTTCCGACATGTGTCTAGTTATCATGGTATAATCAGATTTCTCACGTGGTGGGTTATTATTTTTTTTTTTTTGAATATTGAAATGTCATCGGATCAGTCAGATTAAGATAGGGAATGTTAAATATACCCCAAAGAAGCTTCCATTTATAGCACTGACAATTCAAAGGTTAGGTAAGCTTGTTTAAAATGTTCCTACATTTTAAAATATAAAAAAATAAAGCTTCATGTTTTCCTAACTAAGCTTCGAAGATATTTTATTTTGCACTAAACTAAACGATCCTTGTTGTCTAAAATATATTTATAACTTACCTAAATAGGTAAGCAATTTTCTGAATATATTTTCTTTTTCGCAACTTTAAAATGGCTGTCGTTTCTGAGCCCACCGCTAAAATAAAAAAAACACTTTACCTAATGTAAAAAACCTACTAGGTCTCCATGACTCGAGTGAATACACAATTAGCACCTTCCCCTCCCCTACTATTATATTCTAAGCAAAAATATTGTCTTCATTGAGTAACTAAGATTTATTTATTTGGGGTGTAAGTTGTTACTATATTATGGACTAAACCACGTCACAAAACATTATAAAATAAAATTATTTCAAAAAAATTCGCCTTGTACATAATATCTAAGGCTCGTGGTATGAGTATGACCAGATTACCTACCGCACTCCATTTTTTGTCAGAAATAACGTTTAAGACATGTCCCAGTGAACTATTTGTTCAAAAACCGGTGTTATCGAATATTTATGTAAATATCTCTTCTTTATTCGCGAACAAACTCAGATTATATAAACAATTAGATAAGATTGTGTATAATAAACAGTTTTATCAACCAAAGATATGCCGACCGACTTGTATATTGTGTTCGCAATTTTTTTCAATGGTCCAAAGGACTTAAACGCACAAGGGTTTGATCTATTTTCATAATAAAAAATATTGGCTTCTAAAATTTGCCTATGGACCCGTTTCACAATATTATGTTAAGAAGAGTTCAACAGGCAGTTTTGTTGCTCTCAAGTGCTGTATAGCGAACATTTCAGTCAAAACCACAGACATAGATTAAGATAGATACCGCATGTCGTTCCATTTCTATGTAAATGAGCATGCCACTTTTTTTATAGCTACTGTATCGTATCGATGATAAGAAAAGTGCCCATTATCTAGGCCAACGTTTTTATTTAAATTTCTACAGCTCGGTACGGCACTTTTAGGCATTTAGGCATTATTAAAATTCTGATTGACGTCCGATTCCGATAGCAGACTGAAGAACAGACTTTCGAAAGACGAGCATTGCTCGTCGTTTGGGAGCGCGATATGGCACGCGAAGTACATACACATGCGGTATTTATCATGATCTATGTCTCTGGTCAAAACATACGAGTAAGCTATCTTATCTTATATCTTTAAACGAGCAATTCTTGTATATATATGTTACGCTCAAAGACCGAAATCGCTCAATGAGCGAAAAAATGGCTCACAACGCGTTACTTGTGGTCACAGTGAAACAGCGACGACGCGAAATTCGCGTCGTTGCTCTAATGAAAACGGCCACGACGCGTTCTGGCAATCACAAAAAGACCATAACGCGAAATTCGTGTCGTGGCTGATATGCTATTCGTTTTTCTTGATTTGTTCAAGATTGATTAATCGTCCATAGGTATGGAAGATTATATTTGAATTACCACTCGTACTACAAAATATTTTTTCTTTTACTAAATCACTGCATAACGTGTTTATCATTATTATTTATAAAATATCCATAATTCCATACTATACGTACTAATATTATTACTGTATGTCTGGCGCAACGTAGTTGCGGGCATCAACTAGTAGTACATATATTTAAATTATAAAAATAAAGCTAAATTTTTATAATTTATTAAGATCAGATTACCTTATATTAAAAAAACAACAACAACAAACAATAACACGTTGCGCCAGACAGACAGACAGACAGTAATAATATTAACACGGATATTATGGAACTATGGATATTTTCAAATAATAATGAAAAACACGTTATGCCGTGATTTAGTAAAAGAAAAAATATTTTGTAGTACGCGTGGTAATTCAAATATAATCTTCCATACCTATGAACGATTAATCAATCAAGAACAAATCAAGAAGAAAAACGAATAACATATCAGCCACGACACGAATTTCGCGTTATGGTCTTTTTGTGATTGCCAGAACGCGTCGTGGCCGTTTCACTGTGACGTTGTTTTTTCGCTGTGTGAGCCATTTTTTCGCTCATTGAGCGATTTCGGTCTTTGAGCGTAACATATACATATAATTGGTCTCGGAATCGGCTCCAACGATTTTCATAAAATTTAGTATATAGGGGGTTTCGGGGGCGATAAATCGATCTAGCTAGGAATAATTTTTAGAAAATGTCATTTTATTCGTGTTTTATCGAATACCGAGCAAAGCTCGGTCAAATAGCTAGTTATCATTATACTAGTTGACGTCCGCAACTCCGTTGCGCCAAAATACGTTTATCGCGAGTGAACCGTACATTTTTCTGAGATAAAAAGTATCATATGTCCTTTCCCGATATATGTATGTCTAACTGATTGCCAATTTCTCCTGTCGTTGTGTAGCCTATTTAATATCTAACCATCTCTTTCGCACTTCGTATCAATGCAAGTAAAAAATCGGATTCGTGTTCTTAAATAATATTATTCTGGTACCTCTTACCTCAGGTAAGTTCAGCTTTACAGTTGGATATAAAAACTGGATTTTGTGTATGTCTGGCAAAAGCTAGTCCTAGAATATTGTCTTACATCCTACTTATATTATAAAGGCGAAAGTTTGTTTGGTTGTATGGATGTATAGATGTGTGGATGTGTGGATGTATGGATGTTTGTTACTCTTTCACGCAAAAACTATTAAACGGATTGTAATGAAACTTTACAATAATATAGCTTATAAATCAGAATAACACAGGCTACAATTTTAACCGACTTTCAAAATGGGGGAGGTGTTATGTTCGTTTTCTTATGTTCAACGATTACTCCGCCGTTTGTTAACCGATTTTCAAAATTTTTCTTTTAGTATATAGGGTATCATCCCAATTTGGTATTATATTCACAAAAGTGGTGATCTGATGAAGGATCCATAAGTATTCGAGGGAACTCCTCAAAATTTATGGAGAAACATGTGTTGACTTCGGTTTGGTGAGAAGTATTCTAAGCATATGCTACAAACAAGTAAGATTTTGCACCGAGGTATACCTGGTATACCGTGGTTCGGAAGGTGCTGAGAGAACTCCTGATTCTTTATAGATACAAGTTTGAGAGTTTCGGTGTTGTTTTAAGAACGGAAAGCATTTGCTACTATGCAAATTACATTCATCATCATCATCATCACTACTATAATATTATACCATGCATCGTCCCATGATTATGAGCCTTTTCATATATTTGGCACTTATATAGAGTAGACCACGTGAAAGGAGTATTTATAGCTATTTTTATTTGAAAATGTACGGTTTCTGTGAAATTCCTAATTTACGCGGGCGAAGCCGCGCGGGACATCTAGTGTATTATAGTGTAGATTCCTGTCATTTAGCAGTATAAGTAAAGTAAGTACGCTTAGCGCAATTTTTCGCTACACAAACCAAGCGTACCATGGCGAAAACTACATGTACAGTCGAATACATAGACGGTTAAGCACTTTTAAACTTTATCACCATGTAATAAAGTCTATAAGCGATAAACCGCCTTACATTATACACCTACTTACATTACACAAATAAATTACACTAGCCAAAACTAAACAAGTTCATTTATATTCTGCATTTAATCTTTGCAATTATAATTTTTTGAAAAAAAAAATGCCAGTTGCAAAAAGTAGGTAGTATATTGTGTAAACATCATTCAGGCTAGCTGATGTAACAACAGCAAAAACAATGAGCGTTGGGAAAATTGTTCTTTCTTAATAACTTTACATTACGCGGGTAGAGTCGGCAGAAAAAGCATGCATTTTGCTTGTATTCTCAGGAAATTGAGGGTATGTTTCACCATTTCCTGATAAAGTGCCCAAAAATTCAATTAAAATGCCACTTTATGACAGACTATAGTCCTAAAAATTCTATGGACATATACTATAGTCTGTCATAAAGTGGCATTTTAATTGAATTTATGTCGGTCGCGATTGGCCGCAGTAAAGATCGGAACGGCACCTTTAGTTTATGTCCACAGTTTGTCTATACTTTCGCATTTCTACTGGTGGTCGTGCTAGGGCTACTGCTGTCTTTTACATTGTTTCTCTTAGTAGGGCTGCTGTAAGAGATTTCTTTCAGAAATAAGCAGTTCCTTTGTGTCGTCTTTCCATATTAATTGTATGTTTATGTTTTTTTTTTGTGTGCAATAAAGAGTTAAATAAATAAATAATACAATAATTTATTGGTTAGGATTGTTTTTGTTACAAAAACTCACGTGGTTCTTTCTCTACCTTAAAGGTATAAACGGGACCCTATTACTAAGACTGTCTGTCTGTCTTTTCTACTTTCGCTCTATAACGGTACGACACCCTTCGTGCGCGAGTCCGACTCGCACTTGGCCGATTTTTTTAAGTACTATTTTAAATAATCTTTGCATGTACTTAGATATAAAACAAGCGAGCAAGTAGCGTTTGGTACTGGTGTATCTTTCCTTAAAAGCTTGATTACATTTTAATAATTTAAAAATTCATAATTGTATATTTTTTTGCTATCTGTACAGATCATATGACTACACATATAACATACTGCTATAGGTAACTCGTTAGAAAACTAGTTATTTTGTTTAAACAAGAGAATACTAGGTTTTTTTGTCTCTGAGCTGTTACTACTTAAGAAATATAGTTTCGAGTTTAGACACTTGATAATTTAATTCTAATTCTTAGAATTAAATCTATTAAATGTTAGAAGTTAGAACTTGTAATAATATAAACGATATTATGAGCGCTCTACATAAATAATCTTTATAGGGTTCCGTAACCAAAATGGCAAAAAACGGAACCCGTATAGATTCGTCATGTCTGTCTGTCTGTCCCTCCGTATGCGCAGCCACTTTTCTCCGAAAGTATAAGAGCTATACTATTGAAACTTGGTAAGTGCGTCATGTAGTCTGTGAAACGCATTAAGATTTTGATACAAAAATGGAAAAATTATAAAAAATTTTAGGGTTACCCATAGGTACAACTGAAACAAAAAATATTTATTTTTTTATCTAACCTATGCGTGTGGGGTATCTATGTATATTGAATAGGTCTTCAAAAATCATATTGAGGTTTTTTTTATTATTTTCTTAGTCTCGTTAGAACTCGAGAATGGCAGAACTTACTTCTAAAATATGTGGGCAGAACCGATTTGGATAATTCGAGTCCTGAATTGTTCGAGGAAGTCCAGGGAAACCTCCCCTTTTTTTAAAGTTTAGTTTAGTTTTAGGCAATTAGGAAGTAAGTGATACGAAGTTCCCATTTCATCTAGTTTACCATATTTTTATTATCTTAAGAGTTTTGTTTATTTCGCCCCCGTATCACGTATCTTGCGAGAGCAATGCGATAGCAAATATTGCGCGATAATTGCTCCAAATCGCAATTTCGTATCACGTGTCAGCCAAAACAATACGACTGCAATCGATCACTGTAGGTACATGACACGATTGTTTGTGCCATTCATGACATCCAGCAATCACTCGCGCGATCATTGCTAGTGGATTGTTGATCGCTATTTTTACGTGATAAGGTAGCCGATAATCTTTTGACAGAAAACAATAATAATAATAATATCTATGGACGCTTCACATCACGTCAGTCTGGCCCCCTGCTAAATACCTGAAGGACTTGTGTTACAGGTACCAGACAACGGAAATATATTTAATAGGTACTTTTATACTATACATATATTTAAGATTTTTATTATATCATACACATATTTAATACACATCCAGACCCAAGAACATTGAAAACTTTTTGTTCCGTCGGCGGGATTCGAACCCGCGACCCCCGGCTCGAGTTACCAACACGCTCACCACTGAGCCACAGAGGTCGTCTTTGACAGAAAACAATGACGAATTCCAATTTGTTTTTAGGGTTCCGTACCCAAAGGGTAAAAACGGGACCCTATTACTAAGACTTCGTTGTCTGTCCGTCTGTCTGTCTCTCTGTCGCCAAGCTGTATCTCAAGAACCGCTATAGCTAGACTTCTGAAATTTTCACAGATTGTGTATATCTGTTGCCGCTATAATAGTCAGAGCGATAAGTTGAAAATGGCGAAATATAGAGATGAGGGTCATAAAAATACGTGCGATAGCTCATTAGAATCGGGAAGACGTCTAGAAAAATGTATCGGAAGCGTGTATTAGCACACAAAAAATTGCAAAAGTTATAAGCAAATTAGGTTGCCAAAAAAAAGGTATTACAATTTTTGTTAAAAACTCCGAAACTATTAACATTTAAGAAGTTAAAAAGAATTTCCAACGGGAGCAAATTCTTAGAAGTGTTCGGAATACACCATAAGTTTTTGAAAATTTTAAATTAATATTTAATGCCTTTAAAAAAATAATCAGTGTGACGTGCTCGGTTTTGAAGCCACGCGCGCTACCTAAAAATGCCGCGCGGAGGCTTACTTTCAGCGTTAAATTTAAATTATAAATAATAGAGATAGAATTCCGGGAGTTGGGATTTTTTTATGGAAATTTCCTCTTCTTTAAGAATCTTTTTTTTAAATTTCTTAAATGTTAATAGTTTCGGAGTTTTTAACAAAAAACATAATACCTTTTTTTGCAACTTAATTTGCTTAAAACTTTTGCAATTTTTTGTGTGCTAATACACGCTTCCGATACATTTTTATAGACGTCTTCCCGAATCTTATGAGGTATCGCACGTATTTTTATGACCCTTATCTCTATATTTCGTCATTCTCAACTTATCGCTTAGACTATAACAATAAATACTAATAAATTATAAGCAAAAAACTTTTTGAAAAAAAACTTTTATTTAAATACTTCCTATCTTAGATGAGCCGCCATATTGGATGTAGAATGACATTGCATTGGTTTTCGACTTACTCTCAAAAAACCCATTCATTTAATATCCATATTGTAGGACTGCATAGAAAATAACTATTTCGCCATCTTGGATGGTCGGCCATATTGGATTTAGAGTGATGTCAAATACAATATCGTGTATTGTCATCCAAACTAAACGTGCATGCAAAATATCAGCTCAATCGGTTAAATATATCTAATTCAAAATTGAGTTCCAAAATTTCACCCGAACATACATACTTACATACATACAGAGCAAGTTTAATAAAAGCTTTTAAAAACAAAATAATATTAATATTTAAGGGGGGCTCCCATACAACAAACATGATTTTTTTAGCCTTTTTTGCTCGATATCAATAATGTCAATTACAGGTAGGCACTTGAAATTTTCACAAAGGCCTTAAATATATTATGTGTACTTTAATAATTAATATTTAAATAAAATTTAACCCATACATAAAACCCAATTTTTGGCCTATTTTTGCTCTATGACGGTACGGAACTCTTCGTGCGCGAGTCCGAGAAAAACTTGGCCGATTTTTTCATAAATAAATTAAATAGACAATTCAAAAATTTCGGATAAAGTCCAAACATTTTTCAATAGTTTCAAATTCTTTTCGGTCGAAACAAACAAACATTTCCTCAATACAATATTAGTACAGATGCGTAACCTTAAAACCTCTCGTGCAAATTTTTGGCTGATAAGAATAGTCCCTGACTTACAGTTTATCTAAACTTAATTTGCAGATCAAGGACCATTTAAATAAATAACGAATATTTATAAAAACATGACAAATATAAAACAAACATTGTCTTAAAACTACTTTTAAGTACATACTTAATAGTTTTTTCTAGCTTACTTCCGTTTCATTGACATTTTGAACTTTGAATGAGGAACGAAGGAATGAAAATCTACAATACTGACGCAATCTTTAAGATCTGGCAAAGTGACACTTGGAAGACATTGTCATGATTGTCATGGGGTGAGTGCCTTAGCTTTTTAAGCAACCACTGTCCAAAAAGTGACAGCGGGCCGCATTTTTTACAAATTTTCTGACCCATCGCGCACGTCTTGGTCGTACAACCGCCTCGCTGCGCTCCGTTCACAATGTGCGCGAACCTTTACAATGCGGCGAAATTATAATTCTAAAAGTCATCGCGCACCAAAAAACCCCTGCTAGCCTATAAAGAGAACAAGCGCCAGGATGATGCTGCGTACTGCTGTTACCTATCCGAAAATTAAAATAGATTATTTACTAGACAAGTAAATAATCTATTTTAATTTTCGGATTTACTATTATCCTATAGTTTCTGCACGATCCTTACAAAATATTTTTTTAACGCGTGGATTACGTTGTTATGATATTTTATGAATTCGCGAAAGTGGTTGCGAAATAGTTGTCTCTCAAATTTGAACCAGCATCCATATCCATACTATACTGCACTCGGCGAAACATGGCGGTAGCGGTCATTGACTCCCTGTCAAAAACTTGTCATTTTCTATACAAAGTCACGATTGTCAATATCTGTAGCCCTAGCACGGCCACTAGTAGAAATGCGAAAGTATAGACAAACTGTGGACATAAACTAAAGGTGCCGTTCCGATCTTTACCGCGGCCAATCGCAACCGAAAAAAATTCAATTAAAATGCAACTTTATGACAGACTATAGTATATGTCATAGAGTAGGATATTATTTGAATTTTTAGGACTATAGTCTGTCATAAAGTAGCATTTTAATTGAATTTTTGGGAACGAAAAAAGATCGGAACGCTACCTTAAGTTTATCTCCACAATTTGTCCATACTTTCGTATTTCTACTGGTGACCGTGCTAGGGCTACAGAAGTACAGATACTCCATTGTCAATCGCGGTTTATATAGAAAATGACAAGGGAGTCAATGACCGCTACCTCCATGTTTCGCCGAGTACAGTATAATAATATTATAAATGCGAAAGAGTATCTGTCTTACTGTCTGATACCTCTTCACGCCCAACCACTGAACCGTTTTTGCTGTTGGTGTGGAGATACTTTGAGTCCCGGAAAGCACATACTTAGAACACTTTTTATCCTGAAAAGTGAACGGTTCCTACGCGATGAATGGAATTTATCGGGCTTCATTTATGTAGTAGATCTATATTTTAGCTGCGTGCAAAAGACGCCTGACTGCAGTCATAAGACAGCTAATAGTGTCACTATAGTTAATGGCGTTAGTTCCAATTTCCCCCATTGGCCAATTTGTAGCACTTTGGTGTAGGTAAATATGGAACTAAAAATGGCTAAAACACTAATGATAGAATCGGGGTCGGAAGTGTAGATATAGTCATACATTTGGAGTACGAGGCCGCTTATTTAGGTTGTTTTGTTTATCAGCAAGGCGCAATTTTGTACTGTAAATAGTACACGCGAAATATCAGATAACGCAAAAATTATAGACATTTTAAACGTCCTTATTGTAGGTGTTTATTTTGATTTGTTTTTACTTTTTCTATAATTGGAGACTTTAAATAGATAAGATAAGATAAGATTATATATTTTTTAATAATATTAAAGGCTTATATTAAATTACTAATATTATAAAGGCGAAAAAGTATCTAGCTACCTTTTCACGCCCAAACCGCTAAACCGATTTGCTTAAACTTGGTACGAAGATTATACTTATTGAGTACCGGGAAAGGATATATGATACTTTTCATCTCGGAAAAGTGTACGGTACCTAAGGGATGAACAAAATTTAGAGCAACGGAGTTATAACGGGCGTCATCTTGTTCTTTATTTTAACAATTTAAGACCATAATAAAAATATATTAAATAAATTATAAGCAAAAAACTTTTTGAAAAAAAGCTTTTATTTAAATACTTTAAAAAGAAGAAAATAAATTTCCCCTTAAAAATTTTAACTATTAAGTTATAACCTCAATATATTATACAATTTGCATGATAATAAAAGCTTGTCGCGTGATTTGTTAATAATAAACTAGTAAATGCCAATTTAACTGAGTAAACTGATATTATATTTTTTATTTTATTAAAGTAAGTAATTAAATATTGACAGATTGTTAAGTCTCGCGACAAGCTTTTATTATAATGCAAATTGTATAATATATTGAGGTTATAACTTAATAGTTAAAATTTTTAAGGGGAAATTTATTTTCTTCTTTTTAAAGTATTTAAATAAAAGCTTTTTTTCAAAAAGTTTTTTGCTTATAATTAGTGAACGACCGAACTTTCGGTTTCGGTTTCGGTTTCGGCCAGTTTCGGCCAAAAAATCTAGTTTCGGCCTTAGTTTCGGTTTCGGCCAAAATATAGCCGAAACTTTCGGCCGCGCCGAAACTTATGCGTCGTTCGGTAAACTTCGCAGTTAACTCGTGCTTTTGGCACCATTTATTTAATGATGAGATTATGTTTTCCAGATTTTTCCCAAATCAAAAATTAGCACTTCGTTTTATTTTGATTAAATTGTCTAAACTTATTGTTATCGAAATTATATTATTGAATTTTATTTCTACAAAAAACGCAGGCTTATTTAATATACATAACTGTTGGCAAATTACGTGCTATTTTAACAATGTTTCCCAAACAATTGATTTAGTAATGCTATGATAAATTAATTAAATTGAGTATGAACTTCATTTACTTAAGAATTTTGTTTGACTGTGAGATTTTAGGATATATTTTTATCTTGCGAGATTTATGTAGTGAATCATCTCGCCTCACTCTTTTCCTTTTACCACGCGTTTTATTTAAATATTTAAAATTAACATTTAACTATGGACACGCAATCTCTTAGACCATTCCTACCCTGCTAGAATCTTATCTAGCCCACTTACCCGTAAGCTTCACTCTTGCGGCCCTCAGTATATTTTTCAGGTTTAGTGGCAAAACGCCTTCTGGAGTAAAAAAAATGTGACGCCAACTTCAAGTTTGCTTAGTAATTTCGTTTTGAACTTCTACCGTGATCGTGTTCATGTTTCCCATATAAATGAATTTTATAATCTTCTCTTAATCATGATTAATAAATCTAAGTTTATGTGACGCCACGCGATGATTTTACATAGTTTTATCATTTTGGAGTCTAGTTACGTTATTTTATCAACAGAAAAACAAGAAACGATACATAAACTACCCAAACGCATCTATCAAAACTGTCATCTTGATATTTTTTTCGTCTATGATTTTTGATTCGCCATGTCACTACACTGACAGGACTTTAACGGCTTTTATGAAGTTTGTCCGTACAACATTGGACGTTCTGAAGATAAAATTCGATTTTGCTGTGAACGTTATGTTGGTAAAATGATATTTGCTGCTACAAACGCGTTTATACGTTTAGAACCGATTTAGTATATACTAAGCGCGATATATTTCTTAGGTGAAATCGCACCTAAATAAAATGACTTGAAATAACTTCTGCTCTTGTTTTTAGGGTGATCATTCGTTGTAATACATTAAGGGAAATTTTACCAATCATATTTAAAACTTTGTTTCATTAAACTAAGTTCTCATTGAACAATGAACACGTTTATATGGCAACGCAAATCTCGTTTTGTTTCAAATAGATTTTACATTCTTCTTTTAATCGCGATTAATGAACCTAAGTTTACGTTAAGTACATCACGCGATGATTTTTATATGGTTTTATCATCTTGGAGCCTTGTCACGTTGTTTCTTTTTTACAAAATAGCAAGAAACGATAAATAAGCTAACTAAACGCATTTATAAAACTGTCATCTTAACAATTTTTTCGTCTATTTTTTTCGATCGGTCATGACACTACACTGACAGGACTTAAATGTGTTTTATGAAGTTAAAACTCGAATATTGGGCGTTCAGAAGATAAAAATCGGATTTGCTGTGAACGTGTTTAGTTTTAATATGTTGGTGAAATGCAATTAAGTGTTATATAAGCGTGTTTAAATACGTTTAGTACCGGTTTAGTATGTGCTAAGCGCGTTCAATTTCTTTGGTGAAATTGCACCTACTTGGAATCGTATAAAAGAAGGAATATAGTACAAAAAAGTTTCTAGGAAACATATTCGAGTCTAAGATTAATAATATTTATTTTAAAGAATGTCGCAAAAAGTAAAAAAATTCAATGTGGTACTTTTTCTTTAGTTTCAAAAGATGTAATTTATGTTAAAAATCAATAAATTTCAGTAAATAATCGTAATTTTAAATGTTTTACCAAGTTTCGGTTTCGGTTTCGGTTTCGGCCGAAACTGAGAGTAAGGCTGAAAGTTCGGTTTCGGTTTCGGTTTCGGCTGAAAAATCAGTTTCGGCCGAACACTACTTATAATTTATTTTTTGTTTTTTAGTTAAATCTCTGACTAGATTTCTTAAGTCTGCTTGATTGTAGTTTGTTTTGTTTCAAGAATTAATTTAAGTCTTTAAGGAACCGTACTTAATTCTACGACTAAAAAATTTAATATCACTTAACAAAAATGACCGGATTTAGGATAGGACACGACCCGACACGACACGACACGACACGACACGACACGACACGACACGACACGACACGACACGACACGACACGACACGACACGACACGACACGACACGACACGACACGATACGACACGACACGACACGGCACGGCACGGCACGGCACGCCACGGCACGCCACGGCACGCCACGGCACGCCACGGCACGCCACGGCACGCCACGGCACGCCACGGCACGGCACGGCACGGCACGGCACGGCACGGCACGGCACGGCACGACACGACACGACACGACACGACACGACACGACACGACACGACACGACACGACACGACACGACACGACACGACACGACACGACACGACACGATACGACACGACACGGCACGACACGACACGACACGACACGTCACGACAGTAAACCACATGACTTTTCAATTTACTCTCAATGAGCCCTTTCATTTGATACCTATATTGCAGAAGTGCATTAAAAATAACTATATCCCCCTACCTCGAATGAGACGCCATATTGGATGTAGAATGACATTACATTCGTTTCTAAGTTACTCTTAATGAGCCCTTTCATTTGATACCTATATTGCAGAAGTGCATTAAAAATAACTATATCCCCCTACCTCGAATGAGACGCCATATTGGATGTAGAATGACATTACATTTGTTTCCAAGTTACTCTCAATGAGCCCTTTCATTTGATATCCATATTGCAGAAGTGCATTAAAAATAACTATACCTCTATCTTGGATGAGCCGCCATATTGGATGTAGTATTACATTACATTCGTTTTCGAGTTACTCTCAAAAAGCCCTTTCATTTAATATCCATATTGTAGAACTGCATAGAAAATAACTATTTCGCCATCTTGGATGGTCGGCCATATTGGATTTAGAGTGATGTCACATACAATATCATGTATTGTCATCCAAACTAAACGTGCCTGCAAAATTTCAGCTCGGTCGGTTAAATATATCTACTCCAAAATTGAATTCCAAGATTTCACCCGAACATACATACTTACATACAGAGCAAGTTAAATAAAAGCTTTTAAAATATACCATATTTTAGGAAATGTCAATAATTAAAAACATTAAATAAATCATGACTTTCGTCAGTTACTTCTCTCAGAACACAGATCACTCACGGGGTAGTCGTATTTTGTTTGACATCAGGTTTAACATTTTCACCGTGCACGTTTGTTTTTAGGGTTCCGTACCCAAAAGGTAAAAAGTAAAAACGGGACCCTATTAATAAGACTTCGTTGTCTGTCCGTCTATCTGTTCGTCTGTCTGTCTTCAGGCTGTATCTCGAGAACCGCTATAGCTAGACTTCTGAAATTTTCACAGATTGTGTATATCTGTTGCCGCTATAACAACAAATACTAAAAACAAAACAAAATTAATATTTAAGGGCCACTTCCATACAATAAACGTGATTTTTTCGGCCTTTTTCGCTCTATATCGATAATCGCAAGAGGTAGGCACTTGAATTTTTTACACATTCTTTTTTTATATGTGTACTTTAATATTTAATAATAATAATAATATTCAAATATAGTAAAAATTTAATTTAATCCCATACAAAAACACAATTTTCAGTCCATTTTTGCTCTGTATCGGTACGGAACCCTTCGTGCGCGAGTCCGACTCGCACTTGGCCGATTTTTTTAAAATAAAATAATTGCTGTTTCCAATTTCAATTTTCCATCATTATAACTGTCGACGCTTAAAATATATTAAGTATTTAAAATTGGCTGCTACTTCCTGATTCCTATACGGGCTAAAATGTAATACAATTCGAAACAATTTGGAATTTACATTCAAATTTCAATGTAAAATACAAAGTACCTAATAACGCTTTAAAAATTTAAATTAAAACCCATCTAGCCTCAAACAATTTGCTATAAAAATTGTTCATTTCATTTTTGCAGCTTATATTTTATTGTTTTTCTCATATTTTCGATGTAGTAAGTGTAATATTTTACGAAAATATTTACTAAGCAACCTGTCATAGCTACAGCTTACAAATAGTCTAGCATAATTTACATATTAACATCGCCCGTACAAGAAACACGCTTGTTTTTGTTTTATTACTTTATTATAGACTATTTGTATACCTACTTAGCTTATAAATATTAAAATCTACCGTTTTTCGCGATTAAAAGAATGTGTAATATAACTATGGTTAGAAATACTAAGTATACAAATATTTTATAGATAAAAAAAACAAATGTTTTATTCTTTGTGCATTTGTATTATAAAACTTATTAACATAATAAATTATTATCATTTTGTTCTCATTACGCTTCGATACTTTTGATAATTGTTCTTGGCTATTTTCACTAATATCTGATAGTCAAGTTTTCAAAATTACACCAAAGTGTACAAAATATTCAGTGAATAACTGTGTTCTACTTTTCAAATGGTAACGGTATATCAAAAATTGGCAGGGAGATGAAGTACCTGGGTTTAGTCCTAGACTCCAGGTGGTCCTTCACGCCCCACTTCCGCAGATTGGCACCAAAGCTAAAAAAGACGGCCATGGTTCTTGGACGCCTCCTGCCCAACTTGGGGGGTCCGGGATCCGCCTGCAGGAGACTTTATGCGGGGGTCCTTCAATCCATGGCCCTCTATGGATTGAAGGACCCCCGATCCCCTATGGCTCCTGTCTGGGCGGATAATCTCAATGCGCAGAGAAGAGCCTTATTGAGGAGTCCGCAGCGAACAATGGCCCTGCGGATGATTCGCGGTTACCGGACGGTGGCCACCGAAGCGGCGTTTGCATTAGCCGGTACCCCTCCATGGGACCTGGAAACCCGTGTGCATGCGGAAATCTACTCCCGCACTGCAGCAGCAAAGGAAAGAGGGGAACGGGTGCCACCAGATCTGGCAGCCCAATGGCGTCGCCAAGCGCGAATGCTGATAATGCGCACCTGGCAAGACCAAATGGCATCTCCAACTGCCGGTCACAGAGTTGTTGCAGCAATTCAGCCAGTACTGGAGGATTGGGTGGCGCAGCGTAATGGGACTCTCTCCTACCGGATGGTGCAGATGCTGACAGGACATGGGTGTTTCGGTCACTACCTGCATCATACGGCCAGACGGGAGCCAACGCCTCAGTGCCATTACTGTACGGAGGAGGACGACACGGCGCAGCACACGCTCGTTGCCTGCCCAGTCTGGGTCGCACAACGGGCAGGACTCTGCGCCGCTATAGGACCAGACCTGACACTCCCGGACATAATAAGAGCACTAGTCCGGTCGAGAGAAGCCTGGCAGGCGGTCTCTACTTTCTGCGAGTCTATCATGACGCAGAAGGAGGCCGCTGAGAGAAATCGGGAAGCCGATGAAGCTGCTGACCCAATAAGGAGAAGACGCGGAGGACGAAGACGCGCTCAACATGAGCGTCAACTCCCGCCATAATAGGGCTCGGGCGATGGATTGGGAAATCCGTCGCCTATTGCACGAGCTCTTCCGGTAGAAGAGCGGCCGGAGCCCTGGACCGCTCTCCCGGAGAAAGCGGCAGAAGCCGCGCGGATGGTTCTGCTGGTAGAGCAGATGCCGCTGTCTGGGCTGCTGCAGTTATCGCCTCACGCGGGTCCAGCGGCTCAGCGACACGCGGAGAGGAGGCACCGTTGGGTTTTAGTGGGTAGCCAAGGGTGCTCCTCCTTACCGCAGCACCCGAGGAGTCCCACATATCCAGGCGGCTCCCCCAGGCTGTCGGGAATGCATGAAGCATTTCCCAACGGCAAAAAAAAAGCTATATCAAAAATTAAAAATATAGAATAAGGGCTCCCAAAACTACGAATTTGCATCGCATCGCATCGCAATGTCATTTTTAGTATGAGTTTTGTCGCAGATATTTGCTATGCGATGCGAATTTGCAGTTATGTGTGGGAGCCATAAAGTCTCGCGGTGCGACACCTGCGATACCCCGGATGTTATAACTCCCGATGCTAACTGCTAAGTTGAGGAAGACTAATATAATATTATTATGTCTCCTTTGTGTATCCCATTCAATAGGTTAGACTCAGACATCTGTCTCCTCATATCGTACTCTCTCATCGACTCGTACTCATCCGGATTCCGGAGATACTTATTAGAGGTTATAATTAACTAATGTATCTCCGGATGAGTATTAAGAGGTAATGAGAGGGTTCTTAGTACCTATCTACTGACTACTATTAAATTTCATTTAAGTAAGTATAAAAAATATTATTGTGTCAAACTGGTTAAACAATTTTCTGTCTGTCTTGTGGTGTTTTGTTACCTCTATAAGCTTAAACGTTTGAAGATACAGAAGGAAAGTCACATAAGTAGGTGCACTTTGGCATTTACAGTAATTTTAGCAAAAAAAATTAAATATTATTTTGCATAATATTTTTATAATAAAAGTATTTTAAACTGCAGATCAAAAGTTTCAAGATGTGTAGGAGTCATTAAAGTCGGATAAACTGATTTATTCAGTCCACAATATTATAAAACGTATTTACGAGTATTTAAAAATATTTTATCATTAATAATGTTTTATTTACATTTTAATATAATACCTATACATTAAAAACTGAAGTATCATTATTCTTGTAATTTACATACTTACTGTATTCTTTACCCATAAAATAATTTTTGTCATATGTTTACAACCGTAAAATTAGTAATGTTTTTTAATTCACATATTTAAGGAAAATGCTTCTGCATACTTAATTACGATTTGTGTATTAAAATAACTGTTTAATTGCATGACATTATTATTTATGTTAAATGTAACCTTATCACAGAAACAGCAACCGTCTCGTAGCAACTTTCGTAAAGTCAAATAATAGGGAAGATGCGATATTTCCATTTTTGTGTATATTTTAAAGAACTCCATGTAGAAAAGACCACAAGTATATTAAAAAAATTAAAACACTGGAATTTACTGAAAAAGTGCGGTTTAAAATTGTCAATTTAAATTTTGGCGCCATAACGGATCTATAGTCTGTATGACGCGGACGTCACTACTGTTTGACAATTATTGATAATGGCCCTACCTGATCGTAGCTCTCAAAAAGTTGTCATGCTCCGCGTTCCATTTAGCGTTCACTCAAACGCTCAAAATGAAGGTATTTTGATCGTTTTTAACGCTAAATGGAACGCGGGGATATCATATGCGACGTCACTTAAGGCTGATTGGTGTTTTGAAATCCGTTCCATTTCAAGTTACTTTTAATTCGTATTTTTTGTAAAAAAAAAAACAATATTTTGTAAAATATTAACTTTGCAGTGCCGTCCTTTAATTTTTTTTTACGTTTTAATAGCAAAATTTTCATAAATTCATATTATATTTGCATGTTCCCTATTATGAAGATAGGAAAGAACTTAGTATCTAAGATGAAGATAATATTTTTACTACGGAAAAATGTACGTCTACCGCAGAATTAAAAAAGTTACAGATGTGCCTATGTTGAAAATCCCTGCAAAAAATATTTATGTATGAGGATAACTTAGCACTTACAAATAACATTTACCAATTCACTAAAATAGATTCTAACAAAAAGTCATTTAAAATGTTTACAAAATTTAAAATTCATTACCGTTTATGCTAAGCTATCTCGAGCTTATACGCACTTTAAAGTTGCCAATCATCCAAACACATCTTATCACCAAGATTTGGGAGAAAGACAACAGGAAAGCGGCAATGACCTACAATCCCCGTTCCTTATCAAATAGGGCGCAAACACCTGTGTCACATCTGCGATTTTGCATATACTGTATCCGCAACGCCGATAGCTTATCAGTGTGCCTACGCCTGAAACTATGATTTCTCAGATTTTTCAGTTTATGGTTCGATTTTTATGCGTCCGCCCAAACGCGCGGTTTGGCGGCTACACCGCGAGAGAAAAAGATGACGGCGCGATAATCGGTTACATGAAATAATTGCTTGAAACCGCGCGTTCGGGTGGACGCATATAAAATGCCGAATTATAATAATTGCATGGGTATCGCAGACACAATAGATTTTCAACTGTTATGCGACAGCAGGGCCGTAGCTAGGGGGGGGCATAGTGGGGCAATGCCCTACCTTAAAATCACAATGCCCTACCTTAAAAATACCAATAATCGGCCAAGTGCGAGTCGGACCCGCGCACGAAGGGTTATACCGCGCACGTACCGTTATAGAGCAAAAATAGTATGGGACCTACCTACCTACCTAACCCTTAATTTTTTTTTAACTTTTATTATTATTTATTAAATTACATATATTATTAAGGCCTTTGTGAAAATTTCAAGTGCCTACCTGTTGTCATCATTGATAGTTAAGCAAAAAATGTTAGAAAAATCACGTTTGTTGTATGGGAGCCCTCCTTAAATATTTAATTTTTTTTTTTTAGTATTTGTTGTTATAGCGGCAACAGAAATACATAATCTGTGAAAATTTCATTTCTCTAGCTATTACCGTTCTTGAGTTACAGCCTGGAAACAGACGGACAGACGGACATACATCGAAGTCTCAGTAATAGGGTCCCGTTTTTACCCCTTGGGTACGGAACCCTAAAAAGGAAGACCTAAAGGACTTGCATTACAGGTATTAGACAACAGAAATATACTTTATTCTTATATAAACTATACATTATATAGTTAAGATTTTTATTATACCTTTAAAAACTTTTTGTTCCGTTGGCAGGATTCGAACCCGCGTCCCCCGGATTAAGCTGCCACACGCCCAACCATTGGGCCACAGAAGTCGTCGATAATAATTCTTTGTTCTGTGTATAGATGGCATTTGAATCACGATTACATGAAGCGATGCGTCCATTTAATTATAATCTTAATGAAAAAAAAAGATGTAGTACTGCAGTGTGCGAGTCCACGTTTTCAACTTTAACTGCGATTAATAGGCCTCAAAGACTGTCAATGGGTCACGAAAAAATGGCTGGTATGGTATTTCTGGCCTTTGAAAAAAAAAGAACAAAAAAAGTTGATCTGAACGAAGTTCTTCGCATTTTTAATAATATGGCGAATCGTAGAATTCAGCTGTTTTAAATATTTTATGTTATTTTATTATTAATTATTATTTTAATAAGTTTGCAGAAACAATAATAATCTAAATATATTTTAGTCGTATCTATTGACTCGTATCACCCAACCCAACAATTAATTATTATTTCCTCACTCTCACTCACACGTGGATCGCTACGAGTACATCCAGAAGTTTAACCATATTGTTCGCTTGTTCTTCGTAATTGAGGATTTAATAATATGTAGTTCTTAGATATAATAGTGATCATGCTTTGTAACAGATTTTTTTAAAATATCTAAGAATAACTATTGAATGAATTGAATACATCATTGACCTAGAGATAAATCAAAACAACAAATACTAAAAACAAAATAAAATCAATATTTAAGGATTCGTGTTTTTTGGCCTTTTTTGCTGCATATTGATATTAATGGCAACAGTAGGCACTGGACATTTTTTGCGAAATCACTTAATTAATTAATAATAAATAATTAAATTAATTAATAATAAGTACAATTCAAATAACATTTATATTTAAAGGGGGCTCAATTACAAAAAACACAATTTTGGCCTATTTTTTATCTATAACGGTACGAAACCCTTCGTGCACGAATCCAACTCGCACTTGACCGATTTTTTTTGCTTCCGCCCTACCTGTAACCGACGCTGCCCTACCTCAAATTTGACTCTAGCTACAGCCCTGTGCGACAGCCGGGTGCCGCTTGGGGATTGATGGGTTAAGTTGAATATTAAGTTGATAAAAAATGCCATGCAATATCTTTACCGCGGCAGTCCCTGAGTGCCACATGTACCTAAGTACATTTCCTTTATTTTTTAGCGAAGCTACTTTTGATTAAGATTCGTAATCTTAAATTTATGTAATAAGTTGTAACTCATAAGTCATAACATATTTTGGCAAACCCCAGTTTTTATTTATTTAATAAGTACATTGTTTGTATAAAACAAGAATCATTGTTATGTGATGTTTTAAAACATGGTGATAAGCAATAGATAAAAGCGTAGATTGTGAAAGTAAACACTAAACATTACCAGATAACGAAATAGACTATTTACTGAATCTGGACTAGCTCTCGAATAAAAAATAGGTATGGGTTCCGCACACACATCCATACGGCTCGTCCACATCTCCACGTCACGAGTCACGACGTCGTCAACGTGGAACGGTGCGGTAACACGGCACGGTACGTTGACGTGACGTGAAAATTTACGTCAACGTAACGTGTATTAGAATATAAGCTATTTTTTATGGGAAAATGTACGTTTTTCGTAAAATTCCTAATTTACGCGGGCGAAGCCGCGCGGGACTTCTAGTATATATGTCTATATACGTGAGAGAAAAACTTTGTAACCATTTTTACGAAAAATGGGGAAACGTAGGTGCATGAAATTTCGCACTGTTATAGTTTATATGGTGAAGGTGAATGTGCATCGAGCTAATATTATTTTAAAATTATGCTTTTATAATATATATTTTTAACAAATAAAACGTTACACACACTACGACACTACTACTAGGAAAAATAACAGATTTTTGAGTGACAAGCCTATACATACGAATTATACTCTTTTATTTATGGTTGAAATCTGTTGACAACCAGTTGACAAATTGAAAATGGATTATTGTTTTTTTTATTTAATTTTAGATACTATTAGACAATGCTTAAACGGCCAGTCTGAGATCAGCTGAGTCCCAGAGACAATAATTGAAAAAAACTATGATGAAATCAATATTTTTTACAAAATATAGGTAGCAGTCCTAATATCGTTGCAAGTAAGGTCGAATTTCGACTATTGGGCGATCTCTAGTATAATATAAAATGACCTATGAAATGACGAATTCGCTGGCACAACTGACAACATGCGTTTGACATTGCTGACGTAATCATGCGGAATTTCCACCGCGGAACTTCGGCATAGTGCAGTGTTTAGACACTAACGGCCGTTCCCAATATTCAATCTATCTCTGGTTTGACATACAACCGATCGCAGCTAACATTGAATTGACATAAAATATATGTATCTAATGTCTAATGTGAACTATTCCTATCTCTAGTAGGGCCAAACCAGAGATAGATCAAATATTGGGCGTTCCCGTAAGAGGTCGGGTCAACCTACTGCGGGGCTAAAATGGTCGCTTTGAAGAATCATGATATGAATTATAATATGATTTATTTTTCTAAAATCGCAAGATGCAACTCTGCTTGCAATTCATTTCTGTATTTTTGTACTGATTTGACATTTGTCAGTTTGACAGTTTTGACAATTAATTTGCTGAATTGATTGAGAGGAATTGCTAAATGTGACCATTTTAGCCCCGCAGGCTAAGTACATAATATTATCGCGCTATCACCTACTTTAGGTGCTGTAGAGCCTTCACGCAGACAGACAACGATTTTTAATGTCAGCCAGTAAAATCGCCCACAAAAACTATTTAGTTTTACGTTAACACCCACCTATTTAAAATAGGTATGTTATTTATTTGTAGAGTAAATATTGTTGTACAAACTCCACTCAAGGATTTAAGGAAAATTCATAGTTAAGTAAATTATACTAATTAGCGAAAAAAAAGGTTTGCTTAGCAAATTTTGTGGTGTTCATAATACATGCTAGATCATTTCATGGACGAAGCACATAGTAATTGGCAATTGCCTCGCACTTTACTGATATCTAAGTACTTTATATTTTAATGTCGTTAAGTAAGTACATAAGTAGTTAAAGAAGAAAAAAGTAATGATTTTTTAACTGTAGATTATTATCTTTTTATTAGATTAGATTGGCTTGCGACTTGCGTCAAAATATCTACGAATTAACGTGGGTGTTGAATAGATAAACTCTTGTTAAAGTTCAAAATCAAGACTACATCGTCTACTCAACAATACTCTATATCAGGGGTCACCAAATGGCGGACCGCGGTCCGCGTCCGGACCGCCGCGCCGGACCCATTGTGTGCGGACCAAGCATTTTCAAAGATTATAACTTAGTTAATCGTTTAAAATAAATTTCGGTCTCGATAAACATCTCCAGGATTAAGAGCCCATATGACCCTAACTTGACTACATACATTAACCTAGATCTCAAAATCTGTAAGGTCTAGAAAACCGATTATTTGACACAAGTAACTTCAGTTCTTAAAGATTAAATGCTCAAGACGAAAACACGATTACTCAAAAAATGCTCGATAGTTTCTTTTTTACAAAAAACCTTGTTTTTAGACACATTTTTGCTTGGATCTTCGAAGTTTCCTGTCTTTTCTTTAATATTTTTTAATATCTAAAAAGGTATTGATAAAACCTAAATTTGCTCAAAACACTTTTTTCATAATCATTACAGTTCGTCTTTTATTCAAGTAAAACTAACTCGGCGATGATTCCGCGCCGTCCTTTTTCACCTGGCATATGAAAGACGGGCGTGAGTGTGAAGAGAGAAGGACGATGTTTGATTTTTAGAGTCAGGTGAGCTCTTAAGAGGAGTCCACACCGCCATTTTTTCCATACAAACGTTGTCCCCTGTTTCCTCCCTGGATAATGCTAGTAGAGTTATAATTTTTTTCCTGAATATCTACGGCCACTAATACAATGTCCCTATGTTTTCCTTCTTTTCATAATTTAATTATTAAATAAGATATGAACGTTCAAAAACCCAAAAAAATGGCCAGATTTTCCACTGTGTTCAAACGTCCAGAAAACAGATTTGGATAGATTATACAAAAAAAGCAAAACATAGGAACACAGCTCAAGCCTTTTTTTAATCTTTAATGAAAAAAGTACTTAAATCGGTTAAGTTTTGGAGAAGTAATCAGGGGACAACGAATCGTTGATTTTCTGGATTTTCTGCAGTTGTCTCTATCGCGTTCTGCGGTATAGGCTTGAGGTAAGGGAGACAGCTATAGATATTACACGTACTTTTTTTTCATTTCTCTAGCCGCTGTGGTATCCTCTTAAATTCCAATAGCTTACACCAATTTCACTCCTAACATCAGAGAGATAATTAGCTACAAAAATTGACATTTTTCATTGATTTGTAAACTTTGCATGATATTTTTTTTTATGTGTGGACCGCGAAGGTCAGTTTATTTCTATATTTTTGGTATCTAATTTCGTTCATCCATTCAACCATCATGGTCAGTGGCATAGGATGCCAGAACACAAGACGAGGCACAAAATATGTTTTGTTTATATTACCTAAGAAGACCTGTAAAGCCTAAAGACATTCAAATAATATTTACTCATGATGTGTGATACGATCTAATCTTATACCTTTAAACGAGCAATTCTTGTATATAAATATATAATTGGAATCTCGGAATCGGCTCCAACGATTTTCATGAAATTTAGTATATAGGGGGTTTCGGGGGCGATAAATCGATCTAGCTAGGAATCATTTTTAGAAAATGTCATTTTATTCGTGTTTTATCGAATACCGAGCAAAGCTCGGTCATATAGCTAGTGATAATAATATCTCAACTTCGATAATATATTATACAGTGTGTAACAATACTAAGTGATAATACTTTAGGGTGTGTACGTGGTTCCTTGTAGAGAGTTCACTGTGAAAGTAGCAGCGCCCAAAAAACAATTTTTTTTTCACTTTTGTATGGGGAAACTTATACGCTCGGGCCCTTGCCCGTAAAAGTGAGTGAAAAGAATTGGTCTTTGAGCGCTGCTACTTTCACAGTGAACTCTCTACAAGGAACCACGTACACACCCTAAAGTATTATCACTTAGTTTTGTTACACACTGTACAAGTTGTTGACGTAGCTCACGTCACATAATAATATATTTTGCAAACTATCGAACAGGGCCCGTACCTCGAAACGGTTTTGAGACTCAAACAATCGTACGAGAATGTTGCGTCCAACTCTAACAAACGTGTAATGACGTTTTTAGAGACGCGGCATTCTCGGCCGATTGTTTGAGTCTCAAAACGGTACGGGCATTTTTGATAAGTAGTTTTTATTATTCGTAGCTGATAAGTAAAAAAAACGCCCGCAACTCCGTTGCGCTAAAATACGTTTATCGTGCGGGAACCGTACATTTTCCGAGATAAAAAGTATCCTATATGAGTCAAAGTATCTCCATACCGAATTTCAGCCAAATCTGTACAGCGGCTGACAGCGGGTAAGACGTGAAGAGGTGACAGACAGACACACTTTCGCATTTGCGATATTTTATCGTTAATAACTTTATTATAATTTGTGAGTTACAAATTTAAATTAAACCTAAGTCACGGCTCAGCGAACACTATAAATTTAGATAGTAGGTAGTTGTAATGTGTTCTATCTAAATTCACAAATATGAATAATTACTTATATATACATTTAAATGTGATAAAAAATATTTTTGAATAAATTTTAAACGGCTTTTTTTTACAACAATGAAAAGACATACGAGCTGAGAGGTTAAACATTAGAAAAATGTAATTATAACAATTTTAATTTATATAAATAAAAGTAATAAAAAACAAGTAAAAAATATAATATTATATTGCACTTTTTATTAATTTGACAACTCATTGACAACTCGAGGTACAGTCGCGTCCAAAGCAGTTTGGCAAAAATATTTTTTTTTAGAATTGTTATTAATTCGTTTTAATAGCCAAAATAATACTTGAAATAATGTTAATGTTTGCAAATACAAAAAATAATAGATATATAATAATATAGTGTAAGTAATAAAAGATTAGCTTCCGGAACTTCGTTTCCTGATGTGATTGATTGAAAATCAAGAGTATTTCTATATTCATGTTGGTTGTAAATACAAATTATTGAGTATTTGTAATATTATTTATATATTAAATTTGTTTAAAAATAAGGAGGAAAGAGGAAAATTCTAAATATATCCGTAAAATCACATGTGCGGATTTGATAAAAATATGGATTAACCTAATTAATTATTTATGATACACGTTTGCGAATATCTTTTATTCAACAAAAACTTGTTCTACGAATATTTCCGCATTGCATAAAATTTGAATCTTCTTTGTGCTTATGCTTAATTTAGTCATTTTTTTAATTATTTAGTTACTTCGAGGTATTGCATTAAGAGTTGTAGTAAATTGGCTTATCTTATCGCTAGTATAACGAATAACACGGAACACCTTCATAGAATTAGCTGTTGTCTAGACTCTAAAATGAGATGGAATAATCCTGCTTTGACTTGGCGCTTCGTCTCTTTCTCGCCAGAAATTTTCTATAAAGTACTCAAGAAAAGTGCGTTATCTATGTAATATGTTTACTGTATATAAAAAAGGTTTAAGTGGTTGCAAAGAAACGACAACGAGGCTGCAGTTTCCGTCCTTAAACACGTGTGATTCAGCTGTGAAACGAAATGATCTACATAGATTGTTGTAAGCCTGACGTAGCCTCGTACAGTTACAAAAACTGAAGTAGATAGTACTGTAGATAATATGAATCACATAGCACACAGCACAAAAACAATATTATGAAGTCATTGAGCTATTGAGCTAGGTATATATTTCGCTACTGTGTTCTCAGTAGCACCGCAAATGTAGGTACATATCGATAGATAAAATATTATGCATTTAGAATCTATTTGTAATACGAGATCTATATCATATAAAATTCGGCTTAATACGTATTGTCAATTCTACAATCTTATCGTGAAAAGTTTAGAAAATAAATGTAGAAGTAACAAAACATCAATTAAAGCCTGTTCGATGTATCTTCTTGAATAATTATTAAGTTTGTTCAGACACATAAATAATAAATTAAAAAGTCAACTCATCAAAGTTTCGTCTTCGCCTAAATACATGACAACTAGCTCCCTCCGTCTCCCCTCTCACATGAAGTGACAATAAGTACACACACGCACGCATTGTTTGTGCACGCACACAGCCATAGAACCGGCTAGGTATTCGGTTTCCCGCCACCGGCGAACACACACACAAAACACTAAGAGCAAACAATACAAACACCAACACAAGTAAATTTAAACTCACCTTAAAATAAATCCATTAGAAAACACACTTGTTCAAACAACTAGCGCTTAGCCTCGAAAACGCGTTGAAAAAACACTCGTATTTGATGTGTGCTCAACACTTTTTAAAACTTTCGGTCCCGAACTCCTTAGCACCTCTGAGCGCTCCCGCCGAAATTCAAACTTAAATTTCAAACTTTAAAACGCGCGAATTTTCAGTTACAATTTTATATAAAATACACCGATTTAAAGGGAAACTTTTAGTGATAGTTCACAAGTCACAACTTACGGCCAAAAATTTTTTTTCAAACTAGACTTCAAAATATTATAGCTTTAGTTTTTCATCCCTGGTTTAACTAAAAATTTTATTTCAAATATTGTTTATCACTATAAATTGGCAATGTAGTTGTAAAAACAAATCACGAGGCCCCAATTTTACTAACACACGTTGCGCGGTATAAATAAACTATGATTAACTACTTGTAAGATTTGCAAAACACTGGCGGGCGACAAAAAATAACGTGTGCGAAAAAAATTAAAAAATTATCAGTACTCCGTGCCACCAATGAAAACCGCGAATTTATTTACCGCGATGCTATTTTCGTAGCTAGAGGTTCCGATATGAATAAATATCGGCAGCGAGCGAACATCGAGGCATAGTTGTCGTTTCATAAAACGTGCGCGTTAAAACTGAGTCGAAAGGCTCGCCCCGTGGTAGAGCATAGCGCCGAATAAAATAAACAACAATATACCTAAATAAGCGGCACGACGGGCGCGGTCGTGTGTGCGTGCGCGCCGCTGTGTGCGTGTGTAAACAAGGGGCGACTGGGGCGCCGCGCACCACGACCTCACAATCGCAAATCTTATTTTTTAATTCGCGAACTTGAGATTATCAGTGACCTCACACTGAAATATAATAAGGTTGCACGATAAGGGTTATTTTAAGTTTGCAAAAGTAGCACAATAATTATTATTTGTAGCAACTAGCAACCTACAAAACTTTTTAATGTCTTAGTACGGGAGCCCTAGAACATTTTTTTTTTATTACCAGTAAGCTAATTTTTTGTGAGTAGCTTCATTTTGATAAGACGAACAACATTTTTATTTACGAAAAATCTTGAAAGTGGTAAAAAAAGAAATTATTCTAGGGCTTCCGTACTATCTCACTCATTGTTGGAGTTTTTCTTAGTAGTGCTATGAGCAAGAAACAAAATTTTACCAAGTAAGTATGTATAATATCGCGAATTATGGAAGAAAAGAGGGGAGGCCTTTGCCCAGCAGTGGGACACAGTAGGCCAATAATAATAATAATAATAATATAAAAGAACCTAATTTACCTGTTGATAAATTTAACAAATCAAGTTCATAATAATTATATTTTTACAAAATATACGCATTAAAATTGTAAAAGGAGATCAATTTGCTTTGATTTGTTATAATTTTTGACTACAAAATTTATATTAAGTAATTAAAAAAATAAGTTCGTTTTCCTATAAAAGTCAAACTTTGTATTATACAAGGTGTAACAAAACAATATAGTGATAAGACTTTAGGATATGTATGTGTTCTTTGTATAGAAATTAGAAACTCTATACATCTTTTTTCAAAGAGTATAATTTTGCGCATGATCTTTCAAGTTAAATATACAATCCTTTCTTTTTCATCTTATCTGCATTTTCTAGTCTTACACCTAAGAAAAGATCAAAAAAAAAACTTTTCTAAATTGTCAAAAAGAAAAAAGAAATGGTTCAGGTTAAATGCGGCCCAACTCACTCGCGAGAATAAACACATGACGTCACCGACTGGTAAACAAACAAACAAACACATGCGCCGCGCTCATGTTTCCTTAATACAATTATTATTTCGAATGTGGAACGCAGGCTGGGCGGACGCGGTGTTGCCATACACTTCGCGATTTATTTTTAATATCGCGGGGTTATGGCCAGCACATTGTCTATGAGATACACGCTGTTTAGCACAAAAATAATATACGAGCAAACAAATTAGATATGGCATAATTATTATGCTGTACTCATTTTTAACGTATAATAGGTAAGCTGAAAGTAAACTAACTGATGTATTCATTGCAAAATTACAATTACAACAATACTAGAATACCTGCAAATATTTAAAAAAAAATATTATACAACTTAGCACTTCATAATGATGATGATAGTGATGATGACATGCACGTAACACCTAAACTCTTCAATATTTTACAGCAAGGGTGAATTTGCATAATATTATCATTTTGTAGTGTGCCTAGGAATTAAATTGTGCGTGTCTAAACCGGCTTAATACCTTAACCTTGAAACCTAATGGTAGACGTTAACCCTTACCCGCAAATATTCAAACTCAAACACTTGTGGGACACGTGTGTTTATTAGTTTCCAATGTTACTACTTAAACAAAAAAGACACGCTCTTATTATTAACCGTTATCGACAATATTAATAAAATTATACCTTGTATTGCATTGGCGTCATCTTGGCGTTCATTGAGAGAGGCCTATGTCCAGCAGTGGACGACTATAGGCTAATATGATGATTGCATTAGTACTTACTAAACACGTTATATTATTAATATAAGTAGTATAAAATTATAAAAAAAAACCAAAATCACATCCAACAAAAATGTAACATAACACTTTTGTTTGTGACTGTACACTTTAAAATCGAAGGTGTTTTGCAAACGCGCGCCATAATGTGGCATTGTTTAGATTTAATTATTTTGCATTTAAAATTAGTTACTTACTTAATTCGAATTTAAAATTAAATAGTGTACTATTCTTTATTAATTTTTTTTTATAATTATAAAGAAAAGTCTACGTCGGTGATAAGTGATAACTGATAACCTACTGATTAGTGTTCACAAATCTACACCCATAAAATAAATTAGGATTTATATTTTGTGTTGTTACTTAATACAAGTATTATCTAATATTAATTAACTAGCTATTATTATTTTTAACAAATAATTAAAACCGACTTCCAAGGTAAAAACAATAATAATATGAACTAAAACGTATTAAATAACTCTTACTCTATAATAGTGCCTTTTTCAGAATTCGTCTAAATCTCAACTATTTCTGTACATACTACAGTCTAGTAAGTACTTACTTAATCTAGTACTTAATAAAAATGTGCGGTATTTATGTAATATTAAGTAACTACTGTTTTATGGCGGTTATTAAATTAACCTAGTGATTAATTTAGTATAGGACATAATAATATTAAATTAACTGATATAATGCAATTTAACAAACATACAATCAGCAGGGCTAAAATGGTCGCTTTGAAGAATCATGATATGAATCATAATATGATTCATTTTTCTAAAATCGCAAAATGCAACTCTGCTTGCAATTCATTTCTGTATTTTTGCACTGATTTTTCAGATTTTTGCACTGATTTTGCACTGATTTGTCAGTTTGACAGTTTTGACAATTCATTTGCTGAATTGATTGAGAGGAATTGCTAAATGTGACCGTTTTAGCCCCGCAGTGGTTACTGTTGTGTTGTGTAGTGTTACTCATAAAAATTGTTACACTACAGGGTGAAACAAAACTAAGTGATAATATTATGTAGGTACTTTAATAAATTAGGTAAGTATGTACATATTATTAAGGAACACACCACATTACCCAAAGTATTTAAATAACTTAGTTTTGTCACAACCTATGGTCCAGTGGTATAGAGCGCGGCTCTTGACTCGGAGGTCGTGGGTTCGATTCCCGCGTTGGAAACATGTTATTTCCAAGTTTGGTTAGGACAATGCAGGCTGATCACCTGATTGTCTGACAAGTAAGATGATCCATGCGTTGGATGGGCGTGTAAAAAGTCGGTCCTGCGCCTGATCTCCTAGCCAGTCGTGTCGGTCTTCCGTCCCACTGGGTTATGAGAGTAAAGGAATAAAGAGTGCTCTTGTGTACTGCGCACACACTTGGGCACTATACATTACTCCTGCGTTAATTACCTGGCCTGGTTTCAATTAAACCGGCCACCGTCACCGAAAGCGGTGTGGGAGTTTTTTTTACTACTACAATTACCACTACCACTACTACTAACTACTAAGTGAGTACTACTATTACACGACGATTCCAAAATCCAAAGACAGTCCAGCAATTTATATATTTCTGTCTGTCTGTCACAGCCTAGAACTGAAAGTACAATGCGTCATGTTCCGTATCTTATCAGTAAGGTGTGCTTATGTTTTATTTATTAAGTCACAATTTCTTACCAATTAGGTATGAAGGTGCCATAAGTTATTATTACTTACAGTAATTTAAGATATTATGTCCTAGGAATTGGCAAAGGGCGGCTTCTTCAAAAGGAATACTAGCCTGTATAAAAAGAAGAAAGGTAAGTATCTTATATCTTTAAACGAGCAATTCTTGTATATATAATATATATATTATATAAATAATTGGAATCTCGGAATCGGCTCCAACGATTTTCATGAAATTTAGTATATAGGGGCTTTCGGGGGCGATAAATCGATCTAGCTAGGAATCATTTTCAGAAAATGTCTTTTTATTCGTGTTTTATCGATAATCGATAAACTGATAAATATGACTCTTCCTGACATCTATTGGCAAATAATAATACTATTTTAAGAGCAACTAATTGTTTTAACGACCAGCAGATGGCGTTATTAAGTAACACGAAGTCAATGAGTGTTTGCTATACCGAGCAAAGCTCGGTCATCCAGGTACTTTTGATAACGATGCCAAGAGAGTAGCTAACTTCTCACACTATAAAAAAGTTTGTAATGTAGTAGTGTAGCTCTACATTCGATAATAATAATGAATTGGTTACTCTATGACGTTCTTACTTTAAAAAAATTAATACAATACACTATTTCGAAGTAAGTTAAAACGATGCCAAGAGAGAAATATCTCACACTATGAAAAAGTTTACCGTGTGGCGTGGCAGTGGCTCTATATTCGATTATTATCGGTTACTAGCTCTATGGTGTACAAGCGCCAAGCATGCTTTTTTAAAACCAATACAATGCACTATTTTCATGTATTAAGAATTTAGATGTATACTCTATACATGTTTAAATAACGCCAATAGAGAAAATATATATCTGTAGAGTATGAAAATAATCGGCCAAGTGCGAGTCGGACTCGCGCACGAAGGGTTCCATACCAACGATATCAAAATACGTTCTAATTCTATGTTCCATACCGTTATAGAGGAAAAATAGGCGAAAAATTGTGTTTTTGTATGGGAGCTCCCTTTAATTTTTTATTTTATTTTAATACTAGCTGTTGCCCGCGACTTCGTCCGCGTGGACTTCAGTTTATAGCGCGCGATTTCAAGAAATTTGTGTCAAAAGCTTTTATAAAAAAAAACCTGGTACCCCTTATATCAATACAGCTGTGCAGTGTGCACACAATAAGTATTTCATTTTTTTATATTAAACTTTATATTTTATGCCAAATGTTAAAGCTTATTTAGCCCCCCAATTACACAACTTTAACCATTTATCATTGATAGGTTTAAGGTTACGTCACTGCACAGATAAAGCACTGAGTTATTTAATACCGTAGAATAGATATAACAATCGAAAAAAAAACGAAACTCAAATGTAAGATGATACCACCTCTTATAGAAAGACTTTTGAGCAAGCGTCAGCGTGATGTAGAAGACGCACGGCGCCATCTATTATGAATTTTTGGAACTAACTTAATTTGAACAAATTTACGCATTTTCACCCTCTTACAAACCCTTTTTTCCAGTAAAAAAGTAGCCTATGTCCTTTCTCAGGCTTTAGACTATCTGTATACAAAATTTCATTACAATCGGTTCGGTAGTTTTGGCGTTTGGCGTGAAAGCGAGACTGACAGACAGGCAGACAGACAGAGAGGGCAACAGCTAGTTATGAATAAAAACAATATATATATAATAAAGTAGGTATGATTAGTTCTGTTATAATAATGAAGTAAAAATAAAACGCCATCTGTTTTCATATATTAGAATTAAAATGTTGATTGCATTGATATATTTTTTGGATGGAATATAGGCCAACACGGTACACTCGAACTCCTTTATTTTAGAGCGCCTTCCGTTGTCAACTTGTCACATAATATATTAGAAATGCAGTAGGTAAGAGTTCTATAAGATAAGATAGATTGAATATTATTATACCAAGTGATGAAACATAATATTCTAACGTATTAAAAACTATAAACAAAAACATAATAACTAATAAGTATGATTAGTTCTATGTTACAATGAAGTAAAAAATAAAACGCCATCTGTTTAATCGTTATATTTCTGGATTTTTTATAATATTATACATAAAATATATTTAAGATTTTTGAAATATTATTTTAATACACATTCAAGACCCAGGAACATTGAAAACTTTTTGTTCCGCCTGCGGGACTCGAACCCAGGACCCGGGATGAGCGCTGGCCACGCGCAATGCGAATTAATTTTCATCGATATTTTCATGGAATTAAGATATTTTCCCATATCAAAATGTAGCCTATGTCCTTTCCCAGACTCTAGAATAACTGTGTACAAAATTTCATTGCAATCGGTTCAGTAGTTTTGGCGTGAAAGCGAGACAGACAGACAGACAGAGATACTTTCGCATTTATAATATTAGTATGGATTATCCTTAAATATTGAAGTAGACATATATTTAAGACCTTTGTGAAAATATCAATATCGTATCGTTCGTTCTTACTAAAAATCAATACAATAAACTTTTTCATGTACTTATTTACAGTATGTTTATTAAAAGCATAGCATATTGGCATATTCGGTTCAATACAATATTATCGTGATAAGATTAACGCCTACACAAACAAACATACAGTAGATAAACACAAAAATCGATTTTATTTAACCATCCTTTATCCATGAGTCGTGACTTTGCTTGTTTAATTATTTTATAAAATTATGGGGCAAACGAGCAAACGGGCCACCTGATGGAAAGCAACTATCGCCGCCCATGGACACTCGCAACATCAGAAGAGATGCAGGTGCGTTCCCGGCCTTTTAAGAGGGAATACACTCTTTTCTTAAAGGTTTGCAGGCGCATTGGTCCGGAAATACTGCTGGTGACCGACAGCTGTACGTTCCAGAGTTTTACAGTGCGCGGTAGAAAGTTTATCAGGCGGGAACCGTACATTATATCCTATGTCCTTTCCCGAGACTCGCATCATCTCCATACCAAAATTTTATCAAATTCGTTAGAGCCGAGCGGTTTGGGCGTGAAGAGGTACCAGTCAGACACACTTTCGCATTTATAATATTAGGTATAAATGTATAGTATTATATAACCGGTGCCAATGTAGGTAGGTGTGTTAAATATTTGAATGATAATCGAGTGTCCAATTACAAACGCTTGATGTACGCCGTGATGCCCGAAAACGTGGTCACCATACTAAATGTTAAAGCAGTGCCTCTCAAATTTTTAATATATTGAGTTTTATTTGAGGAATGATTGCTTTACCCCTGAATAGTTTGTTGACATAATGTAAATTGTAGGGCCTCGTACAGGTTCCCTAGAACATTTTTTTTTATTTGTTCTAGGATTTGATTTTGATTACCATACTATGATTTTAATAGCTTGAAGCTATTCGAGAATTTTCACAGAGAAAATTATTGTTGTTAGGCTTATCAAAATAAAGCGAAAAATTAGCCTTATACTAATAAAAAAAAGTTTGTTCCAAGGAACCTGTACCTTAACATTACGTAAAGAAAAAATAAATAAATATAATTAATATTTTTTTCTAATTAGCCCCCGACGAGAATAAAATTAAATAGGGGTGTTATATTTATATCAGGCAACATAGGCCCATACAATATATACCTTAATGAGTATAATATAATATATAATATAATATCTATGGACGCTTCACACCACGTCAGTCTGGCCCCGTGCTAAGTACCTAAAGGACTTGTGTTACAGGTACCAGACAACGGAAATATATTTAATACTTTTATACTATACATATATTTAAGATTTTTATTATATCATACACATATTTAATACACATCCAGACCCGGGAACATTGAAAACTTTTTGTTCCGTCGGCGGGATTCGAACCCGCGACCCCCGGCTTGAGCTACCAACGCGCTCACCACTGAGCCACAGAGGTCGTAAAATATAGAGTAACATACATATTATAAATTATATTTATTATACACTTAATAACTACACTTTTTTTTTAAGTTTGACGTATCTGTGTTTGTGTCTGTCCGTAGCATCGTAGCATGCAAACAC
Organism: Aricia agestis; assembly: GCF_905147365.1. Lineage (NCBI taxonomy): Eukaryota > Metazoa > Arthropoda > Insecta > Lepidoptera > Lycaenidae > Aricia > Aricia agestis. Next base: position 7,028,880 of record NC_056424.1, on the reverse strand, counting down.
GAGAAATAGTGAACTATTTCTCTCATTTAGATCTTCGTCAACCCGCTCAGTACTGAAAAAAATTACGAAAGTTTGTAAGACAATGATATTTGATCGGTTCAATATTTTTCATTCCTGATTGGGTTGCTTTTAATTTTTTAACTTTATATTTCAGCATCTTAAGATAACCGCTACTTAATTCTTAATGTTATGATTATGTTATCATCAATTTAAAGTAAATATGTAATAATAACCGGAAAATTTGGCAACATAGGCCTCGTAAGGAAATTTTTTGCAAACAAAATACTCATGCGAAAACATGTTAGAATTTAAATGAAGTATCCAAACCCGTTTTAATATTATATGTACTTATAAATCAAATATTGCGGAAGTAAACAGCTAAATTTAAAATAATTATTTAGATAAATACATCTAGCTATAATATTTAAAATAAATGGCACAAGTGGTTATCTATTTCATTACGTAGGACAGTCAGCTCTGCATTCATAAATAGGCGGTATAAGCCGCTGCCTAGGGGGGCGGCAGCGTCCTAGGGGGCGGCAGCGTCTATAAAGGCTCTACAGGGTTACGTACATGGGGCGGCGGAAATAAAGTGGCCTACACTCATAAAAAATATAAAACCGGAACTGAGAACGGTACAACTTACCTAGCGGAATAGAGCAACAATCTCGAGCTGTCAAACGAAACCGAAATTGGTTTACATCTGTATGTAAAAATATATTGTGTACCTACGTATGTAACACTTACACAAGCATGATTGAACATGAATTCTATAAGATTAAATTGTCAACGTGCCGATAAGTGCCGACTGAACCTCAAAAAAAGGGTTCTGCTGTCATGTATCATACGTCTCTTTTTACCATGCAGTGTTACTGATAGTTACATCTCGCTTGCTCAGGAGTCAGGCCTTTGTTCCTCTATTCCGCTAGATATATTAACTTTATGGGTACAACCAGGCCATGTACCGTCAGAGAAATGGATTAATAGGAAGATGGTGGACGCCATTCCACTTCTTAATCAGGCAATGTCAAAATAAATGTTAGCTTTCTGACAGCACAATCCAACCAAATTAGGTAGGTCCACCGTTTTTCCGTTTCGTTTCACCAATCAGCGTTCGGCCCATCAATGAATCAATTTCATTTGGGACAACCAAATCACGGTGATATCCGGTAAGATGAATACTTATACCGTATATACAGGGTGCAATTAAACCTTCCTGCCAAATTTTAATATATTGATCCATGTGAAAAAAAATACACGTATTTTTTATTTTATAATCACTTAGTACTAAAATGTTATGAAATAGCTTCCGAAAGTTATCCTAAAAAACACTACAATTAATGGACACGATGCGTCAGCCGCGCGTGACGTGCCCCCGCGCGCGCGCCTCCCCCCGCGTAACCCAGCGCATTCCCCCGCGCCGCGAGTGACCCTTCTGCAACGATTTTAAATGGGATAAATATGTCATTGAAAAAAATACACCCAATTTTTTTTGGTTAAATGGACTCTCCTAATGATACTTAAACCCTGGAAAAAATTTGGCAGGAAGGTTTAATTGCACCCTGTATGACCGTAGTTCAAGACAAAACTTATCGAGGTTTGGGGCCATTTTGACCTTCAACGTTTGTCGAAGTTGTCGTTATTTTTTCTCCCAGAAGTATGCTACTTAAACTTTGGGAGCCACTGACTTCTAATACAATAGTGTTTAGTACACAGTGTAGTGTGTACATAAATAAAATAGTGCTGGCATGCAAACACGTAGCATAGCGTTTTAACATAGTCATTTTTATAAAGCAATTAATCATTCCTAATGCTTTCCAAGAAAAGACTGGAGGTCCTAAAAGCTTGCGTTATTTGCAAGCCATTGGATTAGTAGTATTATATTTAATGAGAAAGTGTGTCTGTCTGTTACCTCTTTACGCGCAAACCGCTGAACCAATTTTGCTGAAATTTGGTATGGAGCTATACTTTGAAACCCTGGAAAGGACATAGGATACTTTTTATCAAAAGTGTACGCGTGGTAAGTGGTAACCGAATTTTAGCGCAACAGAATTACGGGCGCAAAGGTTGATCGTGGAAAATATAATATTATGATCACATATAGAGTGAGATCACATTAGATGTGGGAGAGCCATGCTTCGGCACGAATGGGCCGGCTCGACCGGAGAAATACCACGTTCTCACAGAAAACCGGCGTGAAACAGCGCTTGCGCTGTGTTTCGCCGAGTGAGTGAGTTTACCAGAGGCCCAATCCCCTACCCTATTCCCTTCCCTTCCCATCCCTACCCTCCCCTATTACCCTATTCCCTCTTAAAAGGCCGGCAACGCACCTGCAGCTCTTTTTATGCTGCGAGTGTCCATGGGCGACGGAAGTTGCTTTCCATCAGGTGACCCGTTTGCTCGTTTGCCCCCTTATTTCATAAAAAAAAACGTGTGCTGTGAACTAAAATTTTAGTTTTATTTATTGTATTAGCGATTTCACGGCCACAGTGTGTGCGGAATGCTAAAATGGCCGTGGTTTGGGTCCCAATGAGGCTGAATTCGTTTGGACATTTGTCATAAAGTACACCGAGTAGGTAGGTAACTAGGTACTATCAGAGAAGTTGCTTCATGGGCAGTTGACAGATGACAGACCAAAGCTATTTGGTCGGATCATGTAAATTCCATAAAGTTAATATACCTAGCGGAATAGAGAAACAATCTCGAGCTGTCAAACGTAACCGAAATTCGTTTTCATCTGTGTGAAAAATATGTGTACGTACATATACACAAGCATGATTGAACATGAATTCTATGAGATTAAATTGTCAACGTGCGGCACGTGCCGACTGGACGTCAAAAAAGAATGCTACTGTCATGTATCATACGTCTCTTTTTACCACGCAGTGTTACTGATAGTGACATCTCTCTTGCTCAGGCCTTTGTTTCTCTATTCCGCTAGGTATATTAACTTTATGGTAAATTCAATGTTAATTGTGATCTGTCGCCTGTCGGCTAGGTTTGACGTAACGCGACCAAACTACGTAGGTCTCCCATCTGCCTAGGAATCAACTTCTCTGATAGTACAATAAAGTAACATAACATATTCACGAACTTATTTTAAGCGCTACCCAGTATCCAAAAATATATCTAAATTAGCTTTTTTTCGAGGCCCTCGTGCAATGGGTTTCATCTTCTGTGGGTGAAATTGGGGCGAGTTTTGAAAAATCCTCTGCCGCACTCAGACACGAATATTAATTACTTAAGTGTAATTTAATGAAGCCCCATACAATATATATTATCTGTCAATCTTTACATTAAATTGAAGTTTAATCATCATTAAGGGCCTGTTTCACCGCTTCCTGATAAAGCTATCCACCACTTAATTTGACAGGATGGAGTATGGAAAATCTGTCAAATAACCCTATGGGGCACCTTACAGGAAGCGGTGAAACAGGCCATTAAATGTCTCTGAATGCGGCCGTTTGTCATTCATTCATAGTTCTTAAATGGATGATGGGCATTGGGTTTTGAAGAAGCGCGGTCGCCGCTAGTGAGGACAGTAATTGTGACCCTAAAAGGTTTTATTAAGATTTATTAATAATTCGCCATACTTTACAACCACCCCTAGTTGGCTTTTTAATTTTTATGTCTCCTGTAACCTGGGGGTTTACTCTCCTGCTAAAACACCTTCCGTTTACACATTCTTCTACTTAAAATAAATTATTATAAATATAAGTGCTAAATACTTAAGAATTTATGTTATTATTTATGTTATCTACACAATTCTTCCGTAAGTTGGAAACGAGTTATCATAATGATGATTTAAACTTGTTTTCGTAAATTAGCACGATTTGGCTAGCAACACCTTTGCTAAATTGTACAAATTCTGTTTACCGCCAAAATGTTGCGAGTGACATAATAGTCAAGGACAATGCTATGTAAGTACGATTAACAATATACAATAATTATTACTAGCTATTTGACCGAGCTTTGCTCGGATCTAGCTAGGAATCATTTTCTAAAAATGATTCCTAGCTAGATCGATTTATCGCCCCCGAATCCCCCTATATACTTACTAAATTTCATGAAAATCGTTGGAGCCGATTCCGAGATTCCAATTATATATATATATATATATATATATATATATATATATATATATATATATATATATATATATATATATATATATATATATATATATATATATATATATATATATATATATATATATATATATATATATATTTAAATCGCCGAAGACTTGTTGCGTCTTTTCAAAGTCGAACCCTATGGCGTCTCCCATTTCCAATGACTTTTTAATTGTTATTCGTGCGAATATAGTTACATTGCTGTCATGTGAATTCTATTGTCGACGAGAAATTTTGTTTACGTACGAAAATTAGATATTCAATTTGAAATAATTCTCGCTGGTTTTTTGCTTCCGTTCTCGATGGAAATCATGTGACACATTGTATATTTTTGTATTCGTTCCATGCATTTAATCGTTTTTCCTACATCCATTTAAATGTATGGATATATTGATACCGTATATTGTACTATATTAATTCCATGCATTCTACTAATTAAATGACTCCTTACTATATTTGAGATTATATCGGTACCGTATATTATTTTTGTATGTACGCCATAAACTGTTGAGTTTGTTGCTTCCTCCTAACCTTATATGTTATATCGATATATACATAGGTACCTATATAATAGATCCCAATAAATTCATTGCGTGATGTGGTCTCTGTCTACCCCAATGAGGGACAGGAGTGACGATATGTATGTATGAATAGAGAATCATCCCTCTTTATGAAGTCGATTAAAATGAAATACTTATTTCTATAACTTGGAGTACATAACAGACATTAAAAACAAGTTATCCCTATATTACATAGATTAATTAAATTTTAAATTATAATTAGGTAAGTCCGCTAGGCTAACTAAAAAATATTAAGGATAATTATGATAGATATGATGTGGGAGCATTTTATTTATGTGAGCGTGTTTCTTCTGAACTTAAGTATGAACACAAAATAAAACAATTGTTTCGGTAGTAGGTATTTTTAAGTTTTATTGTTTAAAATCAAGAAGGTACAATAATAAACCCATAGTCATAATAATCAAAGTGTCGGACAAATCAAATACACCGAAATAGGAACATAAAAGTAATTTAAGAAATTAACAACTTTAAGAACGACCAGTTGAGAGGCTAATTTACTGTGACATTGACTATAATTAACTTGTGTATGTAAGCAATACTAGTTTTCAATCGTGGCTCTGCCCACGTGACAAGTTGATAAAATTTAACAAATTGAAATTCGTTATTAGCCGTTTAGGCGTTAAAAAAATAAAACAAAAATGCTTAGAAAAATATTAACCTGAAGAATCACATATCAGACATACCTATAAGTAAAAAGTCTCAAAAAAAGGCCCTTTAGGCGTCGAAAAGAAAAATAAAAACGCTTAAAAAATTATTAACGTACCTATCAAAAATAAGATAAATCAGTCCAAAATCTCAAAAAATTACACAACTACACAAAAATTACACAACAATATATATACTTTGTTTGTACAGTATAACCTGTGTGAAAGCCACCGGACCCTTTCCCAACTACTGATCGCATATCGCTGATTTTACATTTCAGGCAATTAAAATTAGATTACAAATCAAATCAATGTTTAAAATTAATCAAACTTGATACAATAAACAATACAAAAAACGATCGAAACGATCTACATCAATCACGACAACCATGATTGACTATGACTATCACAGCACAGAACGCAACGTCGCGTCGTGTTTGTTTACGCGCGCGCGTTAACCTACTACTTACGAAAAAATTTATTATTATTGTGAACTTGTATTATAATCAAATACCGTCCTCTTTTTGTACAAAACAAATAAACAGAAATAATAGGTACTATTATAGATAATAACCATAATTTAAATTTACAACCAAGTATAAATTAAAACCTACTAGGTACTTACCAATTCATTATTTTTAATATACTTAATGGGATACTTACTTACTAATGAGAGTATCCTAGCACTTCTTTTCATTGTGCCTGTTATTTTACTACTACTATCTACTCAAAATGTTATTTTAGGCCAAAAATTGTGTTTTTTTAAAAAACCCTTAAATATTGCTCTGAATGTTACTGGTGTTAAAAGACACCGAAATAGAATTCCCTTTCTGTAAAAGTCACGAAAAAAAATTAAATAATTTAAGAGATATTTAATATTAAGTAAAAACTGTTGTTCATGACAATGACAAAATTTGTGGAAAATGACGTGTTTACTTAGAATATTGACAATTTGTTGAGAATAATGATTATTTAAAAAATCTTATCCATATTCGTGCTGATTATATTATTATTATTATTATAAACGCCTCCGTTGTCCAGTGGTCCAGAGCGTGACTCTTGACTCAGAGGTTTGATTCCCGCGTTGGAAACATATTGTTAATTGTTATTTCCAAGTTTAGTAAGGACTTAGGACATTGCAAGCTGATCACCTGATTGTCTGACACTCAGAACAGGAAAATAAGGTCTGACAAGTAAGATGATCCATGCGTCGGATCACGGATGGGCATGTAAAAGTCGGTCCTGTGCATCTCTCGCCAGTCGTGTCGGTCGTCCGTCCCACTGGGTTATGTTTTTTTTTTTTTTTTTTTTTTTTGAAATAAGGGGGGGCAAACGAGCAAACGGGTCACCTGATGGAAAGCAACTTCCGTCGCCCATGGACACTCGCAGCATCAGAAGAGCTGCATGTGCGTTGCCGGCCTTTTAAGAGGGAATAGGGTAATAGGGGATGGTAGGGAAGGGAAGGGAATAGGGGAGGGTAGGAATGGGAATAGGGTAGGGGATTGGGCCTCCGGTAAACTCACTCACTCGGCGAAACACAGCGCAAGCGCTGTTTTACGCCGGTATTCTGTGAGAACGTGGTATTTATCCGGTCGAGCCGGCCCATTCGTGCCGAAGCATGGCTCTCCCACGTATTATGTGAGTTAAAAGGAATAGAGAGTGCTCATGTGTACTGCGCACACACTTGGGCACTATAAAATTACTCCTGCGTAACTGGCCTGGTTTCAATGAAACCAGCCACCGTCACCGAAACTGGTGTGGGGGTTATTATTATTATAAGTAAAAAATAGGATTTTCAATAAAACTTGTATGTTACTAAAAGTGTTGATTTATTATAAAAATGTATTTCCTAAAATATAGCTAATGCCAAAATCTGCCTTTAAAAAAATATATTCTACCTTTTCGAGTCACCTGCAATAAAAATGTACACCTGTTAATTAATAATAATTCTGATACCTATTTATTATTAATTCTCAAATAATATTTTATTATCAATGGTTCCGCGCGGCTTCGCTCGCGTAAATTAGATATTTCACAGACAAATTAGGGCACAAAAAATAGCCTATGATCCTTCACGTGGTCAATTTCTTAATTCTTATCAGTTATCTGTACCAAATAACAGAAAAATTGCTCCAGTAGCTCGTGAGATAAGCCCCTTCAAATAATTTCCCCCGTTTTTTCCATTTTTTCCTCTATTTCTTAGCTCCTATTAGTCTTAGCGTAAAAAAATATAGCCTATGGCCTTCCTCGATAAATGGGCTATCTAACACTGAAAGAATCTTTCAAATCGGACCAGTAGTTCCTGAGATTAGTGTGTTCAAATAAGCTCTCTTTCAAATAATTTCCCCCCGTTTTTTCCACATTTTCCTCTATTTCTTCGCTTCTATTATTCTTGGCGTGATAAAATATTCCTTATAGCCTTCCTCAATATATGGGCTATCTAACACTGAAATAATTTTTCAAATCGGACCAGTAGTTCCTGAGATAAGCGCGTTCAAATAAGCCCTTTCAAATAATTTCCCTTCGTTTTTTCCACATTTTCCTCTATTTCTTCGCTCCTATTATTTTTAGCGTGATAAAATATTGCTTATAGCCTTCCTCGATAAATGGGCTATCTAACACTGAAAGAATTTTTCAAATCGGACTAGTAGTTCCTGAGATTAATGCGTTCAAACAAACAAACAACCTCTCCTGCTTTATAATATTGAAGTGTAGATAACATTTTTACTACTTTTCTTACTATTCTACTACTATTTTTCGAAAATGTGTCAAATAACTACCTAATTGTAATATCGACATTGCATCGATTCGATATATTTGTCCCTGTTTTCCTGAAATACAGTTACAGATTTGATCATTATTCTGAATGATCGTCATTATGTTTTTAGGGCTATTCAGGAAAAAGACGTTCAGGAAAATGAGGAATTCACTAAAATCACACTAAAGAAAACTAAGAAAATTATTAAGAACTTAGAAATATTGCGGGCCTTTATAACTTGGTATAAAAAAAAGTAGTGAAAAACAGACAAATGTTGGCACACATCGAGAAATGTAAATGACGTCTTATTTGGAAATTTTTGTAGAACGTATTTCAAAGACTCGCCTGCATAAAACGAAGACCTCTATCCACACCAAAGCACTGCGATCAAATCAAGTGAGCCAGCAGATTTTATCGCAAAATAGGTTTCAACCCGTCACGTTGAGTATATCGGCAAGGCATTCAAAACAAACAATGCGCAGGACAATGACGCGAATTTTATGAACATTTTAAAAATATAATTTTTAATTATTTAATGTAAGTTGATGTGTTATTTGTTGGTATCGGATAGTTTATTAGTTCTTTATCTTCAAATTCACATTAAATTTTTAATCCTTTCTAGCTCATTTTTTTTATAAATAATAAATTGTAAGCGGCAGTAACAAAACGACACGCAAAAATTTCATAATTTGGTACTTTTTTTTATAATAACTTTTGAAATATTAACTCTACTTTCAAATAGTTTTAGCAGCATTTTCGTAAGTTAATTAGACATTGAAATGTGTAATGTTACATCAAATTTACGAAGGCGTTTTGAACCCAACTACGAAGACATGAATTTAGTCTCTCTCAAATATTCGCCCCACTACACAATATTTATACCACAAGCGTCATTACGTCCGCGCTGGCCGGCAAAAAATATAAACAAAAACATTGCCCTTGCATGTCGCGTGCGAACTCCGCCCCCTCGCCTCTGTCACCCCCGCGTCTCCTCTGGGACGATGTCGTTTTGTGGGACGTAATTAAATCCCACATTAGAATTGATAAAAACTTTTATTATATACAGGAATCCTCATTATCGGCGTGTTATACGTAAACAAAGTATCGAATATACGCCACTGATATACGGCGCACAGTAGCGACCTCCAAAATTCGCGCGCCAAATAGCGGAACTAAGAAATACGCCGAAAAGCACTCCGGTGACAAAACAACGTCCATGCCAATATTTCACCCAGCCATTGTACTAACCTTAACACTACTTCTGGCTAAATTTGAGAGATTGTCAATCTTGCGTCCGTATACAGGATGCAACAAGTCAGTCGGACGCAATATCATCGGTAAAAACCGCCATGTAGGACGTAATATCAACTCCGGGGTGGAAATATATATATATATATATATATATATATATATATATATATATATATATATATATATATATATATACAAGAATTGCTCGTTTAAAGATATAAGATTATAATAATTAAATATACTTGTTCGATCCAAAAGGCGAAAAACGATACTAAGTAGATAATATTGTGTGAAATCGCCGCGAACCGCTTCGAGAAAAGTATGGTACGGCCGTGCCTTTGCTAAAAAGCTTGGCTGGGGCACTGCCGTGCCCCCAGATAAAATATTATGTCTCTTTTACTCTAGGCAAAATGTTATCTTTATAGGGAGGCACTACTGTCTACTACACACTACACTAATTGCAATGCAATATAGTGCGGAGTCAACTGGTTAAGAGTAGGGTTGCTGAGGATTCCTCTTCCTCTTCCTCATAATGAGGAAGTTCCGTAATATTTTGGGTTCCTCAACCGTTACCGCATACTCATAAATAAAAATACAAAAATCCTCTTCCGCTATCGCTTCCTCAAAATTTAAGAGGAATTTATGAGGAATTTCACTGCGCATGCGCGTCGCGTATCCGATCGGCAACGCACACGCCAGAGCGCGATGCCGGACCGAACGGGCGAGCGAGACCTCCCCTCTCGCCACCCGCGCTGTTCCATGCTTGTTTGTTTTAATTTGACATACCTATTAGCAAGCGTTGTTTTGTTTACGCGTGTACGCAGCTACGCACGCATTGCGAATAATCTAATAATTTGATTTATTTTATCGAAAATGGTCCCAGCCTTCAAAGCCAGCCAGAAAATGGTTCAATCAGGTGTTCCCAGCCTTTTTTCTCCACTGCCCACTTTGAGAACAAAATATGTTTTAGCGCCCCCATTGTTTCACGGTTCACCTACTTTCTTTTCCTAATTTAAAGTAAAGGGCATTTGCCACAAATTTGTCGGTAATATTAGCCCCCCCAGCCTCTACAAAACGCCGCCATTTTTTCTGAGTCCCACACTACCCCCCTTTAGATTCAGCGCCCACAAGGGGGCGTTATTGCCCACATTGAGACGCTGTACTATATGGACGTACTTCCTCTTCCGCTTCCTCATCCGCATCCTCTTAATTTGCGCGTGACAATTCCTCTTCCTCCTCCTCTTCCTCATAATCACTTCCTCAACAACCCTAGTTAAGAGTGGGTTGACTTGCACCAGAGGCGTAGTTATAAGTTTACAGTTATGGTCAAAGTTATGGTCATAGTTAAAGCTTACTTAACTTTAAACTTAACTTTGACCGCAGAATTTGACTGATGTCTGATGCGTTTATTTTTTTATGAAAGCTATGGTTATGTGGATTGAGAGTATAAAAAATTGAATTATCCGTAAGAATCGACAGGATAAATATTTGTTAAACCTAACAATTATTACACTGAGCCATAGTAAATTTTCACGCAAAAAAATTAGAAAACAATGAGCGGTTAAGGTTATCCTTAAATATGGCGTCCTTAAGAGCTCTCCTGACTCTAAAAATCAAACATCGTCCTTCTCTCTTCACACTCACGCCCGTCTTTCATATTAAGCCAAGTGAAAAAGGACGGCGCGGTATCATCGCCGAGTTAGTTTTAAGTTTTACTTAAATAAAAGACGAACTATAATGATTATGAAAAAAGTGTTTTTTTTAGATATTAAAAAATATTAAAGAAAAGACAGCAAACTTCGAAGATCCAAGTAAAAATGTGTCTAAAACAAGGTTTTTTGTAAAAAAGAAACTATCGAGCATTTTTTTCAGTAATCGTGTTTTCGTCTTAAGAATTTAATCTTCATGAACTGAAGTTACTTGTGTCAAAAAATCAGTTTTCCAGACCTTACAGATTTTGAGATCTAGGTTAAAGTATGTAGTCAAGTTAGGGTCAGGTGAGCTCTTAACCAAACTAACTACAGAGCAAAATTTGACATTTTGCTCTGTAGTTATAGTTAAAGTTACAGTTATACTTTAAAAAGTAAGTTAGTGCAACCCACCCTAAGGCCGGTATAAATAGTCAGTACTCACGATGCATCTCGGTCTCAAGACGCGGTTCGGCTCTGTGATTGGTCCAAATTTTGACAGCCAACCAATCACAGAGCCTGAACCGTGTCTTGAGATCGAGATGCATCTTGAGTACTGACTATTTATACTGGCCTAAGTAGTTATATTGTATTGTATTTAGTTGTATTATTTATTGTATACATAATAGAACTATGGTCTGTGGCAGTCTACTAGCAATGATTTATGAGATTACCAATCTATATATATGTCGCAGCCGACTGGTTTAAATAGCCGTTCAATCAAACAGCTCTAGCCCTTTGACTGAACAACGCCATTCAATCACACGGCTATACGTCGTTTAGCCGACTTGTTGACTACAACGTTCAACACTACAGCTAGACGACGCTTAGCCAACTGGTTTGTTTTTGTTTTGGCGAGGGGCTGTGCCCCCCGAACCCCCCTTTCGGAGGAGGCTGCGTCCATCCATTTCATAATTTCTCCTCGAATATTTGTTGAAATTTTAATTCACTCGTATGTGCCTCCACAATTTTTGTCTCTTTAATAACACTTGTAACTTTTATTAGGTAACTACTTTCTGTCCGAAAAACAACCACAAATACCAACAATCACCTGCTAGTTGACGCCATATTGTAAATAAAACGCACCTAGCGCCGTAGCGGTGCGCGCTGAACTACTTCAATTAGACGGCGGCTTTATAATCACCTTTAGTGTTGAACGTTTTGAGCGACTTAAAATATTCAATATAAAAGCTAGACGTGTGATTGAATGGCGTTGTTCAGTCAAAGGGCTAGATGTTTGATTGAACGGCTATTTAAACCAGTCGGCTGTGACATATATATACTCAAAGGTGACTGACTGATTGACATAGTGATCTATCAACGCACAGCCCAAACCACTGGACCGATCGGGCTGAAATTTGGCATGCAGGTAGATGTTATGACGTAGGCATCCGCTAAGAAAGGATTTTCATAAATTCCAACTCCAAGGGGTTAAAATAGGGGATGAAAGTTTGTATATAATAATCCTTCATAACGCGAGCGAAGCCGCGGGCAAAAGCTCGTACAGCTATAAGAGCGCGGCTGCCGCGCGACTGTCTTTTCGCGCAGCTGCCGCGCTGCTGCCGCAGTGCTTGCGACGTAATGTGAAGGCAGCCTAAGATGGCCTAAGTAGCTACCGAACTCTAAAGCACGAAAGTAAGCTTGTAAGTTGTAAGTTGAGTAAGGAATAGAAAGCGCTCTTGTGTACTGCGCCTACACTTAAGCACTATAAAATTACTCCTGCGTAGCTGGCCTGGTTTCAATGAAACGGGCCACCGTCACCGAAACCGGTGTGGGAGCTATTATAATGGATACTTATAGGCTAAACTGAAGCAATGCAGGCTAAGAGCAGATTCGGTGATCACCTGACTGTCTGAAAAGAAATATAATATCCATGGTCACAATGTCAATTAAATTAAGAAATTTAAAAACACCCCCGCCAAACAACTTTGAAAAGTAATGAAATAATATTTACTGCCTTTAAGTTCAAATAATTCCTAACTTGTGTAAAGTAATATTTTAAGTAGTCCATGTGTGTCGGGGGACCGACAAGTAAACTACAACCTACAACCGCCAAGTCGCTGATTATCTCGATTCAGTTCGTTCTTTAAACTTGTTACCTTGACAACAATTATGGACTAAAATATTACTTTACACAAATTAGGAATTATTTGAACTTAAAGGGAGTAAATAATATTAAGTATTAATTCATTACTTTTTAAAGTTGTTTGGCGGCGGTTTTTTAACCCCCGACAAAAAAGAGGGGTGTTATTTAACCCCCGACAAAAAAGAGGGGTGTTATATAAGTTTGACGTGTCTGTCTGTCGGTCTGTCTGTCTGTCTGTCTGTCTGTCTGTCTGTCTGTCTGTCTGTCTGTCTGTCTGTCTGTCTGTCTGTCTGTCTGTCTGTCTGTCTGTCTGTCTGTCTGTCTGTCTGTCTGTCTGTCTGTCTGTCTGTCTGTCTGTCTGTCTGTCTGTCTGTCTGTCTGTCTGTCTGTCTGTCTGTCTGTCTGTCTGTCTGTCTGTCTGTCTGTCTGTCTGTCTGTCTGTCTGTCTGTCTGTCTGTCTGTCTGTCTGTCTGTCTGTCTGTCTGTTTGTCTGTCTGTCTGTCTGTCTGTCTGTCTGTGAGACAGGACAGACAGACAGACAGACAGACAAACAGACAGACAGACAGACAGACAGACAGACAGACAGACAGACAGACAGACAGACAGACAGACAGACAGACAGACAGACCGACAGACAGACACGTCAAACTTATAACACCCCTCTTTTTTGTCGGGGGTTAAAGGAGTGAGCACACTTTTCCCTTTCTTTTCCTTCCTTACCCTCCCCTATTACCCTGTTCCCTCTTAAAAGGCCGCAACGCATTCGCTTTTCTGATCCTGCGAGTGTCCATGGGCGACGGAAGTTGCTTTCCATCAGGTGACCCGTTTGCACGTTTGCCCCCTAATTTCTTAGAAAAAAAAAAATAAAGACGGGCCGTGCCGGGGCTCAGCGTGCCGGGGCTCATCGCAAAAAATCGCCTCCATACAATTTGTATGGAAGCGGATGCGCGTATCGCACACTGTGTCGGGGCGCAGCGGATTTCCGCTTCCATACAAATTGTATGGAGGCGGATTTTTGCGATGAGTCCCGGTACGCTGAGCTCCGGCACGGCCCGTCTCAGTGTGCTCACTCCTTTAGAATACACGTAGAAAATATTTTTTTTGCTGAAGTTATTACATAGTACCTACCTACCTATTCGGCTACCGAATGTAAAGAATATACTTTTATACAATAAGTATCTCTGTATGTCTGTAATCAGGGCCCGTACCACGAAACCGTTTTGAGACTCAAACAATTGTACTAGAATGTTGCGTCCTGCTCTAACAACGTCAATTCACGTTTGTTAAAATAGGACGCAGCATTCTCGTCCGATTATTTGAGTCTTAAAACAGTTTCATGGTACAAGGCTGTATACAGCAGCTTCTCGGCACCACCACTGTTGACTTGCTGTTGAGCTTATTGTGTATGAGTAGTGTGAGCTGCTTATATTAGTCTTAATTTTTTTTATATTAATAATTTTAATTTTACTACCTACCCCACAATGAATAAGTAGGTATTCAAATCCATGTTCAAATTAATAATTCTAATTTTAATAACTTCTAAGGGTATCGGATACTGTGCAAAATTACATATTTTATTACCATCTGACTACACATTAGGATAGCTCTATCTAGTGTCGCCAAATATAACTACAATTATTATAATTAGTAGACACGACACTAGATGGAGCTACTTGTCACATATTTCTAATGATTTGTTTTTCGTTTAATTAATGTGTAATATTATAAAAAAAAATTTTTTAATTGTGAACTAAAATATTATTTTATTTACATAAATAAAATCACATAAAATATTTTGATGTTCTAAAATTTTTATTGGCTGTATATCAAGAATTCTTTGTACGTCTGTTATAGCCTGTGCGAAAATGCGAAATAAAAAAAAGTTAAAGAAAGTGTGAGATTGCGAGTAAATGGCGTCTCGAGTTGTTTTTTTAGTGAATATCAAATATGTTTCTCATGTTACAGTGATAAAAGCGAAGTTTTAATACTTGCGATGTTAATGTATTTGTTATCATTAAAGTTTCATTGACAATTACTCAGTCTTAACCATACGGTTCACATTCTGTGACGAAACAATGGCGTCGAACGATTCTGGTGAATCCCACGTAAAAGACGGTGAAAATCGCGATTTAGTGACCGACGGTTGCAATAAAAGTGGGAATTCTGATATCGGTGAATACGTTAAACGCCGCCGGATGACTCATGACTATCGAAAACTGTCGAAACTGGGATACGATCCAAGTGTGCCAACAGTGATCAAGCACGCACCAGCTTCGGATTCTAAAGGTGAGGCTTACTCCATCTACTAGATCTTCTACATCTTAACATCGTGCATATGAAGTATGCATCAAGTAATCGAATATAGTCGGCGAATTTTGGTGGGAAAACGGTTAACCTATCATTTTTTTATGTTACATCATTGAAATGGAGGTCATTACTGTTTATAAACATTTCAAGCAAAATTGTTACTACTTTTACTACAAGTACTTTTGGAATGTGTTTTAGGTAACCCCAACTCATATTGTTATTGCACTTCTCATGTTTTCTTATTCTTTGCCATACTTTCTAAATGCCCGCTTAATTGCAACAGCATGAATCTATAACCTTGACTTTTTGATGCTAAGAGCACCTTTCTAGTAATGGCATTGGTGTAATGGTGGTAATATACTTGTCAATTTGACCACTCCAAAATGATTGAATCGTTAAAAATGATCCTGATCTTTGGAAAACAGGATCGTTTTGAACATGATATGGAAAATTTTGGAATTTTGAACAATAATTTTTAGCGCCATCAAATTAACGGAGAAAGAGCGAAATATAGGTAAAAGGCACAAGGAATTTTGGGATAGTTATTGGACTTTGTTAAATAATTTTATTTATTATTTCCTTTCATTTGTGTATTTATATTGTATTTATTTGATCAACGAATTCATTTGATTTAAATGTGTACTTGGCACTTGTTTGTTGTTTATGAAACAGCTTTGTTCCTCTTTTTTTTTTATTAAATGAGGGGGAAAACGAGCAAACGGGTCACCTGATGGTAAGCAACTACCGTCGCCCATGGACACTCGCAACATCAAAAGAGCTGCAGGTGCGTTGCCGGCCTCTTAAGAGGGAATACACTCTTTTCTTGAAGGTTTGTAGGTCGTATAGGTCCGGGAATACTGCTGGTGACAGTTCGTTCCACAGTGCGCGGCAGAAAGTTACGCGAAAAACGCACTGTGGAAGACTGCCACTCATCAAGGTGATGAGGATGGTATGTTTTTCGCGTGGGACGATAGCGAAAAGTTGCAGGTGGTATGATACCAAACAATTCCTCAGAGCACTCCCCGTGATACAACCGATGATATTATTTTGCTGCCTCGCTTGATTCATTCTGTTTCCTACAAGCACAAAATAATATTTTGTAATGGCAAACCAATTACCAACAACACATTTTGCTTAATGACCAAATCAAGCAAGGAATCAAATGAACACATAAATTGCGGGCTTCAAGCCATAAAAAAGTCGTTTTCTTGATGATGATTCTCAAAAACAATATGAACCTTTTGGAACCATGGCATCCACTTTAATTAACAAAACACCCCAATATTTATAAAAACATTTATGCAATATTAGATAACCCATTGAACTATCACATCCTTCCTAACTTATTTTCTCACTGTAAATACAACATCTTTTTTAGACTTCCACAAATATTTCAAGACTAAAATTAGCCAAATTGCTTAAAAAAATCATTTTTAATTTATGTAGAAGATATCATCAAAAGAACAATGTTGTCTGTTATATTAGAATATTTACTTGACAAAAAAACATTTTATGATTGCCATAAGCCATACAACAAATCTGCTTAAAGTTCAAAAACTGATTGAAACTGAGAACAAGCAAAATATTTAAAAAAATGCATAAATAAAATAAAAAATAAAATAAGCCTTTATTCAGATATTTACATATGTTTCTTTTACATTTCTATACTTTATACATTAATTTTTTTTAACTAAATCTGATTGCCTTATGGCAAAGGCCTCCTCTAAACTCTCGCACAATTGTCTATCCATAGCCTTCCTGCTCCATGTTGTACTTGCTATTGCTTTTATCTCATCCTCCCATCTTTTCTTTTGCCTTCCTCGTCTTCTTTTTCCTTCTCGTGGGTACCATATAGTGACATCTTTGGCCCATTTGTTTTTTCTATTTCTTATAATATGTCCTGTCCACTTCCACTTTAGCCTCTTAACCGTATATATCACATCTGTTACCCCAGTTTTTGTCCTTATTTCTGTCAGTTTAATTTTTTCTTCTAGTTTGACGCTTAACATACTCTTTTTTATGCTATTCTGACATACCTGTAGGGATTTATGTTGTTTTTCCGTTCTTCTTCTTCTTCTTCTTCTTCTCCCCATTTAGGAGTTGCCAGCGTCAGAGTTGAGGCGAAAAATGTGAACTTATAACGTAAACTGATTGCCATGCAGCGGGCACGGGTGATGACTTCAAGCGATCATGCAAATACAAGATAAAATAATGAAACAGAAAAAAGCAGAACAAGCAAATAAGTACAGCAAAATATTGTTTCTTAGCCTTTAGAGATACACAGAGTACATAAACATAAATACAATCTACTTATATTAAATATAAAAGGAAGAGAATTCATATTACAACTAGAGCCTAATGTGATAATGAGCAATGAACGAGCATAAGATGTCTAAGGTAATCGTACAATGAAAGGTTGTTTTCGCAAGCAAAAAATATATGGTCTGGAGAGCCTTCATCCAAGCCACATTCACACAATGAGCTATCCCTCACCCTTATTTTAGCTAGAAATACCGGGTTACACGAGTGACCCAGACGTAGCCGACAGATAGTAGAGCAAACAGGCTTATTAGCTTTCAAATATTTAAAAAACCACGGTCGACTAGGTACTGAATCCTGAATTTCAGCGTAAAAACGTCCTTTATCCCTACTCGACTCAGTCCAAATGGAATTCCACTCCAGAGTCAAATGCGACTTGGCCAGAGGAAGAAGATCCTGACAAAAAATTTTGAAATTACTTAAACCACCAGACTTTGCAGCTTCTTTGGCATAAAGATCCACACATTCATTTCCTATAATCCCGCTATGACCAGGAATCCAAGCAAGTACAACCTGTATGTTGCTACAATATTGCTACAATAGCATTTAAATAGTAACTGCCTAATTTTAAAAATTAAAGGGAATTTAAATTTACTTCTAAAGGGGTTTGACAAAATCGCTTCCAGGGAACTTTTACAATCGGACAAAATAATTGCCTTATTTAGATTGTGCGATTCCACAAAGGAAATCGCTTAAAAATCGCTAGAGATTCTGCATTAAAAACCGAAGAAAATGAAGGCAATTTATTATTAAGGACAACATTAAATTTTGGAATCCAAACGGCACTACCTACACAAGAAGTATCGGAAAATTTGGAGGCGTCCGTAAAAATCAACGTCCAATCTTTAAATTTATCACTTATTACAGCATTAAATTGATTATTAGAAACAGGGGAACCTTTCACTATGGGTAAATTTAAAATAATATTGGGAGAAAACACAAGGGAGGAAAAAGAAGCTTCAAATAGCGGATTAATTGAAAATTGGGCCACAGGACATGGAAGAGAAACTATCTTTTGATAGCTCTTCACAACACAAGGTAAATTCTTATGTGTCCAATAACTGCTGGTTGAAAATTGTGAAAGAGAAAACAGCTTATTAATAAGAGGGTGATGAGACCACTGGTAGACCTTAAATATAAACCTGTCCGACAAATATTGTCGGCGTAGGGACAAAGGAGGCTCCGCACATTCCACTTCATTGCACCTATGACTATCTGTAAACATTTTGCCTGCAGTTTATCACACATTTTTAAACTAGATTTGCTACATGGCTCCAATAAAAAGGACGCATAATCCAAGTGGCTATGAATTAAAGCATTGTACATTAACCTTTGGACGTATGGGTGAGAACCCCACCAAACTCCTGATAATGATCGAAGGATATTTAAATTTCTTCCGCCTTTTTTAAACAATTATTAATATGACTTGTACCAGACAATTTCGAATCCAAATGAAGGCCTAAATATTTAACAGAATTCCTAACTGGAAAAACTTGGTTGCTGAAAACTACAGAAATATCTGGGATATACTTAGCTCTCGAGAAAACAACGACAGAGCTCTTTTCTATGGAAATTGAGAGACCATGGTTCTCCAGCCAGTCGCTTAAGTAGGACACTGCAGAATTTAGTCGATTACAACCTAGAATAATATCCTTACAGATAATATATAGAGCCAAATCATCAGCATACTGGAGAATATTACAAAAGCAGCTTACAGAGCTTTCAAGGTCACAGGTATAGATATTGTATAGAAGTGGGCTAAGGACAGAACCTTGAGGAAGACCTTTCCAAACATACCTTGGAGGGATGGATATATTCTTATATTGCACCTTAACAGTCCTAGACGATAGATAGTTGCAAATATAATTAACAATTTTTCTTGATACACCTAATCTGAGTAATTTATGCCTAAGAACGGGGAGGAGAACATTATCATAAGCTGACTGTATGTCTAAAAAGACACCCACCACTGCCTCATTTTTAGAAAATGCCATACGGACTTCGGTCACAAAAGTTGCCAGACAGTCTGCAGTACTTAAGTTTTTGTTTTTCCGTTAATGCCCATGTCTGGCAGCCATATGTCATGCATGACAATATGCAGGTGTTAAAGATTTTCTTCTTGTCTGTCATTGAAAACTGGGGATTTTTCATTATCTCTTTAAACGACCAGTACCTCTTCCAGGCATTGTTTATTCTTAAATCTATTTCTTTCTGTATGTGATCTTCTGGTGAAATTATTTGACCTAAATATGTATATTCATTTACATATGCTATTGTGTTGTTATTTACCTTTATCTCCTTCTGTTCTCCATCTGGGGAAAAAAATGCATAGTATGATCCAAAATATTTTTATAGCAAATCAAAAGAATCAATTTCAACAGAAAAGAATAAGCTAAAACTATTAATTTCTGAAATAATTACAATGGTTCTCATAATATTAAGAAATGTAATATTATAATATTAAGCATGACTGAGTGTGCAATTCACACATGATAAAATATGTTTTGCATGAAAAATATTAAATGTACAAGGCAGTCCTTGTACATTAAACCTAGTCATTACATTTTTTTTTATTTCAACCATTTTTTCAAGCTACAGTTTTCCTTTTTTTGTTTGTTGCTTTTTATTTCATGCTTGTTTGCCTTTAAGGCAAAAGGCTTATTCCAAATCCAGGGCTTCCCACCTTTTCCTGTTCCTCCCCAGTCTAGTCCAGGTTTTATCTCATCTGTCCATCTTTTAAATTGTCTTCCCATCTTACTTTTTCCATTTCTTGGATACCAATCAAGGATGGGTTTACTCCACATTTCTCTCAGTATATGGTCTGTCCATCTCCATTTTAGTTTTTTAACTTTGACAATCACTAGTTATTGCTAAAACCTAGCTATAAATGTTAATTAATAGTAATAAAGTAACCAATGTGTCCATTGTCTCGAGTCTTCACTACTGTCTACCACTAAGCTGATCAAAATCCTTTATCTAGTTTTTGTGTAAAGAAAGTAACAGACATACACAGTGAAAAACTTTATAATATTAGATTATTGTGATTTTAAAGTAACATAACATTAACATGAGCAAGTCCTTTTTATTTGAAAACCATAAAATACTGTATAATATGAAAAACATTTTATTTTTATCCCCATTTAAAACAAAAACGGGACCCTATTACTAAGACTTTGTTGTCTGTCTGTCAGTCCGGCTGTCTGTCAGCAGGCTGTATCTCAAAAACCGCTATAGCTAGACTTCTGAAATTTTCACAGATTGTGTATTTCTGTTGCCACTATAACAACAAATACTAAAAACAAAATAAAATTAATAATGAAAAGAGGTACAATACTATTATCAATATATGAACTTAATTCCATTTGTAGGGATTGATCATTTTGAAAGTTAAATGAAATAATTCCATATTGATTTCTCCATTTTCATCTATGCTGATACTATAATGTCATGCCTGAAAACGATTATAATTGTTGTTTCAGGTAAAAAACGTAAGCGCAGCATTGAGTCTAAGGAAGTATGTGTGTGGGGAGAAAACGCCAAACCAGCGAAACTGAGTAAAATATGGCCAGTTTTCGATTCTGGAGGATTTGGCGACACTGCCATCATGACACTGCATATCGTGCAAAAACCAACACCAGAGAAGAACCCTCTTCTGTTCTATAGACACCATGATTTGTGTACTGAACTCAACCAACCTTTAGACTGGTTTGGTGGCATCAACGCTTCCTGGAAGCAGACACAACTATCGAGATCAGTTCCATGTGATGACGTCACAAAGCGAATATATTCGTCCGTGTCACGACAACTGCGCATCATCAATGCTCATTTCCAACATAACATGTTAAAGTACAAGTACCCTAAAGTGTCCCGAGCTAATGTTTTACTAGAAAGTTCCACTTCGAGACGTCTTTCGACTCAAGTCAGCATGGCCTTACGAGCGATCAAGTTCCAGTCGACACCGAGAAGGGAGTTACCGTGCTATGGTAATTTAGAGCTGCCGTTCAAGATTAAACAGGAAGGTTCATCTTCTTCATCGCCCCAGTTTTACCCAGCGATAGGCAGAAGTGTTAAAGTGAATACAGATGCTAAACTAAATACAGATACTAAAGTGAACAGTGATATCAAAGTGAACAATGAGATTAAAGTGGAGAGAGACATCGTCAAGGTGGAGAAGGACAGAGACAAGGATAGAGAGAGGGAGAAAGAAAGGTAAACTTATTTTGTTATTATCTAATTGTGTTACGATATAATACTTAAACATTACCTTACTCAACCGACACCATTCAAAAGCAAATCTATTTGACATGATAGCCAAATCATCTAAACACCTGCCAATATTTTGTAAAAGACACTAACCGCCATACTCAGAGACATTTAATTACGATTAACCTTGAATTTAATGAAGAGTTTGACAGATGTATGGGGATTATGTCAAAATTTTGAATTAATTACAATTAAGTAAATAATGTTCCACTCTGAGTGCGACAGTGAGTTATATATTTAATTAATTAGATGGTGCCCACAACTCTGTTGCATGAAGCCAGCGTGATAACGCAGGATCCATACATTTTCTGGCAATCGGGATAATATGTCCTTCCCTGGGACTCAAAGTATCTCTATACCAAATGTTTTGCAAAATTGATTCAGCAGTTTGGGTGTGAAGATGTAACAGACAGACACACTTTCGCAATTATAATATTAGCAGAGACCAGCGGGGCAAAAATGGTCGCTTTGAAGAATTCATTTCATTTTTCTAAAATTTTACGCAACTCTTATTGCAATTCATTTCTGTATTTTTGTACTGATTTGACATTTGTCAGTTTGACAGTTTTGACAATTCATTTGCTGAATTGATTGAGAGGAATTACTAAATGTGACCATTTTAGCCCCGCTGATAATATACTATATCTGGTCTCTGATATTAGTATTTATTTATGCAGTATTGATTAAGTACTAAGAAGTTCCAAAGTAGCTCTCTTGCTACAAAATATATTTAAATGCAGCTTATAATTATTCCGGGTGTGCTGTTTTTGACTTTTAAATAGCAAATTGCGAATGTGTGTCTGTCTGTCTATTAACTCAAACAGATCTTGTATTATACTTGTTTGGTGTATAAATATTTTTTATTAGTAAAGGAGGTTAAAAGTATTACCTGAGACCTAAAAACAAATTAAATTAATTATTAATTTAAAATTTAACAGATCGTCGCATTCGTCGCGTCACTCCAGCTGTCAGCAGTGCAGACGGAGGTCCCGCATCAAGCGGTGCTCCATCGGGGTGCAGTGCCGGAGGGAGAGGACGGGGCCCATGTGGGGACCGCTCTCTCAGACCATTGACCTGAAGGGATTGAAGTATCACAGGTATTTGCGAGTTACTTGCTACCTTTTATTGAGGGAGATACGATTTATGCATAATTTACTTGTATTCACAAAGTTACATACAAATGCATACAAAGATTTAAATTTGTTCTTCAATCTTCACACGCACACGAAAGCAATGAAATCTGCATAGCATAGTGTGTGCATGGATAATAACATGGGCGTACCCAGGTTCTGGGCCAGGGGGGGAAATTACCCAGGTTGTGGTGCCAGGGGGGGGGGGGGGGGGGGGGCAAATCAGATTTTTCATAAGCAAGGTGTTTATAAAGATATAAAAAATTTATAATTTTTACTTGTAAAAAAATTGTATTGCAAATAGGAAATGCAAATCTCGCGAGATTGGGGTTCAAACGAGATCCCGCGAGTTTATGAATACAATACCGCGAGATCTCGCCAATTTTGAGATCTCGCGAGATTAGCAGTTTGGTGGGTTTTTTGCAAATAATCACAATATTTGAATAAATTACGAAAAAAAATTCATATTCATGATTTTTTTCAATAGAATTTTATGCATCAAACATTGTTTGATGTATCTGTGTATAATTTTTAAGTAGTAAACTTTGACATACGCATCTACTATCAAATATATATCAAATAACAAATAAAAGAAACAGCCAGTCTTCTCTTCTAATGCGCTTTTATAATTTTGGACGTGGCGGTAATATCGTGGACGTCCGCGGTAAAACGATAACATAGGATAACGTGACGTCCATAATTATGTAAGCGCACTATCAAACACAAATCTTTTAGTAATAAAATAGTTTTTTTTATAAGTAACAAAATAACGAGAAGTCAAAATTCAGGACCTAGTTTAGAATCACAGTGCACAGTTGCTTAGGCCAGCTCCTCTATGTTTTGACTCCGTGATCGCAACTCCGCCCGTGTCAGTCCGCGCTTCAAATAAGACGTTTTTATGCTCAAGTGCAATCTCGTTAAACTCGCGAGATCTCGCCTCTTTTTCGTCCGAGATCAATCTCGCTAAAAAAGGGCGAGATCTCGCGAGAACGAGATTGCATTTCCTAATTGCAAACAAATGGCAAAAAATTGTTTTCTTAATTTTTAATTTTTATAGATAAAAGTACTCGATAATATACTTAGTAGGGACGTCAACACGATCCAGAGGGGGGCGTCGGCCCTCCTCCCCTGCCAGCCCCCCCCCCCTCGGTACGCCCATGGATAATAATCTTTAAGTGTGTGTAAAAGTGACAGCGGCAGGGCGAGACCCAAATTTAAGGTGGGCAATATATATTTTCGAGGCCCCTCTGATGGACGACGCAAGAGGACGGATTTAATTATTGTTAAGAGATAGAATGTTTTGATATTTAATCTTTTATAAAACATTTTATTTATGATTTATGAAAATTTGAGTATCGAAACTCGTAAATCTCAAAAAAAAACTCAAACATTTTTATTCAGAATAATTTTTGCAAATATTCTCTGAACGTCTACATGATGCCTACCACCGGTTCGGGAACTAGCCCGGCGAGAAGAACCGGCGTAAGAAACTCGCACGGGGCCCACTTTTTTACCAAAAAAAGTGAGAAAAAATTAATCTTCTAAAATAAGGTTTACAATGTTGTAACTTAAAATTATATATACAATGTCAACATACATACATAATTGTAAGTCATAAAATATTATTAAAAAAATAGAAATAGCCTTGCAAGCAACCATCCTACTCCCAAGATGTGCCCTCGTTTATGAAATCATTGACCTTATAATAGGCTTTGGCACACAAAGGCTCTTTGACTACTTTTTTAAATTTATTAATGGAAAGATTTTGAACGTTTTCTGGGATTTTATTGTAAAGGCGTATACATTGACCTTTAGAATAATCCTTAAAAAACTCCTTGTGGTCCAAGGAGCGCGAGGCCCCTTGGACCGCGAGGCCGTAGGCGGTGGCCCACGTCGCCCACGTCTTACACCGCCTCTGAAAAGCGATAAGCTAGTACCTTATACTTATTTTTATTTATAAGACTGCCCCTAATCACTAATATAAATGTCACCGTAAGATTGTAAACACCGCGAGATTGTAATATGACGAAGTGATGGATTGTAAACAAACAATTTTCCGGTGAGTTTAAATTAATTATTTCGTATTTAAAATAACTTCAATGCCAAATGGTATGAGATGTATAACATAAAATAAAATTTAGATATATTTAAAGTGCTGTTTGAATGTTCGGTTATTAAAATTAACCTAATTTATAATTCAAACTGCATTTTAAATATATCTAAATTATATTCAATGTTATACATCAAATATTCAGGCAATTGAAGTTATTTTAAATACGAAATAATTAATTTAAAATCATCGGAAAACTGTTTGTTTACAATCCACCACTTCGTCATATTACAATCTCGCGGTGTTTACAATCTTACGGTGACATATACAATGTCGTTTCAGACTGATGAGAGTGGACACGCACCCTAACGGTGGTGCTAGCGTGGTGTACCTCAACCAGCAAGACGTGGACATGCTAAGCCGGGGCCAGCAGGAAGCACTTGCCAAAGAATTCTTGAAGGTACAATATTTTTTTTATTTATATTTTATTTATTTATTACGATATAGAATACATACCACAGAATAATAACATAAAGGGAAATAACAACAAGAACGTACGCTATTTAGACTGAGCTCTAATTAAAACTACACCCCGCATTGGAGGAAACAATATCAAAAAACATATAACAATAATAATATAATACCCCATAATAATATAATACCCCACACTGGTTTCAGTGACGGTGGTCCGTTTCATTGAAACCAAGCCAGGTACGCAGGAGTAATTTTATAGTGCCCAAGTGTGTGCGCAGTATACAAGAACACTTTATACTCCTTTACTCTCATAATCCAGTGGGACTGGGTTATGAAAATATCAAAATATCGATTTCTACTTTTAACTTGATACATTTTCATACATAAGAGCAATCCCCTAAAACACTTACCTAATAGAGTAGTTTCTGAGTGGAACAAGCTGCCTGAAAATGTAATAATGGCACCTACAGTAAATTCTCTAAAGAACAGACTGGACAAACTTTAAATCGTATGATACACACGCATCAGCTTATAAGCTGCTAGTGTGCTTATTGATATAATAATAATAATAATAAATTTTCTGTCAAACTCTTCATTCTAACTCGAATATAATTTTAATCTACTAACGGCCGTTCCCAATATTTGATCTATCTCTGGTTTTGCCCTACTAGAGATAGAAATAGCTCACATTAGACATTAGAGACATATATTTTATGTTAACTCAATGTTAGCTGCGATCGGTTGTATGTCAAACCAAAGATAGATTGAATATTGGGAATGGCCATAAGAGTACTCATTCTGACTGTCTAATTCCAACTCGTGATAACTAGACCAGTGCATCCAAATTGGGCTCGGAACATAACACACGACTTAAACATCCATACCAATATTATAAATGCGAAGGTGGGTCTGTTACCTTTTCACGCCCAAACCGCTGAACTAATTTTGCTGAAATTTTGTATGGAGATACTTTGTGGACCGGGAAAGGACATTGCGGGGGTTATGTAGCCTAATTGATAAGTATTAATTAGTAATTAAGTTCTCAATAAAAGGTCTCTCTTACAGCTGGTATTCTCGGAAGACGGTGAGGGGTGGGCGAACTTCGTGTGTGGGGTGGTGCGCGGGGCCGCAGCTCGGTTCCCCTGCCTGCTGCAATACCTGGCTGAGAAGCACCCGTCCCTGCCCGTCAAGGCTGGAGTCCTGGCCCGGGCTTCGGACATAGAGACCACCACCATCAGCCGTTATCAACAACAGGTATAGTTTATCCATACTATGAACTAGCCAATTGCCCAAACCTTTTCTAATAAAATAGTCCATTAATGAATAATGATTCTAAGTTCTATAATCTATATGGACATGACAGTGCAAAAATTATACTGTACTGTACCATATACAGGGTGCAATTAAACCTACCTGCCAAATTTTTTTTGGGGCTTAGGTATCATTAGGTGAGTCCATTTAACCAAAAAAAATAGGGTGTTAATTTTTTTACAATAACATATTTTATCCGAAAAAAAAAAATCGATGCACAATGGTCACTTCATAAGTTAATAATAATTCGATATTGCGATCGAGCTAGTACATCGCGTCGCATAGATATCCAGTCGAGACTGGTTATGCGTAGGGGTAAAGCGGAACGCCGCCAGCCGGTCGCCGGCGACCGTTTAGTACCACGCGCCTAGTTGTATAGCTAACACGTAATTATTTTGTTTGTCCGCGCTTTAATTAATGTCTGTTACAATGTACCCTAACCACGATCGCGTGTTATGAAATGTGGAGGCATAGGTGGAGGTGCTACATTTTGAGTGGCGAAAGTTTACGCGAAACCCAGAGACTGTACGAGCAAGAAAGCGTTCCACGTCTTCGTAACAGCTGATTGATGATTCTCGAATGCAGCAGCTGTACCCTGAATCTGAATCGCGAGACAATCAAAGACTCGGATTATGGACAGTTCGCACTTCGCAACACCTGCACACGCCTAGCCAGCCTCGAAGGCATGCCTCTGACGAGGTTAAAAGTGACAAAGTTGTGCTTAACAAACTTTTAAAGTCTTAAAAACAATGTGCAAAACGCGCTAGACTCCGCTTAGAGCAAAACGGAACGGTTTGAACTCGTTTGAACTATGCTAAGTGTAGACAAGATGGAAGTAAATAAGATTTAGAGGTGGGTTATTTTGATTTTTATTTTTTAATTAGTTGGTACTGTGTACATAAGTTAATTGAATATTTAAATACGCCTAAATGCAAAGGATGTGGTTTAGATTTATTATAAATTTCTAAAGTGCTTATTTTTCGTAATTAAAAAGTTGTAATTTTCCACTGAGGTAGTAAGTACTACGTAATAGAGCAGCTATTGCGAACAAAAAACATGTCGCACTTGAGGCATGAGCGGGGTGGGAGGCGGGGCGGTGATTGCTATAGATCAGTACCGCAGAAGTGACAGTTTAGTGCCTACACTCGAATGAATGCAGAATCTATTTGAGTAAGTGGATAAAATAAAAATAAAAATTCCCTTTTTTATAAAATTTATAATTAATATGGATCCATAGTCCACTATAGCTAATTACCTTATTTAAATTACTTAAATATTTTCAAATATGTACCATAATAAAATTATTATAATGTACGCATGTATAATGTTTGTAATATTTTAAATACATATTACCAAAATACAAACTCGTCTACGTGAGTAAGTACTTCATTCATCGTCGTCTTATCATAGATCTGTATTCTGCCTACATTACACTCTGAATCTAATACTCTATGACAATGCAAAATGGCGCGCGACTTCGCCTAGTAATTGAATGTTCGTATTTTAATTGAAAATAATTAAATAAGAATGCTAATACCGATGAAATGTTATTCCGTTGCATTTGGAAGTGTTACTGGAATAATTTTTGCAGTATCTTAACCCACAACTAGGCATTTTTGCGACTTTTTTTGGTTTCGTTTTTGATTGTGGTACGTCTGGCGCGCAGAAGAGCTTGCGGGCGACTAAGTGCACTGCTGCTATATAGATTACGTTGAATGTGACCAAGCATTGCGTTGCGTTGTCGAGTCTAGTACGTAGTACATACTATGTCAGTGTAATTTTCGACTCTTTTGATGTGTATCAATTAATTTTATTCTAAACATACCTGTCTACGTCCTTTACATTTGACGGTCCTAAGTTCGTCAAAGTATGAAGAGAAAATTCGCAATTTATGATAATAACAAGAATGGGGCACCAGAAGAGTAAAGGTTCAAAGACCGATTCTAGTTGAGATATGGATAGGGGGGCCCACAGGCATGGATTGCTTAGGGCATCAAGTAGTCTTAATCCGTCACTGCAAGAATGTCAATGGAAGGGCGGGGCGGGGCCGAGCCGCACATGTGTCCATATTTTGTGGTGTTTGGTAGGATAACTTTCGGAGGCTATTTCTCAAAATTTTAGTACTGAGTGATTATAAAAGAAGAAATACGTGTATTTTTATTTTTAACAAGGATCAATATATCCAAATTTGGCAGGAAGGTTAAATTGCACCCTGTATAAGTGCATAAATTCAAATATTTTTGAACACAGTTTCCTTAGTAACTCTTCTTATGTTACGCTGGCCTAAGCTATAATATATTTCTTAATTGAGATAGCTGAAGCCTGAACCGTTTATGTTCTGTTTTCTTTTAACTTCATTAAATATAACATATATAATATACTAGCTGTTGCCCGCGACTTCGTCCGCGTTAGCATAGTAGATCACATCCCAAGTATTATTTATTGTACAAAAATATTCGATATACAGAATTGACTTTCCTACGATTTTATTATATATATATAAATGTTCCGCGCGGCTTCGCTTGCGTAATTTAGGAATTTCACGCAACCGTACAACCGTTGCTCCAGTAGTTCATAAGCGATCCCATATAATTTCTCATCACATTTTCATCTATTTCTTCGCTTTTATTAGTCTTAGCGTGATAAAATATAGCCTATAGCCTTCCTCGACAAATGGGCTATCTAACATTGAAAGAATTTGTGAAATCGGATAAGTAATTCCTGAGATTAGCGCGTTCAAATAAGCACTTTCATATAATTTCTCCCGTTTTTTCCACATTTTTCTCTATTTCTTCCCTCCTATTAGTCTTAGTGTGATAAAATATAGCTTATAACCTTGCTCAATCAATGGGCTATTTAACACTGAAGGAATTTTTCAAATCGGACCAGTAGTTCCTGAGATTAGCGCGTTCAAATAAACCCTTTCAAATAATTTCCCCCCGTTTTTTTCACATTTTCCTATATTTCTTC
The DNA here is from genome assembly GCF_905147365.1 of Aricia agestis. NCBI lineage: Eukaryota > Metazoa > Arthropoda > Insecta > Lepidoptera > Lycaenidae > Aricia > Aricia agestis. Next base: position 6,998,915 of record NC_056424.1, on the reverse strand, counting down.
GCTCCTATTATACTTAGCGTGATAAAATATAGCCTATAGCCTTCCTCGATAAATGGGCTATCCAACAGTAAAATAATTTTTCAAATCGGACCAGTAGTTCCTGAGATTAGCGCGTTCCAACAAACAAACTCTTCCCAATTATAATATTAGTGTAGATTTGGATAGATACCACATTTTGCCATATAACACCTTGTTATACTAATATACAACATTTTTGCAGGTGCAACAAACGTACGCGGCGGGCACGTTCCGGTGCGGGCCGCTGCACCAGATCTCCCTGGTGGGCACGGTGCACGAGGAGGTGGGGGGATACTTCCCGGACATGCTCACCATGCTCACCGAGTGCCCGTTCCTTAATCTTGTAAGTTTGTTAATGATGATTTATGGTTTGGTGACACTTGATACTGTTGAAACTGTGAAATACTAAATATCACACAGACACAAAAAAAAATCTTGAATATTCTGTTCTATGAAGCAGAATTTAGACTTGAAATAATGTTGAGGAAAACAAGATTCAGACACTTTAAATAAAAGTGGTTTATTAGATTATAACTACAGTAAAGCTGATTGTTAGAAAAATACGAGCTACTAATTTTGCGATTACTGTTATCCTGTACGAAAATTCAAATAATTTGCTATGAAATGAACCGAATGGTTTATGACGACTGAATTCGAACAATGCATTAATTGGGATAGATCAAAATAAAAACTCCACGCTAACCAACCAACACAAGATCCATTCATCAATTTGGATGATTTTTAGCACGTAATATACAGCATAGCATAGAGTTATGTTAACATCCTGTGGCAATAAGATGTTTCTTTTTTTTGTAGACAATGCCTTGGGGACCAATGTCAGCCGTCGAAATGGAGCCTCAGGAATCAAATGATGGACCAATCCTGTGGATCAGACCGGGAGAGCAGCTGGTGCCCACTGCAGAACTTGGAAAGAGCCCTATAAAGAAGAGAAGGTTGGTTGATTTAAAATACTTTTTAAAGTTAAGTTTAATTTAAACGTAAACAAACAATTCGTTGGAGTTTTTTGGTAATGAGTAAACAAAAGACAAATGATTCAAATGGGGTGTCAGTATTTGAATATTATCTTAATTTAACGCCTCCGTGGTCTAGTGGTATAGAGCGCGGCTCTTGACTCGGAGGTCGTGGGTTCGATTCCCGCTTTGGAAACATGTTATTTCCAAGTTTGGTTAGGACAGTGCAGGCTGTTTTGGTATCTTTGTAATATTTGTATGTTGGAGTCGGAAGCACTACCCCAAAGTTGAATTCCATAAGTCCAAACTGGTTTGAGGATTGAATCGTATATTAATATTTTGTTGTTTACGGGCGGGCAATTATCTTTTCTTTCTTTGGTTCGTGTGGTTAGCCAAGATAGCAGTGTCATCTGCGTAGGTAGCCACTTTAATATGGACTGGTGTCGGGATATCTGAGGTGAAAATAGAATAGAGATAGGGACCGAGGACTGATCCCTGCGGTACACCTGCTTTGATTTCATGAAAGCCAGACCTTGAGTCAGATTCCTTGACTTGAAATACTCTGTCTTTTAAGTAAGACTTGAGGAGAAGGAAATAATTATGAGGGAGAAGCTTCTTTATTTTATATAGAAGGCCTTTGTGCCACACTTTGTCAAAAGCCTGCTGGACATCTAAGAATGCTGCCGAGCAATATTCTTTATTTTCTAAGGCAGATGATATACTGTCACAAATCCTATGTACTTGTTCGACTGTTCTATGACCACGTCGGAAGCCAAATTGGTGTTTGGGGATGATGGTTCTGGCTGATAACACTGCTGATAAACGTTTGAGAAGAAGTTTCTCAAAGATCTTTGATAAAATGGGTAAAAGACTGATGGGTCTATAGGACGTGACATCATTTTTCGGTTTTCCGGGTTCATGTATCATGATGATTTCAGCGACTTTCCATAGGTTAGGAAAGTGAGAAGTTCTTAATATTTTATTCATCAGCGACGTTAGAAAAACTATTCCCTTGCGTGGTAGCTCTTTTAATACAGTAGGAGTGATAAGGTCAAAACCAGGACCTGACTTTTTGAAATTGCTGATTACATTTTCCACTTCTTTGGGCGTAATAGGCTTAATTGGCAATTCCATTTGAAATGGCTGGGAAAGGGTTTCATCAATTGATGTTTCATCTACATAACATAATACCTATATAAATTTTATTTTGTAGAACTGGCATGAACGAGCTACGCAACCTGCAGTACCTGCCGCGGTGGAGCGAGGCGCGCGAGTTCCTGTTCGAGGACCGCACGCGCGCGCACGCCGACCACGTCGGCCACGGCCTCGACCGCATCACCACCGCCGCCGTCGGTCAGTACACAACTCGAGCAATGGTAAAACTGGCGTGAACGAGCCGCGCGACCTGCAGTACTTATGTGTACATGCACTTATTTTGCCAATAATAGGCGTGTACAGCAGGGCCGTATTTATATTTTTTTATGAGTATAGGCCACTTTAATTTCGCCGCCCCTATGTACGAACTCGGCCGCCCCCCTAGGATCCCATAGCACGCTGCCGCCCATAGGCTATAGTCTATACTGCCCTTTATACATAAATCCAGAGCTGGTGTACAGCATTCAATTAGGCATTGGTGAAACAACAAAATAAAATTTAAGGCCGTCAACGCACCTGCAGCTCTTCTAATGTTGCGAGTGTCCATGGGCGACGGTATTTGCTTTTCATCAGCAGGCGTAGCTTGGTCACCATAAAAACGGTTTCTTTCTACGGGAGAATAGACAAAGTGACAGTTAGACAATGGATATCCGCCATTTTGTCGATAAAATCTGTCAGTATGTCGATTCTTTCCCATGTCTACTGTTGTTATGCTAGTCCTGCAGCTGGAGACCAGTTTGATGGTTTGCCCCCTTATTTTATATAAAAAACAGCAAGCTAATTTATAACATTTATAACAACTATTTGTCATTTCCCAGGCGTCCTGAAGGCGATCGGTACCGGTGCGGATCCCGGCGGGGGGCGCATCACGAAAGACGTGGTGGCGTTCCACGCGGCGGACTTCAACAAGCTGGTGCAGCTGCTCCAGCTTGACCTGTACGAGCCGCCCATCTCGCAGTGCGTGACATGGTGAGTGACATGAGCTTTATATCTTACTTTTTGGTAGCATATGCTTAGGATGTTTCTCATAAAACTAAAATTACCATAATATGTTTCCATATAAATTCCCTCGATTACTCATGGATCATCATCAGGTCACCACTTTTGTGAACATGGTGCTAAATTGGAGTAAAACCCTATAAAATTAAAGAAAAATTTTGAAAATCCGGTTACAAACGGCGGAGTAATCGTTGAACATACAAAAAAAAACAGCCGAACATATCCCCTCCTCCTTTTTGGAAGTCGGTTAAAATACTGGCTTTCCATCGTAAATTTTACCGTTATTTAAAATAAGCTAGTTTTATTACAAAAGTTTTTAACACGTTCAATGCTGATCACGCGACGTCGTGTCACGGTCCCGTACGATGGTGTTTGTTTTGGCCACTTGGGCAGGATAATAAAGTTTTTTTTTTAATTTCGGCCTTTTGAGTATGTCCTATATTTTTGGCGTGGCAATGAACGTGTTAATAGCGTTGTCGCGTATTTAACTGAACTCTCTCTCTCTCTCAGGTTGGAGGAGGCGAAACTGAACCAGCTGCGGCGCGAGGGCGTGCGCTACTCGCGGCTGCCGCTGTGCGCGGACGACGTGTACTTCCTGCCGCGCAACATCATACACCAGTTCCGGACCGTCTCCGCCGTCACCTCCATCGGTGGGGACACACTACTATATCCATTAAATGGGCTATTTAGGCTGGTTTTGTCGTTAAGCGTTTCGGCAGCGCCGTTGGAGCGCCGCGCGTTCGGAGATGTATGGGGGTATTAGTAGCGTTTTAGGCCGGTATAAATAGATGCATCTCGGTCTCAAGTCGCGGTTCGACTCTATTGATTGGTCCAAATTTTGACAACCAACCAATCACAGAGCCTGAACCGTGTCTTGAGACCGAGATGCATCTTGAGTACTGACTATTTATACCGGCCTTAAAGTCGCGCGCTTGAGCAGCGTCGCTCGTCCGTTCGTTTGTTACAGCTTCGAACGCGCACGCTCCAACGGCGCTGCGAAATCCTTGACGATAAAACCAGCCTTACTGTGGAAGAACAGACAGATTTGCTACTGTAAATCTGCCTTAGGGCTTCCACACAAATAATTAGCATAGCAATGTCATTTTCATTATGAGTTTTGTCGCAGACATTTGCGATACGATGTGAATTCGCAGTTTTGTGTGGGGCCCATACGCCTCTAGTCCACCGACGCTCCGAACTGCGACACAGCGGCGAACCGATTTTCTGTCATCCGCCACACGACAATGCGTCATATTGCATCTCGCTCTATTCCCGTTTCGCATTGGTTTCGCAGATATTTTGCAGTTCGCTAGACGTCGGTGGTCTAGAGGCGTTAGTCCTTGAACGTCTGCTCATATTTAATTACAGCGAAACAAAAACGAGTATAATTGTCAATTTGAACTGTGTATGTATGTGGCTATTTAACAGATGTTTCCTTAAAACTTTTAAAATATTTGTCATATTAAAACAAATAAGGTGTCGTTGGATCCGTCGTCCGTTGGTTATAGGTTGACGTCACGTTATAAGGGCTACAAATCCCACGTGATAAGGGCTAGAAGACATGAAATAAAGAAGTAAAATCAATAATAATAATTAAAAAAAGGGAAAATAGTTTAACTTTCTTTTTGTAAGTTTTAACTTCGTTTTTGCTTTACAGCGTGGCATCTCAGACTGAAGCAGTATTACCCGTCGTCGGAGGCGTCCTCGCCCGCGGAGGAGCGACCGCCGGCAGACACGGTCAACAACACACCTGACCCTGGTAACTAAAATATTCCATCAAATTGCTTATGATGCATCTCCACATTTTTCTACGTGGAAGAGCCATGCTTCGTCACGAATGGGCCGGCTCGACCGGAGAAATAACACGGGCTCACAGAAAACCGACGTGAAACAGCGCTTGCGCTGTGTTTCGCCGAGTGAGTTACCGGAGGCCCAATCCCTTACCCTTTTTCCTTGCCTACCCTCTCCTATTTCCTTCCCTACCCCCTCCTATTTCCTTCCCTACCCTCTCCTATTCCCTTCCCTACCCTCTCCTATTCCCTTCCCTACCCTCCCCTATTCCCTTCCCTACCCTCCACTTTTCCCTCTTAAAAGCCCGGCAACGCACTTGCAGCTCTTCTGATGCTGCGAGCGACGGAAGTCGCTTACCATCAGGTGACCCGTTTGCTCGTTTGCCCCCTTATTTCATTAAAAAAAAAACGAACAAAACTAGCTTACATATAAAATTCATACATAACTTACTTTTGCTCGTCTTTCAGAAACCAAATCATCGAAACACAAACTAGGCGTCATCGAGATGAGAGCGCTGAGCGCCAAGTTCAAGGAGAAATCCGCCTTAAAAATATCTGAAAACCGCAAGAGTTTAGATGTCCAAAGTAAGGATAAGTCGGACGACAAGAAAGAGAGGCGGAGCGACAAGCACGACCGAGCTGACAAGACTGACCAGAAGAACGAGAAACACAGACACAAAGATGGAGACAGACACAAATCCGACGGCCGATCGGACAAACACGACAGCAAAATCGATAAAAGTGAAGGGAGAGCTGACAGACCTGACAAGGAGAAAGATAAGACGGAGAAGTCCTACAGAGAAAAAGACAAAAGTGATGTTAAGTGTGAGAAGACAGAAAGAAACGACAGATCTTACAAGGGTGAAAACAAAGCGGAGAAAACTGACAGTCACGATAGGAGTCGAGCGGACAGACCGGAGGTCCGGGAAAGATCCGAGAGGTCAGAAAAGTCCGACAGGTCAGAAAAGTCCGATAGAACAGAGAAGGAAAATCGGAACGACAAGTCAGAGAACAGAACCGAGAAGTCGGAAAGTTCAGACAAGAGCCACGACCACCACAGGAGGCACTCGTCCTCGTCCAGACACAAGTCTTCCCACCACAAGTCGGAAAGATCGAGGGAGCACAAGGACCACCGAAAGGAGCACAGGAGCTCAGATGACAGGAGGTACGAGAAACACAGGGACAGAGATGTGAAAAGTATTACAGAAGTTAAACAGGAAAGTGATAAGTTACCACAGACAGTGCATCAACCACCCGATTAAGTATTGTGCTAGAGAATTAAGTTTAGTGCTCGTACCCATCAGATCCTTGTGGAGGTAAGTTTTTAATGTAACCTTTACATTGTTTTATCATAGGATGTTTTAGAATCGTTTTCGTTTCGATATAGATTAGTAGATCTATATTTTTGTACTTTGCCAACGTTTTAAATTCGTACCAAATTGATCTCTAAATTTACCAGCCACAAGGTTCAGATGTGAACCGATAAGTCGGTGCTAGGCTAAATTTTCTGTAAATACTAGGTAAGTCTCGTAGAGGCTAAGAGAATGGTTGGATGCGCAGTTTTAGGTTTCTTGTACTTATTTCACAGTTTTGATTGAAATGAGCATAAGGTACCTTAACTTTTGATTGAAATGAGCAAAAGGTACCTTAGTGTCTATTCTAAACACACTAGGTCGAAAACCCGCGGCCGAAGTTCGGCATGATTATGCTTGCAATGCTCTACGCATATAATATAACGCGACGTAATTTCGGCATGGTGTGTCATCAGCACTGTTAACTCTCGATCGTGGGAATCGCAGACACAATAGATTTTCAATTGTTATGCGACAGCCGGGTGCCGCTTGGGGATTGATGGGTTAAAATACATTACAGGCGTAATCATGCCAAACTTCGGTCGCGTTTTTTCGGCCTAGTCTGTTTAGGCACTTAGGCCCGTATTTTTGGTCAGTACTCAAGATGTATCTTGGTCTCAAGATACGGTTCAGGCTCTGTGATTGGTTGGCTGTCAAAATTCGGACCAATCACAGAGCCAAACCGCGTCTTGAGACCGAGATGTATCTTGAGTACTGACTATTTATACCGGCCTAAGTGAGGTAAAAAGTATTTACGATACATAAAATACATTCGTATTTTGTTTATTTTTAAGTCCAGTGATTTGTCTGTATTCTAATCTTTTATTTTTTTAACTATCTTAATATGATAATATATTATATTCATCACAAATACATACTTTTTAAAATCAGATTGTAACTCTTATTCTTTACATTTTTAAATAACCATCAAAGTCGAAATAAGAATGAAAATTTGAAAATCTTTTCAAAAACTATACTGTACAGTGCTCCCAAAGTGATAATGCGCACAGAAATTTTCGTTATTGTTCGGCAACGGTCGTTTTTCCCGAGCGTCGCAAGACGATGCCACAAAACCTTTTATACGCAACAAACGGTATTGTGGCGCATGCGCCAAAAATAGAGACAATTGACGGATCGGCGACAGCCGGCGCGTACCGACCATAATATGATATTTACTTCTATTTCTTTCGAACAAGGTGCAAAATGCACAAGCATTGTTTGGGGCTCATAGATTATTCGGGTGTTTCCGTGATTACGACAATTATTAGCGAAATTTTGCATGCGCATTATTAATTTGGGAGTAATTACTGTACTTCTGATTAGAAGTAGGTACAATTGATCCATCTTGCCGAATTATTTAACTTTTAAATTATGATTTATTGAACATGCATCCAGGTAAAGTCAACTTTTCAAGTGTATGCACATATGTTAAAAACATTGTAGTTCTTATATTTAAGCAGCTTTATTTATTACATTATCTTGGAGTAAATATATTTAAATTATTTTTATCTAAGACTGCGCTGTGAATGTGATGAAGCAAAATGGAAGTAAAATACTTTAAGAAAAGATAATACACATATTTCTAAATCTGCACTAAGAGTATATATAGTTTAGATGAGGTTTGAGTAATGTTTTTTTATTATTAAAATAAATTATTTATTATTACGTTCCTCTTTATGTTTTGGAGATGGTGAAATATTAAACTAGTGAACTCAATTTCTGTAGTTTGTTTCATTTCAAATACAATACTTTTTCTTTACTTTTCATAGTTGACCCTATTATGCCTTACAGTCTAATTTAACGTAAATATTTTTTTATTTAATTGTCCAGTGAACACATTAACAACTATGTTTTAAAACTTATAAAATTGCCCGTGTCTCGGATATGTAATCTTATTTCTGTCATTTACAGATATAAACAAGCAATCATAGAATAACCAGCCTAACCTAAAAATAATACAATAATAATAATTATACAGAAATTTTATGTGGATCATAAGAAAAAGTATGATGGATTAAAATACACATAATTTACTTTATTTTTTTATTATAATATCGCAGTTTCATTGAGTATAGAGAGTACAAAACGACAAAAACAGTATATAATTAAGTACAAAGAAAATCAGTCGGACAGAAAGAGGTAAGGAGGAGATTAAAAGCAAAAGAAATTAGTATAAATAAAACTTAACCTATTGCACATCACTTAAGTCTATTTACACCTCACGTCCGAATTCTCAAACGCAACTTAAGTTAGGAGTGCCTCATAAATAAAGCGATTTATAAAGTATTATTCGAGGTCTTAATTTTACCTTTAGTTGTTTGAGTATTCGGTCATATAATATATTTTTTCTCATAGAACGGCGTAAATAGGACCTAAAATTTAATAATATTTTAATAGTTTGTCATGTTCATAGTCAAAAAGTAAAATATTGTTTACAAGTCTAAGGGCCTGTTTTACCACTTCCTGATAAGTGCCGGATAGGCTATCCACAACTTGTTTGACAGAGAAGAGTATCTGTCAGATAAGTTATGAATAGCCTATCCCGGTACTTAAAACAGACCGTAATAAAACTCTGTATTTCACTGAGCAAGAAAAATACCCTAAATAGGCCAACTTACACTGTTCTCTTTCATAGGAAATATTTTAATAATGCTTTTAAATACTGTTTGTGCAAGCAAAGATGGCACACGTTGAGATTCCAAAATCCATAATATAAGTTCGCTTTCACATTATGCAGGCTCAGACCAAATAAAAATATGCAGGTTCCACTTTAATCAGATTTTTTTTTTCAAATAATAATTTCTGCTATTCCCGATAGGCTTACAAAATTATAGCACTAACCTCTTTATTTTAGTGCATTTTTTAAATATATTTCTGTAAATCACAAGGTCAAGTGTTAAAATATTATATATTTTACTTAGAACAATAATTGTATAACAAGATTTTAAAAAACTTTTTCTATAAAGGCAACAATAATTTCCATTGTAATCTCTATCTGTTATAATTTCTTAGAAAATAGAAAAACGTACAAGATCTTTAAATATTGTTAACATATTTTATATTTTTCAATAATTAGATCGCATAAAACTCGATTCACTTAAAACTTTTATGCAGTATAATTTAAGGCACTGTTTAAAATGCGGTCTTATGATGCTAGTGTAATAAATAAATCTATATCTAAAATGATTTAGCACCTTAATAATATATCGATGAAATAGTAAGGCCACTAAAATACAAATAAGTCAAAGATAAAATATTTGGCCAGTATAAAATATAGTCCAAACCACAAGATATGGATTGGACTTTAGAAATTCACCAATAAGATAGAATCAGATCTTTTAGTTGAGCTTAAAATTAGTTGGCAAGATGACTGGGTGAGGACCGATGTTATAATTATGCTTTGGTACTTCAAAGGCGGTAAGTCTTCGTACAAGTTACTGGAACAAACAAAACTTTGTGTTACTTCAGGGAAAGGTTATGCTTTAAAAGCTTTGTTTTTATATTATGTAAAAGAACGAAAAAATGAATAAAGTTTTTAGTTTGAACTACCACTAGATTCAAACTCTTAGACGCAGCGCAGACGACAGACTATTCGTGACGCACTTTTTAGTCCGTGGAAATAGAACCTGTGCCATTATATGCAGTAACGCACACGACGCGCGGCGCAGCGCAGACGTGTGCGTTACTGCATATAATTGCATAGGTTCTATTTCCACGGACTAAAAAGTGCGTTACGGATAGTCTGTCGTCTGCGCTGCGCCTTAATACTGTTTATTGTTGCATTGTTATGTTGTGAAAATTATAAGTAGAATATCAATAATAATTATTGCTTATATTATAATAATTATAATGTACCATCAAAGAAATTGAGTTATAGGCAGATGGCAGACCTGCGACAATTGGTTGGGTTATGTCAATTCAATGTTAGTCGCGATTTTTTAACAGGTTTGACGCAACGTGACCAAATTACGTAGGTCCACCATCTGTCTATGAATCAACTACTATAATAGTAAACTGCCACTTACCACAAATCTGTTAACTTTTGGCACGAAATTCTTAGTCACTGTCGTCGTTTGCACCTTCATATTCTCAAACTTCTCCCGTAAGCTGGAACATACAATAATTATTTAATATGTTGGGGGGCCCACTAGACTCGGAGCCACTAGATTAGCAAGTATATGCAATAAAAACTATTTTTGTAAAAAGTGTCCCTTACTAGGTTTTGAAATGGGGCAGCCGCACAGGAGTCCATACTATTTTTTTTTAAATATAAGATAAGGGGGAAAACGAGCAACCTGATGGAAAGCAACTACCGTCGCCCTTGGACACTCGCAAGTCGCCACACTAAAGGGCTGCAGGTGCGTTGCCTGGTTTATTCAAATAATTTGGTCGCCCTACCTCTTAGCGGTCTCGAGCTGCGAGTCTCCATCCTCCTCCGTGTCGCGGTCGATGTGCAGCGCGGGCCGCGGCGCCTGCTGCTGCTGTTCGCTCTCCGACCACCGCTCGAAACGGTCGCGGAAACTCGTCGTGCGCGCCAGCTGTTGAGCCTGAAATTACGACAAACATAATAATAAATGAATATTTACAGGATATATCGTGTCTTTGCCTGCAATGTATTTTAAATTACCGATGACACACTATTCCGACGCGTTCCGTTCGTATTTTGTATGCGTTTGACATTGCGGACGTAATCATGCGGAATATACGCCGCGTAACTTCGGCCTAGTGTGTTGAGACACTTAGGCCGGTATAAATAGTCAGTACTCAAGATGCATTTCGGTCTCAAGATACTGTTCAGGCTCTGTGATTGGTTGGCTGTCAAAATTTGGACCAATCACAGAGCCGAACCGCGTCTTGAGACCGAGATGCATCTTGAGTACTGACTATTTATACCGGCCTTAGGCTCAACTCACATTGGCGCAGCCAAAGCGTCGCGACCCGTCATGTTTTTTAAATACAACATATTCACATCTATTGATTTAAGTATAATAAACTGCTATAAAAATGTGAGAGTTGACGCGCGTCCCTTCCGAGCAAATTTTTAGTCGCGTCGACGCGAAAAATATTAACAGCAAATATAAGGTCTGCTTGTCTGTGTTTGGTACATTCGAAAAGTCATTAGTAATGAGTCGCTACTTACTAAATATTAAAGTTAAAATATGTCAAATCTACATGCTAGAAGTCATGTGTTTTAGCTTTTTAACCGACTTCCAAAAAAAGATTCGGCTATATATTATATTATTATTCATATCAATCACACCCACGATTCCGATCACTGGTCATTACAGAGAAAGACGGTGGACGCTGTGCGGTAATCTGTCATACATTTTTTTAATATTATATTGTAAACAAATACATGCAGACCCTGCATAGATATTCGCTTCATAAACATTTTTAACTGGACAGTTCTGGAAATATTACATACATACGGTTGGAATTGATAACGTCTTTTTTTTAAGTCGGTTAAAAATCAGTTACTTTATAATAAGCTAAGGCTAAAAGGAAATACACTAGACCCCCGCTAATCCGGCCCCTGTCTAATCCGGCCCCCTTTGTAATCCGATGGCAAAATAAGCGTTATTATTACCTGTTTGAGCGCCTCGTCGGTGCGTTGTTCGCGCCAGTGCTCCTCCTCGCTGTCAGTCTCCGACTCCGACGAGTACGTGTGACCCTCCTCCACCGGCGGCGGCGTGAAGCGCTTCAGCGGCTTCGGACCTGAGGAGAGAGAGAGAGATAGATCAGTTGGGCGTTTAGCGAGAGAGGGACGGAAGGTGACCTTGAAAATCGTGGTAGCTCATTTAGTTCGGGGTTTTGGGATGGGTTCGGACCGGCGTAGGCCGACCCGATTGGACACAATTGAATTTCTAAAAATTGATACGAATTCATGACGCCAACTATGTTTTTTTTTTCTAAATTCGTTAATTCCGACCGACATGGTTATACGCTACATAAATGTCTTTATTAGCAAGAGGTTGGATGTTGCGAGCTAACAAAGTCGCACGCGAGCGACAATATCGCACGCGAGCTCACAACGCCGCGTGCGAGCTGACAACGTCGCAAGCAAGCTGACAACGTCGCACAAGAGCTGGAAACTAGGTTGTCTAGTTACCGTGGTTCTCAGGCTGCGGTCGCTGCTCCATCTGGCGGAACACGTCGATCATGCGCGAGGCGGTCTGCCTGGAGGCGGCCACGCCAGCGTCCGGCGCCGCCTCCCCGCTCCGCACCACGCCCGGCTCGTGGTAAGGCTCCGGCGACGGGGACTTCGGACGCTGCAATTAAATATTGTTATTCTTTTATTATTTAATATTATGTCGTCGTTCTTTATTTGTAAGGTACTGCGTAGCTTTGAGCCCGGCGACCGAATCAAGAAATTCCGTAACGAATAACACCTATAAACATTCGTCTAACGTATGCGAATTATAATTGCATAAGTTGATAAATAGCTTTACCGCGGCAGTCCCCAAGTGCCACACGTATTTTTTTTTTTCTTGAATTATGAGCTGCTTTGCTTGATGGAGGACAAAACATAGTAAAGCTTAAACGTATTTATTCGGTTAAGCGTCGTGGCTGTTTCACTGTGATCACAACGCGTTGTGAGCTATATTTCCGCTCACTGAGCGTTTTCGGTCTTTGAGCGTAACGTATTATATTATAATACCTGGATCTGCCTGGGCGGCGTCATCCGGAACTCCTTCCGCTTGGTCTCCGGCTTGTAGGTCTCGAAGAACCGGAACCGGTCGGAGATGTCCGCCGTCTCCACCTTCACTTCCTCCACCTTGTCCGCCGCGCGCACCACGTCCTTCGGCACGAACGGCTGGAGTGATATAACAATAATAAAAACTTGAGAGGTGTCAAGGGACCCGGATGGAACGAAGTTATTTCTTATGTACAAAAAACCTGTATACACTGAAAAAAAAAGAGAAACAGAGAGAGAAACACGCGCTACCGCACGGCTTACAATATTTTTTTGCTCTAGAGTTGTAATATGCCGACATTTTGTGTCATGTCGTTACAACTTTTTCCGTCTAGCCCCCTTTCGCAACGCGCGATAAGGAACTTAATTCCAATAACTTCCACACCGGTGACGGTGGCCGGTTTCATTGAAAACAGGCCAGTTACGCAGGAGTAACTTTATAGTGCCCAAGTGTGTGCGCAGTATACAAGAGCAGTCTCTATTCATTTTTATCATAACCCAGTGAGACGGAAGACCGACACGACTGGTGAGATATTACTCTTTACAACCGACGCATGCATGCAAAATAACATTAAGCCTTATGTGATAATTGATAAATGGACTATCCCTAGCCTCCCCAGGAATGGGGGGCAGTGGCGGCCCTAGGGTTGGCAAACAGGGCACTGAAAGAAAACCAAGGTCGTCGCTGTTGCAGGGTATTGTTTCGTAAGACAAAGGGCCTCGCAAAAACCTGCCGCCCAGGGCCTTGCAAAGACCTCCCGCCCGGGGCCTCGCAGTGGGTAAGGCCGCCACTGATAGGGGTTCAGGGACCTACCAGTTCCTTCCTCTTGGGCGGCTCCTGCGGCGGCGGCGATAGCGGCGCCATCTGCTTGGCGTTTGCGTCCAGTTCTAAGAAGATCGACCGCGACTTCTTGCCGATACCTGCAAACGATCACACACTTTTTAATCCTTTTACTAAGCATGTTACTAAACGTTTACTTATTCGTAACCTTTGGTGACAATTTTTTACTAGAAGGTGACAGACAGACACACTTTCGAATCTATTATATTAGTAGGTATGGATGTCAATATATTTGTTGCAATCTCGTTACAGTTATATTTTTATCAGTTTCTGCAACGTTTACTTCGAGCCTATTTCACCACTTCCTGATGTGCCGGATAGGCTTTCCACCACTTAACTCGACAGATAAAGTATGGAGAATCTGTCAAAAAAGTTGTGGATAGTCTATCCGACACTTTATCAGGAAGTGGTGAAAGTTGAAACAGGCAATAAGTGTCAATTCTTGATACTGTGGCGGTACCCACAATTTGCCTAACATTCCTGCATCGCGCTATCGAAGTTTCGGAGAACGGCAAGATATATATGTCGCAGGGAAAAGAAGATATCAGGGATATCCCGAAATCCCTAGGGATATCACGAAATCGCGGTAGATACCGAATATTCTTGTTTCTTACGTCTTCTTACTAAACAAATCTAGTAATATGTCATTTCACTAAACTAAATCTAGTGAAATGTCAGAAAAGCGGATATCGCCTATAAAAATCGAGCTACGCATTTCTCTCGCTCGCTCTAATACCCACACGGGCACTAGTGGGAGTGAAACAAATGCGTCGCTCGAGCTGGCGCGGCTCGTGTGATTTTAGTCGTTAAATTATTACGTGTACGTCAAGTTTGAATGCTATTTTCTAAATATCACCTTTTACGACTCTCAAGTTTCAACATTTTTTAATATTTTCCAGACTTACGCGCATGTTACTTGCATGGTTCGATAGCCTGTTAAATGTATATTATGGGGATATTAATAACTCAATACCGATAATAAGATCCCTTCACGCTGATAATGCCCCATTCGCGTTAAGAGGGCGACTAACGCAAAAAATCGTCCTTCTCTCTTCACACTCACGCCCGTCTTTCATATGCCAGGTGAAAAAGGACGATGCGGATTCATTTAAATAGAAAGAAAATTATTTTTTCCTAATAACTCGATAAATATGTAACATTTAAAAAATCCGCTAGGTCAGTTCTTCAATGATAGAATTTTATACAATGTGTTAAAATATTAACTTAGTTTAATGCACGGTTATGGCAATATATGAAAAATTCGTGAAAATTACATGCATCTTTGTGATCGAGAAAATTTTAAGATATCGTGTTTTTGCTAGGTCTGATTCTCGGAAATATAATGTAGTATCTATGTCTACAAAATGAAACAATTCGGGGCTTATTTTCAAGTATAAAAATGAATTATAAAATCGTCAATTTAGGGTTAGTCGCCCCCATAAGATAGTGATAGGGTATTAGAGCGAGCGAGAGAAATGCGTAGCTCGATTTTTATTCGGCGGTGTCCGCTTTTCTGACATTTCACTAGATTTAGTTTAGTGAAATGACATATCACTAGATTTGTTTAGTAAGAAGACGTAAGAAACAAGAATATTCGGTATCTACCGCGATTTCGGGATATCCCTGATATCTAAACTTTTTAATCGGGACTTAACGCGACTTATTTAAGTAGTAATGCTACTACGAGTACATACTTTTTCTCGACGTTTCGGCCGTGTTGCAACGGCCATGGTCACGAGGGGACTCAGTCCCCTCGTGACCATTGCGTGACCGTTAGCATTACTACTTAAATAAGTCGCGTTAAGTCCCGATTAAAAAGTTTAATTATAATGCAACGCGAAAGTTTAAAATGTTATCCCTGATATCTTCTTTTCCCTGCGACATATACAACGTCTGAAATGACGTCAGTGGGCTTCGGCCTGACCGAGTAAGCTATCTCTCTCGGTCGGAAGATCTTCCTTTTCGGCCGCCACTAACAACGTTAAAATACCTTCGTTGAACATGGCTCTGTCCTCCAAATCCCGGTTCTTGGGCGGCTGGTTCTCATCATTGAACACCTCTCCGTTCTCAAACCGCTGCTTAATGGTTTTCGCCTTCTCCGCGTCCAGTTCCAGCTCGCGCGATATCTTGTCTGCTGACGTCATACCTGCCGACGACAATAAACCTCACTCTCATTGTAATAGAGTACAATATAAAACGATAACTTACTAATAAACATTATTAGTAAGGTGGTATAATATATGTCGCACGCAGCCAACTGGTTTAAATAGCCGTTAAATCAAACAGCTAGCCCTTTGACTGAACAACACCATTCAATCACACGTCTAGCTTTTTAATCGAATATTTAAGTCGCCCAAAACGTCAACACCACAGCTGATTCAAAAGCCGCCGTATGATTGAATTAGTTCAGCGTTCACCACCGCGGCGCTAGGTGCGTTTTGCTGTGGCTCCCTAAGAGGTGTCCCAATATGGCGTCAATTAACTGGTGTTTTGTGATTGTATTAAGATATTTTTCGTAAATATACGTTACATGTATTATTAAAGAGACAGAAATTATGGGGGCACATACGAGTGAATCAAAATTTAAACTAATATTCGAGGAGAAATTACAGGATTATGAAATACATCACCAAGGTATTTATTGCAATTGTCTTCAAAATGAGTTAGAATACAACCTGCTTGTTATCATTACGCTTGTGTAATAATAGCACTCAACTAATGGTCACCTTAGTTAATTTACCATTTAACCAGTTGGTTAAGCGTCATCTAGTTGTAGTGTTAATTAACGTTGCAGTCAAAAGTCGGCTAAACGACGTATAGCCGTGTGATTGAATGGCGTTGTTCAGTCAAAGGGCAAACTGTTTGATTGAATGACTTTTTTAACCAATTGACTGCGACATATTATATACGACAATAAACCTTACATTCATTGAAATAGAGTACGGTATAAAAAGATTACTCTCTTACTAATATACGTTGTTGGTAAGGAGATATTCAAACACGATGTAACAAAACTAAATGATAATATTTCAGAGTGTGTAGGTATATTTTATACAGAGTCAACCATTGAGTTTCTAAAATACTAGAGTAGCAATTTTCAGAAATGCGTAACCACTTGATAGTCCAAAGACGATGTCAAGTCATTATGTCACTATGTAAGTCAGATATGCATGCAGGCATCTTCGAAGTGGCAACGCGTTGCTGCCGTAGACTGCCAATCTAGTTACGTTAAGGTACGCTTATACGGGCAACTAAAATTGCTCCACTCCAGTCAATTCTCGTCAACTTTAACGTCACGACTACATCAAGCTATTTTCGGCAACAAGCAGCAATATTGCGCAATACAGTTGAGCGATATGGCGCAACTTCATCGACTAGTTACTAGGCAATACTGTCATACACGAGCATTGGATATTCGTCAATTCGTATCGGCGACATTGAGGGATATGAAATATCTGGAGCAATATCGCCAAAATAATTGCCGCAATTGAAATTGCTCCATATTGCTCCACTAATAATTGCTCCAGATCGGTCCATTCGTGTCGCCGGGCAATTATTGCCGCAATTGTTACCCGTGTAAGCGCTTCTTTAGGAACATAGAATATCATGAGAGTGTACTATTATTATCTACTAGCTGTTGCCCGCGACTTTGTCCGCGTGGACTTCAGTTTATAGCGCGCGGTGTCAACAAAATTGGTGTCAACTGTCAAAAGCTTTTTAAAACCCTGGTACCCCTTAAATCAAAATACCCAAAACAGCCGTGTAGTGTGCACATAATATTTTTTTAAATTAAACTTTTTTTATACCAAAGTTTAAATCTTAAACTTTACACAACTTAGCTGCATTACACAACTTTAGCTTTACCCGCAAACTATTTAGTATGTATTATTGGTATGCTGCTGTTTCTGATATTATATCTATGTTGGTAGGTGAGTTATTTGATAACGTGTAAGTATAACAATCGAAAGAATCGAAAACCTAAGCCCAACATGGTACCACCTCTTATAGAAATACATATGAGCAAGCGATAGCGCGATCTAGGCGACTCTTGGCGCCATCTGTTATGAGTTTTGGAACTAACTTAATTTGAACAAATTTACGCATAAACACCCTCTTACAACCTCTTTTTCCGGTAAAAAAGTAGCCTGTGTCCTTTCTCAGGCTTTAGACATCTGTGTACAAAATTTCATTACAATCGGTTCAGTAGTTTTGGTGCTGTTGTTTCTGATAATTATCTAAGTTGGTAGATGAGTTATTAATTACTAACGACTATAACAATCGAAAGAATCGAAAAATTAGTTCAACATGGTACCACCTCTTATAGAAATACATATGAGCAAGCGATAGCGCGATCTAGGCGACTCTTGGCGCCATCTGTTATGAGTTTTTGGAACTAACTTAATTTGAACAAATTTACGCATTTTCACCCCCTTACAACCCCTTTTTCCAATTGAAAAGTAGCCTATGTCCTTTCTCAGGCTTTAGACTGTGTACGAAATTTCATTACAATCGGTTCAGTAGTTTTGGCGTGAAAGCGAGACAGACAGACAGAGATACTTTCGCATTTATAATATTAGTATAGATAGTATAGATTGTGTGTTGGAGTCAACTGTGAAAGTAGCAACACAAAAATAAAGCAAATAAATATTAACTTACTCTGTTCACACTGCATCACCGATTGCTCGTACATTTCCTTTATTTTAGCTTGTTTACCCTGAAAAATATCACTTGATTAAATAATTACAACATGTAAACATTTAAATGTTATACATATAATATTTACGTGGTTTTCCGCCTTAACACCCTCTGTGTCCCGCCGTTGAGTCACTCACCATGAACAGGCGGCTGCCGATGTTCTGTATCTCCCGCCTTCTGCCCCGGCGCCGCTCGCAGGTCTCACTCACCATAAACAGGCGGCTGCGGATGTTCTGTATCTCCCGCCTTCTGCCCCGGCCCCGCTCGCAGGTCTCACTCACCATGAACAGGCGGCTGCGAATGTTCCGTATCTCCCGCCTCTTGCTACGGCGCCGCTCGCAGGTCTCACTCACCATAAACAGGCGGCTGCGGATGTTCCGTATCTCCCGCATCCTGCCCCGGCGCCGCTCGCAGGTCTCACTCACCATGAACAGGCGGCTACGGATGTTCTGTATCTCCCGCCTCCTGCCCCGGCGCCGCTCGCAGGTCTCACTCACCATGAACAGGCGGCTGCGGATGTCCTGTATCTCCCGACTTCTGCCCCGGCGCCAGTCGCAGGTCTCACTTACCATGAACAGGCGGCTGCGGATGTTCTGTATCTCCTGCTTCCTCTCCCGGTGCCGCTCGGAGGCGGCGTCCTGTCCGCTTTCGAAGCGCCCCACGATCTCGCTCATGTTGCAGAAGGACACCGGCTGCTCGCGGTGGGTGGTGTGCTTGTATGACTTCTTGAGCACCGAGTCTTCGTCTGAGATGTAAAAGTTTGTGTTTAATGCTGGCTTGTCACGGCGCTAACTTCAAAGGCGCGGCTCGAGCGGCTCGTGATATTATGATTTATGCGCCGTGAGTACGGGTAGCTCGTGCTCGCTCGTACAAATCGGCTCGGCGCGGCGCGGTACGTGATATATCGCGCCAGTATTAGGGTGCGTTCGGCTTCTCCGTTCAATAAAATACAGAGATCTCGATCCTCTAATCTACAATTTTGTATTTTATTGATCAGAGATTGGATAGCACGCTACAAAATCCTTAATTTACCGTCTGTATGACGAGGGCGTTGTGATTAGTCGTAGTAAAGTGATACCTTCGTCCTCGGCCTCGCTGGAGCTGGGGTCTATGGGCACCCCGCTGAGGTACTCGTCCGATACGCCGATGTCCATGCCCTTTGCCTTGAACCTGCCAAAATATTATTCGTGCTGTATTTGTGCCAGATGTCATATTATTATTATCTATAGGTATCTAAATAAAATTCACATGTCACAGTGTTTGTGCGCGAAATCCTCCAAAACGACTCAACCGATTTTAATGTGTAGGTACCTATGTACATTCGTTAGGCCTGAGAATAGGTTTTTATCTACTTTTTATATTGATACTACAAATAATGTATATGGCAAAACAACGTTTGCCGCCTGCCGGGTTAGATAGTTATTTATTATGTTAAAAATATTTCTTACTACATTCTGTCAATAAAAAGAAGAACAATTCTAATAATATTTCTTTTATATATTCGAAGAAGTGTGATGTTTATGTTGCAATGAATTATGAAATAAATAATAGTCAGGGAGCCTTAGAACATTTTTTTTTATTACTAACAAGCAAATTTTTTGTGAGTAGCTTCATTTTGATAAGACAAACAACTTTTTTATCTGCGAAAAATCTTGGAAGTGTTAGCTAACAGAGATAGAAAGGATTTCATACTTTGATTTAATGGTCCTCAAATATGGATTGTTCTATTTGTATGACAATGTTACTCTTAAATTATATAGCTATTAATAACCTACCAATATACAAAAAATCAGCTGGTTAGGGTTCCGTTTTAGGGTACCGTAGCCTAAAGCGGAAAATAGGAATACTCGTTGGGTTTTTAGTGGGTATGCCCGGGCGCGGCCGCACCGCCCTGGGGAGTCCCACATACCCCGGTAGCCATCCCCAGACCGCCGGGGATGCGTAATTGCATTTTCCCAGCGATAAAAAAAAGGTACCGCAGTCAACCAAGTTTTTTTTTAATTACAGAACCCAATTTTTCTGATGCATAGCATGTACTAAAACGGCGCCAGGAGGTACGTGGTGTGTATCTCTCACGAAAATAAGTACGTTTCATATAACGCGATATAACCGATATCCACGCGGGCGAAGCCGCGGGCAGAAAGCTAGTCCACCATAAAAACAAAAAAAAAATCAATATGAGGCTATTAACATGCTCGAGTTTAGCTGTCAAGTTAGTGAACTGTGAAGTTACCAGCAATCGCAAATAAAAGTTTATGGTGATATACAGGGTGTAACAAAAATAAGTGATAATACTTTAGGGTGTGTACGTGTTCCTTGTAGAGAGTTCACTGTGAAAGTAGCAGCGCTGAAAGACTAAAAAAAATGTTCACTTTTGTATGGGGAAACTCGTGACGCTCGGGCCCTTGCCCATACAAAAGTGAAAAATAAATTTCGTCTTTCAGCGCTGCTACTTTCACAGTGAACTTTCTACAAGGAACACGTACACACCCTAAAGTATTATCACTTATTTTTGTTACACACTGTATATCTCTCTTGTGTCGGTTTGCGGGTAACAGGTATAAATGAAATGGCTTCCATTGTTATACTCAGCTAGACCTAGAGGTATTAAATTATTTATTTTTTTCAGTCGAGCGACAAAATCGGATCGCCATTCGCCATTAATACACTAATTTTACCTTTTAAGTTTTAACAAAAAATATTATGTATAAAAAGACGAACACATAACCTCCTTTTTTGGAAGTCGGTTAAAAATCGTAATTCTCGTAGTTGAATGGGCTTATTCAGGCAACAGAATTTTGTTGCAATGTATACAGTTTACATCAACAAGTGTCTCGTTTAATTCGCGGAACTCCGATATGAAACGTATTTATAGCCTAAGATCCCACCGCTTGATCTAGCAGGTATGTGTTTTTTGTTGATATAATTTTTTAAGTAATCTTGAGAATGTCATAATTAGCCGCAATATCCCGTAATCAATTTTGATGTACTTACTTACTTAATTGTCCTAGAAATAGAAATATTCATATATTTTTAGGACCATCAAATAGAAATATTAAATCCTTTCTATCTCTGTTAGGTAGCTAACAGAGATAGAAAGGATTTAATATCTTTCGAGATTTTTCGCAAAAGAAATTGTTATTCGTCTTATCAAAATGAAGCTATACTTACTCACGAAAAATTTGCTTGATAGTAATAAAAAAAAAAAACTCTAGGGAAGCTGGACTTATTGCTTTTATGAATCTAATAAAATTTATTTATGCAGAATGACAATTATTTTTGATCACTGTCAAGCAACCCATTTTTATCAAAGTGCTATAGAGAAAAAAATGTTTCATCATTTTCTTTGAAATTATGTAAAATTGGCTAAAAAGTCCTATGTTGCCATTTATATTAGTATAACAATTTCAATGATACAAAAATTAATTACACGTAAATGCGGCTAATTTTTACAAGACCTTATTCTTAATTCATTCGACTAATTCTTAAGAATCATTTGAAATTAATTTCATCAAAAAATACCTGCAAGATCAAGCGGTGGGATCCTGTCCTATTATGAGAGCAGTTAGAAAAAAAAGTGCGTCACGAAGCCTACTCAGTAGATACTCGACACTCGTCAGGCGTCAGTCGTCACTCGTCAGTCCGCAGTCGTCATTCGCAAGTTGCCCTCTCAAGTCTCATTAGTGATCCGCTGTGTTGAGACGTTATTGAAAGTTTTAGAATATTTTGACGTGAATTCATATGCTGTACGTGAATTAAGCATCGAAAGACAAAATGGAACAAAAATGTTTAAAAAATTTAAAAAGTTTCGATTTCTTCAATGCAAGAATTTGCTCGTTAACATTGGAATATTACCAGGACATTACTCCCGCAGGTTTAAGATGTATTATTTCGAAAAGGCATGTAGTTACAATAACATTTGAAGGCCACCATGGAATGATTCTCACGTTTCCAGACATGGATTCAGAACTTGAGGTAAAAGTTTTGGATGGTGATGGCAGCACTGTAAAAAACCAGGTGTTCGAAATAAATAAAGAGAAAATATTAAAACTAAGTATATATAATAGAAAAATTGAAACCTTTAACATAGATTGTTTTTACAAATACGTGCAGAATAAGCACATCAAATCTAAACTAAATAAAAGTTTATACAATTCTTTGACCAGTGCATTATTTTCTGATGTGAGTATTATGTCTTGCGATGGCAAACAGATCGGCGCTCATAAAGTTATCTTAGCTTCGAGAAGCGACGTCCTCAAAGCTCATCTGATGCACGATACTACAGAATGTAGAACTAACCAAATTCAGAGTAAATTCGACGCAGAAGTTATAAAAGAGCTCCTAGGTTTCATGTACACTGAGAAGATACAAAACCTGAATGAACTATCAGACAAACTGCTGGCCGCAGCGGACTTTTACAAGATCGAGGATTTGAAGAGTATCTGTGAATTCCACCTGTGCACCCGTTTGACTGTAGACAACGCTATCGAAACCCTCAAATTGGCTGATCTATATTCTGCACATAATTTAAAAGGATTTTCTGCGAGGTTCACTTTCGTGCGCCTTAAAACTATACAGCAAACTGACGCGTGGGCTGCATTGGACTCGCCAGAATTAATTAAATACGTTTTAGCTTCGAATTAAAGAACGCATCGGGAAGGTTTATAAAAAACGGGCTATCAAAATTGGTGGCTGTGAAGTACTTGTATACTTAAACCCACATTATTTTTGTTATAAATTTTTTTTTGCTATATTTTGTATCGAATTTAAAAAGAGCCCTTAGTGGTAAATTATCGTTAATATTCTCAAGGTGAGAGAGACTACTCTTTTGACAATTTTGAAATGTTATTTTAATTTTTTAGAAATCCAAAGTTGTATTAGTTGTGTTAATTATAATAAAGCATTTTCTTAATTTTCGTTAATGTTTGCATTCTATTAAATATTATTTTTAAATACTTAATGTTTTTTAATAACATGCCCATTATGTAGGTACTATCAGTTTCACACATAAAGTTAATATACCTAGCGGAATAGAGAAACAAAGGCCTGAGCAAGAGAGATGTCACTATCAGTAACACTGCGTGGTAAAAAGAGACGTGTGATACATGACAGCAGCACTCTTTTTTTGACGTCCAGTCGGCACGTGCCGCACGTTGACAATTTAATCTCATAGAAGTCATGTTCAATCATACTTGTGTGTAAGTACACATATTTTTCACACAGATGAAAACTAATTTCGGATACGTTTGGCAGCTCGAGTAGGTTCCGCTAGGTATATTAACTTTATGGTTTCACACAACATTTTCCTGTGGTAAAAAGCCTATGGCTCGGAGGTAGTCAATATTATGATGTTTAGAATTTCATCAGAATAGTCCATTAGTTTCGAGAACATAATAATTGTTACAAAGAAAAACATAATATTTGTTTATTTCTTAAAAGTAAAATTACTTACTTATATTATCATAATTTATTGCATGGACGATATTTTTTCCATCAGTTTTTTTAAGGTTTTAGAGGTGTATATAAAGTACTTTTAAGTGCAAGTAAGTACATATTTTTTACATTTTTTATATTATTTTCTTGTAACTTTAAACAAAACATTAAAACAAATTATTTTATGGAAATAAATTGATTGTTAATAGACGTGATTGGATGAAATGGGTACTTAAGTAACTTTTGTAAAATAAGGATAATTTCACATTTTGTCCCCTATATACATATACAATACAACTTACATACTTGATTATCTGGCTAATATATCTGGCTGTACATAAATCCACATTTTTTGATTTCAAATCATTTTTCTGGTAAGCTTCCATTTATGCAAAATACGATCAAATTATTACTTACATCGTCCACTTATGTGTTCTAAGTTTTATCTCTCGAAATCGACATTTAATGCTGAATAGTATAGTTAATGTAGAATAGTGTGTAGTATGAAATTGTACAGATTAATTTGTTGTTTTAACTAGATTCACCTGTTAAAATACACCAAATACTTACTCTTAAACACACAGATCAGTGATCACTATTCTGTAATATACTGAAGATACTAGTCTTGTTACCATACCTATCTTAGCCGATACACGCATTTCTTTCAAATAAAAAATAATTCAAACTTTCTATACCCTTATTTCAAGTAGATAGAGTTGAAAATCGTGCGTATTTGGGCTGCAAACTAATGATTTTCAACAGTGTTTTATGTGTTTAACGTTGCGTCTGGGATGTTTTTATTTATGCAGCCGTTATACATTGCTGGTTTTGTGTGTGTTACATTTCCGTGGCACGGCACGACACGATACATCACTTTATTTCTGTCACGTTAAAATGTATGGAATGGAGACACTTTAATGCACTTTGCATAGAAAGCAAAATTGACGATATTATAATTCATTTCAAAAGATACCCATTTGATAATAAGCAGAGGTCGGCGTAGGTAGTGCCATTTAGGGTGAATGACCTCAATTGTATATGTTAACATGGACATACCTCCGGGATCGCGGGATAAAATCCCGCGTTCCGAATTATCGCGAATAATCAAGTATTTACTTTACAATTAATGAAAAAAAACGAGTTTTGAGTCATAATTTCGCCGGATAAAAAAGGCCTAAATAAATGAGTCACTAAACGTTTTTCTACGTCTAATATTTCTTCAGCCATGTTTTGCTTAGTTGCCAGTATGAAAAAAAAAGATTACGCGTCAAAATCGATATCTATTATTTATTAACTAAACATAACTCTTTCTTTTTAATTATAATCCATATTTATTTAATACCGCAGGAGCAAGACGTGTGCGGGGTGCGGGGTGGCCCGCACCCCGCACACAGCAAGCAGACACTTGCGAGTAGCGCATGGCTTGTTGTTCTGTGTGTAGCATTTTTTTTGCGCGTGAGTCCAAAATATCCCATCCACACATAACAGACGAAAAGAACAAAAAATGTTATATTTATTTGGATATAAGTAGTATATCGTAAAGCACTTTCAGGCTTGCCTGTGTTGCCTGCGAATGATCGCTCGGTTGTTTGCGTCGAATGTTTAACGGTGCCACTAAGCGAATTCATTATTGTTTATTGTTGTTTAAATATATTTTAAAAGAAAGTCAATATTTGATAAACATTAAATGGATTTTTATAATTAAACAATCAAATTATTTGCAGGTAACACAGGCAAGCCTGAAAGTGATCTACGATATATTACTTATATCCAAATAAATATAATCACATTTCTGTTAATTTTTTACTTATTTGTTAATATCATATAAAACTTATAATTATGATAAATAAATAAAAAACTAACAAATTATTTCTTTATTTACGTTTGTCACAATATTTGTTGTTTAAATATCAAATTCTGAATGTATTTCCGATTATATATTATTTCAATGCGAATCCCAAAATCGCGGGATTGAGAGGCATGTCCACGTTCTGCCGCGATTAACGAATCCCGCGGGATGGCACTACCTACGCCGACCACTGATAATAAGCCACGAATTGTTTCATTTTTAGGGTTCCGTACCCAAAGGGTAAAAACGGGACCCTATTACTAAGACTTCGTTGTCTGTCCGTCTGTCTGTCTGCCTCCAGGCTGTAACTCAAGAACGGTTATAGCTAGACTTCTGAAATTTTCACAGATTATGTAAGTATACCTGTTGCCGCTATAACAACAAATACTATAAATAAAATAAAGTTAATATTTGAGGGGGCTTCCATACAAGAAACGTGATTTTTTTGGCCTTTTTAGCTGGATATCAATAATGGTAACAGCTAGGCACTTGAAATTTTTACAAAAAAACTGAATTATATTGTTACTTTAATAATTAATAATAAAATTAAGAATATTTACTTAATTTTATTATTAATTATTAAAGTAACAATATAATTCAGTTTTTTGTAAAAATTTCTTGTAAATATTATAAATATTTCTCATACAAAAAACACAATTTTTTGTTTACTTTCGCTCTATGCCGGTACGGAACCCTTCGTGCGCGAGTTCGACTCGCACTTGGCCGATTTTTACTAACACAGATTACTAAATTAATAAATACTAGCGAACGGCGACGTATCACGAACGGTGCACCGCGCACCCCTATTCAGGATGAAACTTCTGAACAAAAATTGCGTTCCAAACTTAAACGCTCTCATGTAACAGAGTACTTTGAAGTTTTATATTATAACTAGCTGTGCCCCACGGTGTTACCCGCGATTTATTAGGTAAACTAAATTGTGTTTTAATAGGTAAGTAGTTATTAGTAATTTGAGACAAAATGAATTGAGTTTGATCATCGGAATTCGGAAACATACATTTTTGATGACTGAGAGATGGAAGTTGATTATCCTGTCATATGCTACTGTTTTTAACCGACTTCCAAAACGAAGGAGATAAAAATATATATTTTATGTTCAGATGTGATTTTTTTATGATTTATGATTAACTTCGCTGTCTGTGAAACGATTTCCAACATTTCGCAGTGTAAAGGACTGTGAGACGGAGGACGGGACGGACTGGCGGCACATCTATACTAATATTATAAAGCTGAAGAGTTTGTGGCGCAGCCCCCCCAATAAGAATACGAGGCGAAAGCCTATTAATCAAATGGCACTCGAAATCCGTATGTTGAGATTAGGTTAGAATAAATTCAATTTTATAATTAATTACTTAGTTTGTTTCTAAAAAGGATAACTAAAACTCAGCACTAACGACGCGATATCATTTCGTTAAAAGCAACAGTTCCAGGAGGGGGCACAGCCCCCCCAATCAGAATACGGGGCGAAAGCCTATTAATCAAATGACACTCGAAATCCGTATGTTTAGTTTAGGTTAGAATAAATTCACTTTTATAATTAATTACTTCATTTGTTTGTAAAAAGGATAATAAAAACTCAGCACTAACGACGCCATACCATTTCGTTAAAGGTAAGAGTGTCACGAGTGAGGGGGGGGGGGTTTGGGGGCGCGGCCCGGCACATAGGCTACATTTTTAAGTCGGTTAAAAATGTAGCCTATGTGTTAAGAGGATACACCAGGGGCGAGAGAAATTCAAAATAGGTATTTTGAAAATGTATTGCTGTCTCGCCAATCTCAAGTCTCCCAACGCAGAGCGCGATAGCGACAACACGACAAAAGTTCTAATAAAATAAAAGAAAATCATCGATTCGTTGTCCTCTGATTCCTTCTCCAAAACTTAACCGATTTAAGTACTTTTTTCATTAACAAAAAAAGCAAGGCTTGAGCTGTGTCCCTATGTTTTACTTTTTTGGTATATTCTAGCTAGTTTTGTTTTCTGAGTGTTTGAACACAGAGAAAAATCTGGCCATTTTTTGGGTTTTTGAACGTTCATATCATTTTTAATAATTAAATTATGAAAAAAAAGAAAACATAGGGACATTGTATTAGTGGCCATAAATATTCAGGAAAAAAATTATAACTCTACCGGCATTATCCAGGGAGGAAATAGCGGACAACGTTTGTATGGAAAAATGGCGGTGTGGATCGCTCTTAATCCAGGATGTCAGCTACCTCCATGTAAAATTTTGTCGAAATCGGTCCAGCCGTTCAAGCGTGAAGAAGTAACAAACATACAAACTCACAAACTCACATACTTTCGGCTTTATAATATTAGTAGGATTTTGAGATTTATTTCGATTATAAAGTTCCGTTAACATCCAAACATCATTTTTATAATTTATCGTCGTCTAACTTTAGAATGTCGACGAGCAATGTATTGGGCACGTTTGAAAATCTCGTGTGAACACTTAAAACGTATAAAAATAGTTTGAATGACGCACAATACGAACGTGCAGGAAGAGGCCCGGTTTTTAGGGTTCCGTACCCAAGGGCTAAAACGAAATAAACTACTACTGAAATTTCGATGTCCGTCTGTCACCACTCACCAGGAACTATGGCTAATTAGAAAATAAGTACATAATCTGTAAATTGGATAATGATATATTATAAGGTTTTTATCCCTTTTATTGATATCATTAAAGCTAACTGATAGACTCGTATTTATATATAATATACTTTGTCAATACAACCTTAAATTCAGAAAGTATTTTTCGCTCGCTGGCGAGTCCGTCTCGCACTTGGCAGGTTTTAATAGGGATGATGACAAGGTCAAAGATTAGCGAATTTTGTTAATAAAATAAAGAAATCACCGTAAAAAATAAGTGTTCCCAAAATTCCAGCTTGATAGCATTTGTATTTTTTTTTGTTATGCGTCTTCAAAGTTGGATATTCAAGTCGATTTTTTTTTCAATTCAATTTCTTAATATTTGTATACAATTCGATAACTTATGCAATTAAAAGCAAGTGTTGTTATGTAACCACTTTCATAAACGCAATATTTAATATACCTGTCGAACAAAGTTGTCTCCCGATGCATACAAACTACGAAAGAGTGACGTCATACTTTCGTAGCACTTTGTATGGAGCGTTTCGGGCAGGTCTTTTTTATGAGATATTTGAATTGTCATATCTTGGTGAATTTTTAAGCTATCAGAGTCATTCTTTCAACGATGTTTCTATTTTTAAGTGTCTTTCAATTACCGATAAGAAAAAAAAATAGTCATAATGCGTATTCTTAAATGTACGTGAACTTATATTCACAGCTTTTTTGACAGATTCTCCATACTTCATCTGTCAAGTTAAGTGATGGATATCCTATTCGGCACTTATCAGGAAGTGGTGAAACAGGCCCTTATGGGCTGTTTCACGGCTTTCTGATAAGTGCCCTGTGCCGGATAGGCTATCCACCACTTAACTTGACAGATAGAGTATGAAGAATCTGTCAAATAAGTTGTGGATAGTCTATCCGGCATTTTCTTAGGAAGTGGAACAGGCCGTTAATGTATTAAATAGCGAGTTTTTCTAAGTTTTCATAGGTTCATATTTATAATTATAGGGCTTAAAAAAACAAAGCGATATAATTTTGCTATAATAATACGTAATAATTATGTAACCCTTGTTTTCATCAAAAATATATAATTATATATAAAGGGTGTGACAAAACCAAGTGATAATACTTTAGGGTGTGTATGTGTTCCTTGTATAGAGTTCACTGTGAAAGTAGCAACGCTGAAAATTACTTCTATATTTTTGTATGGGCCAATTCGAGACGTGGGGGCAGATCTCATAGAAACATAGAAGTCGAAAGGATCTCTTTCAGCGCTGCTACTTTCACAGTGAACTCTCTACAAGGAACACATACACACCCTAAATTATTATCACTTAGTTTTGTCACATCCTTTAAATATAATTATATTTTTTTGACCTAAAGGCAGGTCATAGTAGCCCTGGGGGGTGAGCCAAAATCTTTTCGTTTTCGCTTCGTTATAGAATCGCCGATGAAAATGTATGGAATTGACATAAGCGTTTGTTATAATTTGTGCATTTTAAGATGATATGGGTGACAGTTTTCATATTTCTTGCTACGGGTTTTTTTTACAAGAAAAAAAAAACAAAATGTAATAAATTATATTCCATCTACAAAAACAAATGTTTCCTATACTTAATTGTAAATGAATAAAAATGAAAAGTTGCTAAATGCTAACTTATTAATATAACATTATAAATATTAACTGTAAAATAGGAGTATAATATTATTGTTACGAAAACATTTGAAAAATGTTAGATGCATGAAACGGAACTTATGTCAATAGAGATTGACTCTGTTGAATCGAAATCAAATCGATAAAAAAGGGCGGCCATCTTAAATCGCCGGCACCACTGAAATGTCAGTGCGAAATCGATAATTTCGATTGCAATTCCTTTACGAAGTGATTCAATATTTTTAAATTATCAATTGATTTTTGTTAGGTAACTTACCTACTATTCTCAATTATAATGTGTCACGACTCACGCATATCATCATAAAACGCACTTAAACTATAATATGACGTTGACGTTCGACTCGTCTTATGTCAATTCCATACATTTTGATCGGCGATTCTATAACGAAGCGAAAACAAAAAAGTTTCGGCTAAATGGCCTGATGTCACTGCGACCCATGAGGATCTATTGTGACTGTGTCTCCAACCCAATGCTGTTCATAAATTGAACGATGTGGTATACTTACCCTGTATATTGTACGAACTTACTTAGCCGCAGGGAGACGGGCCAATCAATCAGTTCAGTTTGAGCTATCGTCAAGGCGACTTCGGAGTGAAAAGAAATGATCAAAAGTGATACCAGTGAAACCTACGACTTGGCTACGACCTAGGACATTGTAAGCGCTTAGTGTTTTGGACCAAGTACTTTGTGTTAGACCTAGTGCTAGTGATTAAAGTCTTCAAAGAGCCAGCAGGTTTTTCTCTCCAAATCCTTCGAACCTTAGCACGTAACAACGTAACGTTAAGGGCTCCCACATATCATTTATATTATAAACTTTGTCGCAGATATTTGCGATGCAATGCGAATTCGCAGTTATGTGTGGGAGAGTAAAAACTAAAAAGAGTTTCACTTGGCGAGCGAATTCACGTCCAGGGACACCAGTTTCTCCAGATCAAGGTCCGGCTTGGCTGTGCTCGTTCAGACACAGCGGGAACCGCGGTTTTACAGCGTTCACGCTTAACCGCTCGGTTTCTGCACGGGAACCGCGCGAGAGTTTAGAGTCGACTCACTTGGCCAGCTTGCTGAGCAGGGCTGTGCTCTTCTCGCGGGGCGCGCGGGGCTGCTCCCGGGGCTCGGGCTCCGGCGCCGCCTTCCTCTCGAACACTTCGAAGCGCGACTTCACGTCCAGGGACGCCAGCTCCTCCAGACCAAGGTCAGGCTTGTCTGATGCTGATGGACACAAAAAATGTTTATTAAGCACCCTAATCCATACTATATGTATAATGTTATACAGGGTGCAATTTAACCTTCCTGCCAAATTTGGATATATTGATCCTTGTTAAAAATAAAAATACACGTATTTCTTCTTTCATAATCACTCAGTACTAAAATTTTGAGAAACAGCCTCCGAAAGTTATCCTACCAAACACCACAAAATATGGACACATGCGCGGCCCGGCCCCGCCCCACCCTTCCATTGATATTCTTGCAGTGACGGATTAAGACTACTTGATGCCCTAAGCAATCCATGCCTGTGGGCCCCCCTATCCGTATATCAACTAGAATCGGTCTTTGAACCTTTACTCTTCTGGCATCACGTCTGAGGGGGCCCTCAGACGTGATGCCCTAGGCAATTGCTTAATTTGATTAAGGGCTAATCCGTCACTGCATTCTTGTTATTATCATTGTTGCGAATTTTCCCTCCATACTTTGACGAACTTAGGACCGTCAAATGTAAAGGACGTAGACAGGTATGTTTAGAATAAAATTAACTGACACACATCAAAAGAATCGAAAATAACAACTTTTTAATTACGAAAAATAAGCACTTTAGAAATTTATAATAAATCTAAACCACATCCTTTGCATTCATCTTATTTACTTCCATCTTGTCTACACTTAGTATAGTTCAAACGAGTTCAAACTGCAATCCGTTTTGCTCTAAGCAAATTCTAGTGCGTTTTGCACATTGTCTTTAAGACTTTAAAAGTTTGTTAAGCACAACTTTGTCACTTTTAACCTCGTTAGAGGCATGTCTTCGAGGCTGGCTAGGCGTGTGCAGGTGTTGCGAAGTGCGAACTGTCCATAATCTGAGTCTTTGATTGTCTCGCGATTCAGATTCAGGGTACAGCTGCTGCATTCGAGAATCATCAATCAGCTGTTACGAAGACGAGGAACGCTTTCTTGCTCGTACAGTCTCTGGGTTCCGTTTAAACTTTCGCCACTCAAAATGTAGCACCTCCACGTTTCATAACACTCGATCGTGGTTAGGGTACGTTGTAACAGACACTAATTAAGCGCGGGGGCAGAGGGCGCCGTGACAAACAAAATAATTACGTGTTAGCTATACAACTACGCGCGTGGTACTAAACGGTCGCCGGCGACCGGCGGGCGGCGGGCCTCCCGCCTCCCACCCCGCGCGTCACCCCCGCTTTACCCCTACGCATAACCGGTCTCGACTGGATATCTGTGCGACGCGATGTACTAGCTCGGTCGCAATATCGCAATTATTATTAACTTATGAAGTGACCATTGTGCCATCAATTTTTTTTGGGATAAAATATGTAATTGTAAAAAAATTAACACCCCATTTTTTTTGGTTTAATGGACTCACCTAACCTAACCTAACCTAACCTAAGCCCCAAAAAAAATTTGGCAGGTAGGTTTAATTGCACCCTGTATAAATGCGAAAGTGTGTCTGTTTGTCTGTTACAACTTAAGCTGTAAAATCGATTTTGATGTTCGGCATGCGGATACTCGGTGTCCCGGAAAGGGTTCATAGGATAGTTTATACCGTAACAATGTACGGTTCGCCGTTCGAGTTGCGGGCGTAAGTACTAAGTGGTGACTAGCTATGCTAGCTATGTGAAGCTGGAGAAAGTAACATAAAGCTACAGTAAAAGTCACGAAACAAACATTAGCATTTTTTAATCATGAGTACTGAATACTGGGTAAAATTTCGGAACACAAACTCAAACTGAAACTTTTTTATTCAGAATAAATTTTTGCAAATGTTCTCTGAACGTCTACATAATGCCTACCACCGGTTCAGGAACTAACCCGGCGAGAAGAACCGGCGTAAGAAACTCGCACGGGGCCTACTTTTTTACCAAAAAAAGTGAGAAAAAATTAATCTTTTAAAAATAAGGTAATACAATGTTGTAACGTAAAATTATACAATGTCAACATACATACATAATTGTAAGTCATAAAATAATGTAAAAATAGCCTAGCAAGCAGCTATTCCCAAGATGTGCCATCGTTTATGAAATCATTGACCTTATAATAAGGCTTTGGCACACAAACGCTCTTTGACTACTTTTTTAAATTTATTAATGGAAAGATTTTGAACGTTTTCTGGGATTTTATTGTAAAGGCGTATACATTGACCTTTAAAAGATTTACTAACTTTACTAACTCTGATCACCGGTATTTCTAGTTTGTACTTATTTCTAGTGTTTCTTTCGTGACTGTCACTTTTGGTTGTAAAACTAAGATTCCTTCTAACATATAATACACTATTCAAAATGTATTGAGAAGCAACAGTTAGAATACCAATTTCTTTAAACTTTTCTCTCAGAGATTCAAAAGCTGACATTTTATAAATTGAACGTATGCTCGCTTCTGCAGCACAAAAATCGTATTAATGTCGGCAGCGTTTACCCATAAGAGGATGCCATACGACTTTCTACTATGAAAATAACTGAAATAAACTAGTCTTGCTGTGTCTTCGTCAGAAATTTCCCGTATTTTTCTGACTGTGTATGCTGCAGAACTGAGCCTATCTGCAAGATTAGCAATTAAGGACCCCACTGTTATTTACTGTCTAGTGTAATGCCTAAGAATACAGTGGTGTCCACCAAATCCATCTTCTCATCATTTAATAGTATATTGGTTTTAACTTGCCTAACGTTGGGCAAAGTAAATTTTAAACATTTAGTTTTCTTAGAATTTAGAAGTAAGTTATTAACGTTAAACTAATGTACAATTTTTGAGAGAGCACTATTTACCTCGTCGTAATTTGACTGTTGTCGCTTCACTTTGAAAATAAGTGAAGTGTCAGCAGCAAAAAGTACTATCTCATTATCCTTAACAAGATAAGGTAAGTCATTTACGTAGATGAGAAAAAGAAATGGACCTAAAATGGATCCCTGTGGGACGCCTAATTCTATTTTGGTCCCATTGGACCTTTTACTATTAATGTCAACCCTTTGAGTTCTATTTTTGAGGTAAGATGTCAAAAGGTTGAGTGCCGAGTGGTGCAATTTTCTGATCAATTTAGCATGCTCAACACAGTCAAAAGCCTTGGAGAGGTCGCAAAAAACCCC
Organism: Aricia agestis; assembly: GCF_905147365.1. NCBI lineage: Eukaryota > Metazoa > Arthropoda > Insecta > Lepidoptera > Lycaenidae > Aricia > Aricia agestis. Next base: position 6,964,525 of record NC_056424.1, on the reverse strand, counting down.
TAGGGCATCCTGCGAGTCCTCCCATGCTTCAAATATACTATAAAGAAGACCTATACCAGCATCCGTTGTGTATCGACCCTTAGTAAAACCATATTAATTATAATGTAATAAATTATTAAAGTTAAAATGTAATAGTAACTGATTTAAAATTATTTTTTCAAATATTTTACTTAAGAGTCGGTAGAATCGATATAGGCCTATAATTTGTGGGATCAGATTTAAGTCCCGCTTTAAATAAAGGTACAATCTTACTGTGCTTCATCAAGTCAGGAAAAACATCACTCTTTATGCAGTCATTAAAAATTATTGATAGATGAGGAGCTATGATGTCAATTATCGATTTGATAATTTTAGTAGACATGCCCCAGAGATCAGTAGTATCTTTAATATTTATTAATTTAAAAGTATCAATGATATTTTTGGGGACCATCTGTCTAAACCTAAAATTGACATTACATTCCTTTACATTATCTCTGAGTAGTTTTTCAGCAGCTGCAGGTGAGGAGTTTAAATTTTTTGTAGTTGAGACCGGAATGTCAGCAAAAAATTTTTCGAAGACCGCCGCAACCTCATGATCATTGGTAATCTTTTTATTTTCAAAATAAAGTTCAAAATCGGAGCTACGACGGGTGACATTTCCAGACTCCCCAGCTATTACTTTCCAAGTAGTTTTAATTTTATTTTTCGAATTTTTAATTTTATTCCTAATGTGAATAGACTTAGCGGCTTTACAAACTTTTTTAAAAATCTTTAAATAGTTTTTTACATATGTTTTGAATTTATCACTAGTATTCATGGATTTTTCATCATACAATTCATATAATCTTTGCCTGCTTATTTTAATTCCTGTAGTTGCCCATACTGTAAAATTATTATTATTTTTATGGCTGTTTCTAACCGTTCTAGGAGTGAATACAGTATTAAATTGGGTTCTTATCATCTTAAACAATTTGTTAAATTCTTCATCTGAACTATTTGACTCATCCAATAATAATTGAATATGTGAACTTAAGTTAAAAGTTAAGTTATTTCTAAACTTCTCAATACGTTTTGTATTCACAGGAACAAACACACGCTTTTCCTCTAGGTAACTATCGCAATGTATATTAAATGAGTACACCTCCTCCAACCACAAATGAATACACCTCAAGTAAATTCTAATCTGACAATACTCACCTCTGACGACGTCTGGGGGCAGCTCGACGGGGTTGCTCTCGCATATTATCATTTGGTGTTTTCTCGGTGTAGCTAAAACAATATCATACATTATTTCATACCGTACTCCCTCGAATTTTTAGCTACGACACAGAGTACAAGCTACGCACAAAAATCTAGTGGGTCCAGTACCCAAACTTATTTTGTCTACTGCCCAATTAGATACCAAATTATTTTTAGCGCCCCCACTGTTTCACCTACTTTCTTAACTTTATTTAAATTAAAAGGGCTTTTGCCGCTGCAAAAATGAATACAAAATGCTAAATATGTCGTTTTCACCATTTACCATTACCACCGACTTAATTTTTATTCCCGAAGTTTTCTGGGTCGCACTGCCCCCCTTTAGGCCTTCAGCACCCACAAAGGGCCGTTATCGCCCACTTTGGGAAAGGCTGGTCTCGAATGCATAGCTACGCACAAAAATCTAGTGGGTCTAAAGTCTAGAGTCTAATGGGTAGGACTTTCACACTTGTGAGGGTCCGAATTCGATCACACCAGGATCATTTTAGATCTCAAGTGCATTGTACTGACACTCGGTAAAGCATAATTAATATCGTGAATAATCCCGTATAAACTTGGTTTCAGACTCATAGACCAAATGTTTAGGAAACTAATTACGTGCTTGGGTAAACCGAATTAAAATAATAACTTGACCTAGGCATTTGAGGAGAACTACTACTTAAAAGTCATACTTCCATAATGAATATTGATATTATAAACGAAAACTTCCATATTATTTCACTGTACACAACATAAAATTCTTTGACAATTAAAACATGTGAATGTGTAAAAGGGAAGTATTTGCTAATAAATACGAAAGTATCACTTTTTAAGCCTAAGGCCGAGACCGCACAGCGACACGGCACGACGCGACACTTCACTCCCATAGAACTGACGTTTATATAACGTCAGATTCACGTTTTTAAAACGTCAATTCTATGGGACGTGAAATGTCGCGTTGTGTCGCATAGTGCGGTCTCACCAAGGTGCACGTGTGCGACACGCACTACGCGACACGTCGCGGTAGGGACGCGACACGTTACGTTCCATAGGAATGACGATTTACAAAGGTAAATATGTACTATGAAACGTGAGGTGTCGCGTCGTGTCGCTTCGCTTCAGTGCGGTCTCGCCTTAATTTTTATTTTTTGTCTATTAGTATCTATATATTAATACGTGAGCCAAAAACTTTGTATCCCTTTTTACGAAAAATGGGGAAACGTACGTGAATGAAATTTTGCACAGTTATATTTTATATGGTGAAGGAGTGCATCGAGCTAATATTATTTTGAAATTATACTTTTATCATACATTTTTTTAACAAATAAAACATTACACACACTACAACTCTCGATCGATCTTTCGAGATCGATCTATATTAGTTAAACTAGAGATCTCGGGCGATCTCTAGTTTAACTAATATAACATATTGTGTACCGTCAGTCTGGTCGTCGTCGTCCACGGGTTTGGGCTCGAATAGCTGCTTGAAGTGCGGCTTGCAGTACAGCGTCGTGTGGTCGCTCTGGTACGTCTCCACGCTGGAATAATAATATAGTAAATGTGATTAATAACACCCAAACTAATATTATAAACTAGAATAACTAGACGATGCTCGCAACTTCGTTGCGCCAAAATTAGTTTATCGCGCGAGAACCGTACATTTTTCCGGGATAAAAAGTATCCTAGGGGCCATTCCATTATCGCGGGTGCAACCTTTTGACGCACTTAAAGCGTCCTACTGACAAAATAAAACATATCTATTAATAAATTATCTTTTGAAGGGATACATTTTAACTAGTTTAATCATGATATGTAAATGAAAACTATAATTAAATCTAAGAAAAGCCACAAAATATGTTTTAAGTAGTATCGCGGGTGCAACCAAATCGGCCCTCCATTAAGAACTCTGACGAGTTCATTTGAGAATACTGTTAATTGTGAAACTTTTAGTTATTTATTAACCCATATTTCAAAAGTGTATAAGACAAAGAAATGATTTAACTAGATACAATTAATTTAAGTTATTAGTACTAGGAATTATTAACAATTTCCACGATCGCGGGTACAACATCAGAATATCGCGGGTGCAACAAGTCTAAAGAAATTGAATTTACTCATAAGTCTGCGACTAATTTCTACATTTTTGATATGCAATACATAATATTATTAGTAAGTTGTAATAATACTACTTAAAATTTTGTTATTTTTTAATTATCAGTCATTTATCGATCTGAGAAAATAAATTGTCTAAATCACTAAAAACAATTTAATAATGTAACTTAGGCAAACGTTTTTCGATGTATTGCTATAAAACCGAACTGCAGCAAACATTTAATTCAAAATTTATATCTATAATTTAAAAGAATATGGTAGAATTATAAGTAAAAATATTTTTTTCAAAGAAAAATATTAAATATATATGATTTTTATGTCATTTGTAGCATGTCTTATAAAATGTTTAAAAATAAAAGAAGATTAATCATCATTTTGAAACATCTCTTAAGTAATACATGAAATATATCTAAAAATATAAAACACGATGTGACTCTATTGAAATTTTTATAAATCTTGTAATTACATGAAAACTATTGATAACAAATATAATTTAACGTTATTGTTTACCTTAATAATATTAAATATGTCGAAAATTACTAGAATAGTTAAAAAATAAATTGTTGCTTTTGCAATTGTACTGCTTCGATCGCGGGTGCAACCACTTTTAAGGTACTGTTTTTTTCATTAAAAACCATAAAATAGTTTATTCCAATGATTAATTTCTATTTCCCTTTCAATTCTTCTTACTTTTACAAAGTTTCAAATTATTAACAATTCATTTTAGCGAGAAAACTAAACTTTTGTACCTTTTTTATCGCGGGTGCAACAATTGCAACTTTTGTTTTAATAATGTTTGAAAACTAATTTAAAATTGTTGATTTTTTTGCGCAGCAATATAAACTTATGTTATACAGTCAATATTATGTAGTGAAATTCAACTTCGAGCTAGTGATTTGTCGTAAAAATAATCATGTGTGGCATAAGCAGTTTTTCTCGCGCCGTTAGATGATATCACTTCAGAATGTTATAAATCATTCAAATTTAAATTTTTACTGATAAAAGTTCTTTTGCTAGTAAATATACATCTTTCTATATATAATTCAATAAAAAAATGTAACAAATGCTGTAATTTAAAAATTCGTGTCGAGGGTCGTCTCTAGCGGAATCGTCAAGACGTCCTTTCCCGGGACTCAAGGTCATTTTCAGCAAAATCGGTTCAGCGGTTTGGGCGTGAAGAGGTAACAGACAGACATACACACTTTCTCATTTATAATATTAAGTATAGATATGGATGTCTCTCCATTCGTATGCTATCTGTCTTCTTACCTTTACTGCGTAACCGATTTTGATAAATTTTAGTTTGCAGAAGCAGTTCCCGCGCTTACATCAATCCGTACCCGTGCTGACGTCTCTTTCTTATCCACTGTTGTTATGAATCTCGTTTAAAGTATTGAAACGTCAGCTACCGATCGGCGAGCCGTAAGCACAGAAGATCGCAGCTGTCTCGGTGCGAGTCCACGACGTATTTGTAGCGGGTCCGTTGCATGTCCGCGACGTATTCGCTGCGTGCGCACTCGCCGTACAGATAAACTGGAGTAAAGCCCTTACGGTTAGGGCCCTTTTATGCATATTATTGCCCGCGCGCTGATGTGGACCGGATGCAAGTTGCGCGCATCCCATTATTTCATAGATATTTTTCCTATCATGCGGGCACAACGCGCGCGGTCAGGCCATGTTGTAACGTATGCCTTAAGGCCCCTAGGGGCATCAGTCCCCTGTACTCACGTGAGCTGCTTGTTGCACTGCGCGCACCGGAAGCACTCCTTGTGCCAGGCGCGCCGATCCGACTTCACCCGCTCCATGACGCACACTGGCCGGGCGCACTTGGCGCAGTCGGGTCCTCCTCCATCTTAGGGGCATCAGTCCCCTGTACTCACGTGAGCTGCTTGTTGCACTGCGCGCACCGGAAGCACTCCTTGTGCCAGGCGCGCCGCTCCGCCTTCACTCGCTCCATGGCGTACACGGGCCGGGCGCACTTGGCGCACGTTGGGTTCTCCTCCACCGCCTTCATCTTCTTGTGCAGTTTCTCGGAGCTTTTTGACTGAAAAAGAGAAAAAAATGGTTTTGATGATATGACTTTAATAGATACCAAAGGTTATTTTGGCGCCCTTTTGGAACTTATTATTTGAAAGCGTTACGTTTTGATAATGACAGTTGGTAGACGGCTGTTGGATACGAAAGTATAAGAGTTGAGACACCATGAAAATGTGAAGTACCACTATACATTTTCACTATTATGAATTTTTGCTTTTGTACACAGAACAAAGAACTGTTCTCGATCTAGCTTTTATAACGAGGTGGTTAGGTTAGGTTAGGTTAGAGGTGGTTAGGTTAGGTTAGGTTAGGTTATGTTAGTGGTTAAATGTTATCGGCAAAAATCAGTAAGGCCCACTTGCGCCAAAACTGTGAGTTAAATAAATAACCCGGGGCTTAATAACTCAGTGTTACCGTTTTTAATATTTAACTCATACTACATATTGCACCAGAAGAATTTATCCCAGAGTCAACTAACCCGGGCTTATGTCATGTTAATTCATTCTTTTTACACCCAGCCAAATATGATAGAGCGAATGCTGAATAATTTAAGTGTACTGCTCTCTCTCGCTCCACAGTACTTTAGATAAGACTATCTCCTTATGTCAGATTTGAAATGACACGTGGTTCTATGTCGCATTGTGCGTGCGTGTTGTGATATTTTGTGCAAATAAATTAGGCGGAAAATGATAAAAATTGGGAAGAAATACTTCTGTCCAATGTTTATCTCATAGACTTATTTATATAATGTCGTATAAGTTTATGGTTTATCTAGTCTACCTATTTATAAAGGAGTTCACTAAAGACGCACTAATCCAATGATATTATTATTGAACTTTGGTAGAGACTTACTTTTTATGCTCATTTGTATTTGTATATTGCATTTATTTTCAATTTTATTTAATAAACAGAGAACAGTTTCTCTTTCTAGGCGAAATCTTCAATGGAAATATTTGGTCTCTTTGTGAGTAAATACGGGACCCTAAACAGATCGGTCCATTCTACAATCCTTCTGTAATACGAGTCCGAACATTAGTCCGAACATTAGTTACATGATTATGATGGAATTATCGAATACATTAGTATTCGATAATTCCTTCATCATCATCAGATAACCACCACTGATCATTTATCATGGTTAAACACAAAATAAAACCGGTACCTATTACTGAACACAACAATCTACATAAGTTATAACGAGTCCGAACATTAGTTACATGATTATGAAGGAATTATCGAATACATTAGTATTCGATAATTCCTTCATCATCATCAGATAACAACCACTGATCATTTATCATGGTTAAACACAAAATAAAACCGGTACCTATTACTGAACACAACAATCTACATAAGTTATAACGAGTCCGAACATTAGTCCGAACATTAGTTACATGATTATGAAGGAATTATCGAATACATTAGTATTCGATAATTCCTTCATCATCATCAGATAACACGACTGATCATTTATCATGGTTAAACACAAAATAAAACCGGTACCTATTACTGAACACAACAAACTACATAAGTCATAACCGAAAAATCTCTGTTTTGATATTACTAACCCAGAGTTAGTTGATTTAACCCTCCGACATCGGTGGGTTAAGAATTTAAAAAATTAACACGAGGTTAACTCCTAACTCTTGGTGGTGCAAGACATGATGTCAATTTAAATTCGAAGTATAATTTAACTCAGAGTTAAGCGCGTTAACCCAGTCTGGCGCAAGTGGGCCTAAGTGTCTCATTTTTGTATTTTTAAGAATTCCAAAATATAGATATTTTTAACATCATAATGAAGCAAAATAACCCCGTCGAAGATTGAAAAGAAACTAATTTACAAAAACTTATCGACGAGGATGGGATTCGAACCCACGCGTGCAGAGCACATTGGATTAGCAGTCCAACGCCTTAACCACTCGGCCACCTCGTCACATTCTAGATGAGTGAAAGTAATGATGAATTTAATTTCCCGTATTGTGATAATAGAAACCCGTTTCGTAGACGAATATCGGTCTTTTTCAATTTTATTGTCCTTCTATGGTTCGTGTCGAAATGTAAAATGTTTTTACTTTTTTTTTATTTATGATTTTCTAATGTTAAATAATGTCGATTGTCGGTACACCGGATTCTTTAATAAGATTTTACGAGTTTTTAATGGCGCAAATATAATCATTGTCACGGGCAATATATAGGTAGTACTTAAATTAAAATATTTTAAGACCGCTAAATGAGCATACGGATCGCCTGATGTCACACAACCTCCGCGGTAAATATGCCAACAACCATTGACAATAATGTTTACTGTTTGTTGTTTATAAATCACCGAATAAAAAATAAATCTTATTAATACCGATACTTGTTTATTGTAATTTTGAATCAACGAATTATCAAATCTAGTTTACAAATCTCATTAATATATAAGATATTAGAACTTTAGAATTCTATGACCATAATAATATGGATTGTACTACATCACGGGAAACTCTTCGGCTGGAATTAGGGACCGTTTGTAGGAACTATATGCGTCTTTCTTTGTATAACAATATGAAGGAACTAGGTAGCAGGACAAATTTAAAGTTTTGGATTGGTAACACTAGCTCGCAGCACCATTGTTTTTAAGCTGAACACTTCAAATCAATTTAAATCATGGTTTACTTGATGTAAATAATTTCACCTCATTTTTTAATAATATAGAGGGTTTCCGAATTCCTGATGATGCAAGCAGCAAGGCTCTATAGTCTATACTCTATAATCTATACTCTATAGAAGTTACACAATACACAGTAAGTATACTCACAACCGAAATGGATCCCTCATCCTTGTGCCGCCTGGTCTTGGTCTTCTTAACCTTCCTCGTCTCCGTGACCTCCTGGTAGCTGTGCACCCTGCTCTCAGACTGGATGAGGCTCTGTGACGCCTCCATTGTCGTGGCCATCTTTACCTCTGGAATATACCGGGGTTACCATTAGTAAAAACGTACCATACTTTTGGGGAAAGAAGTTATGCCAAAAGTAAACATGATTGTTTATCAAAATATAACTTAATTCTACTTTTTGTTAGCCTGCTGAATGGTTTTAGTTATAAAACACTTTCCAAGAATCATAGTGTTTTCCAACGTGATTGTGGGAAAGTCCATCGTTTTCATTACTAATTTCACTAAGTTTCCAGCCCCCGTAGACAAGCGGCAAAATGCTAACGCTAACGCTAGCGCTACAAAATGTATGGATTTAATGGAATGGAATGGAATGGAATACATTAGTATTCGCTAGCGAAGCGATGACTTATGTCAAATCGCATACATTTTGTAGCGCTAGCGTTAGCGTTAGCGTTAGCGTTTTGCCACTTGTCTACGGGGGCTGGACAGACAAAAATGTTATAATTTACGACACTGAATGCGTCGGACTTTATTTATTTTAGACAGGATCGCGAAGATTAACCAGGTTTTCGAGCCCTGTTTCTGAGAAAACAAAAAACAAAACCTAAAAGGAAATACAAAATTACGCTCTAGTTATGCAATTTCCAAGGAAAAATTATAGGTATCCTCGCTAGTTGAGAATGTCGTTCTACCTCTTATTATAGTAAATAATTATAGCTTATGTTCCCACAAGTATTACCACCGAGACCTAGTGTTAATATCACATACAGTACATTATGGAGATGCCTGAATAATTTGGAATTAACCACTTTACTAACGATCCAACGGAGTGTATAGAGTACAGATGTTATAACTACCTATACGATGTTTTCTCCCGCCTGCCTAGCATACGCCAACGAGATATCTCACTCTACATGTTTTCTCGATGTTTGATGGTTTGTCTCTTCATCTCTATTGACCCTAGCATGACAAACATGTTATCTCGAAATAACACATTTTTATAGAGTTTTGTCGAGATAATGTCGAGATTTTGACATTATGAGACGGGGAGTTTTTAATTATTTCGAGAGTGAGATATCTCGTGGGCGTATGCTAGGCAGGCAGGTGTTATACGTTGGAGAAGTCGTTTGATAGGCAACTGGCAAGGCAGCCATAAATACAAAAGTGTGTCTGTCTATATGTTACTTCTTCACTCCCAAACAGCTGAACCGATTTTGCTGAAATTTTATGTAGATTGTAGAGATACTTCGAGTCCCGGGAAAGGACATAGGATAATTTTTATCCCAAAAAAATCACTTTCTATACTAACATACGGAAAAGTTCAACTCTGTTAACATACGGTAACAACTTTTTGCAATAGTATCGCAAAAAGTTGTTACCGTATGTTAACAGAGTTGAACTTTTCCAGATCATCTTTACTGATTTGACCACAAATCAAATCTTAAAAATAAGCGGCCAAGTGCGGGTCGGACTCGCGCACGTAGGGTTCCGTACCAGTATAGAGCAAAATTAGGCCAAAAATTGTGTTTTTTGTACGGGAGCCCCCCTTAATTTTTTATTTTATTTTAATATTATTATTAAATACCTATTAAAGTACACATATAATTAAGAACTTTGAGAAAAATTAAAGTACCTACCTGTTGTCATTATTGATATAAAGCAAAAAAGGCCAAAAAATTACGTTTGTTGTATGAGAGCCCCCCTTAAATATTAATTTTATTTCGTTTTTAGTATTTGTTGTTATAGCGGCAAGAGATATACACAATCTGTGAAAAATTCACAGATTGTGTATATCTGTTACAGCCTGGAGACAGACGGACAGACATCGAAGTCTCAGTAAAAGGGTTCCGTTTTTACCCTTTGGGTACGGAACCCTAAAAATTTGATCTATACTGTGCATTTTTACGTGATAGCAAATAAGTCTCTTATGCGTTTTCCTGATGATTTCCACTGAGCATTGAGCGAAAGCTGTTTGAACCTGTTAAATATTTATGTAGAGAAGAAGTATAAAGAAAATATCTTTGCTCGGTAATCTGTAACACCCAAGAAACATAATATTATTACAACTCAGTTTACATTTTACAGTATGTTAAATTTTGCGTAGCTATTGCATAATGTATTATGATAAGATACTTATCTGTTTTCATTAATTTTGATATTTAAAATGTAAACAAAAATAAAATTCTACCAAATACCCTATGGACATGTAGAACTCAGGAAATATTTGAAAAAAAAAATATTCTGAATAAAAAATTTTTAGTTTGAGTTTGAAGTCTAAACTGTAGAAGAGATGATCGACTTGCTCAAACCAACAATTAATATTTATGTCTTACAGAGGACATTCATAAAATGCATGTTAAAAAGTTTAAAAAATATATTAAATTGTAGTTTGTAGTGTTTGGAATTTATAACTGCAGTGCGCCTATATTTAAGCTGTTATCAAGATTGTAAACAGAGGAGGAGTAAATATGTATAAGTATTTCTATATCACTATAACACAGTCAATATTATAACCCATCCAACGATAGAAAAGGATCAAAACTGTTACCCTTATTAAAAATGATCCATGCACAATTTATGATTCTTTGATTCTCTGAGACCTTATATTTGTATCAAAAGTAGTAAGGACAACTGAAGTGAACAGGCCAAACCGCCTGGCCTGTTCAATTTTTATAACATAAAACTTACCTACTTCATCATCTGACTAACATATAATCTATACTATCTTAGACACAATCCACTTTTTCTTTTATTTCAAAACATTTTCCCGATCCTAAACCCCCCATTAACGCAAAAACCAACATTTTCAAGTTTTAAGTCACCCACAGGCCCCACAGCCCACTTCATCGACTCACGTCATCAAATATCAAAAGATTGTTTACCTACTCGTGTTCTACTACTAGTTCCTACTAGTTCCTGTCACCGCAATTTCACATTACTATCACTAATTAGTAATTACTGTAATCAGCAATTAACTTTTACTGTACTACTCGTGTCTGCTGGTGCCAGCGACTGTCCCGGCGCTTGACTTTTAACTGTCCGTATTTATAGACTTCCAATAAAATACTCCACCTGAATTCGCGGCGTGTGGCGTCCCATTTACAAATCTCTGATGTATTTTTAACTTTCATATCTAAACTTTGGGAGGAATTTGTCGTTCGCGAGATTGCAGCATCATTTGAAACATGCAACAGTGGAGTAACAAATCCCAAACGGAAATATTACGAAAGAAATATCGGGCGTTTCAAGCATAATTTTTGCGGAGACTGAAGATAGCGAATGTACAAAGTCAGAGTGGAAGGGAGCCAAAAATATGGAATCAAACTTTCAAACAGAAGCATCTATCATACGTTTAAAATTAAAGAAAAAGTACATAATGCAGGAGGAAAGGTTAATACGTGGAGGAATTATTTTTTTTACCATCTATCCGTTTTCTGTCAAAGTAGTTCAGTACTTCAATAATTTTCCTTCATTTGACCCAATAGAGAGATAAATAATAATAATTAATTAGTGTTCTCTGATCCTTAAACCCTTAAGGAAAACCGCATCGCAAACCCCACCACAAACAAGAGTGACTCAACGCTCAACCATCTTATAATGGATCCACCCATTCTATGCCTGATTGCAAAGGATTTAGAGTTAAATAGCTTTCAAAATTTCGCCTTATTTAATTGCCTTTACTTATAAACTTTAGCGTTACTAATAAAGTTTAGCGTTAATGGCAGAAAAAAACAGAAGAAAGTTGCCAAATCAACGTAAATCTAAAAAGCCAAGGATATCCGATGTATTATTTCTTCAAGCCCCATAAGAGCACCGGTGATCGCCACAACAATAGAATACAAAAGCATTTCCTGGAATCTGCGATCGAAGTATATTATTTTGCTTTATGGCTAAGGAGAAGTCACCCTGATTTTCTGGCACTGCCACAGAATACATATTAGTAACAAGCACTACGTCACAGAATATATAATAGTAGTACCAAACTACGGCTAAAATTTCTCTGGAGTAACAAAGCATTTCGTATTTTCTAAACAAGTATCCAATACTTTGTAAAGTTACGAGCCCCAAGTGTACATTCTTGTTACAAAACAGTATTTATCCGATGTAACCAGACGGTGGGGATAAATTTTCGATGTTTACGGGTATATTTGGACCGTGTGGGTGGCGTATGTGGAATTTCGCAAGTTCTCCCATTGATATACGGCCAATAACAGGAGCATTCACTTGAGTATTGGAGAAATTACTACCAGCTTCGATGCGTGGAATGCAAAATGGAATGAAACATTTTGTAACATGAAATCAGGTATTATGATACGAGTTCCTGCTCCAATTTAACAGAAATCCTTATTCCTAACAGAATGATGTGCTCACAGTCTACCTATAATAATTACCAGATGAATTGAATTTGTCGTCTCTTTTATCGAGAGGATTTTTTTTTTACTGAAGCCTATGACTAGGCGAAACTAAATACTGTTTGGATACATTCGTTACTCATTATTGCCATCTTTTACGGTGAAAAAAGTCTTGAATGGTAATTATTCATCGCCATTCAGATCACATACGATAGATTTGTAATCAATATGGCAACTTCCCTGGTTCCATGTATTGCATCTATTTGTCGTTTAAACATGGCCTTTAATTATTCAGACTGTGTACAATAATTGAATATTGATGTTGTATCAGACGGTAGTGTTGGTACCAGTTCGTAATTAGCCGAACACACGTTATACCCTGTTCATTTAATTAACATCGACTCAAAGTTTAATTAAAATAAAAAAGGTTACGTACATAATAGGTAAATGCCATTGTTACTCTCCAATTTTCACGGTTAATTTCACACCTCAAAAGAGGGTTCGGTTACGTCTCTCTGGAGAAATAAAATCTCAGAATAACATAAAACGCAAGTCAATGGCAAATTTTTCAAAGAGAGTCCCAATGAACCAGTGAGTTTTAGCACTCAACGAATATGACTGACAGACATTCCAGATTTTAAGACGGGAGTAACGGAACGCGGACACGGTCAAAGTTATTAAATGTCGTGCAAACCGTTTCTGAACAATTAATCGCCACAATTATTCCAATTTATTCGAAAGCGTGAAGTCTGGTTTGCATTCGTCTTTTTGCTCATCACTAGACTTGAGTCTCATGTAAATCATGATTAGATCACGTAATGCTATACCATTACAGGGAAAGAAAACAATTAAAGCGAACTTTGTTATAATTCATTTAATGGACAGTGAAATTGTTCGACCGTTCGTGTCAATATGGTCAATGATTACTGCCTAATAGTTAATTAAAATCCATAATTTAGATGGTAATATGCAAGTAATATCATGTTACCATAACCAAAGATGCAAATAAGAAATAGAAAGAACTATATGAACGGATCTAATTAACGAAATAAAAGATACTATACCCTCTTGGCCTCCAAATTTAAATTATGAAAGATTAATTATTATGTAATTTTCTGCTTATCTATTTATACGTGGGAGAGCCTTGCTTCGGCACGAATGGGCCGGCTCGACCGGAGAAATACCACGTTCTCACAGAAAACCGGCGTGAAACAGCGCTTGCGCTGTGTTTCGCCGAGTGAGTGAGTTTACCGGAGCGGAGGCCCAATCCCCTACCCTCCCCTATTCCCTTCCCATCCCTACCCTCCCCTATTACCCTATTCCCTCTTAAAAGGCCGGCAACGCACCTGCAGCTCTTCTGATGCCGCGAGTGTCCATGGGCGACGGAAGTTGCTTTCCATCAGGTGACCCGTTTGCTCGTTTGCTCCCTTATGAAAAAAAAATCCACGGCTGAGCAAATAGTAAATGCTTTAAATATCTTTAATATAATTTTGTACGCTTCGAAGTAAAAGAGTGCTCTCATTCTTTGGAAAGAGCTTTCAACAGTTCCAAAAGAATTGGGATTCTCCCTCTGACTTGAAATAGTGCTTTGCGAAATCAATCAGGACAGTCCCTTATTATCCAAATTACAGACAGAACTTCCAACAACAAGAGAATTGGGACACTCTCACTGATTTATATAGAACCAGATGACGCCCGCAATTCCGTTGCGCTAAAACATGTTTATCGCGCTGGAACCGTACATTTATCCAGAATAAAAAGTATCCTATGTCCTTTCCCGGGACTTAAAGTATCTCTATACCAAATTCAGTAAAATAGGCTCAGCGTTTTGGGCGTGAAGAGGTAACAGACAGATAGACAGACAGACACACTTTCTCGCATTACAATATTTGTATGGATAAACTTGCATTACAATCAAACGTATGTGTAAGGATGTTGATAAAATCGATAGCTCGCATCGCACCTCATCCGCGTTATATTTACACGGGAACCATGCCAAGTGCTCAGGTGAGACCGTTAGAATACCATTCCGGCACTCTTGATTTAGATAACTGGTGCACTTTGGTTTCGCGAATTGGTCTCACCTTTACGGAAATATTTGGGTGGAATATTGTCTGGATGGATAGCATAGCATACATGAAATATATTCAAATAGTGTACGTAGGTACCTACGCTTAGCACGGCCACCACCACCACCAAAGCTAAGCTGGATCAAGCGTAGCATTAGTCACGAGCGCAGTCAAGAAGACGTCAAAGGAAAAGAATACAATGTGACTCCAATGTCCTACTAATGGACAGCAGGTTTTTTTTCAAATAAAACATTCTTGCTCTCTGCGATGTTCAATTATCCAATCATTATTAGATTACCCATATACTAGAGGTGAATAAGGAACTTGGAGAAGCTTTTATACGAGGCATTTTGTTTCAGGTCGCGTATGTTTATTTTTACTAAAAGACAGCTGTTCGTCGTCTCAGCCAATGTAAACACGCAGTGAATTCCATATTTTTCATTTAGGAAAATTCTGCAATGGATTGGGACTGGTTTGGCCCAATTTATAATCATGAGATAGCCTTTAAGAGGATACACCAGGGGCTAGAGAAATGAAAAAAATAGTACGTGTAATATCTATAGCTCTCCCTTACCTCAAGCCTATACCGCAGAACGCGATAGAGACAACTGCAGAAAATCAACGATTCGTTGTCCCCTGATTCCTTCTCCAAAACTTAACCGATTTAAGTACTTTTTTCATTAATGATTAAAGAAAGGCTTGAGCTGTGTTCCTATTTTTTATTTTTTTTGTATAATCTAGCCAAATCTGTTTTCTGGATGTTTGAACACAGCGGAAAATCTGGCCATTTTTTTGGGTTTTTGAACGTTCATATCTTATTTAATAATTAAACTAGCTGTTTGACCGAGCTTTGCTCGGTATTCGATAAAACACGCATTAAATGACATTTTCTAAAAATGATTCCTAGCTAGATTGATTTATCGCCCCCGAAACCCCCTATATACTAAATTTCATGAAAATCATTGGAGCCGATTCCGAGATTCCAATTATATATATATATATATATATATATATATATATATATATATATAAGGTGCATTGGGGCAATCTCGTAAAGTTTTTGGAAGAGTGAGTATATTGTGTCATTGTTTCAAGTTTAGAAGACGAATTTGTATATATTGTTACCTATAACTGTAACATTTTAGTTACAATAAACATATTTCCATGTGAATTGTATATTTTTTAGTTCAAAAGTATTTACGGATTCTGATATAACTACCCCTTTAAAATATAACCCTATTTCTACTTTTCATGGGTAATTTCGAATACTCAAGGGGTAATTTCGAATAACAGCCGAAACACGACCTAATGTAATAATACATTTAAGGCACATATTTATTTTTATTCTATTTTACCCCATACAAAAACATTGTGCATACAAGCCATAGAAGACACCAAACTAAGTTTTGTACCGAAAAATTTTCGAAATTACCCCATCGGGGATGCAGATGTCCTCAACATTTGGAGCAAAGAAATAAATAGAATAAGAACAATAAAAAAGCCAACGAAAGTGGTAGCTAACAGAGATAGAACTATTAACCTATCAATATTCAGAAAATCAGCTGGTTAGGGGTGCGTTTTAGGGTTCCGTAGTCAACTAAGTTTTGTTGATTAGTGAACTAAAACGACTAAAACGGTACCCTAATAAGCTGCTTTTTTGTATAATGATAGGTTATTATAGTTATATAATTCAAGAGTAACCTTGTCCTACAAATAGAACAATCCATATTTTAGGACCATCAAATCGGAATATTATATTATGTTGCGCACCCCTGCAAAAGAGTATGAAAAAATTTTTGGGGAAATTTCGTTAACAAATTTACCCCACTGGGGTTATTTCGAATGTTTATTAAAAATCATAGCTAGAGCAACGTAACCTATTCTTAGGAAAGCAAAAAACGTCAAAGCTTCTTTAAAACAAGCAAAATATTACGTAACTTACCTAATTTCTGTGTAAAACAATACGGGGTAATTTCGATAATTTCGATAATCCCAAAAAAATCATAAAATTGCACTTGGCGCGAAAAAATGAACTTAGCGCACATACACTGCCGGCTGACGGCTCGAGGGAAAGGAAGTGGGGGAGGTGATTAAATTGGCGTCTCGGTTAATGTAGCCAGAGTTCAAAATTACTTTCTGTTTAGTAATTATTTGCCATTTTCGGAATATCCCCATTTTTTTTTTCTTCCGAAGTTACCCCAATGCACCTTATATATATATATATATATATATATATATATATATATATATATATATATATATATATATATATATATATATATATATATATATATATATATATATATATATATATATATATATATATATATATATATATATATATATATATACAAGAATTGCTCGTTTAAAGATATAAGATTATGAAAAAAAAGAAAACATAGGGACATTGTATTAGTGGCCGTAGACATTCAGGAAAAAAATTATAACTCTACTAGCATTAGCCAGGGAGGAAACAGGGGACAACGTTCGTATGGAAAAAAGGGCGGTGTGGATTCATCTTAAGAGTTGTTATAAATATAAGCGTTTCCGGGATGAAACCTAAAAATTATAGTAAGTACTACAGCTTGAGGCAACAATCTCTACTTTTTTGGGAATTTTGGGCTTTGATATTTGGGCGAAAGCATAATAGGTAATGGTTTTAGTTTTCCAGCATTAGGACATTATCTTAACTGCACAGTAAAAAGGTGTCAGCAACGATGTTTTTTTTTTGTTCCCCCGTACTTCATACAGGACCATGACTACTCTTTTTATTGATTACCTTTCATTAGTTAGTTATGTTATTTACTAATGCTAATACTAAAATATGTTTATGTTAATCTAAAATATATATAATATCTAAAATATGTGTACAACGATGTTTACAATATTCTTAACTGTAAAGCTCTAAGCTAAAGTATTTTAAGAATATAGAACATAATTTGCGCCAGGTAAGTGACAGTATATTAGGTTAATTCCGCATTTTCCTATAAGAGGATAAACATAATCGCATTGAATTTGAGTCGATGTCGTTTTATTTTCGTTCGTATTATATTGCTGTACAGTAAGCTTCTGTATAAAAAAATGTATTACTTTACTACAATAATTAGCAGCTTTTGTAGTGTTATAAATTAGAATAAAAAAGTTTGTCTACATTAATTGATCACAAATGTAACGATATTTTACAGTCTTACGATGGCATACTTTTAACTCTACCAAGAATTACCGAGACTATAATGAGCTGATGAGCTGCATTGTGATTATTTGTTTAGTTCATAATTATTTTATTGTCAAAAATTATTTATAATATGGGCTTCTTTGTCTGAAAATAAATTTTTTATTATTTATTTATTATTATAATACAGAGTACAGACTACAGACATACGTATAAGGGTCCCCGCAGACTTACAATTTAAAGTTGGCCGACTATCGTAAAAACCACAGAAATAGATCAAGATAGAAGCGCCATACGCTCGTGTTCATACAAATTGGAGCGGCATGGCGCTTCTATCTCGATCTATTTCTGTGTTTTGTACGATAGTCGGCCAACTTTAAATTGTAAGTCTGCGGTGACACTTAGAGTTTTTGAAAAGTAAAAGTTTGTCGCGGTCATGGAAGATGGAATACTCGAAATACAAGACACAGCAACTTAATGAAACATTAATTACTTAAATGTAATTAATTCAAAATTTTGACATAAGCCCCATACATTATCTGTCAAACTCTCCATTAAATTGAAGGTTAATCGTAATTAAATGTCTCTGAGTACGGCGGTAAGTTGTAATGTATGAGAAACATCAATAGTTATTTAAACTAACGGGACACAACAGGAAAACAATGACAACATTCGTTTCAAAATCAACACCATATTTTAATTTAGGGTTGTACGGTGTCACTGCACCATAGTAAAACGGTAATAAAATTTGATAGGAATCCATAAAAAACAGAAATACACATGCACGATTTTCTCACACGATAAGAGGTTAACATGTTGTAAAGATTTCGAGGAAGCAGATAATAAATTCACACATCATAGCAGAGCATTTAGTTTAAAGTTCATAGGCCTAACCGGGGTTTAGAGTTCGTCGAAGTGAAGCACACTCTTGAAATAAAAACGATCTTAAGACTATTGGATTTAGAGATGGGCAAAGATTACTATACAGATGGGCATTTACCAAAAACGTTCAAAATCATCGTTAGACAACCCATGTTGCAATTCAGAATATATTATGTCACAGTGGCGAAGCCTGGTTCTTTTTCAGAGGAAGCCAAGGCAGAGATTTGGGTGACGTTCTCCCAATAAAAGAGGGATCCTACACATCTAATGCTTGATATAAACATTTTAGAAAATTTTCCAAATCATCCCGAAAATCGGGGTAATAACGAAAATGGCAACACTAAAGCACCTGATGCGCGTGCGCAGTCGATCCTCTAATTTTAGCCATCGAAATGGTTATGTCACGACAATGCTCGTGCTAATATATCTGTTTCCTGGTTGCATTTCAGTTTATTTTGGACAGTAATGATCTGTCACTTAGAGTTACTTGCAGTTTATGTCATAAGGCATGATCGTACGCTTTGATTCTTCTCGCATTTAAGTGCTCAAAATGTGAAAATGTTTTATGCTCTCCAGATTTATTAAAGGTAGGTCCGTCGTTTTATTGCTCAGAAAATCAATTTGGGTCTTTTGGGTAAACGACTTTGATAAAGATCCATTTCTGCGGTAAAGATATAAGGATATCAATATTTAAGCAAAAACACAACTACAATTCTACGAGAAATAAATTGGATTGCCCATTTATGTCGGTGATAAAGTCGACGAATAGGAAGTGGGAACACCTGCGGTGGACAATGTTGCAGGTAACAGGTGGACAACGTGCCCATCCCGGACATCTGAATAGGCTGATAAAATACTGAAGATACAGATTTTAAATCGTTTCACAAGGCATGGGAATGTATTTACATTAGTTTAAATTACAATTATACAAATGAAGAAGGAAGATTGATAGAGTCTCAATTTTTTTCTGATTTCTGTCAACTTCGAAAATTTGGAAAAATCACATTTGTTCACTTACCATGCATTACTTCACTTACCATACTGTCTCATTTTTCTTCTTTCTAGCTTAACAGTTAACAACACGCTCAGAACTGACTCAGAGCAATCCAATAGCGACAACGCTATTACGCTAGTACACAAGTACTTCTTGGACACTTTTGCATCTATTAATTTGTATGTAATTTCTGTGCTTAATATACCTGCTGGTGACATCACATGCCACCCAAAATCATAATCTTTTAATAGAACTGGGAATTATCGTGCGCTTATTTTCGTCCATCCACTGTCGTCACACGGTGAGTAAGAGAGTAATTATTGTTTTGTAATCGATTGTACTTTATTGTCGACGCCATCTTTATAAATCTTGGCTTACGATTCGCAAGGGTGAACATTGAACCTTTGAGAGGCGATATTTTTTGTTAAACGCTCATTAATAACACCTGACTGAAATACATTTTGCGTAATTCATTGTGATTTGCTTACATTACTAATTGTTACTAATACTAATCTATCTAATATATATAAAACTCAAAGGTGACTGACTGATTGACATAGTGATCTATCAACGCACAGCCCAAACCACTGGACGGATCGAGCTGAAATTTGGTATGTAGGTAGATGTTATGGCGTAGGCATCCGCTAAGAAAGGATTTTGATAAATTCCAACCCCAAAGGGTTCAAATAGGGGATAAAAGTTTGTATATAATAATACTTCTTAACGCAAGCGAAGCCGCGGGCAAAAGCTCGTCTATATATATTAAACTCAAAGGTGACTGACTGACATGGTGATCTATCAACGCACAGCCCAAACCACTGGACCCATCGAGCTGAAATTTGGCATGCAGGTAGATGACATGACGTAGGCATCCGCTAAGAAAGGATTTTTAATAAATTCCAACCTCAAGGGGTTAAAATAGGGGGTGAAAGTTTGTATATAATAATACTTCTTAACGCGAGCGAAGCCGCGGGCATAAGCTCGTTGTTACTAAACTCTTAAGGAATATTTTTACTCAATCTTTTTTTAAACAGAAGGATACGCATAGGGGAGAAGAATGTAGAGCAGGATATGACATATCCATTGCCATTGTTACCTTGTAATTAAGCCTATCTATATAATTAAACTGTAAATGGCGTTCTACTTGGACAGGACCACACAAAGGCATATGTTATCAAAACAGACGTGCTGAATCACCAAACCCTGCGATGATTAAGTTTGACGACGCCAAAGTGTCCGCTCATTTACTTTTTCAAAGATTTGGGTTTCGAGTTTCGACGCATCGTTTGAAATGCGGTAAATTCCTAAAAGGTGAGCAAAAGTTAAATGAAGAATAGAACTCTCGCGAAGTCTCCTGTTGCTAAGGAAAGACTTTTCAGCAGAAAAAATATATGTATTTCGGAAACATCTCTTTTTCGCAGGCCATGCGTCTCTGTGTGTATCTACGTCTACCAACATATAAACACGATGATTAACGTGTGTCACGTTCTTTCTTCGGCCGGATGACTCTGATTTGGCACTCCGCACTCGTTCTCGTGAAAGAAAACTGCGATAAAACTGTTTCTAAAACAGAATTCGCAAATTATTTCCCTCAAAATAACCCATTATACAGGAATATGCTAATAAACAGCTCCCACGCCAATTTCTACGATGATCGGTTTCATTGAAACCAAACCAGCTTCCGAGCATGAGCGGATGAACTCGGGAATCGAACCCACGAGAACCAGGCTCTAAACAACTGGGCTGCGAAAGAAATGCTATTGCATAAAGACGATGCATGAAAATCTTAGAAAAACGCTTGTACCAGAATCATAATCCCAGACGACGCGGTCCGATTGTGGTGATAATGATGAATCAGATAATAAACAATGGTCTCCAGTAAAGCGCTTGTAACGTGAGCCTAACGGTACATTTTAATTCTCTGAACTCATAAATCATTTTAATTACATATAATTAAATGTACTGTCGATGTTGCCTTAATTTTACTGTGAACTGGACACTGATATAATCCTAACAGGATTAATATAGTTTGGACGTTAACCACAATTGGGACGAAAGGGGATTTTGGAACCACAAGTGGCAATTAAGGGGATTCCCCAAAAATCCACCCGTGGAAAACATAACCTCCTAATACTCGAAACCGGTAAGCAAGGAAAGGACTTTGTAGAAATAAGATAGTAAAATTTCTTTGGCTAAGACTTAAGATTGGCCTGATTTTTTAAGGAAGTAACAAAAGAGCTTTAAATAGTAAAAGAGCTGCCCTCACAAGAACAAGAAATACGGTCTCGATCGTGGGAATTTATTACAGTACATACAATTGTCAAAATTTGTTAGTTTTCACGATGAAAAGTATACTATGTCCTTTTCCAGAACTTAAAGTATCCTGTATCTCCATACCAGGCTTGAGCTTAAAGATGTAAGTTGTAACAGACTGACAAACTTTCGCATTTATAATATTAGTAAGTATGGATGAGTTTAAGATATCATACACCAAAATGGTCCACAGCAACAAGGAAAAGTGTCGTAAAGTCCGTTTAAATACACAAAACATAAAACACTGGATTGTATAGCAGTTTGCACCTAAACTTTAACGATAACCAAAACTATGTCATAACAGCATAAACAGGAAACTTGGGAAAATCGTGGAACATTCATCACCATTGTGAGAGGCGACCAATTTGTTTATTTTCGGACAAAATGAGTACAATTACGCCTTTTAAAGTGAAGAAGGTTTCAACATGGATTCCATAGAAACCGATTTGAGAATAAAATAACAAAGAATACTATGCATACGTTTTTTTTTACTGTTCAATAATCTAATCTGAAAGTTAATCGTATGATTTACGGTTTACTCTAACAACGTAGAGTATATCATAAGATTTATTTCTTTGCCATAATATTATCTTGGTAATTTTAGTAGAAATTCGATATTTTTTCGTCACTCCTTTTTCTTTAGTCCCACTATTAGGGTTTCGTAGCTAAAATAGCGAAAAAACGAAACCCTTACAGATTCGTCATGTCAGTCTGTCTATTCGTGCGTACGCCACAGCAATTTTCTTTCTGTTTTAACTCATTTATTATAACGGAAGCAAATTCTTTGAAGTGTTCGAAATACACCATAAGTTTTTGAAAATTTTAAATTAATATTGAATACCTTTAAAAAAAATATCAGTGTGACGTGATCAGTTTTGAAGCCACGCGCGCTACCTAAAAAACGCGCGGAGGCTTACTTTCAACGTTAAATTAAAATTATATAATAGAGATAGAATTCCGGGAGTTGGGATTTTTTTATGGAAATTTCTTCTTCTTTAAGAATATTTTTTTTAAATTTCTTAAATGTTAATAGTTTCGGAGTTTTTAACAAAAAACATAATACCTTTTTTTTTGCAACCTAATTTGCTTATAACTTTTGCAATTTTTTGTGTGCTAATACACGCTTCCGATACATTTTTCTAGACGTCTTCCCGAATCTAATGAGCTATCGCACGTATTTTTATGACCCTTATCTCTATATTTCGCCATTCTCAACTTATCGCTTAGACTGTTAAGCATTTTCTTCATACCGTACCTTATTTAATATATAAAATTCTCGTGTCACAGTTTTCGTTGCCATACTCCTCCGAAACGGCTTGACCGATTCTCATCAAAGAGAATATAATCACTACGTGGATTCTCATGAAATTTTGTGAGCATATTGAGTAGGTCTGAGAATCGGCCAACATCTATTTTTCATACCAAAAAATTATTTATATGGCAAAACAACGTTTGCCGGGACAGCTAGTAATATATATCCTACAAAATTCAAAGTGTGCTTCAAAGTTCATAGACGCTCAAGACAATTTATTAGTTTATATTGGTTAGTTACCAAATAGAATGAGGTCAGTAAACATAATTTAATATTGCTCGTATTGAATATTGACTCCTTATCTAATAGTGATAAAGCTATTTACAGGGTACTTGTAGAAAGTATGGTACATGGATTAATATGAACTTGCATTATTGGGGGCGAATTTCAATCATAAAGGATAGAAGAATCTTGAATAAAATTCATAATAATATTGTAAATGTGAAACTGTGTCTGTCTGTTTCTCACCTCTTTGCGCTTAAACTGCTGAACCGACTTTGATGAAATTTGGTATGGAGATAGTCCCAGGCAAGGGACTCTATTGCGTCAAAATCCATTTATCTCGCGGGAACCATACATTTTCTGTCCTAGAAAATGTACTTTGAGAACCGGGAAACGACATATTATTATGTCGTTTCCAGGTACTCAAAGTATCTCCATACCAAATTCCAGCAGAATCAATTTAGCGGTTGGGGCGGGCAGACAGGCAGACGCACTTTCGTATTTATAATATTAGTATGGATTATTGATTACTCAATAATGACAATTTTCACCTAAACTCATTTCCTGACAAGTTCTTAATTAAAATAAATTAAGTAGGCATTAAATATTTCTGAGAGAATAATTCATTTCTCTCCATTTGTATTTTGTATTGAAATAGCAACTAGCAAGGCCCTTCAAGAAATATTATTATTATTCTATCGAGATTCGTATTGTGCCAAATGGTGAATTATCATTAAATTGCATTCAGTAAATACTAAAGTCATGGTCGGCACGAGGCCATATTCTACCTACATTATATTACAGTCAATAGTCATATTATGTTTGCAGTGATTCATCATTTTAAACGTCAAAAATCTAAATTGCCCACGTACCAGCAACAGCCAGATTTTGCTCATTTCATAAAAGCTGAAAGTTTTTCTGTATAGTTGCTGGTCGTTCTTCTCTTTCTTTAGGGGTCGTATTATATATGACCCATAAGAGAGAGAATAACGACCAGCAACTATGGAGTGTCGGTCGCGGTTATTTTAGGAGGTATCCAGTTCTGAAAATCTACCTAACCTTCGATAAACTATAGATAAAGCACAAATTTTTATGTTATTTTCTTCAGGATAAATGTACCCAGCAAAATCGGTTCTAAGCGGCGGTTTGGGCATGAAAAGGTGACAGACAAACAGACACACTTTCACATATAATATTAATATAGGTTTCGATTTAGTACGATATTTTTCGGCGAGTCATAACAATCTAGCAAGGTTTTAACTGTCAAAACATATTTAGCTAATACTTCTGGGAACCGACGACTGTCTAGCTTAATAGTCTTAACTCTTAAGTCTTAACTGCCCTACTTCTTACTAATCGAGATTTATTTCTAAGACGCATTGAAAACGTTAAGGCGACGCCTTGATAATTTGGCTGAAGCGATATCGATTTTTCTCAGCAATGACTTAATGTGAGTTGAATGAAATTAAAGTTCATTGTCAGTATTCATCATGCCTTTGTCTTTGAATAACCCATTTTGTGTTTTAAAAGTTCACGATTGGTGAACTTTTAAAACACAAAATAATCAATCAAAAAGACCTCTTTAAAAAAAGGGATTCCTATTTTGCCAACGGAGGAGAGTGATTTAACCTTCCAAAATTTGCACATAAATTGGTTCAAGCATACACTTTAATTTGCCCATAGCTTATATGAAATGTATTTATGGTTTTTAAATTACGCGACAAAAACCATTTCATCGCTTACGCCCTTTCTATTTTTTGCTGTTCCATTGCTTGTTTTCTATGAGAGGCCGGGCCGGCAACACGGTTTTATACTTTAACGCGGCGTCACCTTAATACCAATTGAGTGTACTTATGCCACTGTCTATATGACGGGCCTGGGCCTCTATCATGAGCTCTTAAATCCATTCTTTTTACGTCCTTATCTGACTGTATAAGGACGTAAAGTGAATGGATTTAAGAGCTCATAATAGGGCCCCTGGAGTTTTTATGTGTGAACGCACTAATCCCACGAACTACTGAGCCGATTTTTGTGTAATTGGGCACAAATATAGAATAGACTATAGGGAAAGACATAGTATTTTTTTTTTTATTAAATAAGGGGGCAAACGTGCAAACGGGTCACCTGATGGTAAGCAACTGCCGTCGCCAATGGACACTCGCAACATCAGAAGAGATGCAGGTGCGTTGCCGGCCTTTTAAGAGGGAATACGCTCTTTTCTTGAAGGTTTGCAGGTCGTATCGGTCCGGAAATACTGCTGGTGACAGTATTTTCTTTCTTACGCCGGCAGAGCCGCGCGGAATGTCTGGTATAAGTTACACATACTATATATTTTATCAACTTTTGTAAAATAATATGGATTGTTCCCATGGGATACTGTATTAGTCAGATGCGGATCTTCTAGAACTTTATTCATATTTTGAAGTACAATATAAAGATCTGAGTCAACTTTACGTTTCACGAATCATAAACATAATTCTGGAATACATTACGCTTGGAGCCAAATATATTTGCCAAGTTTTGAATTTTGTTTACAAAGGTGAGTAGGTATATGTTTATTTTCAAGTAACTGATGTTAGTAAATCATTATGTGGGTCACTACACACTACCGTCATATCTATTCTTGCATTGAGTGTGCAATCTTTGTAATATTATCTTCTAAGGAACATCTATGAACTCTTGGGAGTGTCCGGGTAGTCACTTGCATAATATACTAATTCTCTTGCTAGAAAGCAACAAAAAAATAATACAGGATATTGTAAGTAAACATGAAGTTGTTGAGAACAAGTTGAGAACAATCTACAAGTTTTTTCTTTCAGGTGTCACAGAATAATAATAAATTATGACCAAGCCAGACAGAGTATTATGATACATAAAAATCATAATGTTTCTTCAAAACCAGTCAAATAAATATTTATGAAAAATCTTTATAAAATTGCAAGTTTCTAATAAATTTATCATTCATTTGTTTATGGTGACGCCGCGTTAGAGTAAAAAACCGCAAAAAGTGGAAAGGGTGTAAGCAACAAAATGGGTTTTGTCGCATAATTTAAAAACCATAAATACATATTTTCATATAAGCTATGGGCAAATTAAAGTGTTTGCTTGAACCAATTTATGTACAAATTTTGGAAGCTTAAATCACTCCTCTGTTGGCAAAATAGGAATCCCTTTTTTTACAGAGGTCTTTTTGATTGACTATTCTGTGTTATAAAAGTTGACCAATCGTGTTATGCTATGGGTAATTCAAAGACAAAGACATGATGAATACTGACAATGAACTTTAATTTCTTAGCTTTAGTCATTGCTGAGAAAAATCGATATTGCTACTGCCAAATTATCAAGGTGTCGCCTTAAGTATACATCTTCAATATTTCACTGACAAGTTAAGGTGCAGATAATGAACCATTACCGCATACCTTAAATTGCTACGATAAGATTAGGTTGTTGCTTTTAAAACATTTGAAATAAGCTTTTGTGTTGCAGTAAAAATAACAATGTTATCAGATAAATAAGTAATATGTTGAAGCTCCTATACACTTTTTTTCATCATCAATCATCAAAGAGGCTTTAACCCATCAAGCCCATCAAGTACGAGTACCGGTGATCACGACAACAATAGAATACAATAGTATTTCCGGGAATCCCCGATCGAAGGGTTAATTCACATAGTCTAATAAGATTTTATTTCGAAAACATCAGAAGTACAAGACCTAAAAGTTAGCCCAATTATTACAATAATAAATGAAAAAAATGCTGATGGTGTACTTGCTTTAATAAATTCTGAAGACTGTCAGAAATAAATGTTTATGTTAAATGAGATTTTAATAACTGTAGTGTACCTATGAAACTTTGTATGCGGCATTTAGAGAAAGTAGCAAAGTAAATAAAGTAATTATACTTTTACTGAGCTGGTGATAGATAATCTTACACCATTAGAAAATATAGTAAGTATCAGCAACAAAACTTTTTACATACATTCTATTGAGCTGTAAAAACAGTTTTACTTAGAATTAGACTAAAAAATTGCATAATAAGTAGGTAATTAGGCTAAGGTAAAACAAAAACTAATTTGAGGAGTAGCCCTCACCTACTGACATGTTTCAGCTGACTCATTTACGTGTGCAGAATCCCAGCTTTTTTCTATTTTAAGATTCTAAAAACATCGTACAAACGGTCAAATCTACCGCCAATAAAACAGTCAAAGAACTTACAGCTTCGGCTACGTAATGATATTGGAATGCAAGCAATGCAACAGATGACTTGATATGAACACAAAACTTTTTATTTTATTTGCTTCTCACTTCGCCGAGCATTTTCGGGAAAGTAGGGTAGATAATCACGCCAAAATTAACAGAGAGAACCTTGAGAATCTTACACTATTTTTAAACATAGAATAATAGAATGTTTATGTTAAAAACTTACAGTTATTCCGAATAATCACAACATAAAAATTAAATAAAAACAACACACACGTTCACTATCCACACCACTTCACTGCGATCTGTCAAAATTTATGGTGAATGTTGCCATGCTAATAAACTAAACTGCCCTTGTTGATTGGTATAAAATATAAGTTATTGGTAGAAAATAGAAATTGGTATAAAAATATGTTTTTTGTTTAAAAATCTATTCTACATGCATGATGCAGTGAATTAAGAATTTTAATATGATTAGTGGATTAGTGTAATGGACTAACTAGAATTTACTAGTTGTATTTTTTAATTATTGTGCTACACAATGCTGCCATGTAAATTATGCAATTTGCCACATTTATTGTAAACCACTGACTATGGGCTGTGGTATGAAATATTCGCTTCGCTAGCTGACTTGAGTGAGAGGTTCACGTTACGTACCTTAAATTTTATTATTAGCAGTTCCTAAAAATAGGTCAAATATTTAAAAATGCCCGTTGGCACGCGTCGCAATACTAGCCGGTTGTTATCACATTCAGAGGTGTGAACTCGGAACATATTAAATATAAGAAATTGGTACATACATAGATTATTAATATAATAATCTATTCTTTTTTCTCTTTTAAGGCGACGCCTTGATAATTTGGCTGTAGCGATGTCGATTTTTCTCAGCAATAACTAAAGCTAAGAAATTAAAGTTCATTGTCAGTATTCATCATGTCTCTGTCTTTGAATTACCCATAGCATAACACGATTATCCAGTCAACTTTTATAACGCAAATTAATCAATCAAAAAGACCTCTGTAAAAAAAGGGTTTCCTATTTTGCCAACAGAGGAGAGTGGTTTAAGCTTCTAAAATTCGTAGATAAATTGGTTCAAGCATACACTTTAATTTGCCCTTAGCTTATATGAAATGTATTTAGGGTTTAATTACGCGACAAAAACCATTGTATCGCTTACGCCCTTTCCATTTCTTGCTGTTCCATTGCTTGTTTTCTATGAGAGGCCGGGCCAGCCTCTCATAGAAGACAAGCAATCTAAAACATCCAACACGATTTTTTTACTTAAACCCGACGTCACCTTAACCCAGTGGGACGGACGATCGACACGACTCGAGAGGCCAGGCGCGGGACCGATATTTTTTTACATGTCCATTCGAATTTCGACGCATGGATCATCTTACTTGTCAGACAATCTGTATCTTCTGATCAGCAGGCATTTTCCTAACCAAACTGGACCCATTGGACCACGGGAGTGTTCTTCCTGAGTAAAGATAAGCTGAAGATAATAAATTGTACCATTGCTATTTATTTTTTACAGGCTCTTAAATGTACAGAATAGCAAGAAGAAAACTTAGGGACTGTCCACACAGCGAATTTTAATCGTGCAGTTTTTTGGCACTTCTGTAACACATTGAATCTTATGAGAGTACTACTTGCGATAAAATTTTCGCGGTAAATTTATATACTTAAATAAATTCACGCGATGGTTTTATTTCTGAATACATTTAAAATAAATGTTTTCAGAAAGTCTACGTGGTGCCTACCACCGGTTCGGGAAATAACACGGCGAGAAGAATCGGCGTGAGAAATTAAAATTTGCTGTGCAAATAATTATTTTTTTCGTCTTGTACGTACATCGTGGCTATCGCAGACACAATATATTGATGGTGTAACGAGGGCAACACATGGCGTGCCCTCTTACTCGCACATTCCGGGAATTTTGGAAAGCCCAAGCGTGCCCCAACAGGCGACGCATCCGAGACGCACCCGCCAGATTCCCGCGCGCTTCCGGCTCGACTAGTTCGTAGTTCTTTTATTTTGATAATAGTAAAATCCGTACTTAATTAAGATTTAAGAGTGATTATTTTTATATATGTTGAATACAATAAAAGGTGTAATATAGACTTTTTACTAATATTTTATCACACCCCCGGTCAACGCATTAAAATGGGCTATTTACGTCTATTTGTGGTAAAAGACTAGATAAAGAAAGATGCGGTAAATAAAACACAGTGAAAACAGTAAACATTCGATTTTTATTATAAATATTGTTTATTGTTACTCTGTGGCTCGCGATGCGATCTATGAAAATTCGATTAGAATTACAGTTAGTATTGTATATCAGAGGCGAAGGGTTTAGTCTGTGAAGTATGTATTGCTTACATTAACTTTTTAATCATGTTAACAACCAACAAAACGAGACGAAGTCTTTAATATTCGAGTCTTAGTTTGACTTCGAAAGCTGGTAACATTATAAAAGAAGGATATACACGTACATATTGAGTGTCTAACATTAAAAAACAAAGAAAATCCTTGTTGATATTAAGAAACCCTAAAGAGCTTTTGTCGTACAATTTCGTTATGGGGTAGCTTACATTTGATATCTTGAAAATGAAGATGGTAGATGACCCTTCGCCCATGTTGAGGCACACACTTGGTACATCGCGAGCTTAGTCATTACAATGACGTATTATACAAGCACAATCTACGCAGTTCACTCGGCTCGTTCTTATATTTTCCAATTTATTACAAAAGTAATTACACGAATGACAAAAAAAAAGAAACTGAAATCAAAAGTATAATATTCTCCTCGAAATTAAAAAGGAAGCATATTGAACAGTTGTTTTGAGACCATTTTAAACTGATTTTTTTTCTAATCAACTGTTCAACAGGTATTTAAATTTTTTGTAGTAGTTATGTAAGACCGTATAGATTTTAATAAAACTAATCAAATCAATACAAGTCTTTGTCATTCGAGTAATAACTAAAAATAAAAATATATTACACAAAAACTCTCGTGTGTAACCTAATGAGCCTTTAGATTCAGATAACAGCAGAAACTTTTACGGATCATTACACACACAGGTATTTTAAACAATCTTCTTCTTATTTTTTTTTAAATACCGTAGCTCTGCTTTATCATCCTTAACTTATAATAAAGCAGTAGGTACGCCTTGAACAGACTAGACATTAGCATCGTGTTATTTTATTAACGATCCGTAAAAGTTGAAAAACGGTGAGTAATAAATAAACTCGATTTTGTATGAAAATTGAGTTAAGACAAAGTGCAATACAAAATTTCTCGGTGTCGCTAGCGTGAAAAAATAGTAGAAGATGTTAATTTAGATTATTGCTAGAGTTTACATGGAATTAAACTAAGTACAATTCTTTAGCATTTTGTGAAAGTGGCGTAATATAGAGAAGAATTTTATAACCTAACAGAGTGATTGGTCCTGTGAAGAATTTAAAAATAATTTTATAATATAATTATTATGTAAATAGTTTTTATGACATGACGAATAAAAAATAATTTCATGTAGGTATAAATTAGAAAATCAATCGTACAAGCCACATCCCGAATATAAGGCAAATCATCGTAAAAACTAGTCACTATACTTTAGAGTTTAGATTTTAAAATTTTATCTAAGAACTTTAACTGTCTAGTTTCAAAAATTTGTAAGTTATTTAGCGTAGAAGAATATGTTTTACGTTAACAAATATAGTAGTTAGTATTTAGTAAAATATCTGCCTAGTATTAGTAAAGATTGATCTAGGTTGAATAGATTTTAAAGAGTCTAAAGAAATTCAATCTATATAGAACCATCCTACTGCCAAACAATTGCTACGAGTTAGATCTTAACTAAGTGTTTTTGTTAAACTACTGTTGTATGTGAAATATTTTATGTAATGCTTTGGCAACAGTAAACCTTCAGGTAGTCTACTTAAATTTGAAACCTCAATTGCTTTATTTTTTACTCCAGAAAAGGATCATTTGATGGTGAATATGATCGTCCTAAGGTGTTGGAATGTATCTGTTAAGGCTTCGTCGATATAACAGCTCACTTAGTTAAGGCATCTTTCACAAAAACACTTATCAAATCTATTGCATATTAATAGATACATATTAGGTTAGTTAAAATTTCGAAGGTAACGCTTTCATACTTAAGTTCATTAAAATTTTTAAGCTTGAGATTAAGGAATCAAATGCATTATTTACTTACTATATTTTATTATTAACTTTTAAGGCCAATCTGGCACGAACTTTTTATTATTTAGTCGTTACGTGGTGAACGTGAAATGTTTTTTTTTGTTTTTATTTCAAGACTTATAATCGAAAGCGTTTAAAGATTTAAGCACTTGTAAGTGAATATTAATTTATTCTGAAAGTACTTATATAATTATACGTATTTAAGTTTTTAATAGATTAATAAAAAATAAGTAGATGTCTATGGTCGGGAAAGTGTTCAAAGTAGTTCAAGAGCGCATCTTTGCAATACAAGTAGTCGCAAAAAATAAATAGAATATTAAATATAGATATTTGTTATAAATACTCCGATTATAATTTTTGCACAAGCGATATGTATTCTTATTGTAGCATTGTCTTACATGTATGCATCCATATTTATAATATTATATCAACCTTTATCAAATACTACTCTTATTATTCACACCTAATACATGTTATGCTCCTAAAGAATAACGCTCTAACTGTACATAAAGCTTTTATAAAATAAAATCTAAACTTCGTTTACACTAGTTTTACTAAACTACACGACGCGACTCGACGCCATTATGTCACAAGATGGCGGCAATATTCGCAAATCGAATGCAAATTAAATATTTTTTCGACATCACAGTCCATTTATATAATATTATGAATTTAATACTTTAAATAATGTGGTATTCGTCTTATAACATCGACAGGCGAAATAGGTATTATGCCAGAAGAGAGTACGAAGCGCTAAAACCAAGATGAAGCTCCACCCAATTTCGTCGACAGCTCGCCAATGCCGCGTCCAAACATGTTGCCAACCTAAAAAAAATTCCAAATCAATGGGAAATTGAAACTTACTTATTGTCATAAAAATAGTTTAATGTTTTTGACATACGAAAATATTTTGACAGTTGTGTTACCTTTCCGACAACAGCCGTAACGTTTCCAAGTTTGGCTTCCTCTGTGAGTGATTCCAGTTTCGATTTGCCGCTTTTGGCGCCTTCTTCGGACCCACCCTCCTCGCTGCCACTGAAAAAAAATAGTACCAATTTATTTCCTTTCTAAATTACAATGACATGGTCTTTGGTGTTACCAACGAAAATATTTGGGTATTTTTGGTATTTTTTGGAAAAATATTTTGTTATATTTTTTGTATCATTTTGGGACTTTTTAAGTGTAATTAAGCTTACCCAGCATCCTGTTGAGCCAGCAACAAGCTGCACGTGGCCTCCTCAGTGTGCATCCGTGCTGCCACCGCCTGGTAGGACTTGGAGTTCAACTTGTCATCGATCACGCCCTGCAGCTCGAAGTCTCCGTACATTTTCTGAAAACATAATAAAATAAGTATTAAAAAAAATATAATAAAAACCAGAAAACCCTACAAATACCTTATACTCGGTTTCAGTTACGGTAGCAGGTTGCATTGAAACCGTCCAAGCTACCAGTGATTTTGCGGAGTGCGGAATATACAAGAGCACTTTAACACTAGAAACATTTTTACTGTAGAAAAAGTGAGTGAAAAATCCTGAGGAAAAAACGCAATACAATTTTTTACCTGTTGCTTTGTTTTTATACTTAGTTAATAAAACTACATAAAGAACTTCACATGAAGAGAAACAAGTCTTAAAACTTATATTTGCACAGCGAATACTTATATACAAGGTCCGCGTCTTTGCCTGGTACATTGATTTTTTTTGATATTTAGAAAAGTCACATGACTTACAAACACCTAGCGAAGCTTGAATAGTTTACTGCATAAATATTTTTATTCAGTAACTACCCTCCCTAATGACCTCGTATCACAATTCATATCCCTCCTAATCCTAACTGATACCTTCCTGAGGCTTCCACGAATATTTCTAGATAAATAAGGCAAATCGGTTCAGCTGTTTTTGAGTTTTAGCGACACAAACAAAATTATAAAATATTAATTTTTTTTGTACACACTACTGCATGACTATAGGGTGTGTACTATGTATGGGTCCCCTATACAGAGTTCGCTGTGAAAGTACCAACACTGAAAGAATAACTTTTTTTTTCACCTTTGTATGTAAAAAAACATGACGCGCTTTGACTTTCAGCGCTGCTACTTTTACAGTGAATTCTATATTATATGGGATGGGACACATACTCACCCTAAAGTAATATAACTTAGTTTTGTTACACCCTCTAGAGCAGCGGTAGGCAACAGGCGGACCGCGGTCCGTTTGCGGACCGCGAAAGGTCGAATCTCGGACCGCGATATATTGTAATGTATTTTAAACCAAGTATCAATGAATACTATAGAAAGGGTATACGTATACCCTTATTAATTAAAATAATATTTTGAAGCTACATAGCCCATAGGAGAAGTGTGTTTTTTTCTGGACCTCGTAAAAAATTTCCCACAGTATCCGCATCTATTGTGGTATCCGGACTCCACCTAAAACTACTTGCCGACCGTAGGGGTCTAGTCTGTAGAGTCTAGACATTTGTAAAGTCACATTACAGACCAAAGTAGCAGACCCTGAATAGTTTTAGTTTATTGTGTAAATTAAAAAAAAGTAGACAAGCTAAAAGATATCTAAGGGCCTTTCCACACGACGTATTTTTTGCTTGCGCACTGACGACGCGCGTTTCTGATGCGCTCGTCTTCTGCGTGTATTCATCGCGTTTTGGCAGAAAGTTTAAAATGTGTCGGCTTCCTTCCGTTTGCAGAGCGTTCAACTTGCGTTTGTATCGATACCAGTGACGGATTAGCATTTAATCAAATTAAGCAATGGGCATTGTCCAAAAAAAAAACACATGTACTTTTTATATTTTTTTTCGTTAAAATAGGGTACTTTAAGAATATAAATTAAATAATTTTGAAATTCATTGGCTAGTTTTTTCTCAATGAATTTTTAAAGTTTTGCTCTGACGCCTAGGGCATCACGTCCTAGGGGGCACCAGAAGAGTAAAGGTTCAAAGACCGATTCTAGTTGAGATACGGATAGGGGGGCCCACAGGCATGGATTGCTTAGGGCATCAAGTAGTCTTAATCCGTCACTGATCGATACAAACGAAAACGTCGCGTGGAAGGGCCCTTTTATAGAATTATCCACATACCTTCAACACAATAGACAGGCAGGCGACCTGCTGCGGATGGAGCGCGGGCCGCTCGGTGAGCCAGGTGTTGATGAGGTCGATCTGCACGCCGTACCAGTGCTCGAACAGCTGCAGGATCCACAGCTCGTCTGTCACCTGGATATAAGGAGAGAGAGAGTGAGGGCAGGGTAGATACCGCGCTTAAAGTCTTTTGATGACTCGGGTCTCGGAGTAAGGACTGCACTAAAGGGTAGGTAATGTCCTCTTAATTAACACCTCCACCGTGGGTATCGCGGACACCATAGATTTTCAATTGTTATGCGGCAGCCGGTTGCCGCTTGAGGATTGATGGATAAATTACTGTTAATACTTAGTAGAAGTGATCCAGCAATGCACCTGCAGCTCTTCTAATGTTGCGAGTGTCCATGGGCGACGGTAGTTGCTTTCCATCAGGTGACGTGTTTGCTCGTTTGCCCCCCTTATTTTATAAAAACCCAATGCTACAAAGTATTTCATGCCGTGCGACAAGCGTTTATTCGCAGTATTGATGACGTAAGAAGTTGTCGCATTCAAGTCGAATTGTGCGTTTCAAATCAGACATATTTTAGATGGACCACAAATCGGACAAAACAAACTCTTGATGATATCACAACTCCTGAGTCGACTCTCATAATCTCTTTCTCTATTTCTTCTAAGTCATAATGATATGTATATTTAAGGAAACGTAAACCAATGCACAGCTCTGGATTTATATGTATATTCATATTGCATAAGCAGTATAGGCCATGGCCTATGGGCGGCAGCGTCCTAACTCCTATTGCGTCCAAGGATGGCGGCAAAATTTAAGTAGCCTATACTCAAAAAAATATAAATCCGGCCCAGCAAATGCAGCATTAAAAATCACCTAGACCAAGCGTAGATAAACCAAGTGCTCACCTTGGATCTGATCTGATCGATGGAGTTCCTCATGAAGTTGACGTACCCCTGGCCGATGTCCTTCCCCGAGCCCGACACGTTCGCGATCGTCAGTATCGACCCGATCAAACTGAAATCATATTTTGAACGGAATAGAATTCGATCTGAAATTATATATTTTTTGCCATATCCATCCAGTAGTGTTGAACCGTGACGTTACTACCCGTAACAGATATTTTGAATAAATGGGAAATGTTGCCACTGCCATGAAAAAATGGTATGTTTTTAAGATATGCGAGTGTCGCTTCTCTTTCACGATGAGCGAGTCCCATTTTAATTCCCATTACGGAAGAAGGTACTCTGGCATCTGAAAAAAATCTACACCCATTTAAATTATTAGTTCGCAGCTGCATCAAAAAGGTGTAACAAATGAAAAAGGTATCAGAGATTATTATTATTAGAGAAGAACTAACTAAAGAAAAGAAACCTAAAAAAAAAGACAGATCTTTAATAACGTTTTAATCAATGATCAACTTCTAAAGAAAGTTCGGTTTCAATTCAGAATCTAACCAGGATCATTGATGATGAAAACAATTGGAAATAGACTCACCTTCCCTCATCGAAGCGGGCGATCTTAGCCAGCGTCGCCTCAAGGACCGCGGACAGGCGCGACGTCATACCCGTCAGCATCGCGGACAGGCACGCCTCGATCTGAGCATCCATTTTAGCATGGTACTGGTACTGTGAGAGATTGTGGGTGTTAACATTTAAAGCTACAAGCCTCCCATACCCGTAGACATACCAGTCGGTCTCGCCGGTTCCTAGATGATCTAGACACTTTTATTAGCATCGACAAAAGAAACAGTAATATTGGAAAAGTGAATGAATCTAAAAATAGGGGAATGGATAAAATCAGATAATAAACAGAAGGAGATACTGATAATGTTGAAAAACATGTCTAGGTAAAACAGATTTAATGGGAATAAAATTTGTCGATTTAGGCTTAGTTACATGAGTGAGTTCCGAGATGCGCTCAAATTCAAATTAGATGTAAGATGATCAATGTAAAATTATATTTTTCTAGACACTTGAAAAGAAAATTAGGAAGACTTTGTTCCAATATTATACGTCCAATGATATTATATCCTTAAAAATATTGTTATTTGATAAGAAATTGGAATTTAGATGTTTGTTTAAATTTGTGCAATAGTGCAGAAGGAGTAAAAAATTGTAATTGTTTTTGTTGCAAGACGTGAACGTGTTAGGAATCTAAAATTGTTGACTAAAAAAAATACGAAGAAATTAAAACTGAAGTACGTAGGATTTTGAAAAATGTGGACCATATTTGATGCATGTGATGATAATAATAAATCATTTGATCAGAAGAAAAGATAATTGTGATATAAAAAACTAAACATTGTGTAATTTTGTCTGAAAACAATGTTCGAAAATTAAAACGTGTAAAACGTAAAAGATGCCACTAAAAGTATTTAGATTCTTTTCAACTGTTTTATAAAACCGTCGACGTCTGTTGGTAACTGATTATTATCCCCGCTCATGCATAACGCATCAGCTTGTGCATTCAAATGATGATGTAAAAATGAATAGTAATCAGCAAAGAATATTGTAATTCATGCAAAAATCTCCTTTTAAACAGGCGTTGGAGTCACTATGAGTGTGATGACGTCACAATTTCTGCCGAGTCATGCATAACGGACTTTGTAAAGTTGCATACAGTCAAACAAACAATTTTTGAAGTCATTCCTCAAACTAATTGCATTAATTTTTCTTTATTCAAAGATTTGGCTTAGATAAGAATATGGAAAAAAAGAAAATGTTTAATAATGGTATGGTTAATGCAATCAGTTTTCGAGTGCAAAATTTTTTATACTAGTTTTTGCAGATGCATTAAGTTGCATATTTTGTGCATCATCATTATCTTACATTACATTCATTTTTTTTATTTGTTACTTAAAACTTCAAGTTTCCGACTATTTTTTGAATTATTCTATGTTCATTGAAATTATTTTCAAATGCATTATTAAAACAAACTTTAAGTTTCAAGTAAATTAGTTTAATTTTAAAATCGCAGGCAATGATAAATTACGTTGGTTACTAGTCCTTTATTTATTTACATAAATACTTTTCGGATATTCAGTTGTATTGTTTACAACTGTGCCTTTCTTTAAGCCAATTGTTATTTTAGCCGAATTTTGACTTAAAAGATCATCTATTTTTCTAATTCATTCATGAATATTTACAGAGATATTTTCAGACATACAAGTCATATTTACGCTATCACTATGTTCCCTATTTAAGCCATGCACGTTAACAGTTGCAGCTATTAGTATTAAGTTTCAGGCAAACTTAAGGCATTCAAGATCTTTTAAGTAACCCATGTAACTTATAATTGCTGTGTTCGTATTAATTAAATTATTACTTACAATGTCCACTCCCTCAACAGCGCACAACTTTAGCGCCTGATTCTTTGCGTCTAAAGCCACGTTCACCATGGCGCATATTTCAGCAGGCAGAATGTAATCCGTCGACATGAATGTAACGCTTTTCTTTAACCACGCCTAATGGTTTCAAATTAAAATTATATTGCAATATCACATCAGGTTTTTAACGTCTTATGAGTGGTCAATATCAAGAAGTTTGAATTCTTGATATTGACCACTTCTAGAAGATTTTACACTAAATATAACATTCATAGCAAGAAGTAATAATAATTTGATATTGCTGCTATTCAATATTCTCTATTAAACAAACAAACCTGGAAGGACGCTTCAGTTTTCTGAATGCAAGTTTCCATCATATCGCTGGCCATAAGCTTGAGTCGTTGTTCCAAGTGCGACCGGAACTCTGGCTCAGGCCAATGCAAATCTCTGATGAAGCATTGCAAGGCATCAAGTTTCCAGAATAGTTCTTCGCTGGTAGAGCATCCATTTCTGGAAAAACATTAATAGTTTGAATTACGTTTCCAATAATTATGTTGTCGTTGAAATTGATTATTTTGAGTCTGATTTGAGATAAATATTGGGTCTGATTTCTGTTCCTTACCCTTTGATTTCCCAACGTTCCTTTTCAAAGCCTTTGTGTAAGGACTGCGCAATGGAAGACTCCATCAGGTCCACGTATCTAACCACCAATGGTGCAAATGTTTCTCGCAGGTGTTCATGGAATCTGCCACCTTTAAGGTTCTCTGAGAAATTATCACAAGAATGACATTTGAAGCAGACCTAAGTCAAATCTAATACGGATCTTCATGCCTAGAAGTCTTGCAAGGATTAAATTACTTTAAGCAAATTATTGTGTTATTTTTATTTAGTTCTTTTAGGATCTATTATAAACTAAATTGAAAGTCATACAATACGTATGACTTTTAATTTAGTACAAGTAAATGAAGGTATATCTCACCATCAGTCCTGAGATAGTCGTTGAGAATTTGGAACAGGGGGAATGAGTCCCACGTGTCCGGTGGTTGCTCCGACAGTACTCGATCCATGTCAACAGCAAACAATGCCCAGAATATCTCCGCGTGCTCCACAAGCAGTTCTGAGAACCACGCGAACGCCTGCGAATCAGACGATCATACAAATGACTAGAGTCGAAAATAAAATTAGTTTGAAACATTGACCCAAGACTCGTGAAGAAATGGAATTTATGGGAAGCGATTTTAAATTCGCGTGATATTAATTTGCATTATCAGCATTTGAAAGTCTTGGCCAAGGTTACATCTACAATCTTCCAGATCATGCAATCTACTCATTGGAACTTCTGACATGTAAGAGAGAAAAGAAATATTCAGCAGAGGCTATAACCGTGACACGTAATTAATCAACTCAAATTCATGTGGAAGCTCCAAAACATGTTCCCATCGAAATGTTTTGTACTACAAAGTCTACCTATGTATGTAATGTGCTAGTGCTTAAAATAGTAAAAAAAAAATACGTGCGTAACTAAGTTTTCGTACAGATTGAATGGTAGGTTTAACTAAAGTTAAAACATCTTCTACAGTCGTCAATTTCCCTTCCCTCGTTTCCTTTCTCTCTTCACCTTAATCTTCTTTTGATCCTATTTATAGTATTTATAGTAGTAGTAGTGAGTATATGAATAAAGTTTCTGAATTTATTTCTTAATTCTTTACATGCACCTTGAACTGAATAAAATGGAATAATATATTACCTTACTGCAATGTTTACCAAACAATCTGTACGATTTGCAAAATGGTAGAATATTTCTAGCTAAACATCCGTGAATTATTATCTAACAGCGCAACCAAAGCGAAATTAAATAATATAATTTTTAAATGTATCGTGTGATTTTGCATGGAAAATGTGATGTTTAATTATTAAGAAAGATGTATAACTCTTTTCATTTCAGACGTGAATTTAAAAGTCTGCCAATTTCGGTATTTACTTTCAAAAGTTTCAAGACAATTTTGTGAAAGCCTAGAATGAAAAGGTCGTAGTTTTTGCAGCGCAAACTAAACACCTATACGTAGACGTTCTTTTTACAGATAGTCTCTTAGTATTCTCTTTACTCGAGCAGTTGATATTTACCTCGTTAAATATATTATTTTATTTATGGACAGCCTTATTTGAAATCTTTTTCTTTTTATTTTAACTATTTTAGTTCAATACGAATGACTTCTCAAAGATTTTAAGACAATTACAATATCCTGAAATGTTTTATTAGTCTCTTTCTAATCTTCTTTCGTTCTTGCAGATTCTTCGAAAACAACTATCCTAATCCCTGCTACTAAAGGTAAATTTCAACTCATCGTCGTCATCAGTTTGTTTCAGTTTCAGCTGCTTTTTCAACATTCAATGAACATCTATTAACTAACTTCATCTATTATACTTTATGTTTCATGATATGAAATCATGCATTTTTTTATGTAAAATCTAAAAACATTTATTTGCTGAAGCATTTGTGTTTGCCAACTTTACATTATGTTGCTACAAGAAGATCTGTGATCGAATTTAAGTGAGTAATGATCAAGATCTAATGAATGCATCTAATTGATTTGTGGAACAATTTATTTACGTTTGGCTGTCCGTTAGAATCGGGTTTAGTGTTATAAACCTGCGGAAAAACAAAAAATAAGATAGAATTTAATAAAGTCACAAAATATTGAGCAAACACAAGTAAAGTTCTGCACCAAAAAAAGTAAATAATTCACAACGACAATATAAACTACCATAATAATTGCATGGAAATCACGTCCCATTAAAATACAGAAAAAAAAATGTTATGGTACTGAAACAAAAGATACTTTAGTACTATGTTTTGTTGAGAATTTCACTTGTGTTAAAGCTACATAATACGTAGTCACTCACAAAAATTTTAGTCGATTTAAAATGCCGCTTTACATCTTAATCTTTTGGCTAAAATTATATCGGCACTAATCAAACGAATACACTACGAAGAAAAAGAAAAATGCCAATATTTTATTTGACCTTTTATAATAACAGAGTTTTACTTTATTAATATATTTGTTGGCAGTGTTCTCATGGGTCTACTAATCTTTCCTGTTAATAAGACCATCTTACTGGTGCATTACATAAAACTGTTGTTTTTACAGCTAAAAGTTTCTTATGGATTCATAAAAATAAATTTTCATTTATAAAACGAATGATCCTTCGAATATTAGTAAGTTCTATAGTTTAAAGTTGATTATTGGGCACTCTTAAATAAAACTGTTGTATATAACTAATTTCTTACGTCCACTAAACTCTTTTACTTTTTCACTAAACTTAATAATGATGAGTGATGACTATAGCTGTTGGTCGCGTATAATTTTTAGTTAAGAGATTAAATATAGGTACATTTAATTCATCAATGTTCGGTCATATTACAGAAAAAATAGTAGTGTCTTGAGAAACAGCCGATTATATTGACTCTGTTACGATAAAATTCATTTTATCACTTCTCACACTAATAGCGACAGAATAATAGGGTGCTATATTTCAGAGAACACTGACAACCTACAGTAAAGCATCTTAAGTCTCTTCCTTGTCTTCATCTTCTTTTATATTTCCTATTCTAACTTCCATACGAATGCTAACATAATTTAAGAACACTGATCTCCATTATACAACTTGTATAATGGAAGTCAGTGTTTAAGAATCAAAGATTATTTTTACTAACGACGAATGTTTCCTAAATAATATTCTGACT
This sequence comes from Aricia agestis, assembly GCF_905147365.1. NCBI lineage: Eukaryota > Metazoa > Arthropoda > Insecta > Lepidoptera > Lycaenidae > Aricia > Aricia agestis. The sequence goes on along the minus strand of NC_056424.1, from coordinate 6,922,388 downwards.
GACCAAATACATTTTTTACGTTATGTTGGTATTGTGTACTTTTTAAAAATGTTTCGCCTCAGTCAACTGGAATGGATAAAAAAGTTTAATAACATAATTATTTCACCGCTTCATTTCTTCTCAAATACTTAAGATGCCTTACCGAATACAACCACGACACTTATTTTACATACGGAAATACATAACAAATGAACTTATTCCAATTTTCGTTTTCAGTATAAACGGCTAAGAAAAATAGCATATTTTATTCCTATCGAAGTTCATTTATTACGATAAACTATTATGTTGCATTCAGAAAAACAATACATTTTAATATGTATTTTTAAGCTTATACTTATTGTAATGATTTAAGCCATCAAAAGTATTCACAGATATCTAGCAGAATTAAAAATATGTATTTTTACTTTATTATTCTAAACTTTGTTATACTTTATTATTTTTCTGAATTACAACAATAGCGCGACTAAAATCATTACAGTTATCTTTGTTTCTTCATCTTTTACCTCGGCGTAGTGTTCTTCGTTTTGCTGAAGCAGATCAACGCACAACTCGGCCAGACGAATCAGATCCTCCAGCTTCTTAGCAGGAGTCACCATTGTTTCGCCTCGAAGATCCTCTGAATAACACAATTTTTTTGCAATGAATATTAGCTTGTGAATATGTGGATAGTAGAATTTTAATTTTTTTGTATATGTAAATAAAAACAAGTTCCTTATAATTGGTAATTAGTAGCGAATAAGTAAAAGCTGATATCAGAGCATTAATTATTTGTCCACTTGCCTCTTTAACTTTGTCATTTTTTAATGATGTAAATAAGGAATAATAATGGTTCTAAGACAGATCCTTGAGGCACTCTTAACAAAATTATTGCAAACTTACATTTTATATTGCGTTCTATGATCTAGTTTGTGAATATTATGATAAGTTTGTTAAGTATCGTTTTTTACCTTCAATATTTGCCTTTTGACTCAGTGTTTGATAGTTGAGTAACGCAGCATTCTCCAGGCTTGTTTGAATCATGCTCCGAACGTCCTCTGGCGCGACAGGTGTCACCACATCCTTCATCAAAACGCGCTCCAAAAGCGACAGAGTTGCCTAAAGATTAATCAAAAGCATATAAATTACATATAAACATAATTTTCATCATTTTTGAGGATGAAAAACATGTTATATTTTCATTATAAAATATTTGATCATAATTTTTTTTATTCTAGATATCACAATATTTATTAGTTTATTTAGTTTAAGTAGGTATTAATAATAAAACACAACATTTTAACATGTACCTTAAGTGCACCCTCAGGTCTACCGAATGGGAATGCATATCTGAAGTTAGTGATCTGATGCTGCAGTAAGGTCTTAAGGCGTTCTTTGATCTCCGCGAATTTTTCCTTCTCTTGAACCGTGATGCTGCCCACACCATCAGGCCTGCCAGGCAATGTGGCCGTACTGTGAAAAGTGTGCTTACTCTAGAAGGATGCAAGCAGGACACGGAAAAAGAGGTTGCATAACAGATTTTGAAGTTTCTACTGAGAGAGGCCATTGATAAAATACGTGATTATAAAGTAATTTAAGTAGCAGTTGAAGTAGCAAAAAAGCTTAAAAGTAATGTTGTAGCGTATTTTATAAATGGCTTGAAAAATTGAAACGGGGTCGTTTACACAGTTGCTGCGGCAGTTGGTACTACAACATTCGTGAATTTAGAAATTACATGTAAGTTTTTCGTCACGCATTTTACCTAAAGTTTGCTAAAGACTTAAAACTTTTTAAAGATAGTTACGGATGTTGCGAAGAAAAACTTACACTTATTAATAGCAACTTCTTGGTTCCAGGAAACGTTAGTAATTAGTATGCATAGAATGTTAGTAATGGAACAACAATATGCTGAGGAAGTTATCCATAATAAAGTAGAGAATAGTAGAAATTATTTATGACCGCTCTGTATTAAGACATATTTTGGAGGGTTTACTTAGGTACAGAATTATAGGGCCTAATTTTGGAGTTGGTATATTTTAATGCTGTAAGATAAAGTCACAGTAGGTAGTATATCAAAGTCTCTAATATAGGTAAGTGTAAAGACAGAGTTTTCTACGTGAGGTCCACACAAAACATTCCAAAAGGAACATACTCCTAAAGTACTTGCAATTAGGTTTCTAACTAATATTTCAATAATAATAAATTAGATTCAATTTCAACGAGCTTTTACTAATCAAATAGTTTTTGCCGATTATATCTTCTTAAGTTTTGGCATTGTATACGTTGGCAAACTTTGATGTTAAAATTATGACTGGAATAGTAATCCTTTTTCTTAATATTCCGTATGTTTCTTTGGTGTATCACAAGGAGACGGTTTAGGTCCATTACCTGTTACCGTGTACATGACTGGCGCAGAACGCGAAGGAGTAGTGCATGAGCGTCGGATCAACAGTCTGGGTTCCACTTTCGGCCACATCTAGCAAGTCAGATAGGTAGCCAAGGTGACGATAGCAGCCACGCACGCCGTAGCGAGCGCAATATTCATCCAAAACGAACACTTGACCAGGTGAAAACCAACCCTGTTGATTTGTATAGAGAAATTAAGGATTGTCAGATAAAACCTGCTGTGCTTTTATTAACAAAGGTAAATAAGAAAAGACAATAAAAACTAGAATTAGTAAAATACGCAATATTAATCTAAAACTTACTTCGACAAATAACTTACCAGCGAACAGTATGGATCTTGCAATCGATACTTGAGCGTCAAGGACTGCAATACTGTGAACAGCTGGTGATGGTCAAATTGGCAAGGATCAGCCTGGATGTAATCTTCCATGCCGTGCTTGCGAGCTTTGTCTGCATCTACAATATAATCATTTCTGTGGTATCTAAGTTACAGAACTTACATCTACCCAGAACTACGATTGTAAATTGAGATTCTTGCAAATTCAAAGGCTTATTTCTTTTCTTCGTGGAACATAGAGAATAACCGTAAGAGAATGATTTCGATACATCAATTCATTTTAAGGAACTGCTTTGTTATTATCAACATCGGGATTGACCTTCTCATTCTATAGCTTTGTCCACACTTCGCGTTTTTTTGTTCGTCAAGGGCATGCGTTATTATATGCGTTGCGCAGTCATCATCGCACGTGAGGCATGCCCGCGACACTATGACACTTTTTTTTCCAACGCGGGTGGATTTTGACGCATTCAATTATTGGATATGCCAAACGAAAGTTGAATAAAAAAGATGATGACGAAAATTGAAGATGAAATTGCATAGTGTGGACATAGCTTATCATTCTTCGTAAATTAATACATACCTCCCATGATCTTGATGTGTGTGTCTGAGGTCGTCGGTGGCGTCGGCTTGTGACTCTGCCCGGTCGCCCGGTACAACGCCATCACCCAGAGGTGACACTCGTTTTCGTCACTCACTCCCATCAGTACCGATTCCCCATCCCTTACGGCATTCATGAAATACTTTGCCCCTTCCAATTCTGAAACATTTCAAGTCAACATTTTGAAAAATCTGATATTCGAAAGATTGGGTAGTTACATAAAAATTATTATGAGACTAATGATTGATGACACACTGTATTTTATATAATCCATTAAGCATGTTGTTTTCAATTATAAAAAAATTACTTGTAATAGTCTCAAACTACATCGATAGCCGTTTTTTCTATAGCATCATATTATTGCTGCTATAGGTACGTATTCTAATTATTAGTCTAACGATCCTTCAAACGTCATATCACCGAAAGTATGCCATATTATCACATAGTATAAGAAAATAGTAATCATGTAAAAATGTATGTTAAATAGGTGCAAGTACGTTTAAAGGATATCTAATGTTAATGCTATTTACAGAATTACTACACATAGACATGTAGAAATCAACTAATTCTAAAGGAAAATATAGAAGGAAGTTATAATATAGTAGTATACAGTACGAGTACAAGTAAACTACAGTTAATAAACTTACGAATTACGATAGCAACCTTATACAATCTAGAAATTATCTAATGAAAATAACACTGTTTAAAAAGACCAACAAGACGATATTGCTATGTGTAATAATCCTATGTCACTTACAAACTAGTAAATAAAAAATCAAGTAATGCCTACCTGCCTTTTGCTTACCTTGTCCAACCATTAATTGAGCTGAAAAATAAAACAACACTCTATTAGTTAAATTCAATGTATATTTTCGGAAGTCGTATCATAAAGAGGAATAGAAAAATTAGTAACTTTGAAAACATAAAAAAAATCCATTTAAAATTCGATAACATAAAAGCGTGAAATTGTGCAGGCAGAAAGCATAAACATTTAAAAATGTATTAAAGTTAAAATCGAAGAGTAAAATTGCTAGGGCAACTTACAGGTATTACTAATCCAGAAATATTATATTAGTAAAAAAATAACAAAATATGGAAATACGAAAAAGACTCTTAGATAGAAATTCCAAAGAAAAAGGTCCATGTAATGCTGCGAAAAACATTGTATATCACGGGAATAACATTTGAGAGGTGAAACCTTGCTTTTCACTCGTTGAATGTGACAGTTCTACTTAGTAGATAAATCCATAATCTCTCAAGAGCTTAAAATAAACCTAACTTTCATCGATAGTTTTTGAGGACCTTCCTAAGGAAGAACCACCGATGAAAGTTGTTAAGCCTTTTCGGTATCTACATAAAGTTGTTTCTACTAATGTTCTTACCGCTAGCCAACTCGATGTAGTCCACGGTGAATCCATCGAGCTGCATCATTTCGGCTGGTTCGGACTTCTTGTCTTTGTATGAGCAGAGCGCGAACGTGTATTGGCTCACTTGAACCAAAACCATGTATCGTCTCTTCCATTTTCGCCACACCGCCTTTCCAATTACGTGCAAATACCTAAAAGTAGTTGATATTTTAGAATGTACTTTTAATAATTTAAATAAATTAATCGCCGAAAAAATCCTTGCAATGATCATAAAATAGATGATGCAGTAGTCAGTACACACGTTTGATGGAGCTACAAAGTATTGTTCATACCCGCAATGTTTCATATTCAGTGGCTTATCCATTCGACACACAATTTTGATCCTCAGGTCTTGATCTGGAGAATTCTTCGGTACATTCATACGATGCCATTCCGGCGCCTAAGTAATTGGTAAAAAAAATTAATGTAGGTTAAATTACATTGTTGACTTTTGGCACATAAAGAGTTTCTCAATGTTATTTCATCTAGACCTTATTGTTTTAAAAAGTAGGATTTTTTTACATTTACCTTATTAGACAACGGTGTCGGTCGTAGTACAACCTTTCCAAGTTCCTTATCTTCTAGAGCGAGAACCCCTGGGTTTTCAGTGTACAACTTTACTTTAACTGCCGGAAGCGGTTGAGTTGTACTGAAGTCTCCTTGAGTATCCCACCTTGTTAGAGGGTTATATTAATTTACAGCCCTACTTAAAAACATATCATAATATAAAATATTTTTATGAGTATTACTTACATAGGTTTTGAAGCTTCAGCCTGATCGGTTTGCAATTTATCACCACCTTCTACTTCCATTGTACAGTAAACAATTCTGTTAGGAGCTAGGGATTTCAAACCTTTTACTTCCATCACTACAACCTATAATTAGTGTATAAATAAAAGTCGTTAATAAAATTCAATAAATCCATAACAGATATCCAACAAATGTAGACAACTGAAGAATGTAGTAACAGAACAACATTTGAACTATAATGCAGTCAAGTATACCAATACTTTTTAAGCCAAGTAACTAACAAATAAGATCTAATTTTACGAATAATAATTAAAAATATTGACTTTACAGAAAAAGTTTTAGGTCTAATCCAAAATACACTAACACTGATAGGTGAACACACAGAAACTGCGTGAATTGAAAATTTCTAAACGGTTACTTACCAAGGTCTACTAGAAACCACAGATAAAGACATTGACTTTATAACAGAAAACACCGAAAGCGTACAACAATTACCTCTATTTGGAATGTTAGAACAACATCCATTTTTGTCAGTTGTGTATCCACATCGGTCCCATCCGATTCCCCACCAGTCAACTTATTCGCTAAAGAGCCTTGCGATCTGAAACATAGCTGCTTACTCAACCTTGGACTCGGGTCTGGCCCAGCGTTCGATCTATCAATCACCACCGAACCATACAAGTAATTCAATTGAAACATTGATGACAAAGACAAAAAAGTATAGTGAATGAAAGTATAAATATAGTAATATCAAAGATAAAAGTGATTCAAATATAAATTGAATCCATAAATATATTATAGAATATAGTTAAATTAAATATGGAAGGGTATGTTATAATAGAGTAACATTTACAAGCCGTTAAGGATGAGGTGGCATACATTGGATCCATCACCGATACCAAGAATGATTAAGCATAACAAATATGAAATGTTAAATGATTATCATACATAGGTACATATAATCTAAAGAATGGAACATCTTACAGGGTAAGTCAGGGATTCCGTTGGTTGGGAGTTAGGTAAGTACAAGCTCGTATAAGCATAAGCATAATATCAAATATTTCAATAAATATTCATTTTCTATTTTATGGAAAAATTATGACAATTTTATTAAACGTACAGACTTAATCGAATAATAAATTAGTATAATTAAGAAACATAGCTCTTCATTATACTAAAAAATCATATAAAAATTTATATGATTTTGATAAATAATAATATCCATAAAATAGCAGATGCTAACGTAAACGAGAGCTTTATCGAATAATAAATTAGTATAATTAAAAAACAAAGTTCTTCATTATACTAAAAAATCATATAAAAATTTATATGATTTTGATAAATAATAATATCCATAAAATAGCAGATGATGCAGTACTTAAAATTTTTAGACGTGTAAATGTTGTTAATGCAGAAAACCATCGGTGAATATCTTTGACATGTTTTAGTAAGCCTATTAGTATTGTTATGCGTATTTCTATTCCTCTAAGTATCTATCTATCAGTTGTTAGCGATACATGAGCTATTTTTACGTGTCTATTTGAATAAGCTTAAAGAAATCGTGTTGAAGCATTTAGCTTTCTCGTACGTTTTACGCCTATAAGCGAACATACTATGTATATTTCTTGACTATTTGAAGATAAACTAATGAAGAAACAAGTAAGAAATGAAAATAAGAAATCAATGGTAAAATAAATTTGAAAGTAAAGTAATTGGGCCAGATTGGGTTTTTGGTTCATGATTGTTATTTTGTATCTTCATAAGTTATTTTGTGTCTAGCACTACGCTAAATCGGAACTATCTACGGCTGTGGTTTTACAAAAAATAATGAGGTAGAACAAAGCTAACTAGTTTTTTGTTTTCCTCTAAAATTTTGTCAAAATTTAATTTATTTCATTAGTGTAATTTTGTTAATTCTTAGGTGATTTCATTTCCAATTGGGGATTAATCAGAGTTGTAAAACAATTTTAAAAATACGATTTTAAAAACACGGAGGAGAAATTTAGCCAAATTACATAATATTATTATCATTCTTAGCCTTTTACATGAACTTGGCAATTTCTTATGTTTAATCAATAGTTTAATTTCATTTGAATTGGAAAACAAAAAAGTCTCTACTATTTGTTAGAAGTTTAGTAAAATCATGTTCTTCCCCATTGTAGGTGTCAGGCGAGGTGTAGGATTCCCGCTACACAAGACACAAGACACGTGCGCAAACAAAATCATATAATGGATTTATTACTTGTACTTCCTTCATACCATCCGGTTTTGTGCAAGGGAAAAGTCAAACATAAAATAATAAGTATAGAAGATGAAGTATAAAGTTAAGATGTAAGAAAAGACTCGGTTACCAATAAGAAAAGTAGATTTTTCCCTTACTTTTTATTTTTGCAGTGATTAACAGACTAAATTATGTCCAGAACATCTCTGTTATGTAATGTTAAGTGGAATTATTGATCGAAAGTTAACTATTGATGTTTTCTATTTCAAATTGTAACACTGTACCATATAGATATTATGTAACATTCGGTATGAACTAAAACATGAATTGTTACTAGTTTCATTCATATGATTTAGCACTGAAGTAGAGACATTAAAGTACGATGGTACATACGTTGTAATAAGTTAATTACAGCAGACAATTCACGTTTATTACTGTTTGATTTATTTATCTAAATTATATAAAAATACCTATAACTTGGTGAACCTCTGTCGATACTTACAATATTATGTTATTTCATAAATTATCATTGTTTAGAATTTCTTAAATGAGTTTATTTGTTGCAGAGTTCTGATTAACGTTGTTTTATTGATAAGAGTATAGGTAATTATATTTATAATACCAATCTTAATAATATCTTAAGAAATTTCATAATTATTATCTTACTTTCTTCGTCGGTTTGCAACTGACCTGTGATTATACCGCTTGATTTTGTGAAGGCCATATTTAGAGTCAGCACCACCCTTGGACACGGGTAGTGATTCTAAATTGGCCATCAACAAATTGATGGACGACTTGAGCTCTTCGATGTACAGCGATTCCATCTCCTTGAGAACGAATTTCGGCATCAGCTTCCTATTCTGCAAGTTTAATAAAAAATATTTTATTTAAAACATCTTCAGGCTTAAATTAGCAGAAACTATTAATTAAATTTAAACCACTTACTTATTTTCTTTATTCTAGGTAAAATTTTCTTATGTGTAAGTTTAATTAATTTATTGCTATAAGACACATTCCTAAATAATTAGCAAGAAATAACAATTATACAATTTAAAAAAATACCTTCTCCATTTCGTTGACTTTCTGCATTCTTCCATCAAGTTCTCTTCTGATCGCAGCAGCTTGTTCATCGGCCGAATCTAACTGTAAATTGTATAACGTTCTCTTATTTAGATGTCTTTGCAAAATAATATCATTAGTGGTATAAAAATATCTCAAAACTAGAACTATTTTACGAAATGTTTTATAGACCTTATCTGAAGAATAATTTCTGTCAATTAATCGATTGTATTAAATGCTTAAATTACTTTCTCGTTTTAATAATATTGAAACTCACAAGCAAAGCGTTGAAAAGCAGCTGATGTTCAAACTTCTTGACACCAAGAATTTGCTGGAACATATCGTAGAGTTGTTCTTTGCTCAGGATACATTCCGCGTTGAGACTCTGTTGCTGAGCCCGAGACGGCCGCTTCGTTTCATCATCACCAGGTATTCCTACAGAAACCCAAATAGAAGTTAGAATTCTTAAAGCGAATGAGTGCAAAGTGCAGAGTGTGTTATGCTTATGAGTGACCGGCAAAATATTTGGTTTCTGAAATATGTCAAGCATTGAAAAATCTAAAATCTTTCTGTGATCGAGTGAATAAGAATGAAATAAAATTATATAAAAGTTTACAAAGGTAAAAAAGTTCAATGTAGCATAAAAATTTAATCACGAGTGCTGAAAATGTTAGTAATTTAAGGTCAAAATATTTTGGGTTAATAATTAACAAGTCCACAAAATATAATTAATACTTGTTAGTATTTGTTAGTATCAAAATAATCATAATTCTACACAGTCTTACCTGTTGTAGGTAAATATTATTTTAAACTCTATTTGTAACGTGAAAATTACATAATAAAGCAGTGTTGTAAAATAATACACCAATTTACGTTGAAACTAATGCTGTTCTTGATATATTAACAGCTCAGTTAAATATAAGGTTGATCAGGAATTAAATTACAAAACTGACTCTTTTTGACGAAACTTTTTTTGACTTATATTATCTAGATTCGACAGTAGTAGTACTGATAATGACAAAACAGCATTAGCTGCAACACAAGAATCCTTGACAGTACCTGCAGTATGTTCTGTAAAATTATGTAATATCAAGTCGTCAATGTAAAAAGCTGAAGCTGTATCGTATTACAGTATTCGTGTGCATCATACACATTCAAATAAACAAGCAATGTCACAAGACATAAGCTGAATTGTCTGAAGGAAAATGTTTCGAGTGATACCTGTTATCCCTGGGGTGTGTGAGGAGAGAAACACAGACAGTGAGATAGATGCAAGCAACACACACTTATTGTTAGACACACAATGTTTATATACGTATACTAATTAAAACTTATCCTTATCGAGTTTCTAATCATTATAATCATTATCTTAGTTTAATATGTAACAAAAGAACTTTCATCAATATTGAAACCTCATAACAGAAATCGTACAAAATTAATGAGTGCATAATAATACCACCTACATAATATACGCTAAACTTGAGTTATATAAAAAGGCTGGCAAATAATTATATGTTGTATATTATAGAATCAATAATTAAGGCTAGCTTAATTATTGATAAATTAAGTTTTAATTAGTATACGAGAGGTTAACGAAGAGTTACTTCATGTAGATGAAGACATTTAATATTGAAAATCATGAAAACTTTAGTTAATTTAACGTACTATTATCAAGATTTATATAAAATGGTAATTGTTATCTGTTTTACGTAAAACTTTTATTAAATATTATTTTAGACTTTAAAATTAATTGAAAAATGAATTTAAAAAAAATTCTTATTAAACGTCTTTTATTTCCAAATTTGGACATGCTGCTGTATATGAATAAGAAATATTATGGGCGTAATAAAGTCTCTTTATAATTTGCAAGACTTGTTTTGTGGGCAATAAATTCTCGACGAGATCAATTTATTATACGCCTGGGAGAATCTTATGGCATTTGGGATTGGACAAGATATAAAAGTCTTCCAGATACATGTCTTGTGTCCTTGAGAATATGTTTATTGTTTAGTGAACGTAAATCTTGAAGATATTTGCTACTTTTTTCTTATGCGTAATTTCTTTATCACCATATTTTTTTTAATTATTTCAGTCTATTCTAATACCAAAAATGTGTTCTTAATAATTAAAAACATAATATTAAGTAATTATTAAAATATGTTCTATAAGTTTTGTATTGTTAACGCGTGAAATAGTTGAACTAAGTAGTTTCAGTAAGTTTCGCCGTCAAAGAAATAATTAATATCTAACTTGAAATCTTGTCTATTGTAATTAAGCCTACAAGAGCTTCTCATTTTATCGTTTCAACATTTAATTATTACATTTTAACTTAATTTGTCAGGTAATTACAGGATATCATTTTACCTGTCTTTTATTTTTTGTTGAGACTTTTCAGAATATTGCGTTATCATCCCTTTGTTCTCATTTGTTTAATGTTGCTTCATATTCTTCTTTAGCTAAACATTAATTTGATAATATTAAAGTTACTTTTGGTATTGTATTAAGTGAAATCTTAATGAGCACACCGATGTTTTTACACACATTCAAAGGCGTTGCAGACTCAAGCATATTACGCTTAAAACACACAGCGGCATGCTTGACCGTGTTTCATAAATATCTTCAAAATGGCCGAATAATTTTCCATGAAATTCTCAGCAACGTGTATTCACTTGAATGGAATTTTGAGGGTATGAAACAAGGCCCTGTTCCTTTTAATAACATTCTCTAGAGCCTATACTAAAGAACTAAAAACAGGAAGCCTTTTGATCAATCGTTTGGGGATAAAGAGCAGTTTGCTGGTGTATCAAAAGATGTTATTGATTCAAAGCATTAATTATCTCCACCCAAATTATTTTACATTAATTTATTTTAACAGTAAATAATTCGCAAGTCTTAAAAACATTAACTTGTGTGAGTGTTTATAATATGATGCATAGTTTAAGGGTCTTAACTCTTAAGACACGATATTTTACAGGGTTTTAATAGTAGGTTCCTAAAATATATATAAGGCTTCCCGATTTCATTCCTTTAATAATATTATGTGACGTTATTTTCTCACCTGTCCCTTTCATGATGCAGTCTAATTTTGCGAGCCACGTTGTCAACACAGTTTCTTTGCTAAGTCCATCTATTTCGGGTAAAGACCTGTGAATTCACTAATATCGTCAAGTACCATATACACTTACATTTACCAATAAATATCTAATAATTACGATTAAGTTTAAAATTGGTGTCCAACAAGGAGGTATTCTTAGACGGCATTTTTATTTCATTTGCATTTTGATGATTTTAAATCATGAAATTACTATAAAATGTTTCTTTTAAATAATTTAATGAATAATGTCACTGGTCTTTACTTTTACTACCATTAAATAGTACCGAAAAAGTACTGCTACCTAGAGAAAACATAGTTTAAGATGTTTCGAGATTAATGCGAAATGTTTTAAGATAAACGCTTTGATAGGAAATGTTTTAACCTGACTCTCTTCTCGATGTTGTTCCTGAAAACTTCACGGAAATCATGATGAGAGCAGGCTCCCGCCTTCACCATCTGCTCAACTCGCTCCGACTTAAGGAACACGTCGTAGTAGGACTGGACCGCGTTTTGGAACGCTTCGTCCGCTAGAATCTGTGTCTCGCCTTTGAGGAAAGCCTAGGGATACACAAATAAGACTGTTATGTAACACATTAAAATATTTATGTGCACATTGTGCACATAAATATTTTAATGTGTAATTAATTTAAAATTTTGACATAAGCCTCATACATTATCTGTCAAACTCTTCATTAAATTGAAGGTTAATCATAATTAAATGTATCTGAGTGCGGCATTACATGTATTTAGAGTGATCATCAAAATAAACGACAAAAGCCAAAATGTTCATACGAAGTACCGAGCAATGTCGTTTTAAAAAAAGTTTATAAGCGTGATTGGTCAATTTGGATCATTCGCTGATGATGGCACTATCTTCTTAATAATAACATACATTATGACTTTAACTATTTTAAACGACGCATAATCTTCGTTTGTTGTATTATTATAGTTACAACTCAATGTTACATAACGCATTTCACCTCTAAACAAATACACATTGTGGCGCTAATCCTGATCTTGTATACAATCAACTGCGCTTGTATGGTTTCTAAAATGCTCATCTAGAGTTTCCTATGTATTATAATCCATTAATTTTTATAACAAACAAAGATCTTTTCGATCTTTAATTTTTTCACTGTTGTCAAAAATGTTTAATTAACGTTAACACATCTCCTACTTATATATTCTTACTAAAATTTACAATTCTTATATATCATAAACTATTGTCCAACATCTATAGAAATATCTATTTCGTCATATTTGTCAGAGTCTAACCTAACCTAACTATAGGAAGGTCATATAACCTTCCTATATACTACTTAGGCTTGCTTTTCTTTATCCTGGACTTCTCTTTTGCTACGTCTTCCTATCTATTTACCTGGAACCTCGCTTGTATGGTCTCCAGCTGGTGCGGCGTGAGCTTGGTGTGTCGCCGCGTCATGTCCGTCGGCTGTTTCGCGTTGAACGGGTGCGCGATACATCGCGACACGAACACGTACAGCTGCAGACGCTTCTTCTTATCCTCCTCTAGCTTCTCGATCTTCTCCTGTTTCATTAAAATTTCGTTGAAATTCCAAAGTATCTTTTTTATCTAAATTGTTATGTAAATTTATAATTTTGTTTACATTGTGTGGGGCGTCTCCAAATTACCTAAGATTTTTTATGGATTTTTGACCCCTTTTACCCATGGAAATAACTTTAAATCCTTCCTTCCTTCCCCTCAGTATCTTTAATTTGTCTCGATGGCTCCTAACAAGGGGTGAGGGACCTCTAATCTCACGTAAGACTATTAAAATTTTCCTCCTTACTAAATGTCTCAAGTAATTTATGGACGCTCCATTTCTCAGTTAATTAAATGGAGGTTAGGTTAGGTTAGCGTAACGTAATATCTTTAGCAAAATGACCAATTTAGTAAATTGCGTATTACTATAATATTATGAGATCAAAAAAGTACAATGTTGAAATTTTCAGACAAGTATAAGGTAAAACTAAAAACCCGATTATTGTCACTTTATGACATTCTACTACTAGTATTTTCAAATAAAATCTAAGGCACTAGTTTTTCGTATTTTCCTTTAAACTTTATTATAAACGGCCTTTATTTTATGCTAAGGAAAACAAAAGGCATTATTCGCAGCGGCTCATGAAAAATAGTAAGGAAAGAACCGAGGGAATTTAAGTTTGGCCGGGTCTACGAAGTTAGGCTACGGGCGTGCTACGAATTTCGTAGCGGCTACGAGGCTACGGCGCGAACTTTTTCGTAGCGGGCTACGGCGTAAAGTTTTTCGTAGAGCCGCTACGGGCTACGGGGGCGCAAAGTTCTTCGTAGCTGGCTACGGCGCAAAGTTTGCCGTGAAGTATCGTGTCCCTTGGCACCGTACTATTAATCTGTATTCTGTTCTGACAAGTTTTCTTGCATATTTTTGGAAGGTTCAGAATAAATGAAATATTATTTAGAATATCGTTTTATTGCTCGAATATAAAGCGCCTCCGTAGCCCAGTGGTATAGAGCGCAGCTCTTGACTCGGAGGTCGTGGGTTCGATTCCCGCGTTGAAAACATGTTATTGCCAAGTTTGGTTAGGACGATGCAGGCTGATCACCTGATTGTCTGACAAGTAAGATGATCCATGCGTCGGATGGGCATGTAAAAAGTCGGTCCTGCGCCTGGTCTCTCGCCAGTCGTGTCGGTCTTCCGTCCCACTGGGTTATGAGAGTAAAAGAATAGAGAGTGCTCTTGTGACTGCGCACACACTTGGGCACTATAAAATTACTCCTGCGTAGCTCGAGACCTTGTTTCTATGAAACCGGCCACCGTCACCGAAACCGGTGTGGAAGCAATTATTATTATTATAAAGCGGTTAAGTACTACTAAATTTTGTTAAATAAATGTTTTTGTTTAATTTGAGTTAATATTTTTGATATAATGAAGGCTATTCCAAACACGATGAAAAAATCTTAAAAAATGCAGTCAGTTAAATCATAATGATAATATTATTTTCCACAATTTTTCCTTGTTTGACAAAAATGCTTTTCACGAGCCTTAATTTAATAATTTTATTTGTACCTCACCTTAATATTACGAAACACCGGGCCATAATAAAGCTTAAAATGTCGCCCAGTTATTTTCATTTCGAAAATTTTCCTGGTTTTGAAGTTATTATGAAAATTATATTAATATTTAAAACAGACTTCATACTTTTAATGTTGTCGTATATTTGTTTTAGTTTTTGCTTATAATAATAATTAAACATCACTAACTAGTAATGTAAAAATATATTGGAATGACTGTAAAATGCGTCTAATTGTACGGTTATTCGGTATTCTTTTTCAATACGAAATCGTAATAATTCGTTAGTAATGAACTATTTGTGATTTGATACGGGATTGAGTTTCATATTTATTGCAGTGTTCATACTATATTAGCTCGTAGATAAACTCTTTGGCCCATAAACTTTATGAAGAGAATAGATCACCGAGTTTACTACAATGGTGTGGCATCGATCATCATGTAACGTTCGCACTTATTGTGTAGTAGATGACGCCCGTTCTCCGTTGCGCCAAAACTCGTTTATCGCGCGGGAACCGTACATTTTTCGGGACAAAAAGTATCGTATGTCCTTTCCCGGGACTCAAGGTACCTCCATGCCAAATTTCAGCAAAATCGGTTGAGCGGTTTGGGCGTGAAGAGGTAACAGACAGACAGACAGACAGACACACTTTCGCATTTATAATATTAGTATGGATTTTTAAAATATAAATTTCGAATCGCTTTATAAAATATATGGTCGTCAGATAATAAAAATCATATAATTATAAAAATAATAATTATTATAAAGTGCCTTTTTATTCGTGTTTTATCGAATACCGAGCAAAGCTCGGTCAAATATGATTAGGTTTTTTTAAAACGGTTATCGCGTCTTGTTCATAAAGTTAATATTCCGCTAGGTATATTAACTTTATGGTCTTCTCTCGATGTAAACTTTTATATAGTTATTAAAAAAAAACGGCAGTTCACATTCTGAGTGACCAAGTTGCTTGCGACATCATGATATATATATAGGCGATATAACTGTAATCTTCGTTCCAAACTTTGATACATTCGGTAGGTACAGCGTTTTAAGCGTGAAGATGTTGCATACAGACATTATTTCGAATTTTCAACATCTATATATATATATATATATATATATATATATATATATATATATATATATATATATATATATATATATATATATATATATATATATATATATATATATATATATATATATATATATATATATATATATAAATGGATTTTCAATTGTGTTAGTAACGCTAAAACTCTAAAACGGCTGAACGGATTGGGCTAACTTTAGTCTTAAAATATTCGTAGAAGTCCAGGGAAGGTTTTAAGGTGACACGAAGTTCGCCGGGACAGCTAGTTATTCAATATTTTCATACCTATTATTTCAATGAGTCAGAGTTTTAAGTGTGAAGATTGAAGATGTTAGCGGGCCCCTAGACGATCGATTTTGTTGATCACGTAATATGCGACATTTTTTAACGTTGGTTGATATTGAACGCGCCTGTCAATCTTATTGTCAAATACTACTGTTCAATGATATTTCCCAATAAAATTGATCGTATAGGGGCCCACTTACAGAAAGATACACTTTCACATTTCCATCATTAGTATAGAAGTTGGTTTATCTTACCTGTGGATCCTGATCCTTGTCTGAGTGGCTGGTGCCGCTAGGGGAGGGGGAGGGGGCGGGCGCCTCCCCCGAGCTGGCGCTGCCCGTCGACGTCCTGCGTAAGAACGATCTACACGATCGCGGAGTTGTGAGTGATATGTACTGCGGGGGACACACACTAACCCGGAGGCAGGTTAAGACACCAATTTAAAGACACTTGTATTCGTATAATTCGTGTACGGTTTACGGTAAGTTTGAATTTTGTACGGTACTGATTCGTCGCCTTTTAGCGTAGGAGTTGCCAATCTTTTTTATGAAATAAGGGGGCAAACGAGCAAACGGGTCACCTGATGGAAAGCAACTTCCGTCGCCCATGGACACTCGCAGCATCAAAAGAGCTGCAGGTGCGTTGCCGGCCTTTTAAGAGGGAATAGGGTAATAGGGGAGGGTAGGGATGGGAAGGGAATTGGGGAGGGTAGGGAAGGGAATAGGGTAGGGGATTGGGCCTCCGGTAAACTCACTCACTCGGCGAAACATAGCGCTAGCGCTGTTTCACGCCGGTTTTCTGTGAGAACGTGGTATTTCTCCGGTCGAGCCGACCCATTCGTGCCGAAGCATGGCTCTCCCACGTATAAATAAATATACCAAACTATTAGTAAAAAGTCAATTATTTTGATGGACCTTGATGCCTCATGAAGTAAAAAAAAATTAAAAGAGACATCATACAGGTTGAATACGTCGATATTATGTTGAAGTTTGGATGTGTAAAAAGAGAAGGGAGTTTTAAAGAGTAATTGAATTTCATCACACATCTTTTTTTAATCATTTTAATAAAGAAATAAAATAATTTTTTTAAAGCGAATTGTTAATGTTATAAAATACTGAAAATTTTGTGCGTTTATTCCTATCTTGACTGTAGTATGCCATTTCACTGCCATTTTCCTGGTGTGTTTGGTTAGTATATGTCAGGTAATGTATATGTAATGATACTAGTCTAGCTTATTATAGCACTAAACAAGATAAGGTCAAAGATATATTATAGCTTAAAACTGCATATAAGGCTACGCGTCAAAATTATTTAAATTACAAAACAACATTAATTGTTACTTAGTAATTAATTATAAGTTAAATACTATATCTACACCTAGCCTTATATAATTTACTATCTTACTGTAAAAATCGTATGTAAAAATTTACGAGTAATAAAAACTAAGGACTCGTAACTGCCATACTATTACCGTTTTAAATTTGGTTCCTTTTGATCTGTCATGTAACGTCAGCCTAGTACTGCTCAAGGTCACCTAAATATTGCAAATGTATTGAAATGTGTACCTAAGGTACACTTTTTTGACAAGTATTGTGGAGCATGTTTTTTGACGGAGTTACTTTTCCTTGGTTTTTATTATTCATAGGTAAAAATATTAAAATTTTATCCAGCAATCTATCAACTCTATAACTTCTACAATGTTCAGTGAAACGAAATGGCTATGAGTGTATCAAACAGCTAAGTATCATTACAAAAATTTTACTTATATAGGGTAAGTTCCAAAATATAGCCCAGTATACTGGCCAGGGCTTATGACGTTTAGTATAATTAACGTCATACAGGTGACTCTTTCCTAAATATACGCGACTACAATAAGGTATAAAACATTCATTGTTGTCTCATCAATGTGACGTGTGACGACGGCGTTCGATTCAACACGTCATGAGCACTGGTTAGTAAACTGGGTTCGATTTCGGAACTCACTTGTTTTTGAAGTCTACTGACGATATGTCAACTGTTCATACGTGTTGTCTTAAAGTTAAAGTTGTATTTAAAGATCCATGAACATATTGTATTGTCTCAATCTGATCTCGATATATAAAGTCAAGTTGCGAAGGATGTAGAATTTCGTACATAGACTCAACATTTCCTGTCTTTTTTCATTTTCGCGAATATGAGAAAGCAGATATAGGATCTAAGGTTAAGAACCTAATCCTTTGACGTCTTGTCCTCAAGAGCTACTATGCTGATGAGGCTTAAGAGGTTGAGACTTAAGCTTAATAAAGATGGGTATCTTTCCGCATCATCTTCATTGGTATCGCACTTATCCTTCCACGATTTACGTAGGTATCCTTTGGGGTAAAGCGATGACTAAGCGGGCCCCTAGACGATCAATTTTATTACATAACTAGATGACGCCCGCAACTCCGTTGCGCCAAAACTCGTTTATCGCGCGGTAACCGTGCATTTTTCTGGGACAAAAAGTATCCTATGTCCTTTCCCGGGACTCAAAGTAGTTCCATGCCAAATTTCAGCCAAATCGGTTCAGCGGTTTGGGCGTGAAGAGGTAACAGACAGACAGACAGACACACTTTCGCATCCATAATATTAAGTATGGATATTACGTATTGTGCAATATTTGTCGGTTTAGACTTTAGTGTTAGTATTGAACATTGCCGAGCCTTTCACTCTTATTGTAAAATAAATTGTACAATAAAACCTTGTTCAATGTTATTGTAAGGTTTAGGGGCTGCCTAACACTGATTTACAAATTTTTTCATCCTTTGCGACCGCTCTACTCATATTCTCGCTTTACAACCATTTCTATCTTTTAACAATTTTACAAGTATGTTTATGATAAGTTGACATATCAAACATAGACTTAATTTGCCTCAACTTCTGTCAATACTTACGCGTGCTGCGGCGGCGCGAGGGCTGCTGTTTGTTCCCGCTGTCGTGTTGCCGGATGTAACGGCGCTGACACTGGCCCCGTTGTTAGTGGACTTGCCCCTATAGTGTTAATTTTAGTTTTGAGTAATATTGATAACTTGATTAAAATATAAACCCAAAGGAAACACTTCATGATGAAAATAAATAAATTACAACTACTTTAATAATTATTTAATTCAATTTAATGTTAAGTAAGTAGTAAATTTTTATCTTTCTTCTGTCTAAACTTCTTTACAAGTTACAAGAGTCATTAATAGCCGAATTCTGAGGATTTTTGACAGGACTTTATTAATTCACTAGCGGTTTTGATTGGCTAATGTCAAAAAGTTAAACAATCAACGACAACGAAAAGACAAAATTCTGTCAAAAATCTCAGAAACAACAAAGACAAAGTTAATTTTTCCTTTACAGTTTATTAGAATCAGGTTACTGATGCATGATTTCCTTCAACTGCTTGGCTAACTTACCTGGAAGCCCGGCGGTGGAGCCCCGTGGTATTTCCGGCTTCCCCCGCACCGAGGGGCGGCCCCCCGCCAGGCCGCCTGGAGGCACCACTGCATTGAAAAATACATTAAAACACTCCAAATATTATACACAGAAGAAAACTAATGCGTTCACTTGTAAATCGTAGTATACGCTAACATTTACGTAACTTTACGTATGTTTAACATTACGTAACTCATTACTCCAGTTTCAGCACTTAGAGCAGGTACACTGAAGCGCGCGCTTTGCTAACGCGCGTTTTGATAACCTCGGATTCTATTGAAGCGTATACATGCAAGCGCGCGTTACTGGCGCGCTTGCATGTGTACGCTTCAATAGAATCTGGGTTACTGGCGCGCGTTACTGGCGCGCTTGCATGTGTACGCTTCAATAGAATCTGGGTTACTGGCGCGCTTGCATGTGTACGCTTCAATAGAATCCGGGTTACTGGCGCGCGTTACTGGCGCGCTTGCATGTGTACGCTTCAATAGAATCCGGGTTACTAGCGCGCGTTACTAGCGCGCTTGCATGTGTACGCTTCAATAGAATCCGGGGTTCTCAAAACACGCTTCAAAACGCCCAATGTGTACCTGCTCTTAGCAGAATAATGAGCGGTTTATATTATACCAATCCAATAATCTAATCCAGCGTTAAATTGTAACTGGAATAATTTAAACGCATTTCAGTGCATTTCAGCGCATTCCAGTCTCCAGATAGCGCTGGAATGCACTGAATTGCATAACGTACTGGATTTGAATAATGTAAAACGGCCATAAACCTATTAATCATAAGTTGAAAGCTGACTTCGTTGATTGAAATCGGATTAGTAAGTACCGAACAAACATCATATTATAATAATCGGCCAAGTGCGAGTCGGACCCGCGCACAAAGGGTTCCGTACCATTATAGAGCAAAATTAGGCCAAAATTTGTGTTTTTTGTATGGGTGCCCACCTTAATTTTTTATTTTATTTTAATATTATAATAAATATTTAATGTAACTAAGGACTTTGAAAAAAATTCATGTACCTACCTGTTGCCATTATTGATATAGAGCAAAAGAGACCAAAAAAACACGTTTTATGTATGGGAGCCCCCATTAAATATTAATTTTATTTTGTTTTGAGTATTTGTTGTTATAGCGGCAACAGATATACACAATCTGTGAAAATTTCGACTCTCTAGCTATTACAGTTCTTGAGTTACAGCCTGGAGACAGACAGACGGACAGACATCGAAGTCTCAGTAGGTAATAGGGTCCCGTTTTTACCCTTTGGGTACGGAACCCTAATAAACTAGCTGTCCCATCAAACGTTGTTTTGTCATAATCCATATAAAGTATATTTTATTGAAGTGACTAAATAAGTATGTCACAATGGTAACGTCCATCGCTATCCCGTCGCACAAACAATGGTCGCCGTCAGTCTCGAGTTGTAATAATTTACTGTTATTTATTCAACAAATGCACTTATCAATATAAAAAGTAGCCAGTAGCCGATTCTCAGACCTACTGAATGTGCATATAAAATTTGGTAATTAGTAAAGCCGTTTCGGAGGAGTACGGTAACTAACATTGTGTCACGAGAATTTTATATATAAGATAAAGACCATTCTTTAGACGACGCTGTAGTGATTATTCGATTACAAACTAAATAGTATAAACAAGATAAATTTGACTTTTGAATCAAATTTATATATAAATAATATAAATTTGACGTGGGAGAGCCATGCTTCGGCATGAATGGGCGGGCTCGACCGGAGAAATACCACGTCCTCACAGAAAACCGGCGTGAAACAGCGCTTGCGCTGTGTTTCGCCGAGTGAGTGAGTTTACCGGAGGCCCAATCCCCTACCCTATTCCCTTTTCTACCCTCCCTTATTCCGTTCCCTTTCCATCCCTGCTTTCCCCTATTACCCTATTTCCTCTTAAAAGGCCGGCAACGCACCTGCAGCTCTTCTGATGCTGCGAGTGTCCATGGGCGACGGAAGTTGCTTTCCATCAGGTGACCCGTTTGCTCGTTTGCCCCCTTATTTAATAAAAAAAAAAAAAAAAAAAAAAACATAAATTAGTCACCAAACAAAAATATAATTTTGTATTTGCCATTTGTGTAAAAATTCCTACTGCAATAGTAGGAACATTTGTGCCCAGTCTCCTCAGGCGAATTAACTATTCATACTTTCACGCTCGCTTTATACAAACGTTTAAATTATTCTCTTAAAGAATTACAAAGGTCTGGAGTTTTGTTTTAATAATTTTTCCACGTGTAGCCTCTAGACTGGAGGTCAAAATAGGGTCGAGCGTTTCTAATATATTAATGTAATATAAAGCTGTGTTTTTTTTTAAAACTAAAACGAAAAGTCTACGATAAAATATTCAGCCCAATTTTTAATAATTTAAATACAAAATACTTTTTCGTCAATGTTTGGTGCTGCATGTTCCAACGATTTTTTAAACCAGCGAGAACTTCTATCACGCAACCTCTTTTATTAAATCGGTTAAAACGAGGGTTGTATGGAAGTATTCTAAGTATTTAGAGTATTGACAATAAAAAGTACCCAATTTATTTAGAAACACCAGCACACGTTCTTGACCAATAGAAAGGAAAATCAAGCAAATTTTTAAGAAAAAATTAACATTTTCAGAGGAAAACCTCAGCTTACTTTAGGGCTGAAGTATCTAGTCATTTACGGCTCGAGCCAGCCTTTGTAATTCGTCTGAAGCCTGCGTAATTCGTCTGAAGGGCCCCTCATATCTACTTACCATATGATAACAGTCTTAGTTTTATTATTACTAGCTTTTTGAACCGAGTCTGTTGGAATAGCTTTAGCTGTTGCTGTGTCGTTAAAGCAATTAGTTGCTTACAAAATAGTATTATTATTCGCCAATAGATGTCAGGAAGAGTCATATTTTTCAGTTTATCGATTATCGATAAAACACGAATAAAAAGACATTTTCTAAAAATGATTCCTAGCTAGATCGATTTATCGCCCCCGAAACCCCCTATACTAAATTTCATGAAAATCGTTGGAGCCGATTCCGAGATTCCAATTATATATATACAAGAGTTGCTCATTTAAAGATATAAGATTTTTAAAAATATAAAAATATGACTCTAATTATACTTCGAGTTATCAAAGAATTGAAAGTGTTTGTATGTTTTCAGATAAACTTAGAGAGGCATACATACATTAGTCCATAATGTGCGTAACATGGGAATAGATTAAAAGTTGCGAATTTTAAAATTTGACTTAGCCAATATCACTATCGAATTTCGTATGTTCCGTTTTCGGTTTGTGGTTTGCTACTCGAATATTAAAACCGCATGTGTATTGCATTTTCGTTGTGATGAATATGATAAATACAATCACATTAAAACTTTATAGCGTAAGTAAACTAAAAGTTAAAGAATTTTTTGTTCAACTTTAGCATTTTGGTGCATTTGACTCTTGACATCTTATGACTAGATTTAGCCCTATTAGTGATAAGTATAACGTCATTCATTCTCATCTCTTTCCGTTTATCTTTCTTTTTTGAGATAAGAAAAGAAAGATACTTACGGAAGAAGAAAGAAGGTGAGATAGAGAGAACTCACCAGGTAGTTTGGAGGGCTGTTTCTTGTGTTCATCATCACTGTCCTCCTCCGATGAGCTGGGGTCGATCATCTTGCTGCTACTGTAACAAAATTCATCATCATCATGTGCTAACAATGCAACGTTAACGAAGACAACGAAAGCATAGAATTTCTTGATAATTTTGACACTTTATATATGAGGTTTCGTGCCACGATTCGCCGTTTGGACTACAAAAAAGCGGTCTATCAGAAAAAAGTGTCACGGACGTCCGTTTCGATCTCAGATATGTTCATAAAGGGTGAAGAAAGGTGATACACGTGTACCACTTCTTTCTTATGTCTATTTTTATAGATATTTCCAATCCCGATAACTATTGGACCGGAAGTTGATTTGGTGAAAGGTAGAACGGAAAAGGCTATTTTTACGCCTGATGATGCGTTATCAGAAACCAGTCAAGTTATTATATAAAAATCTAAATAAAGATGAAAGTATATAAAAAAGTTGTGTTATTAAGATATGTTACATTTTCTCCTGGTTTTCATCTATAGATTACCGTGGGATATACTTTTGCGAAAACAAACATAAAATACAATACGGAACAACGATGAATATTACTCTTAATTCTTTTGCAGTAATTTTATAAAGTGACAGAGCGCGTCACGGTGAGTCGTGAGAGTTTAGCTAATGGAAAGAGGTGCTTAACCTAATTTCTTTTATTCAGATATAATATTTTAATTTTGATTATTTATCATTAAATTTAATTAACAACATTTTACTAAGTGAGGCACGTACTATCGGATAAATTATTTCATAGGCAGGCGGCGAATCTACATTATTTCTTAGGATTATATTATCAAGTCAATCATGTTAGTTGTTAAGTCATTGTCCGTGGGCTGGGTTCGACGTAACCCGACCAAAATAAGTAGGTTGGCCAGGCGCTACGTATGCATACATACATCTACAATCTACATAATAATGTTTATTAATACCTCAAATAATTTGTGAATCAACATTATAATGTTATTCTTGTAAAATATAAATCTAAAAATAATTAAGTAGACCGTAGAGTTATTTATATCGATAAACATAAAACAATAATTTCATAACCACCAAACAGAATTCCACAGTTATAAATACACAAGTTCATTTTAAAAGGATAAAGCGTGGGTTAAAAGCGAACTTATTTTGAAATGGAGAATTCTGAATCTAAAAATTGGAAGATACTTCTCAGTTCTCAGCTTTGAAGTATATTTAGATGGAAAGGTCGGGGGTCACACGAAGACGTCACGCCGTTCACATCTCACTTGGGAGAACTAGTTTAATCGTGCATCATTAGGTATAATATAACTATTTTGAATGTAATACCACTTTTAGTAAAACAATATCCATACTAATATCATAACTATAAATAGAAAGTCCAGGGAAGGTTTAAATAAGGAGACACGGGTCATCTAGGAAATATGTAATAAATATAATATTTCTTTTTTATTTCCGACGTTTCAGGTCATTTAGGCAAGACTTTTTCGTTATCGCTTCGTTATAGCCCGGCCACACATTGTCCGAAATTTCTGATCAGAAACAGTTGAACGTCCGCACTGTCTCTTACATTTTTTACTGAGCCAAGTGAGCTCGAACTCGCCGGAAGGATATTTCGGATAGTGTGCGGGGTGGCGGTCCGGCGAAATTCAACTGTTTCTGATCAGAATTCGGACAATGTGCGGCCGGGCATAGAATCGCCGATCAAAATGTATGGAATTGACATAAGCGTTCGTTAATATGACGTTGACGCTCGACTCGTCTAATGTCCATTCCATACATTTTGATCGACAATTCTATAAAGAAGCGATAAAGAAAAGATCTTGGCTCACCCCCCATGTGCTTTCCAGCGGCCGTGATCACGGGACGGGTGGTCTGAGATGGCAGACGTCAAACTCGCTAAAGTTATTTAAAACTACCCGAATATTCATCACAACTTATATATTGTGTTTCGATCAACGCAGAATGCACACAGTGTCTTGGGGCTTAACCAAGAATCTCACTTTTTTATCTAAAAATGTAATAAAAATAATAGTCAACCACAAATTAACCCTTTCATTTATAAGTATGGATTAACAAAAAGGTTGCTTGCAAAGCAGGAACTAGGTCATTTCGAATTGAGTTATGTTTATTTGTTAGCCATTCACACGCAAAAGAAAATGTTGCATGACATTATATTAATATTTAAACCATTATTATACGTATAGATTAGTTATCAGATTAACTAACTATTATAATTTGTGCTTCTATTTTGCATAATACAATTAAAGGAGGTCATTTATTATAGGCCCTATTGCTATCGAAACGTACGCAGTTTTACTATTGTGACTATCTGCTGATATGTCTTCAGCATAGGGCATTTATAGATTGTTTTTAGATTGTTCTTGTGAGGTGTTATGCAAAAAATCAAAAAGTTTGCCTTTTTTCGTCAGAATGAGTCGGAAGGAAATTTACTAAAAACTAACATAAGTTTTAGAATATATTATATTCTGTGGTTTTAGTTACAATCGTGTAAGACACTTTCTTTTTTGGATTGAAAATTCATAAGACGCGAGGGACAGCTGTAGACCACCGGCGCGATATACAACAGGAACTTTAATGCCTTTATTTTTTATGAAATAAGGGGGGCAAACGAGCAAACGGGTCACCTGATGGAAAGCAACTGCAACAAATGGACACTCGCAGCATCAGAAGAGCTGCAGTTGCGTTGCCGGCCTTTTAAGAGGGAATAGGGTAATAGGGGAGGGTAGGGAAGGGAATAGGGGAGGGTAGGGAAGGAAATAGGAGAGGGTAGGGAAGGGAAAAGGGTAGGGGATTGGGCCTCCGGTAAACTCACTCACTCGGCGAAACACAGCGCAAGCGCTGTTTCACGCCGGTTTTCTGTGAGTCCGTGGTATTACTCCCGTCGAGCCGGCCCATTCGTGTCGAAGCATGGCTCTCCCACGTCCATGAAATGGAGAAAGCCTGCTCCCGCTTCTTTTACTTTTATGGAGACACTCCTTTATAGCAACCCATTTTTGTCATATCTCGCTTATTGCGAAGACAACAAACACGCGAATTGTCTAAGGCAATATTACGACATAGGCCCCATATGGCACCCCTATAAAAACATCATCTTCGTATAAGGCACTAACTTTACAAAGTATTAAGAGACATGTACAGAACAAAGGGTTTATTTGCAAAACACAAAGGAAAAATAATATGCTAGTTACTTCATAGTTGGCCACTTGACACATACCTACGCCCTATTGCTATTGTTATGCAACATATTATTAAAACATCTAAGAGTTAAATACAATGTTATCATACCTTTTTTGGAAGTCGGTTAAGTTAAAGTAAACACTGTTTTATAACATATATAAGTTCCAGACGAGAAAATTGGTTGAGGAAATAATAATCCATATCCAATATCCATACTAATATTGTAAATGCGACAGTGTGTCTGTCTGTTTGTCTGTCTGTTACCTCTTCACGGCCAAACCGCTGAACCGTAATTGCTGAAAATCAGCATGGAGGTACATTGAGTTCCGAGAAAGGACATAGGATAGTTTTTATCCAAGAAAAATGTACGGTTCCCGCGCGATAAACTAATTTCGGTGCAACGGGGGTTGGGGTGTCATCACTGTCATCAAGTTTTATAACTTAGGCTTTGGACAAGGGAATTGTGAAATCAACAAATAAGGCATGATGACTAATTTTTTTTCTTATTGGTAATTGAAAGACCCTTAAAAAATAGAAACATCGCTGAAATAATGACTCTGATAGCTTAAAAATTCACTGAGATATGACAATTCAAACATCTCATAAAATATACCTGCCCGAAACGCTCCATACAAAGTGCTACGAAAGTATGACGTCACTCTTTCTTAGTTTGTACGCATCGGGAGAGAACTTTGTTCGATAGGTATATTATATATTGCGTTTATGAAATTGGTTTCATACGTTTCATAACAAAAGTTTCTTTTAATTGCTTAAGTTATCGAATGGTATACAAATATTAAGAAATTTAATTAAAAAACAATCGACTTGAACATCCAACTTTGAAGGCGCATAACAAAAAAAAAATACAAATGCTATAAAGCTGAAATTTTGGGAACACATTTTTTACCGTGATTTCTTTATTTTATGAACAAAATTCGCTAATCTAATAGTGTCTCTGTCTCTTTGTTTGTAACCTAACCGAAACCTCTTCACGTCAAATGTGGAAAAGCCATGCTTTGGCAAGAATGAGTCAGCTGGCTCGACAGGAAAAATGTCTCGGCTTGAGAAAAGGTATACTACAAGGCTTATATTTAGTGAGGTGAGTTACAAGTTAGTGAGTTAACTAGAGGTCTAAGGACATAACGTAATTTGCAGCACTAGGGGAGTTACACGTGTAACTCATCTAGTGTTGTGGATGTCCATGTATGTCGCTTGAGTGATTCTTATGCTCATTTTCAGGTTCATTTTTAAAAATAATGTTTAAAAAACTGTGTCTTACGGATTTTTGTCTCCATTTTGGATTTTTCTGTCGCAAATACAAATTGACGACATAATTCCCAAATGCGTATATCCTCATAAAAGGTGGCAACGCACCTGCAGCTCTTATAATGTTGCGAGTATCCATGGACGACGGTAGTTGCTTTCCATCAGGTGACCCGTTTGCTCGTTTGTCCCTTAATTTGATTAAAAAAATGCCATATTTATAAATGAAAACTAGGATTAGAAAACATTGTTCAAAGGAAAACGTATCTTATATATGTACATCTTATGTAATACGAAGGAAATACGTGTATGTTATGATTTCACATAACATAAGCCGCTTACCCTTAGGACCTTGAGACTGAGGGCCAGGGCTAAAATTATAAATAGAAAGGGCAGATGTATGTATTTGTGTACACTGTACAGGCTATATTATGTTTAACATCGTACCTATTTTCGAGCTTAGCAGAAACCTTTCGAAGATAAAATTTCCAACACTATTTTAATACAAAATTATACTCGTTGAGTATAATTTTATATTAAAATAGTAGAGTATAAACGCGAAAGTGAAATTAAACACTAGAGCCGGGGTTCCCCAAGTGTGCGCCGTGGAAGACAAGAGGGGTGCCGGCCGTGAGTCGATCCTCCATCATTATCCGAAACCACAAATATTATAAAATAAAATTATAATTTAATTATGTGGAACTGGTAGATAATTAAAAATTGTTTTTTTACTATTTACCTGCTTAACCTAACTGTAATGATTAAAGGTGTTTATTTATGTATATTTTTCTAATAGCTAGGTAGAGTATGGCGCCGTGACAAAATATTGCGACGTGTAACTGCGCCGCAGGCTGAAAAAGATTGGGAACCCCTGCACTAGAGGGCTGCCACGGTAAAGCTTTTGCAGTTAGCAGCTAGTCTACGCGCATACGTCTTGTCGCACGCACACAAACATCATGCCGAAGTCTGTCGAACTGAGGCTGGTTTTATCGCTAAGCGCCGTTGCGCGTTGGAGCGCGCGCGTTCAACGATGTATGGGGGTAATAGCACTATTATCTATTCTGTGGTAATAGTAGCGTTTTATAGTCGAGCGTACTGCTTACTGCTCAGCTCTTGAGCAGCGCTTCAAACGCTTAGCGATAAAACCAGCCTAAAACGACGTGAGACGAGTGTTAGGTTTTTTTTTGTTACGGAAAAAAGCGCTTAAAGCTCGCGATAAAAGCTATACAATATTAAAAAAAACGTTGCTTAGTGAAAATAGAATGTTGTTTTTTTTTTATTACTGTCACCAAAGATTTAACAATTAGACTGGATTCATATGCATCCGCTCGAACGCGCGGTTTTGCAGCTAAACTGCGAGATTACATGCAAAACAAATGCAGATGTATGTAAATAACAGCGCACCGTGCCGCTATTTAAATCGTTACCTACTTATATTTGCATAACGCCTCCGTGGTCTAGTGGTATAGAGCGCGGCTCTTGACTCGGAGGTCGTGGGTTCGATTCCCGCGTTGTAAACATGTTATTTCCAAATTTGGTTAGGACAATGCAGGCTGATCACCTGATTGTCTGACAAGTAAGATGATCCATGCGTCGGATGGGCATGTAAAAAGTCGGTCCTGCGCCTGATCTTTCGCCAGTCGTGTCGGTCGTCCGTCCCACTGGGTTATGAGTGTAAAGGAATAGAGAGTGCTCTTGTGTACTGCGCACACACTTGGGCACTATAAAATTACTCCTGCGTAGCTGGCCTGGTTTCAATGAAACCGGCCACCGTCACCGAAACCGGTGTGGGAGCTATTGTTATTATATTTGCTTATGAGTTATGACTTATGACTTACTAGATGACGCCCGCAACTCCGTTGCGCCAAAACTGGTTTATCGCGCGGTAACCGTACATTTTTATCCTATGTCCTTTCCCGGGACTCAAAGTATCTCCACGCCAAATTTCAGCAAAATCGGTTTAGCGGTTTGGGCGTGAAGAGGTAACAGACAGACAGACAGACAGACAGACAGACACACTTTCGCATTTATAATATTAGTAAGTATGGAAGTATGGATTTTGTATGGGAGCCCGCCTTAATTTTTTATTATAAGTATATAAATATTATTATTAATTATTAAAGTAGACATAAATAACTAAGGCCTTCATAAAATTTTCATGTGCCTAGCTGTTGCCATTATTGATTACGAGCAAAAAAGGCCAAAAAATAACGTTTGTTGTATGGGAGCCCCCTTTAAATATTAATTTTATTATGTATATTTTTAGTGCCTATTCGTTGTTATAGCAGCAGCTATAGCGGTTATTGAGTTACAGCCTGGAGACAGACAGACAGATAGACAGACAGGCGAACAGACATCGAAGTCTCAGTAATAGGGTTCCGTTTAGGGAATGCAATCTCGTTCTCGCGAGAACTCGGCCTTTTTTAGCGAGATTGATCTCGGACGAAAAAAAGGCGAGATCTCGCGAGTTTGACGAGATTGCATTTGAGCATAAAAACGTCTTATTTGAAGCGCGAACTGACACGGACAGGGTTGCGATCACGGAGTCAAAACAATGAGGAGCTGGCCTAAACAACTGTGCACTGTGATTTTAAACTAGGTCCTGAATTTTGACTTCTCGTTGTTTTGTTAGTTATAAAAGAACATCACGTTATCGTGGACGCCGGCTTCCACGATAAAACGTTGGGTGTACCTTAAATGCCCTTTTGATTTTACGCACCGCGGACGTTTTGAGCGGTTTAGAAGTGTAAACGTTGTGATGTCCTATAACGTGCACGTTAAAAAAATATCGTCGACGGAAAAGCGTCTTCATATATTTCCAAACATTTTACTTCCCTATGTTATCGTTTTACCGCGGACGTCCACGATATTACCGTCACTTCCAAAATTATAAAAGCGCATTAGAAGAGAAGACTAGCTGTTTCTTTCATTTGTTATTTGATAGATAGTAGATACGTATGTCAAAGTTTACTACTTAAAAATTTTAGACAGATTCATCAAACAAATTCTATTGAAAAAATCGTGAAAATGAATGTTAATCTTATAATACTTATAATATTTGTTACTTTTTTTTAGTAATTTATTCAAATATTGTGATTATTTGCAAAAAAAACCCACCAAAGTGTTAATCTCGCGAGATCTCGAAATTGGCGAGATCTCGCGGTATTGTATTCATAAACTCGCGGGATCTCGCTTGAGCCCCAATCTCGCGAGATTTGCATTCCCTAGTTCCGTTATTACCCTTTGGGTACGGAACCCTAAAAACCTTTAACTATAAGTACAAAACAAAGCAAGTAATGAAATCTATGCAAAGTACCACCGTCCACCAACGTCAAAATATAATAAGTAGGTAAATATCTTTGGGCCATAATTGCTTGAGAATTAAAAAATTTCGAACCAAGGGATCATTTGACCATACGTATTGCGACCGACAATAGGCCATGTTACTCTTTACAAGTCATCCTCGTGCTTGCAAACTTCTAAACATAAAACAATATTTTTAAAACAATGCGCGTACTAAACTACGTTACCCTGTGCAGTTCTATAACAGCGACCTCCAGCCGACCTTGGCCGAACAACCCTCTACTAATTAGTTCACTAATGGAAGCACGCGCTGAAATCGTTAATTAAAAACCTATATTTTAATAACACTGTCACGGGAGTGAAAAATTCGTTCATTTAGTTTAGTGATTTTCCGTCAAAAGTAATTCATCAGTAGAATGTTAAAACTGAATAATGCTCTCTCAAGCCGTGTTCGTATTCTATTATTATTTCAGCGACCTGTCCCCCTAGACAAGTGGCAAAACGCTAACGCTAACGATAGCGCTACAAAATGTATGCGATTTGACATAAGTCATCGCTTTGCTAGCGTATACTAATGTCAAATCCATACATTTTGTAGCGTTAGCGTTAGCGCTAGCGTTAGCGTTTTGCCACTTGTCTAGGGGGGCAGTTAAGGCCTTGCACGATAGTAATACTATCTCTATTCTCTACAGTATGCTATACTAAACATTTTTATACATAACCCTTGTCCCTTCCTCTTGAATCACCCATTCTATCTTAAAAAAAAGTCGCATCGGAATCCGTAGGGTAGTTTTAAACCCACATGGAAAGAGAGTCAAACTATCTCAAGTTCAAACGGTGAATCACACAAATCTTCATAATATAAAATGACAATTATTTTTGTATGAAATTCTGTGCTTATTTTATATCATCGTGATTGTTACCGCAAACCGAACCATTTGGCTCACAGTTGAAAATTACCTAAAGGGATTATTATTTAAGTAAGGAAAATGCAATGAATATTATTATAATATCATCTTGTACAAAATTGAAACAAACTACCTAACTCCTAAGCAATTACTTTCTTACCCAAAATATTCACAATACATTTTACGACTGAAAGAAAACCTCTAAGAAAATGTGTTTGAAAACTATTTTGGTTTTTCCCATTTCCCTTAAGTTATCCCAGTTTAAAAAACAAAAACGAACTAACTAAACCAAATAAACCATAAATTACCAGAATAAATTAAGGGGAAATGGGAAAAACCAAAATAGTACCCATTAGGCGATTAGTATGACACAGAGTTTCCCTCTTCAGTAGTCCTGGTGTGGACAAATAAAATATTGTAATAGGAAAAACTAAGTGGTAATTAAATTAAACGCCTCCGTGATCCAGGGGTTTACGAGGGCTGCTATTTATGTATCCGGAACTGGCCACTTACAAGAACAATATTTAAAAAGTAATTACAACATTTGAAAATAGAACTCTTTGGTTGAAGAATACATTTTGTTTCATGTGACTGTCAATTATTTTTCCATTGTGGCGTCATTTTGAAAATTGCGTGTCTTCATTTGCCATGGATTTAACGCGTGAACATTTTCGTGCAATGATTTACTACGATTTTCGGCGTGGGCTAAATCAACAACAGTGCTTTATTCAACTCACCGCAACTTTTGGAGATGAAGCACCATCAAAAACCACTGTTTATCACTGGTACAGTGAGTTTAATCGTGGGCGGTCTATGCTCACGGATGAAAATAAAGAAGGTCGCCCAAAAACAGCTGTTGTCCCACAAAATATACATGCTGTGCGGGAACTAATAATGCGTGATCGTCATGTTACATATCGCGAGATAGAGGCGTCCTTAGGCATAAGTATGACGAGCATACATAAGATATTACACGAACATTTGGCTGTAAAAAAAATATGTTCGCGTTGGATTCCGCACAACTTGACAATCGATCAAAAACGGGCTCGTGTCGATTGGTGCAAAAAAATGATAAAAAAATACAACCGTGGTACGTCAAAAGCCGTTTATAATATCTACACAGGTGATGAATCTTGGATCTATGCATATGACCCCGAAACTAAACAACAGTCAACGGTGTGGGTGTTCCAAGATGAGCCGAAACCAACAAAAGTTACTCGTGCAAAAAGTACTTTGAAGCAAATGGTCGCCTGTTTTTTTGGAATTAATGGACATGTGGCTACAGTGCCATTAGAGAATCGTAAAACGGTTAATCTGAATGGTATACGACCATTTGTTTACCAGAAGTCTTTGAAGAAATAAGAAAGGACAACCGACAACGCAGAATCATATTACATCACGACAATGCTAGCTGTCACACCTCAGCTGAAACAACTCAGTTTTTGGAGGGTCAAAAGATCGAATTGACTGGTCATCCGCCGTACAGCCCTGATTTGGCACCTAACGATTTCTTTTTATTTCCATACGCGAAGAACAAATTACGTGGTCAACGTTTTTCGAGCCGCGAAGAGGCTGTTGATGCGTTCAAAATGCACGTTTTGGAGATACCTCAATCAGAATGGAAAAAGTGCTATGAAAATTGGTTCCAGCGTATGCAAAAGTGTGTCGATCATCGCGGCGAATATTTTGAAAAGCAATAAAACCATATTAAATGATATATGTTTGTTTCTTTTTTTAATTCCGGATACATAAATAGCAGCCCTCGTAGAGCGTTGCTGTTGACTCGTTGGTTGTGGATTCGATACCCGCGTTAAAAACATGTTATTTCCAAGTTTAGTTAGAACAATGCAGGCGTGGGATGAGCATGTAAAGTCCTGCGCCTGATCACTCGCCAGTCGTGTCGGTCGTCCGTCCCACTGAGTTAAGATAGTAAAGGATAAGAGAGTGCCGTTATGTACCGCGCACACACTTTGGCACCATAAAATTACTTCTGCGTAACTGGCCAGCCCTAGAAGACAAGTGGCAAGCGATTATCGTAAACGCTAACAAAATACTAATGTCAAATTCCATACATTTTGTGGCGTTGGCGTTTACGATAATCGCTTGCCGCTTGTCTAGGCCCTCCGGTTTCAATGATACCAGCCACCGTCACCGAAAGCAATGCGGTAGAAATTAAATTAAGCTGTTGACTTCTAAGTTCATATTGTGTTGACGAAGAATACAAAATTTGAACGTGAGCTCTATAAAATAATATATTATGGACTTAAATAAAGTTGGTGAAATTAAATAAAGTATATAACCACTACAAATATTAAGTATCAATATTATATTACTGTAAGCGAAATTGTGGTAAATGCTTGCAGTTATCTAAGCGCATCGCTTAGATAACTGCAAGCATTTTTCAAACATTCATCTTTAAAGGTTTAGGAGTTATTTTCAGTGCCTTTGGACCAAGAAACACATTCGTATGAAATTTCTCTTATCGTAACATAATATGTTTAAGTAACTAGAAACAACATTTTAACCACTTTGAGTGTTTTGATAAATTTCAAGGATTTCCCTTGATTGCTCACAGATTCTATCATCAGCTCATCGCTTTCGTAATTGGTATACAAAATTAAGATCATGTCCTATACAAAAACACAAGAATTTTGAAAATCGGTTCACAAAAAGCGAAATAATCATCAAAAACATCTGCTTCAATGCAAAATATCACGAAAAGTACCAATAATTGGGTTATAAATCGGTTATTCCGCGAATATATGTGCCGTGTACCGACCGCCTAAGAACAGTACAACTCGGGCGAGTTAACTCGACACCTGGCTTAAATTTTACCCCTCCCTCGCTTCCCCGCGCAGCACCCCGCTCTCGTCGTACGCGTCCAGTAGCGTTAGCATATTATATCTGTTACCGTTACACGTGTGTTATTGAGTTTGCGTTTCGGAGTTATTTGTTAGTAGTTAATGGTTATTGTTTTTGGATTTTTGTTGAGTTTTGTTGTGTTATTTGTTAGTTGTTACATTTGAACGTTAAATTTGTTAAGTTTTTGTTATTCGTATTAACGTTTGAACATTGCCGTGCGTCTGTGGTATGAATTAGCTACTCACGGAATATATTAATATGAAGCTAGATACAAATTATCGGACGCATCTATAAACCTCGTATTCCTGCTGGGGAACCCTTGGGCGAGTCCAACTCGTACTTGGTTAATACTGTGGTTAGTGTAGCCCTATAAAAATAACTTGTTCCGGTAACGTAATTTTTTTTTTGTAATAACTTAAAATAAAAAAACTTTTTTTGCACTCAGTACTTAAGAGAAACGTCAATTGAACCAGTGTCATGTTAATTCGCCCGAGTTGTAAACACTTATTTATTGGCGAACTGCATAACACCTTACGTAAGCACTGTTTAAATAAAGAGTTGTTCTTGATAGGAGACATTAACATAGATATTAACTCGAACAATCCTATAAAACATAAATATAATAACACACTGCACTATTTAGGTCTCGTACGAGGGATCTACGATTACACGCGCATCGAAATTACGGCTGGAAAGCTAAGTAAATCATGTATTGACCATATTTATGCAAGATCCCACACACAAGACCTTCACACTGCAGCGATTGGCACGACACTGGCGGACCATCGCGTTATCGCATTTGCCTGCGTAGGGCCAAAGATACAGGATGCTCCAAAAACTATAAGACGCTTAAATAATAATGCACTAATGAAATCACTAAATGACATACAGTGGGAAAAATCGCGAGAATTATCTTGTCCCCTTAAAATATATGATTTTATATATAAAAATTTTAACAAGTGCTATAGTGAATGCCAGTACGAATATAAAAATATCATTAAACCAAAACGAACAAATAATGAGTGGATAACTAAAAAAGTAATAAAAGTATGTAAATATCGAGACTTATTATTTAATAGGTGGTTAAAGGACCCTAGTAACATGATCTTAAAGTTAAATTACAATAAAGCACGAAACTATGCAAACTCGGTAATACAAAAGAGTAAACAGGACTGGGTAAAATCAAAAATTAATAGGAACAAGAAAAATCCAAAAATGTTATGGCAATTATTAAACCAATTAACCGGACGAAATAAAAAATCTATAGACGAGATTATAATGAATAATTTTGGGACCAGTCAAGACTCGCCATATAAAATAGCATGCTCGTTTGCAGAATCTTTTGAGTTGGGTGTAAAAAAATGCATCACGAATTGTGACATACCTTTATTAGACAAGTCTTTATATCGTGATAATGCGAATGTATCAATCCGATTTACTCCTGCGAACCCTAGCTCAGTTAGCAAAATAATAAAAACCCTTAACAGCAATAAAGCGCCTGGCATCGACGGAATAAGAGCTGTAGACATTAAAAGGATAAGTTCTTCAATTAGTAACGTAATAGCAAACCTTATTAATTCATGTGTAAAAAAACCGGCCAAGTGCGAGTCGGACTCGCGCACCGAGGGTTCCGACAGCTTAAAGGTATTATAGACCTGAGTATTTGGTATGAATTTCAATTTAATACCTCTACGCGTTTATGAGGAAATGGGTAGTAAGTTTAAAATTATTAAAAAAAAATATATTATGTGATGTAACTAAAAATTTATGGTTTTCGTAATTTTTCCTTTATCTATGCTATAAGACGTTGCTTCGTACCAAATTTCAAGATTCTGAGTTCACGGGAAGCACCCTGTAGGTTTTGATTCCCTTGCAAGTGTCGAAAATTTGCGGCATAAACGGCTGTATCTTTTGATTGCGTTGGCTTAGAAGTTTGATTTTTTCACAGCTTCAAGGGACAGTAGACCTGAGTAATTGATATAAATTTCAGCTTCATACCTCCACGCGTTCCTGAGAAAAAGGGTCTTGACAGACGGACAGACGGACAACAAAGTGATCCTATAAGGGTTCCGTTTTTTCCTTTTGAGGTACGGAACCCTAAAAATGGAAAATATCCACAAATTCTTAAAACTGGCATTGTCAGACCAATTCATAAAAAAGGCAACTTCACAGCACGCGAAAATTATAGGCCGATTACTATATTACCTACGATAGATAAAATTATAGAAAAATATATTTGCAAGCAGATATATGAATTTTATGAAGAAAATCTATACTAATATTATAAATGCGAAAGTATCTCTGTCTGTCTGTCTGTCTGTCTGTCTGTCTGTCTCGCTTTCACGCCAAAACTACTGAACCGATTGCAATGAAATTTTGTACACAGTTATTCTAGAGTCTGAGAAAGGACATAGGCTACATTTTGATGTGGGAAAATATCTTATTTCCATGAAAATATCGATGAAAATTACTTCGCATTGCGCGTGGCCAGCGCTCATCCCGGGGGTCCTGGGTTCGAGTCCCGCAGGCGGAACAAAAAGTTTTCAATGTTCCTGGGTCTTGGATGTGTATTAAAATAATATTTCAAAAATCTTAAATATATTTTATGTATAATATTATAAAAAATCCAGAAATATATCGACGCGATGCAATGAACATTTTAGTTCTAATACGATTCAACAGATGGCGCTTTTCTTTTTAACTTCGTTGTAACATAGAACTAATCATACTTATTAGTTATTATGTTTTTGTTTATAGTTTTTAATACGTTAGAATATTATGTTTAATAATATTATCACTTGCTATAATAATAATCAATCTATCTTATCTTATAGAACTCCTACTGCATTTCTAAGGAGTTCGAGTGTGTTGTGTTGGCCTATATTCCATCCAGAAAATATATCAATGCAATCAACATTTTAATTCTAATATATGAAAACAGATGGCGCTTTATTTTTTACTTCATTATTATAACAGAACTAATCATACCTACTTTATTATATATTATTGTTTTTATTCATAACTAGCTGTTGCCCGCGACTTCGTCCGCGTGGACTTTAGTTTATAGCGCGCGGTGTCAACAAAATTTGTGTCAAATTTAAAAACTTTTTAAAACCCTGGTAAGTGGTACCCCTCTTAGGGCCGCGCAGCGCGCTACACCGGAATGGCAGCGCTGAAAGTGCTCGCCTCGCCGCTGCCATTCCGGTGTAGCACGGCCCTTAATTAATCAAAATACCCAAAAACAGCTGTGCAGTGTGCACATAATCTGTACTAATATTATGAATGCGAAAGTATCTCTGTCTGTCTGTCTGTCTGTCAGTCTCGCATTCAC
This sequence comes from Aricia agestis, assembly GCF_905147365.1. Taxonomy (NCBI): domain Eukaryota; kingdom Metazoa; phylum Arthropoda; class Insecta; order Lepidoptera; family Lycaenidae; genus Aricia; species Aricia agestis. Next base: position 6,884,183 of record NC_056424.1, on the reverse strand, counting down.
GCCAAACGCCAAAACTACCGAACCGATTGTAATGAAATTTTGTATACTGATAGTCTAAAGCCTGAGAAAGGACATAGGCTACTTTTTTACTGGAAAAAAGGGTTGTAAGGGTCGTAAATTTGTTCAAAAAATTCATAATAGATGGCGCCGTGCGTCTTCTACATCGCGCTGACGCTTGCTCAAAAGTCTTTCTATAAGAGGTGGTATCATCTTACATTTAAGTCTCGATTTTTTTCGATTGTTATATCTATTCTACGATATTAAATAACTCAGTACTTTATCTGTGCAGGCAGTGACGTAACCTTAAGACCAAATTTCACCAACGACTGTTAAAGTTAATGCTCGAATTAGTATCACGTTAGCTGTTTCGTTTTTCATATGAATGAAAGAGAAGACAGGATATTTTAACAAGCTGTTAACACCATAGACATAATATATACTGTCGTAAAGACCACCTGACAACTCGAAAATGCGTGACCATTTTTGATCTGTCAATGTGTGCGTGTGCTAGTGATGTATATTTTACTATCGATAGTATAGTATTTTGCTATCGATAGTTTAGGTAAAATAACTCGAACGGGAGTTATTTTACCTGAGTTTCTATAAGAAATAAATAATATGCAACTTTGATAGATTTGTATTTCAAATTAGGTATCATAAATTTTAATTGGCAAAAAAAAGTGACGATTGAAAAGTAGATAAACATTTTCTTTTGGAATGATTTTTCAATCGTCGGATATGTTATGACATGAGGTTCTTATAGGGGTAAATAATTTACACTTAACACATTATAAAGTTACTTATTTATTACTCAGGTAAAATCTATCTGGTAAGTCAGTCCTTACATTGAAAGTAAACGTTGAAAGTAAACAACACACATAGTATATTATATTTTATTCTTAAATTAAATACATATTATAAAATATCATAACATTTTATTACAATTATTTTGAACCGACTTCCAAACAGGAGGAGTCTAGACGTTCGCCTGTGGATATATTTTTATGTATGTTCAACGATTACTCCGCCGTTTATGAACCGATTTTCAAATTTTTTCTTTTGCTGTACATTGTATTGTTCCGAGTAGGTATCATGTTCACAAAAGTGGTGGTCTGGTGATGGAAACAATGAGAAATCGAAGTGACTCCTTGATATTCAAATGGGAACATATGGTCCCAGAAAACGTTCAAAATCTTTCGATTAATAAATTTAAAAAGTAGTCAAAGAACGTTTTGTGCCAAAGCCAAAATGATTTCATAATTGATGGCATATCTTGGGAGTAGAATGCTGAATGACTGCTTGCAAGGCTACTTCTACATGACTTACAATTATTATGTATCTATCTATGTTTATATTGTATACTTTTTAGTTTCAGCATTGTAAATTTTGTTTTAAAAGATTATTTTTTTTCTCACTTTTTTTGGTAAAAAGTGGGCGTGCGAGTTTCTTACGCCGGTTCTTCTCGTCGGCTTAGTTACCGAACCGGTGATAGGCACCATGTATTCTGAAAATATATTTTATTTTAGATTTGTTCAGAAATAAACAAGTAAACTTCTTGGAAATAAAGCAATTTTGATTTTGATTTTTTAAAACACCAACTGTAAGTATAGAAAACGTTAAGGACAGCTAAAATGAGTAAAATTATTATTTTTAAACAAAAAATTAAAACCGACTTCCAAGGCAATGACAATAGTAATATTATACTTAAATGAACTAAAAAGTATTAAATAATTCTTATTCTGTACTCAGTATTAATTCTGTTCTCAATCTTCATTATTTTGCAATCGGTACCAGCTAACCTAATCGCCAGTTCTCTGACAGAATAGGTATAACAGCAACTTATATACTTAGGACTGGTACCGACTTCAAAATTATGAAGATTGAGTACAGAATAAGGATTATTTAATACTTTTTAGTTCATATAAGTATAATCTTAAATGAACTAAAAAGCATTAATTGCTTATAATTGCTTATTTTTAATTATTGCTTCAGTAACAAGTGCAACAGTATGTCAAACTTATTGGCACAAATAAAGTTGGGATAGCTCCTTTAACCAAAATAGTATTTATTCTAATTTTTCTTTAAAAATTTTCAATGAAATGTTTGCCTACATATTGTTGAATTTTTCTTGGGATTCCAACCAACACGCCCAATTAATTTCAGCCATTTTCCTCTTATTAGAGGATCTTGAGGGAATCTGTAAAAAAGATATATAAATATAAACCTTCCTCTAGTATAATTACTATAATATAGAGTCACTCTATATTATAGTAGTTATATTATATTAGCTATATTATACTATACTATATTATATTAGTTAAAATAAGATAATATGTCCTTTTTAGTCCGGCCGCACATTTTCCGAATTTCTGATCACAAAAATTCGGACGCCCCGCCCCGCTCATACATTTTGACACGTCAGAAATTCTTTTAGTATTATGGGTCTACAACAAAATGTATGAACAGAGTGCGTTCCGCCGGGCGTCCGAATTTTTCTGATCAGAAATTTCGGATAATGTGCGGCCGGGCTTAAGGTGATAAATATAAAGGTAAATGATTTTTATTTTAGATTTATGTTATTGTAAAATATCGATAAGCATATCGATAAATTTGATTCAAGCACTAGCGTATATGTAAGAAATTTTGATGAAAAATTTTTCTTCAAAATTTGTGTAATATAGGAACAATAGTACCTTTAGTTACGCAAAATATGAAAGTAAAAGGGAGGATTCACAATATTTTATTTGAAATAGAGAACTAAAGACCAGAATATAGCAAAAATAAACACATCGTAGCAATTAGGACATGAAGATTAATTACGGGTGAAATGTATATTTTTCAGGATTATTCCTATGATTTACACTGCAATCACTCACAGCACAAGTTATTATTGTTATATATAATAGTATTTGTTGAAAATAACATACGATTTAAATAATAAATTGCAAATACCGAAAGGGCATAAAAACGATTGACGACTTTTGACGACCTGTCAAATAAAAGTTGTTACAATTTTCATTAGACTGCCTCTCTCTTTTCATCTTGTTATAATTCCATAAAGGATTTTCTTCTCTCTCGCACTCTTTGTTGGTCTTTAGCATTATATTATGTCTATGGTTAACACTAACAGACGTTGGTGAAATTGGGGCTAAACCTATCAATGATAAATAGTTTATGGGTAAAGTTGTGTAATTGGGGGGCTAAATAAGCTTTAAAATTTGACATAATATATAAAGTTTAACATACAAAAATGAAGTACTTATTGTTTGCACACTGCACAGCTGTATTGATTTAAGGGGTACCAGGGTTTTTTTATAAAAGCTTTTGACACCAATTTTGTTGACATCGCGCGCTATAAACTGAAGTCCACGCGGACGAAGTCGCGGGCAACAGCTAGTAACATAATAACACAGAAACAGTATGGATTTCAACCAAAAAAGAATACCACACAACTTTTAACAACATTTACTAACAGCATAAACAAACACCTAGACGAGAAAAAACACGTATTAGTAGTATTTATAGATTACACTAAGGCGTTCGACACTCTAAATCACAAAAAACTGATAGAAAGCTTTAGTGTATAGTGGAATTCGAGGCCCGATGCTTTCCTGGTGCAAGGATCACTTAGATGGTAGAAAATACGATGTAAAAATTGAAAATGCTGTTAGTGATGACGTAGATTCCGATGTAGGCACAGCGCAGGGATCTGTTATAGGACCTGCACACTACATAAACTATGTAAACAATTTAGCAAATTTAATAAAGCACTGCGAAATGTACCAATTCGCAGACGACACTTGTCTGATTGCTGCAGGTAAAAATATAAAAGAAATTGCTCGCATATTACAAAATGAGCTTAACATCCTAGTAAAATGGTCACACGATAAAGGCTTGGTAATAAATGCTACCAAAACCAAATTAATGTACATTAGCTCAAGCCAAAATAGGTTTAAGCCTACGCCCAAAATTATTGTACACAATCACCATTGCCTTCATAAAGGACTGACACTACAAGACTGTAATTGCGAGGAATTAGAGGAAGTAGATACCCAAACATATTTAGGACTTGTGGTAGACAGTCGCCACAACTGGAGCCACCATGTAGAGAAAGTATGCAACGGACTACGCGCCATGCTGGCCAAATTTTCCATAATAAGGTTTAATATTCCTTTCCGAATCTTATTGAATCTATATAAATCCCTAGTTGAATCAAAAATATCATACGGCCTGTCGGCGGGCGAATATGCAGGACACACTTAGAGAAGATATACTCACTACAATTGCGCATATTAAAAACGATAGTCCCAGAGCGTATTAAAAAATTACACGAAGCAGATTATCATGGCCTGTTTGACTACTGTAAAATCATGCCTATTCATAAAAAAGTAGATTATACCATACTGCTAGAAGAATATTTTAATGACAATTTAAAAAAATATTACATACCTAATTATACTAAAACTCGTAGTGCAGCAAAACCTAAATTAGAAAAAACGAAGTATAACAATATTTATGGAAAACGCAGACTAGAATATATTGTGCCAAATTTAATAAACTAATTACCCACAAGTCTACAAAAAGAAATTACCCAAAAAAATATTAAATATAAACTTAGATCCTACTTTATTTCCGCATAATTTATTTCATATAATACATAAATATAATACAAATGTTAATATTATATTAAATATCAACATTGGTAGCACTCTGTATAAGGCGTCGATTAGAGACCGGTTTCCTGCGCGATGCAATTCGTTGTTGAGAATAAATAAACAAGGCGCGGGCGAGGCGTGCCGCGTGCCAATCGGAGCTCATGTAGGCAACTGTAGTGTCAATGCAAAAATTGTTTATCCATAACTACTCGAGTATTTATGATTAAATATCGGTGTAGTACGAGTATACTAAATTGTGTATTCCTTTGTATTAGGAAATGATGACGGCTAATGGTACACGGTAAAGTTTCTATAAGCTTATGATGTACCATCAATCTTTGTTAATTTATTTTGTACTTTTTATTAATAAAATAAAATAAAAAAATAATGTGATGGCCCATGGTATAATTATGGTTGTGATGATGATGATCAATCAAATTGATGTGTTGGCTTAGGCTTTCAGTTGTTTAAACAACGCCGAAATCCTCGAATCTGTATCTTCCTTTAATCCTTATAGATTAAGGATTCAAAAGTTCTGTTCGGTAGCTTCAGATCCAGGGTATAACCTGGTGCGAAATCTTACTTTTTGGTAGCATTTACCTCGAATGCTTCAAAATCGAAATCACTATATTATGTTTCCATACAAACTTCAAGGAGTCCCCTCGATTCCTCATTTATCTCATCATCAGATCACCACTTTTGTGAACATGGTACCAAACTCGGATTCAGCCCTGTATACCAACAAAATAATCATGAAAATCGGTCAACAAACGGCGAAGTTATGGTTGAACATACAAAAAATGTTCAATTTTCATTTACGTATTGAACATAACTGAGATGATGTTGTTAGTAGTGTAAACACGTTATAAATGTACATTCATTGACTAAACAAAAATTATCAAAAACTAGCGGTACTACGGAGTACAGAACCCTATATTGCGCGTGGCCCGACACGCACTTGGCCGGTTTTTATAAATATTTAATCACCCGTTAAAAATTATGCAAAAAAAAATAAACTTTAAATCGCTCTCCTGTCAAGTAGCATTTTTTTCAGTTTCGATACTTTACCTAGGGACCATCGATTTATTATTATTTATTGTTAATTAGGTCTCAGTGCGCGAAAGGACTAGTTTATCTCTATTTCCTGGGTGTGTTTAAAACGTTTTCAACCTTTTTTAACCGACTTAAAAAAAAAGAGGTTATTAATTCGACGCGTGTGTATGAAATATTTCCAATACTGCCCAGTTTTTGTATAAGTTAGTATATTTCAGTGTCTGGACAAATGTGCCAAATTTCAAAAGTATATGTATGTATGTATGTATACGTATGTTTTTATGTTTGTGTTTGCATATCTCCGGAACTACAAGTGGGATTTAATATTTTTTTGTTGTACTAGGTACTTTTCAACGTAGGGAACACTACATTTTAGCTTAATCGGTTTGGTAGCTTTGAAATAAGGCAATTTTAATTCTCAATTACTTACGTACAATTTTGAAGTCGGTTAAATTATCTTTTTTTGTTTTAAAAATACTATTTAAGTATATTACGAGTTTATTTTTCTGTGATTTAAAATATGATATGTTCTTAAATTGACTTTTGTGGAGAGAAAAATTGTGTGTAAATAATGTGTAACGACTAACGAGTAAAATAAATATTATTTAAAGAGTAAATAGTGTTTAAATGAGTAATAAGAGTTTATATTAATAGAGTAAATTATGAAAATGAGTTTATAATTGAACTGAGCTAATTTCGTACATAATATATTATTATTATATAACTAGCTATCCCGGCAAACATAGTTATGCCATATAAAGTATTTCGCCCATATTATTTTATTGAATTGACTAAATAAGTATGGCACCATGGCAACGTCCGTCGCTATCCCGTCGTCGCACAAACAATGGCCGTCGTCAGTCTCGAGTAATGTAATAATTTACTATTATTTATTCAAAAAATGCACTTATCAAAATAAAACCCTGAATAAAATACTGAATGTGCATATAAAATTTGGTAAAAATCAGTAACGCCGTTTTGGAGGAGTATGGTAACTAACATTGTGACGAGAATTTTATATAAGTAACATGAGATAAACAAAAAAACAAAAAACAATTACATCAGCCTAATCAGTACAATATTGAATAAACCCATTAAACCGTTAATTTTCATGCATGCAGCATGATATTATATGATTTATATATAATGTACCTATAATAAACGGGTAAATGAATAAAAGAAACAAAATCCTAAATAAAATGAATTAGCTAATTAGACTACGGCTCATTGTTTGTATACTGTGGCGCGCTCGAGAGCTGCATAGAAGGTCGAATAACGTGTTCCCCCCGCAGTAAGTTGCCCCGCCGCCCGCCTCGATCGTAGTGTTTCAAACAGCGCTTCGTCGCTACGAATACTTTTCTTTCTTTGGTCTTCCCGCCCTTAAAGGTACGCGCACAGTTTGTCGGCGCGTGCCGGGGCGGGCCGGGCCGCATCGCATCACATACGCGCGCCGCTTGCTACACTGCACTGCACTGCGCACTGTTGCCGGAGCGCAGCGGGTCTTGTCGGGTCGTGTCGCATTGACAGAAATCACAGTGTGCGATACGCGCATCCGCTTCCATACAAATTGTATAATGGAGGCGGATTTTTGCGATGCGCCCCGGCACGCTGAGCCCCGGCACGGCCCGTCTCAGTGTGCTCACTCCTTAAATGTCAATAAATCATGAACCGTTCAATCTAAATGGCCTGATTGCAGTCAAAATCGTTTCGTGAATGATTAAAACTTATTCATTTAATATAGAAAACAGTTTTATTGGGAGAGCGTGGAGTGCATACCAAATGTACGGCTCAGTTGAATATAAAACAAAGTGACAATACTTTAGGGTGTGTATATACATATATGTGTTCCTTATAAGTATAGTTCTCAATAAGTAGTTTTCCCCAGTTTTCCTAACAAATGTCCTTTTGTCCATCGTATCGTTGGCATTAAAGTTTGCTAAAACCGACTCAACAAGGACCTACCCTAAATATATTTAAACATAAAAAGAACATAATATTATAGTGTTCCAAAAAGTTTCAAACTCTGAATAACAAAAAAAAAATAACAAAAGACTGTCGCATTCAAAATGGAAAAATAATTCCAAGAATCGAGGAAAGATAATATATTTTCCATGGAAATAAAAACTAATCTAGTATATTAAGAAGCACTTGAGACGATTAACACGAGGGCAGCTCAGTCTAATGGGATTAGTGAAGCAAACAGCTACGTGTGTAGAGCCTTTATCAGATAGAGATGTAGAGACTAGAGACAGAAATAGATTTCATAATAGCTCACACACATTGGAGCGCTTAGCCCATTTAAAATCATAGACAAAGCACCGATTGAAATTAAAGAAGTTCTTCAAATAGGTAGGTTAGGTAGGTAGTTTACAAATTTTGTCCTAATCCTATCGTGGTTTAGGACTAAAACTAGTTATCGCAGCATTCCATAGGATCGTTCTACTTTTAGATACATGGTCATAATAGTTAGAGTCTAAACTATTATGACCATGCTGAATACGATCATGTGTAAAAATAGCAATATATTTTCAATGTTCTCTACATATTTTTCACCACTGAAAAAAGTAGACAAAGCCAAAAACTAATAAATCCATTTATCCATCTATATTTGACATTTCAGCTGCAATACTTGTGCTATTATCTATTCTGTGCTGCAAGGTCCATTAATATGCGACAAAGAATGGAGAATTGGAGGAAACTGTGGAAAAAGGGTCATGGGGAATATACGCGACAAAATTCTCGGATCTGCAAAGAAAAATAATTTATACGCCTTGCGACTAAACATTTCTACAAAAAGTCAGACGTATCGTATATTATTTTATCCAAAGTAAATCGGCAAAGAAAAATAAAGTATTTATACGCCTTGCGAATAAATATTCATACAAAGGACGGATATATCGTCTACGTATCGTATATTTTTATTTTTTTAATCCAAAGTATGTAATTCGTATGCTTGTCTGTGTGACATATTGTGCGTCAGCTGCCAACATTGAAACAATTTCGCGTCGCTCATTATCTCTGCCTTGTATCCGTTATTGTTTTGTTTGTATATTTTTTTTCATGTAAATTATTCAGAATTATTTAAATAATCTTTACCAGACATCCACATTATAATAGTAAGTGATAATACACTAGTAAAACACAATTTTCCGTGCACTTTTTCCACTATATTAAGAAATTATTAACAAATTACACGACCGGTTTCGAAATTAATCATCTTCAGGTGTTTAATTTCGAAATCGGTCGTGTAATTTGTTAATAATTTCTTAATGTAGTGGAAAAAGTGAACGGAAAATGTCTGTTCGACCTTTGCAATGGATTTTAAAGTAAGTAGTCGAGTTATTCAAGAAAGAAAGAAATGCTAGTTAATTAAAGAAATAGCTTTTAAATACGTGATTTTTTAAGTTTTTCTCCTTTTCTGCCTGCTTCACAGATCAGGAAATATCGAATACGCTAATAGTCAGAGAGCCCTATA